>NC_071993.2:37272500-37897500 GCF_028885655.2 Pongo abelii
ATTTGGCTCTGAATGACATGATATTCTCAAATTCAAAATTCACCTCCAAAGTGGTCAGATATATACTAAATTGAAGTTATTTCAAATAGTTTTTGACATGACTCCTGAAAGCATTTGTCAAAGAATTATTTCTAGAAACTTTTGGGCAGAAGAAATATCACTTTGATTAAAAATATGTCCTTCCAATGTCACTCCACTGGGGAACATAATGCTTATTCAACTGTGTTTGTTCTTTCATGTGTATTTTCCTAAAAAAAATAGAGATTCATTTTGTATAGACCAGGATGATATGTACCGATATTTTAATAAACAATAAATTAGAAAGAGGATTGGGTGTATATTTCTTTTTTTTTTTTTGAGACGGAGTCTTGCTTTGTTGCTCAGCTGGAGTGCAGTGGCACAATCTCGGCTCACTGTGACCTCTGCTTCCCGAGTTCAAGCGATTCTCTTACCTCAGCCTCCTGAGTAGCTGGGATTACAGATGCCTGCCACCACACCCAGTTAATTTTTGTATTTTTAGTAGAGAGGGGGTTTCACAATATTGGCCAGGCTGGTCTCAAACTCCTGACCTTGTGATCAGCCAGCCTCGGTCTCCCAAAGTGCTGGGATTACAGACGTGAGCCACCACGCCTGGCCGGGTGTAAATTTTTACTGTGGTAAAATACACATAACAAAATTTACTATCTTGAGTGTTTTTAAGTGTACAATTGAGTTGTATGAAGTACATTCATAATGTTGTGCAACCATCACCATCTGTCTCCAGAACTCTTCCTCTTGCAAACTGTAACAATCTACCCATTGAACAGTAAGTCCCCATTTCCTTGCTCCCCAGCTCCTGGCAACCACCATTTTACTTTCAGCCTCTATGATTTAAACTACACTAAATACCTCATGTAAGCAGAATCATACAGTCATTGCCTTTTTGCAAATGGCTTATTTCACTAGCATAATGTCCTCAAGGCTTATCCATGTTGCAGAATACATCAGAATTTTCTTCCTGTATGTATATGTATATTCCTGTATGTATTCCTTCCTGCATATATATGTATACATGTATATATTTATATGTATATATGTCTGTGTGTATGTTAAAAATTGTGAAATAAAAAATAGAGAAGTTTCTTTTTTTTTTTTTTTTTTTGAGTTGGACTCTCGCTCTGTCACCCAGTCTGGAGTGCCATGATGCAATCTTGCTTCATTGCAACCTCCACCTCCCGGGTTCAAGCAATTCTCCTGCCTCAGCCTCCCAAGTAGCTGGGACTACAGGCATGTGCCACCATGCCCGGCTAATTTTTTTTGTACTTTTAGTAGAGACGGGGTTTCACCATGTTGGTCAGGCTGGCCTCGAACTCCTGACCTCGTGATCTGCCCACCGTGGACTCCCAAAGTGCTGGGATTACAGGTGTGAGCCACTGCACCTGGCCCGAGAAGTTTCATACATCTTCACAAACTAAAGAATCAAAATATAAGTTATTAAACAATTGCACACAAAAATGCACATTTTACAATCACATATAAGTAAGGTTCAAAATTTGAGCACATTCATTAATGCATTTCACAAATATTCACTGAGGCCTTACGTGCCAGGCACTGATCTAAATTCAAAGGAGAAAAAGTAATCAAAATAGGCAAGAATCCTTGGCATTTCCTTTTCTCTTTCTACTCTATCATGCATAATTTCTTTAGATTTGCATAGTTATTCAGGTATTTTTGAGTTACTAATGCTCTTTTTAATGTCATCTAAGATGCAGAGCAGTTTGAATCATCCATTGCACTTAAAATTTCAATTATGACTTTTTCTTCAATTCCAAAGGCATTTCTTGGAACTCTATTTGTTAAAGTCCTTTGAAGACAGTGTTGTAGCTCACAGCCTCAGAAATTTCTTTTCACATATATATATATTTTACTTTTGCCTCAGGCCTGTGGACATAAACTCTTATCTATAGTAGTAGTTATTGGTTATTAGATAATCTAAACCAAGTAAGGCAAGTGAAGAAGACTAGTAACTACTACTGCTATTCATGTGTTCATGCCGGGTAGGTACAAATATAATTTTACAGTGATCCCATAAGAGATGGAACAAAAATTAAGGAATTAAAATGTAGTCAAAACTGGCAACTTGAAGCTCAAAAAAGCTAATGAAAAGTTTCTTAGCCCTTTTCAAAGTCAGTCTAGAAAAAGGATTTAGTCAATCTAACTAAATAATAAACCTAACTCAATGAGTGTAATAAAAATTATGCTGATGGTTTACATGAATTTAAAAAATCCTATGGACTAAAGTTTCACAACGTTGGGTTTGGCAATGATTTCTTGGTCAAATGATACCAAAGACACAGACAAGAAAAGATAAAAATAGAGAAATTGTACTTCATAAAAAAATTTTTAAATTTGCACATCAAAACACACTGTCCACAGGATAAAAAAGCAACCTGGCCCATGGAATGGACGAAAGTATTTGCAAGTTATATATGCAGATAACTCTTAAAACTCAACAACAACAACAACAACAAACTCTGATTCAAAGTAAGCAAGAGACTTGAATAGCCATTTCTCCAAAGAAGACACAGAAAAAAACCGACAGGCACATAGAAAGATAAAGATTCTCAACACCGCTAATCATTAGAGAAATGCAAATCAAAACTGCAATGAAATACCACTTCACACCATTAGGATGACTACTGTTAACCACAAAACCAGAAAATAAAAAGTGTTGGTGAGGACGTGGAGAAATTGAAAGTCTTATACGTTGTTGGTGGCAATGTAAAATGCTACAGCCACTATGGAAAACAGTATGATGATTCTGCAAAAAATTAAACACAGACTTACCATATAATCCATTAATTCCACTTCTGAGTATATACCCAAAGAAATGGAAACAGGGCCTTGAAGAGATGTTTCTACAGCCATGTTCATAGCTGCACTATTCACAACAGCTGAAATGTGGATGCAACCCACGTATTCATCATTAAGCAAAATGTGGAATATACAATTATATCTCAACAAAGCTGTTTCTAAAAAAAAAAAAAAAAGATCTTGTGAGTATTAGCCAAAAAATAGACAAATAAATCAATAGAACAGAATAGAGAGCCCAGAAATAGGCTCACAAAAGTAAAGGCAATAGATCTCTGACAGTGAAGCAAAAGCAATTCAGTGAAGAAAGGTTAATCTTTTTAAACAAACGGTACTGAAAAAACTGGACATTTACATGCTAAAAAAACAAAAACAAAACAATAAAGAATCTAGACACTAACCTTACACCTTTCATAGAACCGAAAGGAGAAAGAAGCAAATCCTCCACAATTATACCTGGACACTTCCACACCCCCTTCTCAACAATTGAAAAAAACAACTAGACAGGAAAACATCAAAGAGGTTGAAGAACTCCACAATACCATCAACTAACAGGATCTAATAGACATTAATAGAACACCCCAAGCAACAACAGCAGAATACACATTCTTTTCAAGTGCCAGCCAACACATGCCAAAATGGACCATATCCTAGAGCATAAAACCAACCTTAACAAATTTAAAATGACTGAATTTATACAGAGTATGTTCTTTGACTAGATGCCAAACTAGAAATCAGTAACAGAAGGTTAACAAGAAAATACCCAACACTTGGAAACGAAACAACACACTTATAAATGTTCCATTAATAAAAGAAGTCTCAATGGAAATTTTAAAAATCTGTCAACTGAAAGAAAATGAAAATATGATATATCAAAACCTGCAGGACACAGCTAAAGCAGTGGAGAGAGTAAAATTTATAGAAATAGGAAGCCAAGGCAGGTGAACTTCTTGAGTCCAGGAGTTTAACACCAGCCTGGGCAATACAGGGAGACCCTGTCTCTACAAAAAATACAAAAGGATTACCCAGGCATAGTGGTGTCCACCTGTAGTCAGCCACTTTGGAGGCTGAGGTGGGAGGATCACTTGAGACTAGCAGGTCAAGACTGCAGTGAGCTATAATCACACTACTGCACTCCAGCCTGGGTGACAGAGTGAGAACCTGTCTCAAAAAACAAGAGACACATTGGAAGAAAAAATGCTCAATTCAACAATCTAAGCTTTTGTTTCAAGGACCTAGAAAGAGAGGAGCCAAAAAAGCTCAAAGCAATGAAAGATGGAAATAATAAAGACAGGAACAAGTTGCCAATGTCAGGAATATTACAGGCACCTCACTATAGACGTTGCAGACATCAAAAGGACCAGAAAAGAATACTACAAGCAAAACATTATTTGACAAGATAGACTAAATGGATCAATTATTTTTCTTTTTTTTTTTTTTTGAGACAGAGGCTTGCTCTGTCGCCCAGGCTGGAGTGCAATGGTGCGATCTCGGCTCACTGCAAGCTCCGCCTCCCGGGTTCACGCCATTCTCCTGCCTCAGCCTTCCGAGTAGATGGGACTACAAATGCCCAACACGCCCGGCTAATTTTTTGTACTTTTTAGTAGAGACGAGGTTTCACTGTGTTAGCCAGGATGGTTTCGATCTCCTGACCTCGTGATCCGCCTGCCTTGGCCTCCCAAAGTGCTGAGATTACAAGCATGAGCCACCGCCCCCGGCCTAAATGGATCTATTCTTTTTTTTTTTTAGACAGTCTTGCTCTGTCACCCAGGCTGGAGTGCAGTGGTGCGATCTCGGCTCACTGCAAGCTCCGCCTCCCTGGTTCATGCCATTCTCCTGCCTCAGCCTCCCGAGTAGCTGGGACTACAGGTGCCTGCCACCATGCCCGGCTAATTTTTTGTGTTTTTAGTAGAGACGGGATTTCACCGTGTTAGTCAGGATGGTCTCGATCTCCTGACCTCGTGATCCACCTGCCTCGGCCTACCAAAGTGCTGGGATTACAGGCATGAACCACTGCGCCCAGCCTAAATGGATCAATTCTTTAAAGAACACACAAACTACCACAACTCACCCTATATAAAATAGATAATTGTGGTCACCCTATAACTATTGACATTGATGTCACAATTTTATAACTCCCAACAAGTTAATTTGTAGGCCAGATGCCTTCACTAGAGAATTCTAATCAAACTCTTAAATAAGAATGAATACCAATTTTACATAATCTATGTTACTGGAAATAAAAGAGAAGGAAACACTTCCTGACACATTTTCTGAATGTGATGTTACCCTGATACCTACATCAGACAAAGCACAAAAAGAAAAACTACTGAACAACACCACTCATGAATACAAATGCAAAGATACCAAACAAAATATTGTCAAATAAAATGCAGTACTATATATGTAAAAAAATTATACTCCATGATCACAGCGAGTTTGTTCCAGGAATGCAAGACTGATCCAATATTTTTAAAAAATCACATGATCACATCAATCATTGCGGAACATAATTCAATACCCATTCAGGATAAAAACTGAGAAAAATAGGAACAGAGGAAAATGTCCTCCACTTAATAAGAAAAAACCACAACCAAAACTGTACCTAACATAACACAATGTTGAAAGGTTAAATGTTTTTTTCACTGAGATTAGGAACAAGACAAAACCGTTCACTCTTACCACTCTTTATTCAAATTGATGGAAATTCTAGTCAGTGCAATAAGGCAAGAAAAATATGCAAATGACATGTAGATCAAAAAGGAAGGAATATCACTGTCTCTCTCTAAGAACACTGTCTCTATTTACAGAAGACACAATTATCCCCTTAGAAAACCCCATGTATTCTACAGAAAAACTCTTAGAAGTGAATTTAGCAGTATCACAGAATAAAAGATAAACATGCAGAAATGAATCATATATATACATATTTTTTTGGCTGGATGCTGTGGCTCACGCCTGGAATCCCAGCACGTTGCTAGGCTGAGGCAGGCGGATCACCTGAGGTCGAGAGTTCAAGACCAGCCTGGCCAACATGGAGAAACCCCTATCTCTACTAAAAATACAAAATTAGCTGGGCGTCGTGGCGGCGCATGCCTGTAATCCCAGCTACTCGGGAGGCTGAGGCAGGAGAATCCCTTGAACCTGGGAGGCAGAGGTTGTGGTGAGCTGAGATCACGCCACTGTACTCCAGCCTGGGCAACAGAGTGAGACACTGCCTCAATAATAAATAAATAAATAAATATAAATAATATTTTTATATAACAGTGATTGGCACTGAAATTCAAAATAAAATACTACTTACAATTTCTCAAAAATTGATTTACTAAAGTATAAATCTAATAAAATACATACAGGACTTCTATACTGAAAATTGCAAAATGCTGATGAAAGAATTTGAAGATGGTGGGCGTGGTGGCTCACATCTGCAATCCCAGCACTTTGGGAGGCAGAGGCGGGTGGATCACGAGGTCAGGAGATCGAGACCATCCAGGCTAACACGATGAAACCCTGTTTCTACTAAAAATACAAAAAATTAGCCGGCTGTGGTGGCGGGCGCCTGTAGTCCTAGCTACTCAGGAGGCTGAGTCAGGAGAATGGTGTGAACCCGGGAGGCGGAGCTTGCAGTGAGCAGAGATTGCACCACTGCACTCCAGCCTGGGTGACAGAGCAAGACTCCGTCTCAAAAAAAAACAAAACAAAACAAAAAAAAGAATTTGAAAGTATTCTAACTAAATCAAGAAACATAAACATACCATATTTATAGATTGTAATAAAATTAGAATAAATTAGAAATGAAGTCTGATTTTTGTATTTTATAGATCACAATTAAACTAATTACAATTAGTCTTTCTTTCTGTCTTTCTTTCTTTGTCTTTCTTTCTTTCTTCTTTATTTTTTTTTTTTTGTGACACAGTCTCACTCTGTGGCCCAGGCTGGAGTGCAGTGGCATGATCTTGGCTCACTGCAACATCCACCTCCCAGATTCAAGCAGTTCTCCTGCCTCAGCCTCCCTGGTAGCTAGAATTGCAGGCACCTGCCGCCACACCAGGCTAATTTTTGTAGTTTTAGTAGGACGGCGTTTCACCATGTTGGCCAGACTGATCTCAAACTCCTGACCTCAGGTGATTTGCCTGCATTGGCCTCCCAAAGTGCTGGGATTACAGGTGTGAGCCACTGCGTCCAACCAGCTCGACATTTTTTTTTCTTTCCCCCCACAGACGGAGTCTTGCTCTGCCACCCAGGCTGGAGTGCAGTGGCACCATCTTGACTCACTGCAACCTCTGCCTTCCGGGTTCAAGTGATTCTCCTGCCTCAGCCTCCGGGGGGTAGCTGGAATTACAGGTGCCTGCCACCACGCCCGGCTTTGTATTTTCAGTAGTGACAGGGTTTCACCGTGTTAGTCAAGCTGGTCTTGAACTCCTGACCTCGTGATCTGCCTGCCTTGGCCTCCCAAAGTGCTGAAATTAACAGGCGTGAGCCACCACTTGCGGCCGACCTGTTTTATTATACAATGGGAAAGGCCTGCCCTGAGTAAAGAAAGTTTCCACTTTAAATCAACTAGCAAGAAAGCGGCAAATTAAAGCCAAAACAAGCAGAGGAAAGAAATATGATCAGAAATCAATTACATTGAAAATAGATAAAATATCAATAAAATCAAAAGCTGATTCTTTGAAAAAAAAAATCATTACAATTGATAGAGCTCTAATCAAACCAATTGGAGAAACATGAAATAAGAGAGGACACAAATGATCAATATCAGAAATAAGAGGAGACATCACATACCAGGAAGACATTGAGAGGATGCTACAAATAACTTTAAGTTCATACATTCAGCAACTTAAACGTGCCAATTCCTTGAAACTCACAAAGTACTCAAACTCATTTAAGAAGAAATATGTAGCCGGACGCGGTGGCTCACGCCTGCAATCCTAGTACTTTGGGAGGCCGAGGCAGGCGGATCACCTGAGGTCAGTACTTTGAGACCAGCCTGGCCAAAATGGTGAAACCCTGTCTCTATTAAAATAAAAAATTAGTCAGTCACGGATGCGTGCACCTGTAATCCCAGCTACTCGGGAGGCTGAGGCAGGAGAAATGCTTGAACCTGGGAGGCAGAGGTAGCAGTGAGCCGAGTTCGTGCTACTGCACTTCTGCCTGGGTGACAGAGCAAGACTCTGTCTCCATTAAAAAAAAAAAAAAAGAAAAGAAAAAGAAGAAAAGAAGAAGAAGAAGGAAGAAGAGAAGGAGGAGATGAAGAAGAAATATGTGACCATGCCGGGCGCGGTGGCTCACGTCTGTAATCCCAGCACTTTAGGAGGCTGAGGCCGGCGGATCACGAGGTCAGGGGATCGAGACCATCCTAGCTAACACACGGTGAAACCCTGTCTCTACTAAAAATACAAAAAAATTAGCCAGGCTTGGTGGCGGGCACCTGTAGTCCCAGAGGCTGAGGCGCCTACTCAGGAGGCTGAGGCAGGAGAATGGCGTGAACTCGGGAGGCAGAGCTTGCAGTGAGCCGAGATCTCGCCACTGCACCCCAGCCTGGGCGACAGAACAAGACTCCATCTCAAAAAAAATAAAAATAAAAATAAAAAGTGATCTTAATAGGCCTATATTGTCCATCTGTAAAGTAACACTGAATTTGCAGGTAAAAACATTTCAATAAAGGTATCCTCAGATCCAAATGATTACATTGGTGAATTCTACCAGATATTGACAAAGGACATAATAATAGTAATAGTAATAATAATAATAGCAACGATACATGATCTCTTTTACATGGCAGAAGAAAGAATACTTCTAACTTATTTTATGAGGTGGGCATACATTACTTTGGTACCAAAAAAATGACAGTTTACAAGACAAACAAAAGAAAACAAACAAAACTACAGAGTGATATCCTCATGAACGTATTTGCAAAAGTCCTTTACAAAATATTAGCAATTCAAATCCAGCAATGTCTAAAAAGGACAATACATTATTACAAAGGGGAGTTCATCCAAAGAAGGTAAAGTTGGTTCAACATTTGAAAATTAATCAATCTGATTCACCATATTAACAGGCTAAATTAGAGAAATCATTTGATCATACTAATAGAAGGAGAAGAAGCATTTGACAAAATTCTATATCCACTCATGTTAGTATCTCCCAGCAAATTAGAAAAGCAGAGAAGTGTGTAAAAAGGGCTGCATCTTCCCTCTAACTGGGTTCAAACCTACTGGTATAGGGTGATAATTAAAGCCATGGGTGGTGTGGATGATCCCAGAATAAAGAGAGCTTCTGCATTTCTTCCTGGAGACCACAACCCCAGACTCCAGATTTTGCCTGAGTCCTGGAGGGACACCAGAAACGCTGAGAAAAACATATCTGTATGAATTTTGCCAATCAATGGGCCTATGACAGCATGGGATATAAAGTTCTGAACCCAAACAAAATGTGGGAAGTATAGAATATTATTGTTTATTGAGATGGAAAATGTATGTGGTGAAGAATCTTTGCCTCTCCCAGTCTTATAGACTATAAAGTGATGCTGAAAGACTTTAAATGTCTCCTGTGAGCATAAAATGAAAGTGGGCTGACAAAGAGCCAGAGTCTGAGGACACTGAAGTGAGAATCAGGGAGTGATGTGGCAGTGCAGGGCTGGACTGAGTACTGAAAACCAGATGGGACAGTGCTTCTTCTAATGAAGTCAGGAAGACGGTGGGTGCTGTGGAGTGGGAGGACCAGTAACAGATTATCAAAGTGCAATGACTGCTTTTGGTACAACCAGGGCTTGCATAGCAATTTCCATGCTAGTCGATGTTGAGAATGCATCTACATTGTTACCTAGACTCTGGACCATCCTCTCCCCACATTGTATGTAAATCATCATTGTTTCTTTCACATCTGATTTTAGCATTCCTTTGTATTAGTAGGTGAAATGTTGCAGCAAATATATCCAAAATGTATACTGGCTTAAGCACCACAGAAGCACATTTCTCACTAAACTTAATAGTCCAAGGTAGTATCAAGCTGGCAACGCTCTGCTCCGCATAGTTTTCAGGGATCCAGGCTAATGAAGGCTTTGCCATCTTGAATACATGGCATGGCAGGTTATTCTTGGGCAAAGACACACAGCTGTGGAGGGGGAAAAGGCAGGAAGTAACTCATGGGTGGTTTTTATGAGCCAGATACAACAAAATGTTATTTATATTCCAGTGGCTGGAGCTCAGGAAGTATCACGACTATCCCAAGAGAGCCTGCCCCAAGAGAGGCTGGAAAACTGGTTTGGTAAATACCTAGTGGGCCTGCCAGATCTGTCAGAGCCACAGTAAACTTGGGTTTAAGATATTATGGAATCTTACGTATATACCTAACCAAGGAGGTGAAAGACCTTTACAAGGAAAACTACAAAACCCTGCTAAAGAAATCATAGACGACACAAACAAATGGAAATACAACCCATGCTCATGGATGGGTAGAATCAATATTGTGAAAATGACCATACTGCCAAAAGCAATCAAAATACCACCATCATTCTTCACAGAACTAGATAAAACAATCCTAAAATTCATATGGAACCAAAAATCAGCCCACATAGCCAAAGCAAAACTAAGCTAAAAGAACAAATCTGGAGGCATTGTATTACCTGACTTCAAGCTATACTATAAGGCCATAGTGGCCGAACAGCATGGTACTGGTATAAAAATAAGCACATAGAACAATGGAACAGAATTGAGAACCCAGAAATAAACCCAAATACTTACAGCCAACTGATCTTTGACAAAGCAAAGGAACACGTAAAGTGGGGAAAGGATACCCTATTCAACAAATGGTGCTGGGATAATTGACAAGCCACATGTAAAAGAATGAAACTGGATCCTCATCTCTCACCTTATGCAAAAATCAACTCAAGAAGGATCAAGGACTTATATTTAAAATGTAAAACTAAAAAAATTATAGAAGATAACATCGGAAAACCCCGTCTAGACATTGTCTTAGGCAAAGATTTCATGACCAAGAGATAAATAGGTGGGACTTCATTAAACTAAGGAGTTTCTTCTGCACAGCTAAAGGAACAGACAACCCACAGAGCGGAAGAAAATCTTCACAATTTATACATCCAACAAAGGACTAATATCTAGAATCTACAAGGAATTCAAACAAATTAGCAAGAAAAAAAAACAAACAATTCCATCAAAAAGTGGGCTAAGGACATGAATAGACAATTCTCCAAAGAAGATATACAAATGGCCAACAAACATATGAAAAAATGCTCAACATCACTAATGATCAGGGAAATGCAAATCAAAACCACAATGCAATACTACCTTACTCCTGCAAGAATGTCCATAATTTGAAAAATCACAAAATAATAGATGTTGGTGTGGATGTGGTGAAAAGGGAACATTTCTACACTGCTGGTGGAAATGTAAACTAGTATGACCACTATGAAAAACAGTATGGAAATTCCTTAAAAAACTAAAAGCAGACCTACCATTTGATCCAGCAATCCCACTACTGGGTATCTACCTAGAAGAAAAGAAATCATTATATAAATAAGATATTTGTGGTCAGGCATGGTCGCTCAGGCCTGTAATCCCAGCCCTTTGGGAGGCTGAGTGGATCATCTGAGATCAGGAGTTCGAGGCCAGACTGGCCAACATGGTGAAACCCTGTCTCTACTGAGAATACAAAAAATTAGCCGGCCGTGATGGTACATGCCTGTAATCCCAGCTACTTTGGAGGCTGAGGCAGAAGAATTGCTTGAACCTGGGAGGTGGAGGTTGCAGTGAGCTGAGATGGTACCATTGCACTCCAGCCTGGGCGACAGAGTGAGACTCTGTCTCAAAAAAAAAAAAAAAAAAAAAAAGATACTTGCACACGCAGGCCAGGCACGGTAGTTCACACCTGTAATCCCAGCACTTTGGGAGGCTGAGGCTGGCAGATCACGAGGTCAGGAGATCGAGACCATCCTGGCTAACACGGTGAAACCCTGTCTCTACTAAAAACACAAAAATTAGCCAGGTGTGGTGGCACGCACCTGTAGTCCCAGCTACTCAGGGGGCTGAGGCAGGAGAATAGCTTGAACGCGGGAGGCAGAGGTTGCAGCGAGTAGAGATCACGCCACGGCACTCCAGCCTGGGTGACAGAGCGAGACTCTGTCTCAAAAAAAAAAAAAAAAAAATGCTTGTACACGCATGTTTATAGCAGCACAATTCACAATTGCAAAAATATGAAACCAGCCCAAATGCCCATCAATCAACAAGAGAATAAAGAAACTGTGGTAAATATATACAATGTAATACTACTCAGCCATAAAAAGGAACTGATAATGCCATTCTCAGCAACCTGGATGGAACTGGAGATCATTATTCTAAGTGAAGTAACTCAGGAATGGAAAATCAAACATCGTATATTCTCACTCATAAGTGGAAGCTAAGCTAAGAGGACGCAAAGGCATAAGAATGATACAGGGGAATTTGGGGACTCGGGGGAAAACTTGGGAGGGGGTGACAGATAAAAGACTACAAATTGGGTTCAGTGTATGTTTCTTGGGTGATGGGTGCACCAAAATCTCACAAATCACCACTAAAGAACTTACTCAAGTAACCAAATGCCACCTGTTTCCCAAAAATCTATGGAAATAAAATTTTTTTTTAAAGAAAAATTCAAATAATAAACAAAAAGATATGATGGAATTTTGTATTTAGTCATTTTAGCAGGAGAAAGTGCTAAGCAAGAAATTCTGAGATAAGAACTAAGTGACAAAGGTGACAACAAAGGACTGTGACTAGCATGGGAATCACACCATTGCAGACTACTGTTTGGTTGTCCATTGGCACTTTAAGCCAGCCTGCCTACATTCCTGCAACCCTGGTTCATTGAGAAGAATCACAGAAAGCTCAGAGCTGCCTGAAGAGACTTTCCAGACCATTTCTTGTTTGCTCCTACCCTGCTCTTCTGCTGGCCCTTCTCCATTATAAACCCTTGGGTCCACAATCCTCAACATGCCTCTCTCCCTTCAGGTTTGTATCAGTCAACTTGGGCTTCCTTAAAAAATACCACAGACTAGTGGCTTAAACAACAGAAATTTATTTTCTCACTGTTCTGGAGGCTGAAAGTATGAGATCAGGGTACCAGTGCGGTCAGTTTCTGGGGAAGGCTCTCTTCTTGGTTTGCACATCACCTTATTTCTGGGTTCTCACAGGACCTTTCCTTGGTGTGTGCATGCAGAGAGGGAAAGAGAGACACAGAGAGAGAGAGAGAGAGAGAGAGAGACCGTCTCCTTCTCTTCGTCTTCGTCTCCTTCTCTAATCCAATGAGGCCACCAGTCTTATTGGATTAGGGCCCTACCGCATAATATCATTTAAATTTTGTTACATCCTAAAGACCCTATCTCCAGATATATTCACATCAGGAGTTAGGGCTTCAACATATGAAATTTGATGATGGGGGACAATTCAGTTGATAGCATTCTACCTTTGGCTAATTCATGTCCTTAGACCTGCAAAAAAATACGTTTATTTCACCTCAACAGCCCCCATGATATTGACTCATTCCAGTATCAATGCTAAAGTAAAAGTTCAAAGTCTCATCTAAATATCAACTAAGTTAGATATGGGTGAGATTCAAGATTTGATTTATCCTGAAGCACAATTCTTCTGCAGCTAACAACCGGTAAAATCAGACAAGATATGTGCTTCCAAAATACAATAGTAGGACATAAATAAAAAAGTTTTCTGTTTCAAAAGGGAGTAATCAGAAAAATATAGGAAGATGAGTCCTGTTCCAAAATGGAGAAATTGGAAAAGTAAAGGAGTAGTGGGTCCCAAGCTCCAAAACCTAGCAAGGCTAATTTTATTAGATCTTAAGGCTGGATAGACACCTAAATATAGAAAGCAAATATAAAAGAATCTGAAGAAAGAAATAGACTGCAATACTAAAATAATAGGGGAGTTCAATATCCCACTTTCAGAAATGGAAAGATCATCCAGACAGAAAATCAATAAGGAAACATCAGATTAAACTACACTTTAGACCTAACAGACCTAACAGATATACACTGAACATTCTATCCATCAGCAGCAGGACACACATTCTTCTCAAGCACATGGGGCACATTCTCCAGCATAGATCAGATGTTAGGCTACTAAACAAGTCTTAACAAATCCAAGAAGACTGTAATCATATCAAGTATCATTTTTGGCTGTAACAGCATAAAACTAGAAATGAGTAACAGTAGAACTTTTGGAAAATTTACTGATACGTAGAAATTAAAGAACATGGTCTGAAGAAATCAATGGTTCTGTAAAGAAATTAAAAGGAAAATTTATAAAATCTCTTGAGACAAACAAAAATGGAAACACAACATACTGAAACTCATAGAAATGCAGCAAAAGCATTTCTTTCTATGAGGAAGTATTGTAGCAGTAAAAATACCAAGAGCAAAAAAGAAGAAAGATCTCAAATAGACAATGTCACACCTCAAGAAACTAGAAAAACAAGAACAAAATATACCCAAAGTTAGTAGAAGGAAGGATGTAATAAAGATTAGAGAAGAAATAAATGAAACAGTGATTATAAAAATAATAGAAAAGGTTAACACAAGTAATAGTTGATTTGGGGATATGATAAAATCGAGAAAACTTTAGCTAAACTAAAAAAAAAAAGACAGAAATATGTCCACGTTAACAGAATGAATGACGAAAAGCATATGATTATCTCAACAGATGCAGAAAAAGCATTTGTCAAAATTCAACATTCTTTCATAATAAAAGCTCAAGAAATTAGGTATAGAAGAAGAGCCCCTCAACATGATAAAGGCCACATATGACAAGCCACAGCTAACATCATACTCATACTCAATGATGAAAGCTGAGAGCTTTCCTCTGAGATTGGGACAAGGCAAGGATGCCACTCTCACCTCTTCTATCCATATGGGGCTACAAGTCCTGGCCAGAGCATGAGGCAGGTTACTATGATCAGGCATGTGGCCCACTCCTAGTCTGTGTCCATTAGTCAAGTGAGGCTCCTAATCCAATCCTAGACTTTATGTTCATTGTCTCAGAAACTGAATAGGCCCAAGGCCAATTTTTTTGAGGCAGTGTCTCATTCTGTCGCCCAGGCTGGAGTACAATGGCGCGATCTCGGCTCACTACAACCTCTGCCTCCCAGGTTCAAGCAATTCTCTTGCCATAGCCTCCTCAGTAGCTGGGATTACAGGTATGCAACACCATGCCCAGCTAATTTTTGTATTTTTAGTAGAGACGCGGTTTCACTATGTTGGACAGACTGGTCTTGAACTCCTGATCTCATGATCTATCCACCTCATCTCCCAAAGTGCTGAGATTACAGGCATAAGCCACTGCGCTTAGCCAAGGCCAGTTTTTAATATTTCTACATGGATGGACTGAGGCCACAAGCCCTGGAATGACTCAGTTTGTAGCTCTGACTGCCAGGGTTCCTGAAGTCCCAGTTACAACTGTATCTAAGCCAGAAGGTGGCATTTCTCCCCATCTCCCACCCAGCTATCCATTAGTGTGGAGGCTTTCCTCTGTTCAAAGACTTAGAAAGCTCCCTATGCTGTAAGTCAGGATATGTTCAAGGGACACTTTTCTCTGCTGTATCAAACATATTTCTCAATAACCTAAGACCTCTGATGCAGGCAAGCAATCTGTTTTGACTAATCCCTGCCTTCCTGGGTCAAAACCTTCCTCAGAGATTGGAGATGCCTTCTTTCTTGGGTCAGGAGTGCGCCTGCACTCTTGTTTACTGGTGCATTCATTAACTCAGGGAATGTTTACTGAGAACCTATGATCCATTGAGGATACAGCAATGAAGAAAACAGACGAAAATCCCTCTGCTGATGGACACCTTAGCCCGCTAGTGAAGGACCACTGACCAACACATGCAGGACCAGGGCAAAACCACGAACTTATTACTTAGATCGTGATAAGAGCTGAGGACGAATAATAAAAGATGGAACAGGGATAGAAGACAGAAGAAAGGCATGTGAGATTTCAATAAGATAGTCAGAAAAGGGGTATCGAGAAGGGGTCATCTTAGTGAAAACCTGAAGGAAGAGGGAGGAAGCAGTGATTCTGAGGCTGGAGACTGCCTCATGCTCACAGGACAGCAAGCAGCCTGGTGTCACCTGAAGTGGGAATTTGGCAACATGAGTCAGGGAGGGAATGCAGAATCAGGTGCCCTGGAGGATCCCATAGGCTGTTCTAAGAATTGGCGCTTTCACTCAAGATGTGAGAGGACACCATTGGTACATTTTATTGATTGATTGATTTTATTTTATTATTTTTTTTTAGATGGAATCTCACTCTATCCCCTGGCTGGAGTGCAGTGGCGTGATCTTGGTTCACTGAAACCTCCGCCTCCTGGGTTCAAGTGATTCTTCTGCCTCAGCCTCCCAAATAGCTGGGATTACAGGTGTGCACCACTGTGCCTGGCTAATTTTTGTATTTTTAGTAGAGACGGGGTTTCACCATGTTGACCAGGATGGTCTCGATCTGCTGACCTCATGATCTGCCTGCCTCGGCCTCCCAAAGTGCTCAGATTACAGTTGTGAGCCACTGTGCCCAGCCTGGCCTGATACATTTTAAATGGAGGGATGGACGGCATGACCTGTCTCAGCTTTCAAGAGTCATTTGTATTGCTGTGTTGAAAGCAGAAGACAGGGAGGTGGAGGCAAATGCTGGGATGCAGATTACATGACCCACACAGGATGGTGGTGGATTGGACCCGAGTGGCAGCAGTGGAGGTGGTAAGGATGGCCATATTCTTGATTTTTGAGTGTCAAGACAACGTGATTTGATGACAGATGAGAACTGAGATGTCAGTGAGAGCATTTGATTGCATTTTAGCTCCCAAGCAATGCTTACCGTTTTCTCCAACATAGTATAGGGGTTTTCTGCAACTATAACTTGTATTTTGTTTAACTTTTAGTAATTAAAATATATATTATAGTATACAAGGCAGACTTGTTCTTTAGGGTCTATCCATGGGCCTTGAAAAAAATGGATCTATATCCTATTATCTGACATTTTAATATTTACTAGATGAATTGTCTTAGTTCTTACCCATGAGGGGGAAAGAATGGAGAGAAATTAGAGATAGAGATTATATATATATATATAGTCTCTCTGTATATATACAGACAGAGACAGACAGAGATGAGACTATAGGGTTAAGTGTTTTGGTTTAAGTGGCATAGTCCACTGATTGGATTTTCCACTGACTGACCCAGCCTGACCCTGTCCTTTGTCACATCACTGTTACGGGCTGGAAAGGTCACTGCACTGGCATGTTTGAGTCTAACTTGGCCTCATATAAGGTGAGCACACTTAGAGAAATCAGTTAACTTCCTTGTTTCTTAGTTTTCCCAAATTATTAATACAATAAATGAAACTAGATCTATTCAAGTTTTAATGGCTCTCCTCATATTTTTGAAAGTGAATTAGAATGCACCCGGCCAGCTATGGGAGAAGTGGCATTCTTTGAAGGGAGGAACTGATAAAATATAGGCTGTCACTATTGGAGGGAGCCCTGGGGCTCATCTCATCCAGCTCCCTTCTGGCAGGCTTGAGTGGTTTCTCCTGGCTAGCCAGCTCTCAGCAGACCCGGACACTCTCTCTCTGGCTGTGACAACTTTCCAGTACCAAGAAGTAAAAGCACATGCCAAGGGGTATTCTGAGAAGCCAGAAATGAAAAGAGTAACTCAGATCATTTTTTCCATCTTAAAAAACAAAAGTTCTACCACATTCTGGCTTCTGTAACAGTAGTCTTTTGCGACGAACCTGGGCAGTCTTATATAATGCATTACTATCACAAAATGCGAGGTCTTTAAAACTCAATGAGCTGTAGTTTCTGTAATAATCCTTGTCTATTGATAATCAGCCTCATTAAAAACTTGACAAAATGAAATAATGAGTGCCAACTTCTTTCCGCTTTCTGGATACACCAAAGAGTAAAATTCAAATAGATTTTTGTCTGTAAAACGGTTACCACAAGATAATTTTACTGAATTCTACCTAAAAATAAAAATAGGGTGAGTCCTAACCGCTCTTTTAAACTATATTTAACTGGAATTCCCTACAAGATTTTTAAAACTGTATTTTTAAACTATATAACCCAAAAGGTTTTGTGGGGGAAGTTAGTAAAAACACAAATTGATGTCCATTTCCTCTCATTTTCCATGTGCTTCCTTTGGTTAAATAAATATTCTAAAAGCATAAAACGCCTCATGTGTTGCGAAAACCTCTGAAAGGCCTCCATATGGTTTCTACTCAATTTCTCACTGGCAGATTTATAGTGGTGGCTGATGGGTGGATAAATCCTGCCTCAACCCAAAACTACTTGCCAGACTTGAATTTGATTGAAAAATGAAACATCACAAAAGCAAATGTATAACAAATATTTTCAGTCAGCAAACATGAGTTTCAACCCGGTTAACACCAGTGACCAATGCATTGGACCAGTTTGTCTCAAACATGCGCACAGGAAATGACCTGGGAGGAATGGCCATTTGGCATGCCAGGTTTTTCTCAAGTACCGTATTGCACCATAGGAACATTTGACCCCCTACTCTTGCCATGAATAAACACCAGAAACTTAAGTGGAAAAAAACGCAGTGACCTGTCAAAAAAACTCAGCTTAATTTTTGGCAATTCACTGCACATCCTGGTTTGAATGAGTCCAGTTGGCATATCATATTGACAGTACTGCTGCCCCGAGAGGGTTTTATGGTCAGGGAGTGATTCACAGGACCACACAGCACCTCTGAAGATGGGATTGTTGTGATCTTAGGTGTCATCGAATGTAGATCTGACCTTTAATAACAAAAATCTGTACCAAAATACATCAATGGAAATATCACATACAACATCCCTTAAAAGCAAACTCTATTGGCTGTGTGCGGTAGCTCACTCCTGCAATCCCAGCACTGTGGGAGGCCAAGGCAGGAAAATCACCTGAGGTCAAGAGTTCAAGACCAGCCTGGCCAACATGGCAAAACCCCGTCTCTACTAAAAAGTACAAAAAAATTAGCCAGGCATGGTGCTGTGTGCTTGTAATCACAGCTACTCATGAGGCTGAGGCAGGAGAATCACTTGAACTCAGGAGGTAGAGGTTGCAGTGAGCCGAAATTTCGCCACTGCACTCCAGCCTGGGCGAGAGAGCAGCAGAACTCTGTCTCCAAAAAACAACAAAAAAGCAAAGCTCTATTTAGCAAAGTAGGCTTGGTATGTTTTAGGTTTATAGGTTTACAAGAAATTGAAGGTGATGTTTATTTAGGCATGTAGCTGAGAAAATCTCGAAATACTGGAATTCATGAAATGTAGACATTTAGTCATACCATAGGCATCTTCTTAGTCCTTTGGAAATGTTTTGTCTTTATCACGTATAAAAATGAACATAGAGAACTGAAAATCTTTTTTTTTCCTGGATGGAGAGAATAGGGGCTTCATCCTGGTTCATGTATTAATTCTCTCATTTCAGAAGCATTTATTGAAAACTTCCTCAAAACCAAAAGTTGTGACCGGTCTGGGAACACAAATATTTACTGCGCAGAAGTTATTTGCAGCCTTCTAGTAAGACAGGGAGAGAGAGAGAGAAAGGGAGGCAGGGCATGGGATGGGGGAATTGAGTGATGGATTGAGAGGGGAATACCTTGCCGTTACACACAGAGGGGAAAATCTACACCCTGGGACATCACTGTTGCTGCTACTTTATTTTAACAAGTGGTGGTAAATAATAGAGAAAAATACAAGTAATTTAAATTCAAATTCATTTATTTAATGGAGACATTGAGTTTTTTTGTTTTTGTTTTTTTTTAGACGGAGTCTCGCTCTGTCACCCAGGCTGGAGTGCAGTGGCATGATCTTGGCTCACTGCAAGCTCCACCTCCTGGGTTCACGCCATTCTCCTGCCTCAGCCTCCCAAGCAGCTAGGACTACAGGTGCCCGCCACTATGCCTGGCTAATTTTTTGTATTTTTTTAAATAGAGACGGGGTTTCACCATGTTAGCCAGGATGGTCTCAATCTTCTGACCTTGATCCGCCCACCTCAGCCTCCCAAAGTGCTGGGATTACAGACGTGAGCCACTGTGCCCGGCCGACATGAGATTTTTTTAAAAAACAGAAGAATCCATTTAAAAAAATTTTTAAAGTAAAAAGATTAAATACTTTTATAGTTATTTCTTCATGTTTCATATATTTTAATTCAACTTTAAATTTACTAAAAATACATAATTTTATACTAATTTTTTTTTGTTCTTAGAGAAAGCTAATTAAGAAATGAAGTGGATGTGGTGGCTCACACCTATAATCCCAGATGCACAGAAGGCTGAAACTGAAGGATTTCTTGAGCCCAGGGGTTCAAGACCAGCCTGGACAACATAGTGAGACCTCCTCTCAAATACAGAATGGTCTATACTAATGATGATGATGGTGATAATGTGCTGGCCAGCAGGCTAAATGTTTCTCTACATTTTCTCAGTTTGTTCTCACAATGACTCTATGTGTTGATATTATGTTATCCAAGTTCTATGGATTAGATGTATGAGGTTTAGAGGGACTATCAACTTAATTAGAGCTAAGAAAAATACGCAAGTCTGCTTGACTCCAAAGCCATGCTGATAAATCACTATGCTGTAAGGTGTTTCCATAGCTGCATAACACTCTATCTATGAAAATATTGACTCCACAGAGAGCACTTAAGGCTCATGGTGGCCTAGAATTCCAGATTTCAGAGCCAACAGGGACCTCAGAGTTCATGTAACCTGCCCCATTCCTGGAGCGGCACACTCACTCACTTCCTCAAGCTGGACATTTAGGGGCCTTTCTCTCATTTTGTTCATGTGGCACCAACTCTGCTAATTTGGCCTTCAGAATATTTTCAATCTGTTTATTTTTTTTCCTTCATCTTCATGGTCATTGTCTTAGTCAAAGATGCTATGATTATCTCTGACCTGACCTGTAATCCCAGCACTTTGGGAGGCTAACGCAGGTGGATCCCCTGAGGTAAGGAGTTCAAGACCAATCTGGCCAACATGATGAAACCCCGTCTCTACTAAAAATACAAAGATTAGCTGGTCATGGTGGTGGGTGCCTGTAATCCCAGCTACTCAGGAGACTGAGGAAGGAGAATCGTTTGAACAGGGAGGCAGAGGTTGCATTGAGCTGAGATCACGCCACTGCGCTCCAGTCTGGGCGGCAAGAAGGAAACTCCATCTCACAAAATAAAAAACAAAAAAAAGAAATGAAGACTTACAGGCCGCACTCCAGATGCTCTGACCTGGAATCTACATTTCCACATCTTCAGGTGATGCCTTTGCACATTGTAGTAGAGTGGTTTCTAAAGTCTTTAAAAAATATTTTGGGAGTGAAGGTGGGGTGGAAGGTGGAGGGCCTTGAGAGCCTGGATTGATTTATATGGGTTGTAAGTAAACCAGTGTCAGTCACAGCAGGTCTGCAGCACCACCAGAAGCATTTGAGCTGGCAGACATAATTCATTATTTCTATTCAAAATAGCAATTCTTCCTATCATGATCCCATCTTTTATTTGAGGCACACACATTTCCCAAGGGGCAGCTAGAGAGACCATATGTAGGTCTGATCTTAATTATTGTTTACTTCATAAGCTTTGGTGTTTTTTTTTCTTTTTTCTTCCTTTTTACTATATCATCACTATCAAAGTGTGGGGGCTCATTGTCAAGGCAACTGGTCTTTACTGGATTAAATTCCAGCATCCTCATTTCACTGACTTCTCTTGATTCTTACTATTGAAAGAAAATAAGGCATTCTACAATTCTGACTGCTTTCCTCTGATTCGTTTGTCTCTTCATAAGTTTTCATCACTTTCTTGTCTATATATTCCTGCAAACTTGATTTCTATCTAATAGGTTGGTGCAAAAGTAATTGTAGTGTTTGCCATTACTTTTAAAAGGCAAAAACTGCAATTTATTTTGCACCAACATAATACTAATTAGCCCTTTTCCTTGTCTCTCCCAGTGCAGTGGATTGTGTCCCTGAATTCCTCCTCTGACTTTGCATGGAGAGAGCTATTTAAAAATGTATTGGGAGCCCTGTGAACCCGGGAGGCGGAGTTTGCAGTGAGCCGAGGTCGCGCAACTGCACTCCAGCCTGGGTGACAGAGTGAGATTCTGTCTCAAAAAAAAAAAAATGTGTTAGGATCATCATACTTCTCTGTTTCAAACTCTTTTCCCGCTGTGCTTGTATTTCAGACATTTTCACCTGGACCATAGGCCTTGCAGGATTTCATCCTCGTCTTTGCTCTAGAATCTTTTCTTATTGCTCTTCTCTCTCACTTACCACTCTGCAAACAAAGCCCTCTTTGGTTTTTCAAGCTCACCAATATGTACCCTCTTCTGCCACCCCCCACCTTCTGCACATGCCTGATTTTTGTCCTCTTCATATTGGTCCTCAACCATCACCTCCTCAGAGAGAGCTGTTTTCTCACTCTGATTATTTCTCATAGAACCCCAAAGGTAATACAATCAATAATCCTCTCTAATCATACATGTGTTTGTTTCATTTGTTTAGACTTCGGACTTTATAGAAACACAGTCTATTTGTCTTTTGTTCACCACTGTCTTCTGTCATATATACATTGTTTTGTTTTCTAATGCATGGATTCAGTCTATTTGCTTCATTCGACAGAAGAGAAAACTGAGGTCTGGAAGGGTTAAGTTGACTTGTTGGAGACCATGATTCTGTGAGCAGCAGAGCCAGATTTTCTGGCTCTCAACACAGTATGCTTTTCATTACATTGTCACTGCGCAGAGTTAGCAATTTAAGACACAGTCCTGCTAACTGAAGATGACTTCACATAAACTTTGATCATATAACTCAAATCACCACTCTGCAGTTATCATGGACATTGAACTCCACTGGCCATCGAAGCCAGCAGTGTGAAAACAGCTGTTTTTCATTCACTGAGGTCAGTAGGTCTAAGATAAATACAGAAGGGATTCTGCATTGACTCACGAATCCACTCCGGCAAAGTTGGTGGAAGTAAGAGCAATGCTGGTAAGCCAAAATCTGACTCACTGGCCACCAAGTCTGACTCCTCCCAGTGGGAAACATCTGCCCTGGGAGTCACTGGACCCATTTTTCTGCAAGTCAAGAGATCCAGTGTCACACCCTGCCAGCCTCTATTGACCTTCTGGGGTGATAGGTATGGATGTGGTGCGGTTAGCAATGTGCCACGCCCTCCACATGCAAGAGAGACAAATTCAACGCAGGAGAAAAGTGGAGCTGAAGGAAAAATTTTCTCCTAAGAAATAAAATGGTTTTTAAGTGCCAAACTGTAGGATACACTTAATCTTATTGAGGATCAAATTAAGAAACGTTATTTGTTCTAATAGCATGGATTAGGTCGGTTCAACAGAAGTCTGTTTCTCAAAAACAAAACAAAACAACAAAAACAAAACAAATCAACAAAAACAAAACAAAACAACAAAAAACAAAACAACAACAACAAAAATCAGAGAATAAGGAAGGCACTGGGTTTAGCTATTATAATACCAACACCTTACAAAGCATAATGTTCCAAACAAGAAAAATGTTCCCCCTAAAATGGTCCAGTTTATGACTTCCAAGGATCCTGACAATGTTTGAAGGAGGCAAAAGGTCTGTGTAAAACCAGCTCCATTGCTCACCTTTCTTACCCAGGACATCATATGTTCTTCCTGCCTAGGGTGATGATGATTTGGGGTGGGAGGAGGGTCTGGCCTGGCATTCTATGGGCACAGTGGTTATGTGGCCACAGCTGTGAGAGTCAGAACTCTGCAGTGGCAAGCAGCCAAGCTGGAAATTACATAGGTTGCAAATGGTGTACCCCTGTTGTTCATGTGCTGTTGCTAAAGACACCCTGCTCAATCCAATCAGTCAGTCACTCTTTCTCTAAATCAGAAGCACATGTAGTAGGCATGTACTCTTCAGCCACAATAGTGTCTGCTTGTGTAATGGGTTTGGCCATTCAGAAACTGAACATATTCTGGGGGTGCACCTGTACTGAGCAGGCCATGTAATGAGGGTTAATTGTGGGGTTAATAGAATGATAAACTTTGCTATCCTCAGCAGCTGCAGGTAGTATTGCAGCAAAATCATTCACATGTGCAACTAATTGAATGGCTTCTTCAAACTAGGCATCTTTGAGAGCTAGGAACAGAGAGCTGATAATTGCATGTGGGGTATAAATAGCCTTTCAATCATAGCTCGCAAAAACACTTCTTCCTGCTGCCTGATGCACAGTATTCATGGTAGGCCAATGTGTGGTTTCTGAGGAATGAAAACCAGATTAGGAAGACCCATTGCAGCCAAACATGCTCTTTTTATGATAAAGCCTAATGAGGGTTAATTTCATCTCCTTGTTCACCAGGTGCTACCGAGTGTTGAGTGCTCTGTGCACATGTGTGTGTGTGAGCATGCACGCAAGTCTGTGTGTGTCTGTGCGTGTGTGAGAGAGAGAGAAAGAGAGCAAAAGACCTACAAATGATAGAAGTTTAGGATGGCTCTAGAAAAATCCCAGCCAAAATATCTATTACTCAGCTTCAGCTTGAAAGATGATACCATTGGTAGAATCACCAACTCTGAGCATCTGCGCTGACCCAGGCAATAAGAGTTTTCAGTACCTCCATGAACATAAAACAGGCAGTAAAGATTTGATTTAGATGTATTTAATGAACAATAAAAGCTAGGAATTAAATCGTAGGGAGGAGAAGCAGCTTTTTGGCACTGTCTTGGCTAATAGCATCAGGATGGTAAAGATATAGGATGGGAAGAGCGGCCAAGCAAGTAGTTCTCCTAGTGATTATGTATTATGTCAATTTATTTTTCTAAAGGACACAGGTGGAAGGAACCAGATGAAGTAGGTGATTGAGCTTCTGGAGCTGCTGTGGAACATTTTGTACAAACAGGGAGTGGTAACATCTGTTCCATAAAGGGAAAACACTCTGCTGTCAAAAGAGCAGTAGGCTCAGCAGGAGATTCGAGTCCAGTCCAAGCTGTGTCCCTGCTTCCTATGTCAATGTGGCAAATCACTTGAACCCTCTGAGTTTCCATTTAGCCATCTATCTTGTAATATATAATATTATAACAGTTATCATCTATATAACTCTTTAGACTTATTATCTGATGCAAATGCTCTACTAGATCTTCAAGAAGAAAATGAGTTAGTCATTTGCTTCACTGCAGATTGTAAAGGCTAGAGATAAAGGAAATAAACTTTTTATTAAAATTCCTACAAAGCAAGATAATTTTCCCTTTTTATGACTTTGGTTAAATGCGTTCGAACCAAGTCAACCATTCTATAATATGCCACATTGGGACACATAAATTAAAGCAATAACCCCGAATTAACATGTGCAGAGTCTGGACGTGGTGGCTCACGCCTGTAATCCCAGCACTTTGGGAGGCCGAGGTGGGTTAATCAGCTGAGATCAGGAGTTCAAGACCAGCCTGGCCAACATGGTGAAACCCTGTCTCTACAAAAATTAGTGGGGCATGATGGCGTGTGCCTGTAATCCCAGCTACTCAGGAGGCTGAGGCAGCAGAATCACTCGAACCCGGGAGGCAGAGGATGCACTGAGCCTAGGTCGCGCTATTGCACTCCAGCCTGGGCAACAGAGCAAGACTCTGTCTCAAAAAAATAAAAAACAAAAAACAAACAAACAAAAATGTGCAGGTCTACAAAAGCTAAAGCCTATCTTTTTCAACCAATATTCAACAAACACTTCACACAACACCCTTTCTAACTTAATCCACTATCTCAATTGTGCCTTCATTCTTTGAGTGATGAGTTTTGTTTAAAATATTATGATAGCTTCTGAATATCTTAAATATTTTTGGAACTTCTATACTCAGATACACTTACAACATTTTTCCCACACACATACAATTTATTTATTGGCTTATCCATTAATTCATCGACAGATATTTATTTGTTTTTTGCTCAACAAATGCGAGGCACTGTTCTAGAAGCTACGTGACCCAGAATACAGCAAAATAAAGTTTCTGTCTTGCTAAGCTTATATTCTGGTGAAAGTTAGGTTATATTCTGGTGGGAGAGAGATTTTATATATATAACCATATGTGCAATTATTATGTAATATTTATATGATATATGATATTTTATGTGTGTGTACATATGTGTGTGCATGTATATATAAACAGATGGTCACTGACTCACCATGGTTTGACCCATGATATGACTTTTCATTTTTATGATAGATTTATCAGGGTATTAAATACATTTTACAACTATGATATTTTCAATTTATGGTAAGTTTTTTGGAATATAGCCCCACTCTAAGTTAAAAAGACACTCTTTTGCCGGGTACAGTGGCTCACGCCTGTAATCCTAGGACTTTGGGAGGCCGAGGCTGGCGAATCACGAGGTCAGGAGTTCGAGACCAGCCTGGTTGGCAGGGTGAAACCACATCTCTACTAAAAATACAAAAATTAGCCAGGCATGGTGGCGTGCACCTGGAATCCCAGCTACTTGGGAGGCTGAGGTAGGAGAATCACTTGAACCCGGGAGGTGAAAGTTGCAATAAGCTGAGATCGTGCCACTGCACTCCAGCCTAGGTGACAGAGTGAGAATCCATTTCCAAAAAAAAAAAAAAAAGACACTGTTTTTAAGAATTTAAAGATGGGTCACAGGCCTGGCCCACCTCCTCCCCAGGCACCCAGGTGTCAGGCACAAGGCACTGCCACACATGGTGGCCTGGGGAGAAGGATCTTTGGAGAAGTATTATTTAATACAGCGTACTCGGGATAAGACTCTTTGATAAGGGGACATTTAAACAGAGACCTAAAGAGGATGAGAAAGCTGGCTCTGCAGACATTTGGGGGTGCGCATTCCAGGCCCAGGAGGGGCAAGTGCCAAGGGCCTGATGGGGGCGTGGACCTCATGTGCTCCTGGCAGAGCCAGGGAGCCAGCGAGTCTGAGTGAGACTGAGTGAGCTGGAGCAGAGAATTCAATTCCGAAAGAGACACTGAAATGCCTTTAGATTTTATTTGATGTGAAATGGAAAGCCATTGCAGGTTGGGGCAGAGGAGTGATGTCATTGTATTTATTTGTAGAAGGTCCCTCTGAGCTACTGCAGGGAGAATGGACTGCGGGAACTGCGGGTGGGGACAGGCAGGTCTGCGAGGAAGCTGCTGAGGGGGCCCGAGCCAGAGGATGATGTTTGGATTAAGATAATATTGGAGAGATCAGTGATACTCACTCCTATTCTGAACATATTCTGAAGAAAGAGCAAATGAGTTTTTATACAAGACAAAGAGGAGAGTCAGAAGTGACTTCAGGGTTTTGGTTTTGAATGAACACAGAGTTGCCATTTACTGGATGAGGAAGATTGGGATGAGAGGTTTTGTTGGGTGAAACCAAGAGTTTAGTTTTGAACATGGCAAGTGTGAGATACCTCTGACACCAAAATAGGCAAAGATATCTCCAGTCTAGAGCTCAGGGGAGGGGTTGGAGCGGCAATCATGGCAAACGGCCTCTTTTTAATTACCACAGAAGTACATTGGATCTTCCAGTGGTTCTAGGTGACCCTCTTCTCCGACGTTTTGTTATGCGGAGTTTATTCATGCTTATTCAGTAGCATTTAAAGAAACCGCAGAAGTATAGTTAATAACAGTATGCTGAATTCTTGAAAATTGTAAAGACAGTACATGTTTAAGTGTTCTCATCACACACACACACACAAATGATAAGCCGGTGAGGGAAAGCATATGCTAATGAGCTCAGTCAAGGCATTACACAATGCATGCCTACACCAAAACATTCTGTGGTACATGATAAATATATATGAAGACAATTTCTGTCAATTAAAAAAAAGACAGAAAAAAGAAATCACTGAAGTGGTGGATTCCTTCTGTAGAGAGGATTTGGAGGCCTTAGAAAGTTACTTTATTAAACATGACTGTTCTGTCAAGAGTAGAAGTCAACAGGTGAGATACAATGAACCAGCATGTGCCCAAGTAAGGGGATTTCCAGAACATTCAAAGAGAGTATTCTACTCTTTCCAGAGTATTTTAATGTCTGAAAGATTACTATAAGGTACAAGTGTGACCACATCCAGCTATCCCTTCTCTCCATCTGGCTGGGCACATCCAATCTCTGATGTCATCGAAATTCCACCTCTTGCATTGATCCTTTGACAATCACTTTAATCATAAGGGCTGTTTCCCCCTGATTTCCCATACCCTCTAGTGAGTAATCTTGTATTTACTCCTTTCTGACTTTCCTGTGGCCTCTGTTTGAATCCTGGATATGCCCCTTATTATGCTCATGCCTTGCAGAGACCTCTGTTAGCCTCAGTTTCCTCATCTATAAGGAAATAGAAGACCTAATACAGGCTCTGTAGTCCTATAACATTCAGCCTTGCAGAAATGTTATTTATAGCCTAAATGAAATGCTATACATTATTATCAGTTGCTCAATAAATAGTAGAAATAATTTTGTGAATATGTGCATTATTATTTTTACTCCTTTTGTATTTTTATGAATCCTGTTTTATTTTACCATCTTTACTATAACATATCATGTAGCTGAATCCACGGACACATCCTCAATAAACGTTTGTCAGATGAATTAAACATGAATTAAATAAAAGAGAGAATATTTTGAGGGAGTAAAATATATTCTTTTGAAATGACAACTTATTTGGAAAATTTTGGAAGATTCAGCCAATTTAGAAACATTTCTGCTATGTCCAAAACAAACAAACAAACTAACAAAAGAAAAATGACTACAAGTAAAAGAATTCCCAAACAATCTCTTTAGGCTTCTTTTGTAAACAGTAGATAAAGTAACATTTTTAAAATTAGTTAGTCTGAATATATAACAGTAAAAAAAAAAAAAAAAAAAAAAAAACTATGGGTAGTCAAAATCTATATCTTGTCAAATTAAAAAGAAAATCAAAGTTGGAAGCTAAAAATTATTTTCACAAAATGACTTGGCATAAATTATATTGGTAAGATGAATTTTCCTTCCTAAAATAAAAAAGACAAGGCGATGCTGATAACTTTTCTTTTGTAGTATTTCAAGGCCTTACACTGAACTTCAAAGAAAGCCAGACTTAAAATAACCTGAATGCAGCTGCATTTTCATCAGTTTCGCTGCACTTTTACCTTTACCGCCATTAATCATCTAAGTCAAACAGTTTATAAGGAGAAGACATAAATTCTAACCCCAAGCCAGGAATGCTATCAATGAGTTTGGAAGTTTACATTCTGTTGGCATGAGGTCACTATTTGCTGTCACTGGTGATCAATGAGCCGGCCAGTGTCCTTAGCCCTAGCCTATCTTTCTGAGTTTAGCAAGTTTCCCAGTTTTAATAAGTTTACTTACAGTCCTCAGAAAATAATTTTCTACTGAAATTCACCAAGTCACATTTAGGTGATTTAAAATAGCAAACAATTTTGAAAAGCAGTAGGAATCTAAATTGCCATCCACACTGTTGGTATTTTAAAAACAGTGATTGATGAGACAGAGGAGAAAGGATTATGTCTATAAATAAGCAAAGACTTAAAACCTTTTAGCAAGAACATTTATATCACCCAGGTTAATCTCTTATGACAATAGTTCTAGTCTCTTGGAAATTTGACAATGTCTTCCAGTGATTAGGAAGATATTGTTTTCTTATTAATACACAAAGAACTGGGGTACCATGGTTAATATTTTACTTTATTGTGGAAAAGTGGTAGATTTTTCTCAGTCCTAGTGGGCACTGACATTTTAACTCACTTATCTCTGATTTATTAAGTTCTTGACAGTGCCAAAAAAAGAAAAAAAAGGGATGCATTTTGCCTGAAGGATCTATAGCTAAGGCGATTTGACATATGCTTTTCTTCTCTCTTAAGGGGGCCGTCCCAGCTGTGCAATTGCCACTTCATGGTGCAGTAGTCTCTAAGGTTATTTCTTAGATAGTGGAATTTTGTATCACCACAATATTTTGAAAATTTGCTAAAATGACATTTTACATTAAATTTTGAATTTTTTGAAAAAAACAAATACTTCAAGCTAAAATTATAATCAAAGATTATCCAAAGGATACAACAGAAAAAACGCACAATAATACATGAGAGGGCAAATACAATAGATGGGATGCCTATTAGATATTAATATCTTGTCAATGCATTGCTCATGTTGATTAGATTTCTCTTTTAAGCTACTGATTATAAGGACGGATATGCTCAGGGAATTTTATCATTTTATAAAAGATAACATGATAAGAAAATTTATAGTTACTTGATATATATGAATATATGTACTCATGATTTACATGATTAAATTGGATGTCATCTAAAGGATAATACAGCTCTCCTCTCCATCTCTCTTATTTGGTCATCAGATTAATATTCCAGGTGGGTAGACTCCTGTAGATGATCTTATAGAACAAGGGTGTATTTCATTTTCAAATAGGCATCAAAGATCTTTTATAAAAATGTAGGGCCAAACTGTCATGATACTGTACAGTTCAATTTGCTGTGCATAGACCCACAGTTACAACATATATTCTTTAAACTCCAGGCAGCAGTCTGGCAAAAGTGTGCCGTGGGTTATAAAGGGACAGGACAGAGCATTTGAAGGCGATGGATGGAATAAACCCATCACCCATACTAGAAAAACAACTTAGAGACCATACCATATTTATAAGAGGGTCAGCAGCAACAATTTTATATATAAAAGGACTGGTCTACAGTAATCAGAGTCCCCAAGTTTTCACTGGGAGATGTTTTTAAACTTCATAAATGATATTTTTTGGTCCTAGACACAGAACAAATGGAAAATACTAAGAATTCAAATGAAATGGTTTATAGTTTGCATCAGCTTTTAAATTTGATTTGTAACAAAGATAACTGCAAATGTAATGGGTCTTCACTGTATTCACGATCTTCATAACACCAGGAAATACCAACTTATACCACTTGGGTGAACTGTTTTTCTTTTGAACTGTGATACTAAAATAAAGTGACAGCATGTTAAAATATATATTTAAGTAAATATTGTACTTCTGCATAGCTACCCACTGTTGACTAATGTCAATAATGCATCTTGATCACAGTGGTAATTATTTCTGTTGCCATTGTATAAGCCACATAATTATGTAAGTACAACGCTTAAAAATAGAAAAAAAATTCACATTGCTTAAAAATATAAGATGCCCCTTAAAATTTAGGGCTGGTTGTCATAAAAATAAAATTATTTCCAAAAGAATAAAAAATTTGCAAGTGTGGAGACTACTCTCTTGAAAAAGACAGCAAAAACAAAAAAGAATTTGGAGAAATATTTTGAGTAATAGCAACACTACTATACATTGACCCTTGAACAATATGGGTCAGTACTGCACAGTTCACTTATAAATAGATTTCCTTCTGCCTCTGTCACCCCTGAGACAGCAAGACCAACTCCTCTTCCTCCTCCTCAGCCTACTCAATGTGGAGGTGAGGATGAAGATCTTTATCATAGTGTACTTCCACTTCATGAATAGTAAACCTATTTTCTTCCTTATGATTTTCTTAATAACATTTTCTTTCCTGTAGCTTACTGATTGCAAGAATATAGAGTACATATAACATACAAATGTGGTTAATTGGTGGTTCATGTTATGGGTGAGGCTTTTGGTTAACCACAGGCTATCAGTAGTTAAGTTTGGGGAAAGTCAAAATTATACCTGAGTATTCCACTGCCTAGGAGTCAGCACTTCTAAGTCTCAGGTTGTTCTAGAGTCAACTGTAATTTTTAGAACCTCTCTAGGTAGTTAATGTAAAGTGGAGGCCAGGTGCAGTGGCTCATGACTGTAATCCCAGCACTTTGGGAAGCCGAGGCGGGTGGATCACGAGGTCAGGATTTGAGACTAGCCTGGCCAAAATGGCGAAACCCTGTCTCTACTAAAAATGCAAATATTAGGCAGGCATGGTGGCAGGCGCCTGTAATCCCAGCTATGAGGGAGGCTATGGCAGGAGAATCGCTTGAACCTGGGAGGTGGAGGTTGCAGTGAGCGGAGATGGAGCCACTGCAGTCCAGCCTGGGCTCACTTAGTGTTCAACATTGGTTGAACACTAAGTGAATTTCTCATATTATTCTTCCTTTTCAGCGTGGGTGGTCCCTGATAAAGATGCAAAAACTAAAGCTTTTCAAAAAGAGTGACACTTAAACATCATTACTACACATGAAACAGTATTAGTGAGACAGAGATTTTCACAGAACCATGAAGAGTTCACCTTTACCCACTTCCACCCCTACTGGCCAGGATGGCGGGTCTTTTGTTGCTCCTCCTGCTTGCTTAGAAGAAGTCACCAAAGACCTTGTTTCTTAAAAGGAGCCAATGTTTCTGAGGTGCTGGCCCCTTCAGAAACTAAAATCCAGGGTTTTCTCTTCATTTGCCCTCATGCATGTAGTTTATACGGCTCTGGTTGTGTTGCAGTAGCATTTGGCCAGGGGTAAGTAGAAAGGAGAAATTTCCACATAGCTTGTTTAGGAAGGAAGACCATCCTGGGAGCATCACAGACATGTGGGCCAAGAGGAGAGCCAGCTTGCCCCTGCCATCAGGGTGGCCTCCACTGCCTCTTCATTCCACTTCCTCATTTCACTTGTGATTAAAAAATAAAATGTAAAATGTGGACTTGCTTTTTATTTCCCCACTCTTAGCACCACTTCTAATACATATGTTATATGTTATATATATTATATATATACTTATATATTTTGTATATAAATATAAATGTGTGTCCATCCATTCCCATTTTATTTATATATATATGTATATAAAATATAGCTGCCCCTTTCCATACTGTTTCATCATCATACTTTTCAGTTTGTTTGGTTTTTTTGTTTTTTGTTTTTTGAGATGCAACCTTGCCTTGTTGACCAGGCTGGAGTGCAATGGCCCCATCTCGGCTCACTGCAACCTCTGCCTCCCAGGTTCTAGTGATTCTCCTGCCTCAGCCTCCTGAGTAGCTGGGATTACAGGCGTCTGCCACTACACCTGGCTAATTTTTTGTATTTTTAGTTGAGATAGGGTTTCACCATGTTGGCCAGGCTGGTCTTGAACTCCTGACCTCAGGTGATCCACCCCCCTCGGCCTCCCAAAGTGCTGGGATTACAAGCGTGAGCTACTGCATTGGCCATATATATTTTGTATATAAATATAATGTATAAATGTGTGTCCATCCATTCCCATTATATATACATATTATATATATAATATAAATATATAATACATAAAATCCATATATATAATATATATACTATATTATATAAAATATATTATATATAATGTATATAAAATGGGAATGGATGGACACACATTTATGTATTATATTTATATACAAAATATATGTATATAATACATAGCTGCCCTTTTTCATGTGTTTCATCATCATACTTTGCAGTTTTTTAATAAAATTAAAAGAAAATCAATGTTTTATTGTCAGAGTTCCCTTTTTTCAAATATAATAGAGAAGTCCATCCAAATAATTATTTTAATCCCCAATACATAATAATTTTCAAGATGCAAGAGAAGTAATTTTACCATTTACTATTCCGTTGAGTGGCCTGTGGGAGGAGAGATGAGAAGAAGACAGTAAAGAAAGGGTGTCCTAATTCTATTTCTATACCATACTTTTGACTTCTTGGTTAAAATATAGAAGTAATTAAAATCATTACAAATCAAGTTATACTCTAAATTCTATAAACTATTGATTTTTACTTTCATCATAATAGACATGTACATTTATTTAGTTTCTCTTAAATCAGATTTTGTCACATTTAATTTTTAGAACACAAAAAACTTAGCACCTTTTGATCATTTGTAGCTATGAAAGACCAATCAGAAATTTTCAGTTCTTCAGCTATTAAAGTAATTTTAAAATCTCTGATATCAGTACATTGTAATTATTTAATAAAATATGGAAAACATTTTCACATATTTTCTAATATTTTGATATTTCGGAATAAAAAGAGTTTACTCCTTTAAAATATTTTAAACTTGGAAGGAGTCTTAAATGTTTTTGTTTTATTTTCAGAATTCTGCACATCAAAGAAGAATAAGAGAAGAGGGAAGAGGAGGAGGAAGGAGAATAAAAGAAAATTAATAAAGAAAAAGTGAACCATTTTAGTTCAGGAATTTGAGAGACCTCGGTAGGTAAAATAATCACTATTTTCCTGTGGATAGCTGGCCTTGAATTCTATCTTAGTTACCAGGGTAAGAGAGTGTGATGACCTCTTCTAGATACTATCTTAGTACATCACATGCTCACTTCATAATTTAACAGAATTGCTGGTGCCTATACCCAAGCTTGTTAGAATAAACATTACCAAGTTTCAGAATCAAAGTTCATTAAAAAAGTTCACTGATTGCAACACCTGATTAATACATTTAGGGGAAAGGGAAGAAAAAAGCTTCGTGGAAATTAATGTCAAACCTGGATGGAACCCTAGATGCTTGCACGGGTGCCCCTTTTAGCTGAGGAGAGACCCAGGACAAGAGCTGCAACGTGTGTCTTGATCCTATTGCAAATGATTCACTGGAAACTATGCACTTAAATGTATTGGTTAATTATTCCATACATGCTGCACAATGTTCTTGGCATCGATAATTCGTAGGTTTAAAAAATCATAATCTCTAGGGGAATCAAAAGGAAAGGGAATAGAAAAAAGAAAGTAAGAAGCCACAAATTTCAAGAGAGAAAAAAACTGACAAAAAGAAGGGGGTAGTCAACTTCATGAATAATGTGGATGTACTGAGTGGGATAAGAACCCAGAGTGTGTGTGGGATTTGGAATTATGCACATGACCTTGGCACAGTGTCAGTAAAGTGCTCAGATGGGAACTTAGATTGTAGCCAGGATGAAGAAGGTGTGGGGAATTCCTAAAGCCATAAGCATGAAAGAAACCCATTTTTAAAAATGGGCAACAGGTATAAACAGGCAAGTTCACAAAAGACAAAATCCAAAATCCCTATTTTAAAAAACGGTTCAATCTCTGTGATCAAGGATATGCAAATGAGAATGAGGAAATACCACAATACTTGCATTACATGCGGTGGGGAGTGTCTGACAACATCTGGTTTGGGAAGACATGGAGAAACAGAAATGCTCATAACTCTGCTTGTGGAGTATAGATTGTTGAAACTTGGAAACCAATTTGACAACAGCCAGAAAAGTTCGAAAGGTACATTGTCCCTGTGACTCAGCAATTCCTTTGTTAGCTGTATTCTCTAGAGAAATTCTTACACATAGGCATCTAGATAAATGTAGAATGCAGTTCAACGAAGCATTAATACATACTGAGCAACAATCTTTGGCAAAACAGACTTTAAAAGTCGTGCTGCTTAAAACCTAGATGATGGGTTGATAGACGCAGCAAACCACCATGGCACATGTATACCTATGTAACAAACCTGCACGTTCAGCACGTGTATCCCAAGAACTTAAAAAAAAAAAAAGTTGTACTGCTGCTACCTGATTCAGGACCCAGACCTCAGGAAGATGTAAATGTTAGCCCTTTCTCCAATTTTTTGTGCTTTGGATACATTTCTTTTCTATGAAGATATTTGCCTTATATTTGACTGTGTCTGTGTTTTGGTTTTCTATTTCCATGTTACATTAATCATTGCCATTTTAAAATCTCTACCAAGAAGCACCAAAATACATTTTATATATCTACACTCAAAAATTGACTGTAAAACAGAAAAAGTTGAACAAAATGAATATCAACCACTTTTCTAGGACCCATTAGAGGACTGAAGCTGCAGCACAAACTACCACTCTGAAATTCAGAGACAAGAGCATCCCAAATGCCACAGGCAGCTGAGATCTGCTTATCTGGAGAGAAGCCAGTGGAGACTTAAATTGGTAGAAACACATAAATGGTCATTTTTAAAAATCATTGGAGACTGTGTGGACTAGTGTGAGAGCAAAAATCTTCCGGACCTGGAGCTTTAACTGGATCCCCAGGATTTCCTAGGCTTTACCTCCAGGTACTCAATCAGGTTCTCAGGAGAAGGAGCCAGGAAAGATGCTCTCTCAGCTGTGGCATGGAAAAGGAAAAAGGAATTCTTATGAAATGCACCAGGGACTTTTCCATAACAAAGGCTTACCCTCCAAGGGAAAGAGCTTTGTCAGAGTGTTATTCCAGTTGAAGAATTGGAATTCTTTCTACTCCAGCCCCCTCCAGCCTTCCAGTCTCCCCTAAGAGAAAAACAAGAAAACAATAAACAAACAAAATATGACTTCTGATTCTGCAAATTGCAGTAGACCTGCTATTCGCTATTGCTCCTGCTAACAACCCTGAAAATTATATATTCAACAAACACAAGGAGACTCTGGAAGGTGGGGAGAAGAAGGTAACTGAGCTGGGCAACTTGGGACACAAAGAATGACATACGGTGGTGAGTTTCCAGGTTTGCTTTCTGCCTCATATAACCATGACTTGGAGCTAGAGAAGGCAGCAGTTTGGAAAGCCAAGGGCAGAGACAATACAACCCCCAACAAAAGCCTGCTCTCCTAGCCAGAGGACCACAAAAGGGGTGGTGTAGCAGGAAAAGAAACTCTGGGAAAATATTTTATATTCCAGACAAATACAACAGAACAAACAAACCAACATGTGACCCCAACTCCAACCATACCATCAAAGGCCATGTGAGGAGCCTAGACTGCCACCCTCACCAGCTGTGATGAGGTGCCTTAAATCCCTGCAGGGTTGTCAGAGAAGACAAGTAGGAAGCCGTGACATTTATCCTCACCTGCTGGAAACAAGCATTCTCAAAGGGTTGGTGGAGACTACATGAGAACTTGGAATTCTACTCCCATCCATCTGTAACAAGACAATCCTCACCCTCCCTGGTGGGTTGGTGACAGAGGCATCTTATTAGAGAGTTAGCCCAGTCATCATTGCCCAGTGGTAACAAGGCCACTCGCTCCATGATGACAGTGGGGGACACAGAGGAGCAGGACCATCCACCCTTACGCAGCCTCTCATCTGGTGTCATGGGGTCTGAGTGGTAAACCTGAACTCTGCCTTATCTGGAAGTAATAAGGTGGTGCCTCCCTCTCCTCCTGCCAGACTGGTATCAGAAAAAGCCAGATAAAATGGCAGATTTAAACAGATACGGAGTCTTATGACATAATACAAAATGTCCAAGCTTCAATATTAAATCACCCATCATACCAAGAATCAGGAGGATATCAAACTGAATTAAAAAAAGACAATTGGCCCATGCCCATATCAGGATAACAGACATGATACAGTTATCTGAGAAAGATATTCAAGCAGTCCTAATAAAAATACTTCAACTAACCATCACAAACAATCTTTAAGGAAACAAAAAGTAGAAAGCTTCAGCAAAGAAACAGAAGATATAAAGAAGAACCAAATGGAAATTTTAGAATTAAAAGATACACAGTTAATTTAAAGGTACAGTGAATGGGGTTAGTGCCAGAATAAAAAAATAGAGGAAAGAGTAAGTGAACTGGAAGAGGGAAAATATAATTATCAAATGTGAACAACTGAAAGAATATAGAAATTTAAAAAATGAACAAAGTCTCAGGGATCTGTGGTATATAAGAAAGATCTAACATTCACATTATTGAAATTCCAACTAAGACAGGAGAAAGAGGGCCAGGCTGAAGACAATAATTTATGGAATAATGGCTGAAAACCTCTCATATTTGGCAAGAGGCATAAATGTACAGATGGGAGAAGTTGAAGGGATTCAAAAGAGGATGGCCAGATGAGGTGGCTCATGCCTGTAATCCCAGCACTTTGGGAGGCCGAGGTGGGTGGATCACCTGAGGTCAGGAGTTCGAGACCGGCCTGGCTAACACGATTAAACCATGTCTCTACTAAAAATACAAAAATTAGGCATGGTGGCACATGCCTATAATGCCAGCTACTTGGGAGGCTGAGGCAGGAGAATTGCTTGAACCCGGGAGACGGAGGCTGCAGTGAGCTGAGATGGTGCCACAGCACTCCAGCCTGGGCAACAAGAGCGAAACTCTGTCTAAAAAAAAAGCGTAAATCTAAAGAAACCATACCCAGACAAAGCACAGATAAACTTCTAAACATTAAAGACAAAAATTCTTGAAAATAGCAAGAGATAAACACTACCTTACCTATCAAGCAAAAGCAGTTTGAATGATAGCTGATTCCTCATCAGAAACCATGGAGGATGGAAGAACGTAGCACAATATTTTCTAATTGCTGAAAAAAAGGCCTGTCATCTGGATTTCAGTACCTGATAAAAATAATCTTCAAGAATGAAGGGGAAATAAAGATATTCTCAGATGAAGACAATCTCAGACCATTTGTCACGAGAAGACCTGTCCTGAAAGAATGGCTAAGGATGTTCTCAAACACACAAAGGAAACAAAATAAAGAACCTTGGACCATCAGAAAGGAAGGAGAATACAGCAGGCAGAAATATGGGTTCACACTGGGATTCTAGCTCCTGGCTAACCTGCATGTGATCTTCCAAGACTGACTACAGGCAAGTCCAATGCCTTTACCTGGCAGGCCTCACACAGGAGAGCTACCCTCCCCACATCAGGCTTGGTGCACAGCCAGTGCATTGCAGTTTTTTTTTTCTTTTTTTTTTTTTTGTTTTTTGAGACAGAATCTCACTCTGTCACCCAGGCTGGAATCCAGTGGTGCAATCTCAGCTGACTGCAACCTCTGCCTCCCGGATTCAAGTGATTCTCCTGCCTCAGCCTCCCGAGCAGCTGGGACTACAGTTGTGTGCCACCACGCCCAGCTAATTTTTTGTATTTTTAGTAGAGACAGGGTCTCACCGTGTTATCCAGGATGGTCTCAATCTCCTGACCTCATGATCTCCTGCCTCAGCCTCCCAAAGTGCTGGGATTACAGGTGGGAGCCACTGTGCCCGGCCAGTGCAATGCAGTTCTAATGGCAGTTGATGTCAGGGACTCAGGGGCCTCTGGGCCAGGCATGCTCTTGGGCATATTCCTAGCCCAGACCTGTCCATTCCTGGAACTATCTGAGGCCTTGAGCAGAAGTCTTCTTCACTGGCCTCTGCTGAGAACTTATCCGAGAGAAGGGGGGAAAGCTTCAGGCCACTTTTTCCTACTCTGACTCAATACTCAGTACTTTCCACCCGTGCCTTTCCCTTTCTTCATCCTCCTGGTGGTCCCCAGTCGCAGGGTCTGTAATATTGCACTAGCCTTTTACTTGAGGCAATCTCCGCATCATGCTGATCCACCCGGCCCTCAGCCATTGCACCAATCCATAGGGGAAGGTAGAGTAGGGGAGAGACAGCACTCTCTGTTTCAGACTCTTGGTGATACCATTAGAGTAAGGGATTAAAACCACTGCTCAATGGCTTTTATTTCTGGTTTGTCACTGATATGGACAGGAGACAGGGAAAACTGGGTAGAAGAGGGCAGTTCCCAGGCAAAGGCCCCACCCTCAAGCCTGGATACCCTCGGCCTTACATGAGAACAAGCATTCCTGTTTTCACAACCCAAAAGTTGCCTTTTGGCCTGCCATACCCCCTATCCTGCACCCATGTATATATACCCTGAACCCCAGGCTCCAGAAGCCGACCAGTAAGCCACCAGATCAGCAGATGGATGGCGAAAGGATGCGGCAGAGAGAGAAGAGGAGGAACATCTAACACCCAGAGGAGTTTAGCAGGGGGCCGTTGGAGAGGAGTCCAGCAGCTGAGTGGCCCAGCTCCGGCTCCGGAGGAAGATCGCCTTCCCACTCCATCTCCCCATTCCGGCCCCCGATCCATCCCGCTGAAAGCCACCTCCACCACTCAGTAAAACTTCGCATTCATCCTTCAAGCCCGTGTGTGACCCAAGTTTTCCGTAATGCTGGGCAAGAGCTCGGAATAGAGAAAGCTGTCACACTGGCCCTCTGCCCTTGCCAAAAGGCAGAGAGTTCATTGAGCCGACTAACGCTCAAGCCTCTGCAGGCGGCAGAGCTGAAAGAGCTTTGTAACAGTGAGGTTGCAGGCACTCTCCTCAGACACTACCTACCGAGGAGCCAGAGCCCAAAGCGCTCGCCCCATCCTCTGCACCTGCCTGTCTGCATGCTCTCCCTCCTGCCAAGGGGGTTGAGCAGCGGCACCACTGAACAGGCAAGCCACACCCCTGCGGCACATCCTGCGTCCTTCGAGGGGAATCAGAGAACTCTGTTCATCACTTTAATTGGCTACTCTGACACCTGACAGCTTAGCTGTCTCCAACTCAGCTGAGCGCCTGACAAATAGACCCTTCTTCTTGAGTTTTCAAAATTAGGTATAATGGTGCAAGTGAAAATTATAACACTGTATGATAGTTTGCTAAATGTTTGTAGAGCAAATATTTAAGACAATTATAAATATAGGAGAGGAAAGGAAGAGAAATAGAGATAAGATTTCTACATTTCACTTAAAATGACAACACCAATAAAGTGTTTTATACATAAATTATCATAAATTATATAATTAATGTCATATTAGATTATATGTGGTATATGTAACATAAAATCTCACACCTAGGGCACCTACAAAAAAACCTATATAAAAAGATACATGTAAAATCGCTAGAGATAAGCCACAATGGAATTCTTTAAAATGCTCAAGTGGCCGAGGGCGGTGGCTCACGCCTGTAATCCCAGCCTTTGGGAGGCCGAGGCGGGCAGATCACAAGGTCAGGAGATCAAGACCATCCTGGCTAACACGGTGAAACCCCGTCTCTACTAAAAATACAAAAAATTAGCCAGGCGTGGTGGCGGGCGCCTGTAGTCCCAGCTACTGGGGAGGCTGAGGCTGGAGAATGGCGTGAACCCGGGAGGCGGAGCTTGCAGTGAGCCGAGATCGCACCACTGCACTCCAGCCTGGAGGACAGAGCAAAACTGTCTCAAAAACAACAACAACAACAACAACAACAACAACAAAAGTTCAAGTAACTCACAGAAAGGCAACAAAAAAATCAATAAAATAAGAGAAGCAAGAAACAGAAAGCACAAATAGAAAACAAAAATAAAATGGCAGACTTAAGCACTAATATATCAATAATCACATTAAGTGTAAATGGTCTAAGTACACCAAAGAAAACACAGAACCTGGCAGAGTAAATTAAAATATGACTTCCTCACAGTAAAACAAAAAACGATATGATCTAACTGTATACTGTCTATAAGAAACTCAAATGTGATAATAAAGATAGGTACAAAGTAAAAATAGAAAAATATATAGTATGAAAAATTAATCAAAAGAAATAAAATTCACTATATATATATATAAATTTTTTTTTCAGACAGAGTCTCACTCTGTCTCTGGGATGGAGTGCAGTGGCGCAATCTCAGCTTGCTGCAACCTCCGACTCCCTGGTTCAAGCGATTCTCCTGCCTCAGCTTCCTGAGTAGCTGGGATTACAGGCACATGCCACCATGCCCAGCTAATTTTTGTATTTTTAGTAGAGACGGGGTTTCACCATGTTGGCCAGGATGGTGGTCTCCATCTCCTGACCTCGTGATTTGCCTGCTTCGGCCTCCCAAAGTGCTGGGATTACAGGCATGAGCCACTGCGCCCAGCTGAAAATTAGTTATATGAACATTAGATAAAGTACATTAGAGCTAAGGAACTTAACAGAGACAGAAAAGAACATTACATAACGATAAAACAGTCAATTCACAAAGAAGGCATAGCAATCTTAAATATGTATGCATCGAACAAAAAGCTATAAAATATAGGAGGTGAAAACTGATAAAATAGAAAGGAACAGAAAGGAGAAATAAACAAGTTGGCAGTTATACTTGAAGACTTCAACACTTCTAACAATTGCTGAAACAACTAGACAACATCAGTAAGCATGCAAGAATACAGCAAAACTCAACAACATTATCCACAAACAGGATCTAATCAATATGTATTGAACACGCCAACTGACAACAGTAGTATCCATGCAACAAAGACCAAGATAGACCATGATGTGGACCAAAAAATGAGCCCCAATAAAATTATTGTAAATGTACAGAGTGTATTCTGCAACAATAAGAATATCAAATGTGAAATCAACAGCAGAAAATATTCTCCAAACACTTGGAAACTAAAGAGCACATTTACTAATAAGTCATTTGTCAAAGATGAAGTCTCATGGTGAATATGAATGAAAATGAAAATAAAATTTTGGAAAAGAAGAATAAGGTATAAGTCTGATTTCAAGATTTATTATATATCTATCGTAACCAATACTCTGTGGAGTTGGTGGGAAGGAGAGGTGCATAGATCAATGGAATAGTCCAGAAATACACCAACATACAAAAATGCCTAAGTGACTTTTAATAAAGGTGTAACAGCAATTCAATAAAGGAAAGATCACTTTTCAATAAATGGCGCTAGAATAGTGGACACCCAGAAGCAAAAAAGCAAACCTCATTCTAAGTCTTAAACCTTATATAAAAATTAATTCAAAGGGATTGTAGATTTAAATGTAAAAATGCTTAGAAAAAAATAAATATAGAAGATAAGATTCCTAGGATCTTGGACTAGGCAAAGAGTTCCTAGACTTGATACCAAAAATATGTTTTATAAATGAAAAACATCAATAAATTGGACTTCATAAAATTTAAAACTTTGCTCAGTCAAAGACTCTGTGAAGAATATAGAATACGAGCTATAGAATGTGAGAAATTATTTGAAAACCAGAAATCCAATGAAGGACTAGTATCTAGAACATATAAAAAGTTCTCACAACTCAACATTAAAAAAAAAAGACAAAAAAATAACTAAATAGAATCTGAGTAACAGACGTAGAAAAATTTTTCACTAAGCAAGACATACAGTGACAAGCTGGGCATGGTGGCTCACACCTGTAATACCAGCACTTTGGGAGGCCAAGGCAAGCGGATCACCTGAGGTCAGGAGTTTGAGACCAGTCTGGCTGACATGGTGAAATCTGGTTTCTACTAAAAATAGAAAAATTAGCCAGATGTGGTGGTGCACGCCTGTAGTTCCAGCTACTCCAGAGGCTGAGGCTGGAGAATCATGTAAACCCAGGAGTCAGAGGTTGCAGTGAGCTGAGATCACGCCACTGCACCCCAGCCTGGGAGACAGAGCGAACTTCCACCTCAAAAAAAAAAAAAAAGATACACAGTAACAAGCATGTGAGAAAATGTTAAAAAGCATTAAGTATGAGGGAAATACAAATTAGAGGTACAATAAAATACCATTATACACTTATCAGAATAGCTAAAAAAAAATGGTGACAGTGCTGTGTGCTGACAAAGATGCAGAGAGCCTGGATCACACTTACATTGCTGGTGTAAATGAAAATGGTACAGCCATTCTGGAAAACAATGTGAGTGTTTTTGTTTTGTTTTGTTTTGCTTTGTTTTTTTCAAGACAGAGTCTTGCTCTTGTTGCCCAGGCTGGAGTGCAGTGGCACAGTCTCAGCTCATTGCAACCTCCGCCTCCTGGGTTCAAGCAATTCTCCTGCCTCAGCCTCCGAGTAGCTGGGATTACAGGCACATGCCACAACGCCCAGCAAATTTTTGTATTTTTAGTAGAGACGGGATTTCGCCAAGTTGACCAGGCTGGTCACAAACTTCTGACCTCACGTGATCCACCCGACTTGGTCTCCCAAAGTGCTGGGATTACAGGTGTGAGCCACCGCGCCAGGCCCTGACTGTTTCTTTAAAAACAAACACAACACATCACAACAAACAAACTGACTAATTAAACATGCAACTACCTTAGAAACCAGAAACTATACATTGCAGTTATTCTAGAGAAGAACGACTTACACTCACATAATATCTTGTACACTAATGTTCTTCATCAGCTTTATACATAACAGCCAAAAACTGGAAACAAAACAAATGTACTTCTGTGGGTGATGGTGTAAGCAAACTGTGATACATCCATTATTTGGACTGAAGCACTACTCAGCAGTAAGAAGTTAGAGTATTTATACATGCTATAACCTGGATTGTAAGTGAAAAACGTCCATCCCAAAAGGTTTCATACTGTATGATTCCATTTATTTATAACATTCTTAAAACAAAAAATATATAGAAATGAAGACCAGAGAAGTTGTGTCTGGGGATGAAGGATGGGCTAAATTTGGGAAGGAAGTAGATACGGCTATAAAAGAGTAACACAGATGCCTTTAAGGTAATGAAAAGGTACTATATTTTGATTGTGTCAATGTCCATATGCTGGTTAGGATTATGTAAGGTAGCTGTGCAAGTTGTTATTACTGGGGAAAAGTGGATTAAAGGTAAACGAGATCTCTCTATATTATTTCTTATAACTATAGTGAATCTACATTTATCTCAAAATAAAAATAAATAAGTTTAAGGACTGGGTGTGGTGGTTCATGCCTGCAATCCCAACACTTTGGGAAGCCGAGGCAGGCGGATCACAAGGTCAAGAGAATGAGACCATCCTGGCCAACATGGAGAAACCCCATCTCTACTAAAAATACAAAAATTAGCTGAACATGGTGGCGTGCGTCGGTAGTCCCAGCTACTCAGGAGGCTGAGGCAGGAGAATCACTTGATCCCGGGAGGCGGAGGCTGCAGTGAACCAAGATTGCGCCACTGCACTCTAGCCTGGGTGACAGAGCGAAACTCCATCTCATTAAATAAATAAATAAAATTTAAATATATACATAGACAACAGAATCAAGGTTTCAAATGAAGAAAATGGGAATCTTACATCCAGGGAAGAGAAATAAGCAGGAAAGGGGGAGAAACAAGTTACACCTTTGGAGAAACTCTTATGAAGGTCACAGCCCAAAAACACTAGCCCCCAGAAATACTATTATAATTATTATAATTTATTTATTATTATAGCATTATTTCATACTCCCCCTCCTCACACCTTGTAGCACTCCAGGATATCCACTTATAGAGTGGATTATAATGGAAAGAAACTGTAATACACAGATCTTTTCCGAAGAAGATTTTTTTTTTTTTTTTTTTTGAGATGGAGTCTTGCTCTGTCACCCAGGCTGGAGGACAGTGGCGTGATCTCGGCTCACTGCAAGCTCCGTCTCCTGTGTTGATGCCACTCTCCTGCCTCAGCCCCCTGAGTAGCTGGGACTGCAGGTGCCTGCCACCACGCCCGGCTAATTTTTTTGTATTTTTAGTAGGGACGGGGTTTCACCATGTTAGCCAGGATGGTCTGGATCTCCTGACCTCATGATCCACCTGCCTCTGCCTCCCAAAGTGCTGGGATTACAGGCATTAGCCATCGCGCCCAGCAAGAAGAATATTTTTTTAAGGTAGCCCAAGGTCGAAAGAGGAGACAAAAACAAATACATAAGAAGAATTTGAAGCTTGCGGTGCCTACAGCTACAGCAAATAGTAAGCACAGTCCAAGTTTTAGCCACACTAACATGACACCTTACACTAAAAACCTATTTATGTCAGTTTTTATTACTCAATCCAAAATATCCAGATTTTAACCAAACATTTACAAAGCATGCCAAAAATCAAGAAAAAAAAATGCACTCCAAAAAGACAAATCAATCATCAGAACCAGACTTGTGTATGACACAGATGTCGAATTATTCAACAGGAATTTTAAAATATAGTGATAAAATATCTCAAGCACCATAATATAAAAGTAAACAACATATAAGAACAGAGAGGTAGGCCAGGCATGGTGGCCCATGCATGTAATCTCAGCACTTTGGGAGGTCGAGATGGGCGGATCACTTGAGGTCAGGAATTTGAGACCAGCCTGGCCAATATAGCAAAACTCTACCTCTACTAAAAATACAAAAATTAGCTGGGCATGGTGGTGTACACCTGTAGTCCCAGCTACTCAGGAAGCTGAGGCAGGAGAATCGCTTAGACCTGGGAGGCAGAGGTTGCAGCGAGCTGAGATCATGCCACTGCACTCCAGCCTGAGTAACAGAGCAAGACTCCATCTCAGAAAAAAAAGAAAGGACAGATACGTAATGAAAGAAGAGAGATGTAAACTCTAAGAAAGAATTTAAAAAATGCTATAAGTCAAACAAAAAATTAAAAAATGCCTTTGATGGACTCATCAGTGAACTCTACACAGACAAGGAAATAATCTGTGTTCTTGTAAAGAGATCAATAGAACATTTCTAAACGAAAATCCAATGAGAAAAAAAATGAGAATAAGAGAATAGAGAATCAAATATTATGGAAATTTTCTAAATGTGTTATGCATGATGAATGGACATACTGGAAGAAGAATAAAGACAGAAGAGAGCACAGTAAATACTTGAAGTAATAATGACTGAGAACTTTCTAAATTATGTAATAGATATGGAATCACAGGTGTGGAAGCCCAGAGAACATCAAGAAGAACAATAACCTTATCCCCTACACCATACCTCTATTGTAGACAACCCCCAGAAAAGACACATTTAGGCATAAGATATTCCAAGTGCAAAAAAAAAAAAAAAAGACGAAAAATGTTGAAAGAAGCCATAGCAAGAAAAACACCTTACCTACCGAGAAGCACATATAACAATTACAGTGGACTTCTCAGGAAAAGCAAGCAAAAATAGGGTGAAATATTTAAAGTGTTGAAAGAAAATAACCACCAATGTAGGATTATATATATTCAGTAAAACTTTTCTTAAAAAAATTTTCCTTAAAATGTTCCTATAGAGATAAGTTCCTCAGGCACAAGAAAAATGATGAGACAGGAATTTGTAAGTACATAAAAAAAGAAGAGCCTCAAACAAGTAATAAATGAAAGTAAAATAAAATGTTTAATTCTTTTTATTCCTTAATTGATTTAAAAGATAACTGTATTAAACAATAATGGTAACAGTGCATTAGTTGATGATAGCATATAGAAAAATGAAATTGTTAACATCAGTGTCACAAAGTACAGAAGGAGAAATTGAGACTTTTTGGTTATAAGGTACCATGCCTCTACTGCACATAAAATGGCAGAGCATTATTTGAAGATGGACTTCAGTTAGTTCAAAATGAATATTGTATCATATAGGATAGCCAAAAAAGTGTTTTGTTTTGTTTTGTTTTGACAGTCTTTCTCTGTCACCCAGGCTGGAGTGCTGTGGTATAATCTCGGCCCTTGCAATCTCTGCCTCCTGTGTTCAAGCAATTCTCATACCTCAGCCTCCTGAGCAGATGGGACAACAAGCACATGCCACCACACTCAGCCAATTTTGGTATTTTTTATAGAGACAAGTTTTCACCATGTTGGCCAGGCTGGTCTGAAACTCCAGACCTCAAGTGATCCACCTGCCTCGGGCTCCCAAAGTGCTAGTATTACAGGCATGAGCCACCACACCTGGCCCGAAAAATGTTTTTATGAAGAAGTGCAATTGATATACTAAGAAAACAATGCAACTTTATAAAATGTTCTGTTAACATCATCAAAAGCAGAAAGAGAAAAGGAGAGAACAAATGCAAGAAATAGAAAAGAGTTATAAACATGGTAGGTGTTAACCTAACTTTATAGACAATCACTCTAAATATTCATGGTCTAAATACACAAATTAAAAGACAGATAGTACTTATTAATGGAGAAAGAAGTAAGACTCAAATATATGTTGTCTACAAGATACTCACTTTAAGTATAAAGACCCAGCCACGCTAATACTCATCAAAAGAAAGCTAGAGTATTCAAATTTATTTTGGAGAAAGCAATCTGGACAATTTTCAGGAATAAAGAGGGGTAATGATAAAGATGTCAATTCTCCAAGAAGACATAACAATCTTAATTTTAATGGACCTAGCAACAGAGGATAAAAATGCATAAAGCAGGCTGGGTGCAGTGGCTCACGCCTGTAATCCCAGCACTTTGGGAGGCCGAGGCAGGTAGATGACAAAGTCAGGAGTTCGAGACCAGCCTGACCAACATGGTGAAAACTTGTCTCCACTAAAAATACAAAAATTAGCCCAGCATGGTGGTGCACAGTTGTAATCTCAGCTACTCAGGAGGCTGAGGCAGGAGACTTGCTTGAACCTGGGAGGCAGATATTGCAGTGAGCCAAGATCATGCTATTGCACTCCAGCCTGGGAGATAGAGTGAGACTCCATCTCAAAAAAAAAAAAAAAAAAAAAGCATAAAGCATACATAAAGCAAAAATTAAAAACACTAGCAGAAGAAATAGGGAATTTCACTTTTATAATTAGAGACCTCAGCATCTTCCTGTCAGTCATTGATAGATCAAGCAGGCAGAGAATCAATAGGAGACATTTGACCTGAATAGCAATATCAATCAATTGAATCGAATTAACATTCATACAGTAGTCCATCCAACAACTACAGCATATTCATTCTCTCAAGGACCCAGGAAATATTCATTAAGATAGACCAAATGCTATGCTATCAATCACACCTGAACAAACTTAAAAAGATAGAAATCATACAAAGTGTGTTCTCAGACCACAATGAAACTAACCTAGAAATCAGTAACAGAGTGTTAGCTAGGAAGTTCCTAAATATATGGAAAATAAACAGCATACTTCTAGATAATCCACTAGCCAAAGACTTACCAAGCTAAAAATTTAAAATATATTAAACTAATTGAAAATAAAATTACAGGCCAGGCACAGTGGCTCACGTTTGTAATCCCAGCACTTTGGGAGGCTGAGGTGGGCAGATCATTTGAGGCCAGGAGTTTGAGACAAGCCTGGCCAACATGGTGAAACCCCATCTCTAATAAAGATACCCAAATTAGCAGAGTGTAATGGTGTGTGTCTATAGTTTCAGCTACATGTTAGGCTGAGGCATCAGAATCACTTGAACTCAGGAGGCAGAGGTTGTAGTGAGCCAAGATTGCCCCACTGCACTCCAGCCTGGGCAACAGAGTGAGACTCTGTCTCAAAAAAAATAAATAAATAAAAATAAAACGTATCCAAATTTGTGGGATACAGCAAAAACATTGTTTAGAGGATGATGTATAACATTAAAAGCATTCATTAGAAAAAAGAAAAATCTAAAATCAGTAAGCCTCTATTTTAGGAGACTAGAAGATAAAGAGCAATGTAAGGCCGGGCACGGTGGTTCACGCCTGTAATCCCAGCACTTTGGGAGGCTGAGGTGGGTGGATCATGAGATCAGGAGTTTGAGACCAGCTTGGCCAATATAGTGAAACCCCGTCTCTACTAAAAATACAAAAATTAGCTGGGTGTGGTGGCACACGCCTGTAATCCCAGCTACTCAGGAGGCTGAGGTAGGAGGAGAATCACTTGAACTTGGGAAGCGGAGGTTGCAGTGAGCTGAGATCCTGCTACTGCACTCCAGCCTGGGCAACAAGAGAGAAACTTCATCTCAAAAAAAAAAAAAAAAAGAGAGGAAAAAAAATTAAGTAAATGGACACATAAGTTTGACCTGATCATTTTCAGCTTCATCTGTTTTCACTTCATTCTATTAATACGTTTTCGTCAAGGTCTGTCTTAACTCAGGGTTCTCATGACCATGAAATGTTATCTATCAAAAGTCCCTAAACGCAAACCTTCACAAAGCTAATGTACCAGGTTATCATGCATTTCCTCTCAGCTCGTGTTCTTTTTTTTTTGAGATGGAGTTTCACTCTTGTTGCCCAGGATGCAGTGCAATGGCACCATCTCGGCTCACTGCAACCTCCACCTCCTGGGTTAAAGAGATTCTCCTGCCTCAGCCTCCCAAATAGCTGGGATTACAGGCATGTGCCACCACACCCAGCTAAGTTTGTATTTTTAGTAGAGATGGGGTTTTTCCACGTTGATCAGGCTGGTGTCAAACTCACAGCCTCAGGTGATCCTCCCGCGTCGACCTCCTAAAGTGCTGGGATTACAGCCGTGAGCCACTGCACCCAGCCTTCATGTTCTGTAAATACAGCCATTTTCAGTTGATCCTGCCTTTTTATGAACTTACCAAATGACAAAAGCTTCACATAATTTTTGTCATATTTGTCAAGAAGTTTAAGAATTAAATTGAATGTTGGACTTTCATGATAGGACTCTTAGTTTCAGGGTATGCTAAAAAGGAAATAGAATGAAAAATTCACATTCATTTCCTTGTGAATAACATAAAATTTTAATCCTTATATCCAAAGGTAAGTGAAAAATATTTTTGTCTACCGAGCTTCTTCATTTATTGATTGAAAAAAGAAAAAAATAAAGATTGATTCTTCTTCTCTTCAAGGAAATGAAGCAATGGGAATAGATACAATTATAGGAATGGATAGAAACAGAAATAGAGGAAAAAAATTAAAACAACATATTTGCATCAACCAACAATTTGAAATCTAAGGCAGGTAAGAAAGACAGTATATAAAATCAGATTATAACTGCTGCACAATTGTTAGCTTTTGATAAAATACAGTTTATTGTCTGATTTACATCAAAATGAATTTCTTCCAGAAAAAAAAATTATCCTCTTGCCTTCTAGAGCACAATATGTAAGAGGAACATTTTAATTTTAACTTCCCCTCGGTGACAGTGACCCCTTCTGCCCTCTCCATTTTATAAATTATTGACAAAGCGTCAGGAAGATTCCAATTGTGCAACAGCTAATTGGCCCCTCTGGTCATTTTTCAACAGCCCTGAAAAGTTCATTGGTTTTAGATAAAGGCTTTCCTGGAGTTGCAGGCTCAAACATTCTGAGAGTTTGAACAAGTCTATGTTGTTTGGTTTTTAAATACAACACTGCTTGGCCAAGGCTTGGCAAAAAATTATGAGGTTGGGATACTTGCTTGCTAAGGAAAAACTGAGAATTAGAATTGGCATTTTATATGAAATTAAATTTGAAATGTATATTTTAGAGCAAAAATAGACTTTTGCTAATTTTAGAATTTGGAAAGAATGAATGTTGATATAGACAAGATTCAGTTATTATGAGGAAAGACTTAAAGATAGGTATACGTAAGTAAAATTTTGTCATACTCAAGCAATATCTTATAAATGTATTTTATAAGCCTTAAACTGATTTCAGGATTTTGGCTTTCAAGATGTATCATTTCTGTCTGCGCAATAAAAAATGTCTTTTTGCTGTGAAGTGGCTGGGTATAAAATGAAAGCACATACAGCTTATATTTAAATTACCAGTGGAACATTTTCCAGTCTGTTTTGGGAATTTTATTTTGGTTGAGAACTGTGATGTCAAAACCAACTCTTTTGACTGACTTCTAGCTTCTATGACACTAAGACCTCTGACGTGTGTATGCTGCAAAGGCACATCTGCAGTTGTGACGTTAGCTCTTTCTATAGGATGAACTTTAATCCAAGTAGGTGGATGTTTTGTTCCACACATTGGAGTTATATTCAGATGCTCACAAGAGAAACATCTGAAGGACTATTGGAAAGACTCTATCTTTTATCTCTGATAAAACAGAAATGCAATTACTTGCCAGAATCTCTTTTCCATTTTCCATCTACATTATTTTCCTTTGCAGTGTTTTTACAAAATTATAGTCTTCGTGTTGTGTGTGTGTGTTTGCAAATGTGTGTGAGTGTATGTGAAAAGGTGATTAGAAGAGATGAAAGAAATTTTCCGTACTGCTTACCTCTGCAAATTTTCTGTTTTTAAAAACATTATTTCAGTTGTTTATAATAATAAAGTCTTAGAAATTGTATCTCATTTTCTATTATAGAATTGGTCCAAGAATTTTCTGTTTTTCTCAATATATGATGTGCTCTAGAATACAGCTTTTTTCCCTCTTTTATCTTCCCTAAACTTTCCTAAAAAATAACATTTTGTTTGATCACCTGTTAAGGGTCTGTTAACTGAAAGGTAATTCATGTAAATAAAAGGAAACAAAGAGTAAATTTAGGTAGCAAATAAAAATTGAAAAGAGGAAAAAAATAAGATGAAGAACACTGTTTCAGAATTTACTAAAACTATATTTCTGTTCAGATTCATAAATATTTTAAAAGCCTAGGGTTCTTCAAACATTCTTCCAGGAAGTTGATTTTCAAAGTATTCTTATTTTCAATTAAGAGGAAAATGAAGGGATACAATTTAGATTATGTCAATCTCAATTCAAATGAAGACATTTTGTTTTACTTTTTGAAACTCTAGAATGTAATAATCTGAACATAATCTGAAATTATGTCCAATACGTATATTAAGAATAATCATGGCCGGGCGCGGTGGCTCACGCCTGTAATCCCAACACTTTGGGAGGCCGTGGCGGGTGGATCTCGAGGTCAGGAGATGGAGACCATCCTGGCTAACACGGTGAAACTCCGTCTCTACTAAAAAAAATACAAAAAATTAGCCAGACGTGGTGGCGAGCACCTGTAGTCCCAGCTACTCTGGAGGCTGAGGCAGCAGAATGGCGTGAACCCGGCAGGCGGAGCTTGCAGTGAGCCGAGATCGCGCCACTGCACTCCAGCCTGGGCGACAGAGTGAGACTCCATCTCAAAATAAATAAATAAACAAAAAATCATTTAGAGGCGCGATTGTAGTCTAAATTAAGAGATTAAAAATGGATGTGTGTGAAACAGAAGTAATGATTCAGCACCACTCTAGATTTCAAATGGTTATTTGAGAAGCTTCCTATCATTTTGAGCCATCTTGTGCAACAGGATCATCGCAATTTTTGTAAAGACAGTTTCTCACTACACAGGGCAATTTCTGTGCTCTACACGGTTTTGATTCTTCATTTCTGTATCTGTGCTGCATGCATTCAGGATGCAGGAAGAGCAATGGTATTGTTTTTCCTCCTTGAGTTGCAGAACTGTAATTACTGAAAGCAGACATTTATACTCCTTATTTACCCTGGTATTTCAAGGCATTCCAAAATTGTGATGAAGAGACACATTCATGTTTACAAATTTTCAGAAAAAAAAAAAAAAACTTCAATGTTCCCTTTGTTTTACTAAATGAGGAAGTTTATTTTGTAACTGGTTTGGCTAAAATTGCGGAAGGTCACCCGCACATCCAGATGTTGACCATATCCTCGCTGTACAATCTGGTGGTGGGAGGTTTGTTTGTATGTGCTTTGGTAGCCAGAGATCACAAATAGTAGTTCTGTGTGGTTGATATCTGTTGTCCTCAAAAGTCATGTGATCAGAAAGAAAGACAGTCCAAAGGAGGAATGAAAATAGAGCACTGCACATTTCTGCACATTTGAGTACAGACTCCCAGCACCCTTCATATCATCTACACTGCAAGCTATTGTGTCAGTGAGTACAGGGCTCACATTGGATATTGTTCAAACATTATGTTGCTTTGTACCTATCTGTACAACTTTCAAAATCAAAAAGTTATATCTATCATTGACAAAAAATTAAGTCACTGGATATTGTTGCAACATTTATTTGCAAACGAAGTACAGATGCCATTATTAGCCTGTAAGAAGAAGGAAAGAAACCTAAATTTAACAAGTTATTTGATTGTCTCTTAAATGGCACTATAGTGTTGATTACTAAACAGCAAGGTCATTATAATAGAACACCAGTGCATCTCTATACACTAGAAGCAGTGGGAATACAAGATTATATAATAAATTGGAAAAATAAATGTGAACTCAAAATGTATTTTCCATCTCTGTCAGTGGCAGCAGCAGCAACTTTTAACCAAAGCTATTTCTTAGTGTAATCCTAATACCCATCGATCAATACTAGTGCTGGCCTTCGGTAAAGGAACCCAAGCTCCTCAGGCTAGTTGGTTCCATGTCTTAAAGTGAAAAAAAAAATTACAATGAATCTGAAACATTTTGTTACAAAGGATCAAAGATACTTTCCAAACTTAAGGGGAAGTATGGAAAGTTTCAACTTAAAGACTGTTCTACCAGTCAATTTCTAAAAGTATGAACACATAAAACAACGACTGGAACTCAGAAATTTAACAAAGGATTGTGTTTTATTCTTCATGACACAGTTTAAATCTTCCACTCATACTCCATTTCAGTCACATGACCACAACTAACTGTAAGGAAGATGAGAAATATGTCTTAACTTTGTGTCCTAGAAGGAAATTGAAATCACCTGTCAGTAATTAGTCAAACCCTATCTCTGTATGCAAGAAAAAAATAAACCAAGGACTTCTGAGTAGCCAAAGTCAATATAGAAAAAAATAAGTACTGTCTCCTAAAGCAGGATTTGGCAAAATTTTTTCAGTAACAGGTGAGATAGTAAACATTTTAGGCTTCACAGACCATATGGTATCTGTTACGACTACTCAATTCAGCTATTGTCTTACAAAACAGTCATAATCAATACCTAAATGAATAGATATGGCTGTGTCTAAATAAAACTTGATTTATAAAAACCAGTGGTGGCTGGGCGTGGTGGCTCAAGCCTGTAATCCCAGCACTTGGGAGGCCAAGGTGGGTGGATCACTTCAGGTCAGGGGTTCAAAACCAGCCTGGCACACATGGTGAAACCGCATCTCTACTAAAAATACAAAACAGCCGGGCATGGTGGTGAGCACCTGTAATTCCAGCTACTTGGGAGGCTGAGGCAGGAGAACTGCTTGAACCCAGGAGGTGGAGGCTGCAGTGAGCCAAGATCAAGCCACCGTACTCCAGCCTGGCCAACACAGCAAGACTCCATCTCAAAACGAACAACAGCCTGGTTGTAGTGGCTCGGGCCTGTAATCCCAGCACTTTGGGGGGCCGAGGCAGGTGGATCATGAGGTCAGAAAATCAAGACCATCCTGGCTAAAACGATGAAACCCCGTCTGTACTAAAAATTCAAAAATTAGCCAGGGGTGGTGGCAGGTGCCTGTAGTCCCAGCTACTCGGGAGACTGAAGCAGGAGAATGGGGTGAAGCCGGGAGGCGGAGCTTGCAGTGAGCTGAGATTGTGCCACTGCACTCCAGCCTGGGCGACAGAGTGAGACTCCACCTCAAAAAAAAAAAAAAAAAAAAATCAGTGGGAAGCCCAGGATAGTTTACCAATGCCTACCCTAAATGAAGAACAACATATACAGTGGTTGACACACATATTAACTTGTGAGAAAGAGAGCCCCAGTGTTAATCAGTACTGGTCATCACACAGAAAAAATAAGTAGAAAAAGCATTTAACCACATTCCAAGGAAACAAATTAGTCAAATGTTTTCAATGCAGAGTAGACTTATTCCTAGGAGAAAAAATTCTCTAGCTACATCTAAAAATTATAATGAGATAAAAAATATACAATTTTAGTAGTGACAATAGAGCAGATCAATATACTTACAAGAACATGGATAATGATAACAGTATGGCACATTATTTCAGGGTGAACCATGAGTTGCATAAAACAAAAGCTACTTTGAAGGTGTGGACATTAAACATTATTGATCTGGCACAATTTAGGCTCAACCATAAATTTGACCTGTGCCTTGATATGAAATCATTGATTCCAGATCTTAAGATCTTGACTTGTCTATAAGAATATTTATTTTTTGTTATAAGCTGGTATATTTATGATGATCATAGAAATATAAACTTGGAAAGAAATAAAAACAATAATGAAAATAAACAATTTAAGTCAATGGTACTTATAAAAGTATTTATAAATAGTATTTTTAGATTATGATATGACATGCATTCCAATCAGTTTTATAATCATAGTATGTTTATGATTGGTCTGCTTTTATGATGTTAAAGCATTTTGAAGAATATGTTCTGTTGGAATTGTGATTTTAATTAAAAATTTAAATGTGTTTAATTACATTTTTAGTAAATATATGTGTTAACAAAATGTTTAACCTCTTAAATGCATTCAGATTTATGATTTTTTAGTAATATATAAATATTTAGAGGGACTGTCTTTAATATTTGAAACATGATAACTGATTTGCAAGTCAATAAAATCAAACACTATTCAAAGTTCAAATGGTTCTTTGCATTTTTACCAAAACCTTTTAGCAATTAAATAAGCTACTCAACCGGGTACGGTGGGTCACGCCTGTAATCTCAGCACTTTGGGAGGCCAAGGAGGGTGGATCACGAGGTCAGAAGTTTGAGACCAGCCTGACCAATATGGTGAAACCCCGTCTCTACTAAAAATACAAAAATTAGCTGGGCGTAGTGGCATGCACTTGTAATCCCAGCTACTCAGGAGGCTGAGGCAAGAGAACAGCTTGAATCCAGGAGGCGGAGGTTGCAGTGAGCCGAGATCGCTCCACTGCATTCATTCCGGCCTGGACAAGACAGTGAGACTTCATCTCAAAAAAAAAAAAAAAAAAAAAAAAGGCTACTCACAAACCAAAAAAACTACATTAAAACACAAAAATATACCAAACTAAAAAACCCTGTCATGAAGTAAACATACAAATATCTTTCAGGAAAAAAAAAAGCAAGTATTTAAAATTTCAGGCTGGGTGCAGTGGCTCATGCCTGTAATCCCAGCACTTTGGGAGGCTGAGGTGGATGGATCACGAGGTCAGGAGATCGAGACCATCCTGGCTGACACGGTGAAATTCCGTCTATACTAAAAAAAAAATACAAAAAATTAGCTGGGTGTGGTGGCGGGCACCTGTAGTCCCAAGCTGCTTGGGAGGCTGAGGCAGGAGAAGGCTTGAACCTGGAAGGCAGAGGTTGCAGTGAGCTGAGATGGTGCCACTACACTGCAGCCTGGGGGACAGAGCAAGACTCTGTCTCAAAAAAAAAAAAAAAAAGTTTCATCATGAGCAATTAGAAAGTCAAATATTTTAAAAATACAACTCTATTCACCAATAGCAGACCCTCCATATATTAGCCCTGATAGTTTGTCTCTGCTTCAGTGTTTTCTGCTATTTATATTTAAGCACTCAGAATACTGAATGGCCTTTTAACCTCACAGTTTTAGCTAAGTCAACAAGGAACGCCCAAAGCAGATCTGTGGGGTTGGAGGAGGCTAAGGAAAGATTTTGTGTCTTTTCTTAAAAAAACTGATGATAGGTTAGAGACAACAATGAAAAATTATTTCTCATGAGACAAAATAGCTGCTACTGTTACATCTGCTGTTGTTAAAATTATTATCCAAAGAATAGAAATGATCTGTTAATTAATTAATTATATACAGTACACCTCTTATTATCTAAAATAAATATAGGGAGAATGCTATAGGTTTCATAAAAATAATTGTGCTTTAGTTTATAAAATGCATTTTGTGTGTATCAACATCAACATCCGGAGAGATATATAACCTCATCCTCTCATCCTCCCACCACAGACGTTTTAAATTACTGAGTGAAACTAAAAAAAATACATTAAAGAATTAATAATCTTCGTTCAATTCTATAGGAGTGCATAGCAGATGTTATTTTATTTTCCAGCAACATTTTTCTATCTCATGTGCTAAGATGATTGGGCTTTGGTCAATTGGAGATTTTCATGTAGGGTAATGTTATGATTTTTGGTGACAGAAAAGTTTGGTGACATGAAAAGTTTTCTAATAATATTTTTAGGAGACATGAAGGATTTCAAAAATTACAGCAGTTCTCTTGTCTGTCTTGACAATTCACAATGATAGGGATGGGAGACAGAGAAATACTGGGTAGAAGAGGGCGGTTCCCTGGCAAAAGTCCTACCCTCAAGCCTGGACACCAGCAGCCATAAATGAGAACAGGCATTCCTCTTTTCATGCCCAAAAAGTTGCCTTTTGACCCACCACATCCCCCTATCCTGTACCCATATATACCTTGAACCTCAGGCTCCAGAAGGAGATGAGCAGACGAGCAGCAGACTGGTGCAGCCAAGGGGAGAAGAGAGGGAGCATCGGAATGCCAAGAGGAGTTTGGCTGGGGACAATCGGAGAGGAGTTTGGCTGGGGACAATTGGAGAGGCGTCTGCCACTGGACAGCCAAACTCCAGGGGATGATCATCTTCCCACGCTATCCCCCTTCCAGCTCTCCATCCATCCCACTGAGAGCAATCTACACCACTCAGTAAAACCCCGCATTCACTCTTCAAGTCCGTGTGTGACCTGATTCTTTGTGGACTCCAGACAAGAACCTGGATGCCAAGAGAGCACTGAGCTGGTAAACACTTAAGTTGTCTGCAGACAGCAGAGCGAAAAGACAACAGTAACACACACCCACTTGGGCTTATGGAGTCACAGACACACACCCCTAGACACTACTGTGGGGCCAGAGCCCCAAGGGCTCACCTTGGCTCCTGCACCTGCCATTTGCATGTCATGCAACAGGGGTGTGCCTCTCTGTTGAGCCAGGGGGATCCAGGGAACTCTCTCATTTCAACAGCACTTCAGAGAAACAACCATCATCTCAGGATCCACAGAGGAGGTAGTTTCTGCTTTCTTCAAGCTCGACTCAATTAGAATTTTCATGAGAAGCCTGGAGTGTTTAAAATAGCTGATCATGAAATTTTATATTGTGATAATAAACAAGCAGTGGCTTTTAGGCATCAGAGATGCAAAATCTCAATCATTTCTATTATATGTTCCTGTCAAACATTCAGGAAATACTGAACATCATAGTTGCAATCATAGGAGGAGGATTAGGGTTGAGACCTCTCTATTCTTGGTTTGAGAAGCTCATGAAGGCTTTTGTTTTCTTCAATGGCACACAATTCCTGAAAATCACAGGGAAGCTACAGTTCCCATGCTTAGTACAAACATGGAGAAAACCCTGCTAGGGGGACAGAAAAGTTTTCTAATAATATTTTTAGGAGACATGAAGGATTTCAAATAATTATGCAAATGAATCATGCTGTGTACCATTTAGCACTTTTTATTATTTCACAGATTAGTACCATTTAGTACATGAGCAGTGAAAACCTGTCAGAGTTGTTAAAAGCATGAGGCATCTGTACGCAGAATGCTGACATTAGCAGCCCACAAAATGTGGACAACTGTAACCATAAATTAGAAAAATTACTAAGGAGAGCCTTACAGAGAAAGACAAAGATTTGATGGGACACAGATGTCTAATGTCTCCACATATGTGTATAATTTCATGGCTGTTCCTTATGATATTTTGAAGATTTTATTCTCATTCTTTTGGGGAATAGCACTTTCAACACTCCCCCAGTAAACAGCTAGAGACAGCAGTCCCAGAAATAAATTATTAAAAAATATTACGCTAAAAACTTATCCTTGCTCATTGTATCAACAGCTCCATTCTTGCAAAAAGTGAGGTGCAGCTACAAGTGTGTGCATTCAGCAAGGAGAAAGAAATATGTGATTATGTTTTTACAACCATCTGCAATATCCTGGACCTCATCAATGAGTTATCATTTTTTAAAAGTTAAAGAAGAGCTGGAGTGAGTTTTTCTGCTTCTCTATGTTTCCTGAGTCTAGTGATCCACAGACCAGGGCCAGGGACAAGGATGTGTGGCCTGGGCAGTTGCAAAGGACTCCATACTTAGAAGGCCTCTGCATTTGGTATAAGCTTTCTGGGAGTGTCTAGAAATACTAAATAAATTTTGAACAAGGGACTTGCATTTTCATTTTCTGGGGGACCCTGCAAACACACAACTGGTTATCCCAGTGAAGCTCAGAGTACTATGGACCCTATGGAAATCTATATTCACTCTCAAAGCATATCACCCAATGAGCACTGTACTACCCTGCAACATAGGAGAAAGCAGCTTGAGGAGGTACTATCTATATATGCCTTTTTAACAGTTTTGGCCTTTAGACCCTTTATAAACCAGTGAGCCAGTCAGAGAATGTAAACTCTGCTACCAATCTGGCATTTCTAAACATATCTTGTTTTTAAAAGGATTCAGTGGGAGTTTTCCACTTGGGCTACAGTGAAGTAATTTGTAGCAAGCAGCATCACTACCAAGAACAGCTGGAATAGCAGGAAAAAATTAAACATACAGATGTTTGAAGACATCTGAGAGCTACTGAGGCAGCCAGTATCTGAAAGCAGGGAAAGGAGAACTGCAGAGAAATAAATTCAATATTCAATATGGCTTTTCTTTCTTTTTCAAACTTTTGAGAACACTTGCCAAATTTGTGTATAGGGCAAAGCAGCTGAGAATTGTTATAGAGGGCTACTGCTAAGAGGAAAATAACGATCAGAGATTCATCAATCTGACCGTTTTGAAGAAATAAAAATCGCATGGCAGGACTGTCAAGGAATACAGAATTCGTGAAGTCAAGATCCTGGAGAGAGGAAGAGTTAAAAGAAGGCAGTCCTGTCTGATATTAAAGCATTTGCTGCATTTTTAAGCTCCATGGGGCAAAAAACTAAGAAGACAAGCAGTGAGTCAGTGAAAATCAGAGTATACAGCTGTCCATAGTCCTGATGTGGAAAAAAAACAAAGTGGAGTTTGAGAGTAAGCAAGGGCTTAAATACCATAGGTAATACCCAAAGCTCTAAGTTAGGACACCAGTAACAGGAGAAGGGATGGAAAGAGGAAGATGAAACCTTATAAAACTGGAGACCAGGCTTGAGTGAGCTCCATATTTGACTGGATTATGGTAATTGGCTCCCCTGGCTGAGCTGCTTACCAGAAGATGGGGTGAAGACTTTGTGGAAGAAGAAAACATTATTCAGAGGGGCTACAGGTCTTTATAGCAATTTCTAGAATTTAATAAATAATTAGAGATAAAGGTAAAAAAATATAAATAGGAACACAAGTGAAGCAAATATTGAAGTTGTCAGACATATACTTTAAAAACACCATTAAATATGTTCAATTAGAAAGATGACAAAAGGGGTTGTTTCTTGTAGAGTTGTTTGAGTTCTTTGTAGATTCCAGATTTTAGACTTTTGTTGGATGCATAGGTTGCAAATATCTTGTCCCAATCTATAGATTGTTTACTCTGTTGATTACATCTTTTTCTGTTCAGAAGCTTTTTAATTTAATTAAGTCTCATGTATTTGTCTACTTTTGCTTCTGTTGCATTTGCTTTTGAGGTAATAGTCATGAATTATTTTGCCTAGGCTAATATCCAAAAGAATTTTTCCCAGGTTTTTTTCTAGGACTTTTACAGTTTCAGGTCTTACATTTAAGCCTTCAATCCATCTTGAGTTAATTTTTGTATATGGTGAGGGATATGGGTCCAGTTTCATTCTTCTGCAGGTGGCTAGCCAGCTTTCCCAGTGTAACGTACTGATTAGGGTGTTGCTTCCCAGGGTATGTTTTTGTCTACTTCGTCAAAGATCAGTTCACTGTACGCACGTGGCTTTATTTCTGGATTCCCTCTGTTCCATTGATCTATGTCTCTTATTTATATACCAGTACCAGGCTGTTTGGGTTACTACAGCTTTGTAATACAATTTGAAGCCAGGTAATGTGCTGCCCCAGCTTTGTTCTTTTTGTTTAGGGTTGTCTTTTCTAAGTCTTTGAAAAATGATGTTTGTATTTTGATGGGGATTGCATTGAATCTGTAGATTGAAAAGTGAGCACAGGAAATGAACAGACATTTTTTCAAAAGAAGACATACAAGGAGCCAACAAGCACATGAAAACATGCTCAGCATCACAGATCATCAGAGAAACGCAAATTAAAACCACAATGAGATACTATCTTATACCAGTAAGAATGGCTATCATTAAAAAGTCAAAAAATAAGAGATGCTGGTGAGGGTGCAGAGAAGAAGGAACACTTGGCATGCTGTTGGTGGGATGTAAATGAGTACAGCCTCTACAGAAACAGTATGGATTTGTCAAAGAACTAAACACAGAGCCACCATTTGATATAACAATCCCACTACTGCATATCTACCCAAAAGAAAAGAAAAAATTATATCAAAAGACATCTGCACTTGTATGTTTATTTCTGCACTATTCACAATAACAAAGATAGAGAATAAACCTAAACACCCGTCAAGGTGGACCGAATAAGGAAAAGGCAATATATCTATATGTATTCGTATTTGTGATTATGTTACATATACACTTTATATATAATATATAATTGTATAATTATATAAATTCATATATTATATATTATTAAATATATAATGTAATTATATACATATACAATGTGTATGTATGTGCACATCAAGGACTACTACTCAGCCATAAAAAGGAATGAAATCATGCCTTTTGCAGCAACATGGATGAAACTTGAGGCCCTTATCTTTTTTTTTTTTTCTTGGAGATAGAGTCTCGCTTTGTCTCCAGGCTGGACTGCAGTGATGCGATCTCGGCTCACTGCAACCTAATTGCCTCCTGGCTACAATGTTCATTATTTTCAGTGATGGCTGCATGAAAAGCCCAGACTTCACCACCATGTGACATATCCATGTAATGAAACTGCACTTGTACCCTCTAAATCTATAAAAAAAATTTTAAAAAGAAATGAAAAGATGACAAAAGGTGTAATTATACCAATGAACATGGATCTTTAAAAAATAAAGCGAAAATGAAGAGCTAAGAATTTATATATTTTAAAACGGAAACTTAATGAAGGAGTTATACAGGAATTGGGCAAACTGAAGACAGGATTACTGGTCAGTAGAAAAAATAGATCAGTAGACCCAGGAGCGGTGGCTCACGCCTGTAATCCCAGTACTTTGGGAGGCTAAGGTGGACAGATCCTGAGGTCAGGAGATCAAGACCATCCTGGATAGCAAGGTGAAACCCTGTCTCTGCTAAAAATAAAAAAAGTTAGCTGGCTGTGGTGGCACGCACCTGTAATCCCAGATACTCAGGAGGCTGAGGCAGGAGAATCACTTGAACCTTGGAGGCAGAGGTTGCTGTGAGCCGAGATCCGAGATTGCGCCACTGCACTCCAGCCTGGGTGACAGAGCGAGACTCCGTCTCGGAAAAAAAAAAAAAAAATTCAGTATAAGATATACGGGCCGCGCGCGGTGGCTCATGCCTGTAATCTCAGCACTTTTGGAGGCCCAGATGGGTGGATAACCTAAGGTCAGGAGTTCGAGACCAGCCTAGGCAACATGGCGAAACCCTGTCTCTACTGAAAATACAAAAATTAGCTGGGCATGGTGGTGGGTGCCTGTAATCCTAGCTACTCAGGAGGCTGAGCCAGGAGAATCACTTGAACCCAGGAGGCGGAGGCTGCAGTGAGCTGAAATTCCGCCATTGCACTTCAACCTGGGTGACAAGAGTGAAACTCCATCTCGAAATAAATAAATAAATAAGTAAATAAACAAAATAAAGAAGGTATACATGCAGAAGCTTATAGCTGAGAAAGGCTTAAAAAGAGACATACCGGCTGGGCGTGGTGGCTCACGTCTGTAATCCCAGCACTTTCGGAGGCCAAGGCAGGCGGATCACGAGGTCAGGAGATCAGGAGCATCGTGGCTAACACGGTGAAACCCGGTCTCTACTAAAAATACAAAAAAATTAGCTGGGCGTGGTGGCGGGTGCCTGTAGTCCAGCTACTCGGGAGGGTGAGGCAGGAGAATGGCGTGAACTCGGGAGGCGGAGCTGGCAGTGAGCCAAGATCGCGCCAAGGCACTCCAGCCTGGGCGACAGAGCGTGACTCTGTCTCAAAAAAAAAAAAAAAAAACAAAACAAAACAGATGTGCCTGTGCATATGCACACACAGGAAAGAGCATACAAAATATATAGGAGATGGTGACATTCTTGTAATCAAAGTCCCACAAAGACAGGAGAGAGAAAGAGAGAATTCTTTAGTAGCAATATTGGAAGAGTTAATGGCCCATATTTTTACAAAACTAAAAAAGAACTCAAGCCACAAATCCAAGAAGTGCAATAAACACAAACATGCTAAAGACAAAGAAAATGACTAAGAGGATTTTCACCGACGGGCCTGTGTAAAATAAAAATAGAAAGATTCCCTAAACAGAAGAAAAAGTAACAGAAAAAACCTGAAAATTCAGGAAAGAATGAAGAATACAAGGACCCATAAATGTGTGGTCATAATTAAATAAATATTGACTGTAGAACAATCATGACAATGCCTTGTGAGATTTAAAATACATGCAGAATGAGACAACATTAAAAGTATACAAAGTAAGGGCAAGAGTGCATTGAGCTAGCGTTTTACATTTCCAGAACAGTGTGTGAAATGGCAAGGTTTCTAATTTATATTTGATTGTAGTCAGTCATTTATTTATATTTGAATCCCCAAGGCAATCAGTAGAAGAATGTTTGGCTATTAATCTATCTGAGAAAAAATTGACTAACGGGGGAAGAGGAAATAAATTTAGGCAGGCCAAAGCCCCACCAGTGACTTGGAAAGTCAGACAGCATGCCATGTTGTACGTTGAGACACCTTAGAAAAGTGCAGAGTCCACAAAGACTAGATAGAGGAGGTGAATTCCTGATGGTGGGAAACCCCTCAGAAGTGAGTTGGATGTCACTTGTTGCTTTTCCTATCGGCCCACTTGTAATTCTGGGCTGAGATTTTGGGCTTGGTCCAGGCAGAGAGTGCTACTGAGGCACCAGCAGAGCTGTGGGTTGTTGTGGGGGATTGTGATTAAAAAATTGGAGATTCAAGGACTCAACATACGTCTGACTTTCCCTTTGCAGCACTTATGGTAGCCTGAAACTATGAGGGGCTGGAAGATAAAGAGCTAACCCAAAACCTCTGTAAATTGGTAGGTAACTTCTCAGAGCCCTAGGATGTGGGAGAAACAAAAATTCACCCAATAGACAGCCAGCTAAGGATGCACCAGGCCACAGCTGAAGGGGCTAGAGAGGAGCTCTGGACATGTGTGGTCATCTGAAGTTGTGTGCTATGGGGGCACTTCCTGATTTTAAATACCTAGTGACTCAGAATCCCAGAGTAACCACTAGAAGATGGGACTTATCTAGAAAGGAACAAAACACCAACTATCGCAATAGTCACACAGTGTACAAGTTGGAGATTTAAGGGACCTCAGTCCAATGATGGTTTCTCCTTTCAGATGTTTATCAAATTCATTGGTTTTTTATGACTGTATACTATTCCATGGTGAATATATACCACAATTTTCCTTGGTTTTTAACCATTAATAGACACTTCAGTTGTTTCCATATCCTGGCTATTGTGAATAATGCTCCTCCTGGAGGACGGTCAGGTTAAGTGAAATAAGACAGCCACAGAAAGACACACACTGCAAGGTCTCTCTCATATGTTGAAATCTGAAATGTTGTTCTCATGGAAGTAGAGAATTGAATAGTGGTTACTAGAGGATGGGAAGGGTAGGTGGGAGAGGGAGATGGGGAGAGATTGGTCAACAGGTACAAAGTTACAGTTAAAATAGAAGGAATAAATTGTGCTGTTCTATTGTGGAGCAGGATGATGAGTTAATACCAATGTATATTTCAAAGCAGCTACCAGAGAGATTTCTGAATGTTCTCATCACAAAGAAATAAATGTTAAGATGATGGATATTCTAATTACCCTGACTTGATCATTACACAATGTATACATGTATCAAAACATCACATTTTACCCAAAACATGTACAATTATTACGTATCAGTCATATAAAAATATACTTGTCTAGGCTGGGCATGGTGGCTCACACCTGTAATCCCAGCACTTTGGGAGGCAGAGGCGGGCGGATCACAAGGTCAGGAGATCGAGACCATCCTGGCTAACATGGTGAAACCCCGTTTCTACGAAAAATACAAACATATTAGCTGGGGGTGGTGGCAGGTGCCTGTAGTCCCAGCTACTTGGGAGGCTGAGGCAGGAGAATAGTGAGAACCCGAGAGGTGGAGCTTGCAGTGAGCTGAGATCATGCTACTGCACTCCAGCCTGGGCAACACAACGAGACTGCGTCTAAAAAAAAAAAAAAATATATATATATATATATATATATATATATATAAAATTCTGAAGCTCTACAGTGCAAGAGTCATAACACACTCTGACAAGCACAGTGGAATTTCCCACAACATCTTGATGATCAAGAGAAATGGCCCAAGACTGGGTGCAGTGGCTCACACGTGCAAGTACTAACACTATGAGAGGCTGTGGCAGGAGCATAACTTGAGGCAAGGAGCTCCAGACCAGCCCAGGCAACAGAGCCAGACCCCATCTCCACAAAAAGTTTTAAAATTTAGCCAGGCATGGTGGTGCACACCTGTAGTCCCAGCTACTCTGGAGGCTGAACTGGGAGTATCCCTTGAATCCAGGAGTTTGAGGTTACAGTGAGCCTTGATGGTGCCACTGCCCTCCAGCCTGGGCAACAGAGCACGGTTCTCAGAAGAAAGTCTGAAGGACTACATCCTAGCAACAGGAAAAAATCACTCACAGGTTGAGTCTTACCAAACCCACACTCTGCTCGCCTATTCCTGACTGGGTGAAGGAACCAGCCCTACACTCTGTTGGCCTAGGAGAGGAAAAGGTGGCCCCTGTTTCTCCCAGAAGATAGCCTCATTCAAAGACTCAATGTGCTAAAATAAAGACAAAAGCAGAAATCAATGATCCAGTGAACAAACATATTAGAGAAAATCAACAAAACCAGAAGTTGTTTCTTTAAGAAAAATCATAAAAGATAAATCCCTAACAAGACTTGTTAAACCTGGAGCATTGGTAGAGAGGCCAGAAGGAACACATTTAGACTATAGAACTGAACAATCACCAAGAATGAAAATGAACAAAGACAAATGGGCTCACTGTCTACCCTAAAGAAATGCACATCATACTGAAAGAAGTAAAATCAAAACTGTTCATGTATCAGAAGATTCAATATTATAAAGAAGTTATACAGTTCCAAAGTAACCTGTAAATTTAGTATGATTACAAACAAGATCACAGGAGATTCCACAGTGGAAATTAAGAAGCTGATTCTAAAATTTAAAAGAAACGCAACAGTTCAAGTATAGCTAAGGCAATCTTGGGGGAAAAAGACAAGAATGGAGGAGTTATATTACCTGATATGAGGGCGTATAATAGACTAAAGTAGTTAAGATGGAGTAATTCTGGCAAAAGGAAAAAAAACAGAAAAGAAAAGAAAGAAAGGGAGGGAGAGAGGGAAAGAGGGTGGGAAGGAAGAAGGAAGGAAGGGAGGGAGGGAGGGAGGGAAGAAAGAAATAAGCCAATGAAAAATAGTAGTCCAAAAACAAATCCACATATACATGACCATGGTTTATAGCAAAGGTGACTGTGTACTGCAATAGGGAAAGGGTACCGTTTTCTTTCTTTCTTTTTTTTTTTTTTGAGATGGAGTCTTACTCTGTCGCCCAGGCTGGAGTGCAGTGGGGCAATCTCTGCTCACTGCCTGCTCCACCTCCTGAGTTCACACCATTCTCCTGCCTCAGCCTCCTGAGTAGCTGGGACTAGAGGCGCCCGCCACCACGCCCAGCTAATTTTTTGTATTTTTAGTAGAGATGGGGTTTCACCGTGTTAGCCAGGATGGTCTCGATCTCCTGACCTCGTGATCCGCCCGCCTCGGCCTCCCAAAATGCTGGGATTACAGGCATGAGCCACCACGCCAGGCCAGGAAAGGGTACCATTTTCAATAAATGATTTAGAACCAATTGGATAGCAACATGGAAAAATAAAATATCTTCACTTCTACCTTAAAGCAAACTGAAAAGAACAAAAAGTCAAGTGAATTAATTTCAGATCTTAGTGTGAAACACAAAACAATAAATATTTAAAAGAAAATATTAAAAATTTTTATAACTTTATAATAGGATATGAGTTCATAAACTGAACCTATAAAGTGTTAGCCACAGGAGAATAAATGATAACTCAAACTATATTAGGATTAAAAACTTTTATCAAAAGATTCCATTGAGAGAGTGAACAGATAGGCCAAGTGTGTTGTATACAAACTAAAAACTCATATCCAAAATAAAGAATACCTAAAAATTAATAAGATAAAGAAAGACAATGTAATTTTGAAGATAGCCAAAAAACTTGAAAAGGTACTTCAAAGAATATGACATCGACTATTTTATAAACATATGAAAAATGTCCTTTTGTTTTTTTTGAGACAGAGTCTCACTCTGTCACCCAGGTTGGAGTGCAGGGGTGCCATCTCGGCTCACTGCAACCTCCACCTCCTGGGTTCACGCCATTCTCCTGCCTCAGCCTCCCGAGTAGCTGGGACTACAGGCGCCCGCCACCACACCCGGCTAATTTTTTGTATTTTTTGTAGGGACAGAGTTTCACCATATTAGCCAGGATGGTCTCGACCTCCTGACTCATGATCCGCCCACCTCGGCCTCCCAAAGTGCTGGGATTACACGTGTGAGCCACCGTGCCTGGCTGAAAAATGTCCATATTTAATAATCCTCAGGGAGATGCAAAGTAAAGTCACAATGTAATAGCACAAGACATTCCCTATAACGGCTTAAAAAAAAGACAATACAAAGTGCTGACAAAGCTAAACAGCAACAGGAATTCTCTCCTACACAACTGGTGGGAGTGTTAATTAATATAATGATTTTAAAAAACTCTTGAACAGTATCTACTAAAAGCTAAACATGGGCATCCCCTATGATCCAGTAGTTCCTCTCTCTCAGGCATATTCTCATGAATATGTACATATAGTTTTCAAAAGACATGCAAGTATGTTTATAGAAGCCACACTGCCAAACTGGAAACTATCCAACATTTATCAACATTAAAATATTGGAGTGTATTTACACAATGGAATTCTATGTAATGAAGTCAACAAGCGATTACTACACATACCAGGCATTTATCTCAAAAGCGATTTTGACTGAAAGATATCAGACAGAAAACAGGGATTTTGGTGAGATTCTATTTGTATAGAATTCAGAGATAGGCAAACAAATGTATGCTGATAGAAGTGAGGACATTAGTTACCAGTGAGAAAGACAAATGTACCTATATGGGCAACTTTTGGGAGTCTGATATTTCTGACCTTGGTGCTGATTACATGTGTGTAATTCATTTCTGATAATTTATCAAGACATGACTTATTCCTTCTATACTTATAAATATGATATACTTCAATAAAAAGTGATATAATCATAAAAAATGTGCTTATGTTCTCTCTCATCAGCTTTTAAAGTAGAGTGGGTGGGATAAAGACAGTGTAGTACTACTGTCCAGAAAAAAAGAAAATGGTATATTTTGGTGTCTTTTAAAATGAAAAAAGTGTATCTTAAGGAGTGTAATAAAAACACGTCTCCATGTTTACAAAGCCTTCCGTGACTTGGTCCTGCGTTGCTTGGTGAGTGTGGGCTAAGTAGAAAAAATAAATGTAGCAAGTGTGAAGAAGTTCGGCTGTGAGGGCAGTGGAGTGTAGCTACAGGGGTTGGCTTTGTGAGAAAGACAAGCTCTTCTTTCCATTATAATGGACCCCCAGTCCCATGCATGAGCTCTGGAGGATCATAGCACGTGTTGGTCACTGCCCTGTCCTTTGAGGAGTCTGGGGATGGTATTCGACTTGGTGCTTAACTGGTAACCTAATAAAAGTGATGTTGTAATCCAACATGTTAATTGTCTCTATTTTCAGGAGAATCAAGGCTGCTGCCTCTGACAAAGAGATAAAAAGTGATGACTTACTCCAGATAAACTGCTGCAGTCTCTGGATCCACTGTGGTGCTGTCCTGAAGCACTTGAAGAAGAGCATGCTGGCTTTGTTCCACCCCATTTTCCCTCTGTTTCAACCAGTCCCTGAGTTGCAAAATGTAGTTCCTTCACCATTTTTCTTTCAATAATCCAGTTATACTAAATACCCTCTGATTTTTAAGAACACTAGATTAACCTGAGTGTTCATAAAAAGAGGCTGCATATAATTTCACCAGCACTCTCTTTCTGTCTTTTACTTTGTCCACATTCAGGATTCTCTGCACATGTTTCTCTGTGTAACTATTCTCCTTCTTCTATGATTAGGAGAACCTTCTCACTCTTTCTGTAGCCTACCACCTGTCTACACCCAACTCCTGGAGACTCAGCTTCTAACCCAAACTGTCTCATCGAAGCTTGTTCCAAACAAAATTAGGTCTCAAAGGAAAATTATTTTGCCAGCAGCCCAAATAATAGCATTTTCTCCTTTTTGTAAAATATGCATCCAGTGTTAATTGCCAGGTTAAAATGTTTAACCTGGAAATGTTACAAGTTCCTACTTTACCCAAATGCAACTCTGCTAAAATACCGAATGCCTTAAAAGAGATAAAAACCCAAATAGCATTGAAAACCAATTATACATGTCAGAGTATTTTTAGAGTCAGGAGTATGTTTCACTGTCTTCAAGGCTGATAGATCTGAACTGCTCTGCACTGTTATTATAAACTATGCATGATTTGCCAACTGCCATCCCTGAAGTGGGAGGAGAGATACCTTGGAGCTCACTTCATACTCCTACTGTGAGGTACGCATTCTAACATAAAGAAACTGGGCAACCCACCTGCCAGAGATGTAGAGAAACATAACAATTAAGAACATGGGGCCAGGCGGCTGGGCAAGGTGGCTCACGCCTGTAATCTCAGCACTTTGGGAGGCCGAGGCGGGCAAATCACCTGAGATTGGGAGATTGAGACCAGCCTAACCAACATGCAGAAACCCTGTCTCTACTAAAAAAAATATACAAAATTAGCCGGGCACGGTGGCACATGCCAGTAATCCTACAGGAGGCTGAGGCAGGAGAATCGCTTGAACCTGGGAGGCGGAGGTTGCAGTGAGCCGAGATCACTCCATTGCACTCTAGCCTGGGCAACAAGAGTGAAACTCCGTCTCAAGGAAAAGAAAAAAAAAAAAAATTACGGCCAGGCACGGTGGCTTATGCCTGTAATCTCAGCACTTTGGGAGGCCGAGGTGGGCAGACCATGAGGTCAGGATCCAGACCAGCCTGACCAACATAGTGAAAACCCATCTCTACTAAAAATATGAAAATTAGCCGGGCTTGGTGGCACGCGCCAGTAATCCCAGCTACTCGGGAGGCTAAGGCAGGAAAATGGCTTGGACCTGGGAGGTGGAGGTTGCAGTGAGCCGAGATTGCACTATTGCAATCTCCAGCCTGGGCGACAGAGCAAGATTCCCTCTCAAAAGTAAATAAATAAATAAATAATTAGAAAGTAACCAATTCAGGAAACCGAGAGGAGAGGTTTGGGAGGTGGTTTAGTGAGGTAATCCACATTTTCTGATGATAAATTGTCGCTCGGTTAATTTATTAATCAGAAAGGAATAACTCGGCCTGGCGTGGTGGCTCATGCTTGTAATCCCAGGACTTTGGAAGGCTGAGCGAGGCAGATCGCTTGAGCCTAGGAGTTCCAGACCGGCCTGACCAACATGGAGAAACCCCGTCTCTACTGAAAAAAAAATACAAAATTAGCAGGGCGTGGTGGCACATGACTATAGTCCCAGCTACTCGAGACAGCTACTCAAGAGGCTGAGGCAGGAAAATGGCTTGGACCCGGGAGGCGAAGGTTGCAGTGAGCAGAGATTGTGCCCCTGCACTCCAGCCTGGGTGACAGAGCAAGACTCCCTCTCAAAAAATAAATAAATAAATAAATAAATTTACAAAGTAACCAATGCAGGAAACCGAGAGGAGAAGTTTGGGAGGTGGTTTAGTGAGGTAACCCATATTGTCTGATGATAAATTGGCACACGGTCAATTTATTTATCACAAATGAACAAATCGGCCTGGCGTGGTGGCTCACGCTTGTAATCCCAGGACTTTGGAAGGCAGAGCAGGGCAGATCGCTTGAGCCTAGGAGTTCCAGATTGGCCTGACCAACATGGAGAAACCCCGTCTCTACTAAAAATAAATACACAATTAGCCGGGCATGGTGGCACATGCCTGTAATCCCAGCTACTCGGGAGGTTGAGGCAGGAGAATGGATTGGAACCAGGAGGTGGAGGTTGTAGTGAGCCAAGATTGCACCCCTGCACTCCGGCCTGGGTGACAGAGGGAGAGTCCGTGTCAAAAAAAAAAAAAAAAAAAAAAAAATTACAAAGTAACCATGTAGGAAACCGAGAGGAAAGGTTTCAGAGGCGGTAGTGAGGTAATCCATATTTTCTGATGATAAATTGGCACCCGGTCAATTTATTAATCAGAAAGGAATAAATTGGCCTGGCGTGGTGGCTCACCGTTGTAATCTCAGGATTTTGGAAGGCAGAGCAGGGCAGATCGTTTGAGCCTAGGAGTTCCAGACCCACCTGGGCAACATGGTGAAACCCCGTTTCTTAACAGAAAAACAAAATAAAAACCCCCAAAATTAGCCGGGCGTGGTGGGCCACGCAGGTAGTCCCAGCTACTCTGAAGGCTGAGGTAAGAGGATTCCTTGAGCCCAGGAAGTTGAGGTTGCAGTGAGCTGTTATGGCACTGCTGCACTCCAGCCTGGGCGACAGAGTGAGACTCTGTCTAAAAAAAACAAAGAAAAAGAAAGTAAATAAAATTGCTAAATCAAGGAACAGCTTGACACTTTATTATTGAGAGAAATAGAGGCAGCATTTAGCAGGCACTAATGTTCACTTAGTGGGAACTGCAGGTGTTCCCGGAACAGGAGGCTGCTTCTTTTCCAAAGGAAATATATTATTGACTACCAATAAAAAAATACATTGTAGGTTTGTTACAATATACAAATGGCTAAACTTTATATATCCACGACCATATTCTAGCACAGCTCTAAGCCTTTTCATGCTCTGAAATAGCTACTGTTGTTACCTCCATTGTAGAGAAAACAGATGCCAAAGGCTGTTTTGGAAGGACCATGGAAACTGAGTGACTATGAAATTGACTTGTACGTTTCGGACTTAAAGGTTTTTCCTGCTCTGCTCCTACATTTTCACATTTTAGATAACATACCTCTTAAAATATTGGTCCTTTTAAAATTTGGAGGGATTCCTCTTCCAATTTGAAGTTTTTTCTTGCACTAAGCATTTGGTCAGACTAAGATCATCTGCGTTTTATGTCAGTTTAAGTACATTTTTAGACATTGTTCATGTAGAAATGTAAATATGAGCTTACATTGTGTGTAAAAGGAAATAATAGCTGCTTACAACCATTTTTGTCTCATAATACAAATCCAAATCAATATGTTATTGGAAAGGCTGGCTGGGAGGGGAAAGAAAAGATGCAGAAAGAAAAGCCCCATCTCTGCTTGGAGTTCAGCCCTGGGTCTCTTTTCCCTTCCTCCTTCCTTCTCACAGCTGTCACAGTGACAGAAGAACACAGGGCTGCCTTTTAGTGACACCTGCTGGGACAGACCTGGCAGAAGAGATTGCAGATTTGGTTGTTTCTTGGCTGCCTCTGCCAGCCCCTGAATCAGCAGCCCACTCCATTTCGTGCTGAGCTTGGACAGCTCAGGTTTGAAAAATTCCCCCTTCCCTTGGGGCAACTGCTTTCCAGCCTCCTCATCATTCCTAAAGGAGAATGACCTACATGCCAGCATGACAGAGATCCAGAAATTTATAGAAGCTTCATTGTGAGCCTAAATCCTTAACAGGGGCTCAAACTGCCAAACACCAAATGAAGAGAGAGGTTTTGCAGTAAAGCAGGAAGTCATTAAAATAATGAATCACCCGGCTGGGTTTTGAGCTCCTTTCCCACTAATTTAATGGAAAGATTTATTGTCTTTACAATTTATGCTTTCCTAAATTTTGCATAAATTTATCATTTATATCTTCACATAAGTAATCCTTTGTGTTTTATCATTTAGCAAATTCTATGTAGCAAATCAATGCTATATTTTGGCAAACTCATGTTATAGCTTAGAAAATACTAAAGCATTGTAAACTGAGGGCAGCATTAAGCAAATTATATTTACCTTTGTGACTGCAAAACTTAATGATTCAATGCTTTTCCCATGAAATTTGTCTTTCAATATTGGTAGTGTTTTTTTAAATAAAAAACATGAATTAAATATCGATTAAAACTTTACTATTGTTTTTAGAAACTGTGACTTCACTAGTTATGAGTGGACTTGAAATGTATAGTTTTTAAGTTTGGAAATCCTTTGTAGTTTCATTTACTTTTCCAGGAAGAAAGTGAGATATTTTTTGCTGCTGTTGCCTGGTTTTTGTTTGTTTTTTGACCATAAAGAAAACTTAATGGAGCCCCAGATCTACTAACTCAGTCCTCCTTTGGTAATATGCCTTTTTCTGATTTCTAGACTTTACTTGATATTTGTGACACACTAATTTTATTATTTAAAAGTTTAGAAAAGTACTACAAGAGTAAGAAGCAAAAAGCATGAGCCACCGTGCCGGGCTGCTTTTAATTTTTGATATCAATCTTTACTTTTTTTTTTTTTTTTTTTTTTGACACAGAATCTCGCTCTGTGGCCCAGGCCAGAGTGCAATGGTGTGATCTCGGCTCACTACAACCTCTATCCCCAGGGTTCTAGCGATTCTCCTACCTCAGCCTCTGGAGTACCTGGGATTACAGGCACCCGCCACCATGCCTGGCTAATTTTTTTGTACTCTAAGTAGGAACAGGGTTTCACCATATTGGCCAGGTTGGTCTTGAACTCCTGACCTCAGGTGGTCCAACTGCCTTGGCCTCCCAAAAATGCTAGGATTACAGGCATGAGCCACCAAGCCTGGCCTTTTGCCTATTTTTATTTTAAAATCTTCTCTTCTTTTCGATTACTTTTCTTTTTTTCTTTTTCTTTTCTTTTCTTTTTTTTTTTTTTTTTGAGATGGAGGCTTCCTCTGTTGCCCAGGCTGGAGTGCAGTGATGTGATATCGGTTCACTACAACCTCCACCTCCCAGGGTCAAGCAGCAATTCGCCTGCCTCAGCCTCCTGAGTAGCTGGGATTACAGGCACCCACCACCATGCCCTGCAATTTTTGTATTTTTAGTAGAGATGGGGTTTCACCATGTTGGCCATGCTGGTCTTGAACTCCTGACCTCAGGCGATCCACCCACCTCGGCCTCCCAAGGTGCTGGGATTACAGGCATGAGCCACCGTGCCTGGCCCCAGATTTTATTATTCTTAAAAAGCCAATTGAGAATTCCTAGCATACTCACTTGAAAGGAAAATTTAGTTTGCTATAATATTACTTATATTTGCTATGGTGAATTCATCTCTAGAAAATATAATTATTTTATTATCTCTCTAATAGTTAATTCTCCACATTTTGTAATATTTTTGCACACTCACCTTGAATGGGAGGTTCTCTACATGTCTTAGTCACATAACTAACAGAATCCACCCTCTTTCCCCACTAATCACACTTACGTATAGTCAATAAAATGTGGGCCGGTTGCGGTGGCTCACACCTGTAATCCCAGCACTTTGGGAGGCCGAGGTGGGCGGATCACGAGGTCAGGAGATCGAGACCATCCTGGCTAACACAGAGAAACCCCGTCTCTACTAAAAATACAAAAAAATTAGCTGGGCGTGGTGGCGGGCCACTGTAGTCCCAGCTACTTGGGAGGCTGAGGCAGGAGAATGGCGTGAACCCTGGCGGCGGAGCTTGCAGTGAGCCAAGATTGTGCCACTGCACTCTAGCCTGGGCGATAGAGAGAGACTCTGTCTCAAGAAAAATAAAATAAAATAAAATGTCAGTTCTTCATGGATATTCTTTGAATCATCTAAATGGGGACTCTTGCTAGAAATAGTGAATCATTAATTCTTCCAACTACTGTACTCCTTTCCAATATATTGTCTTACTGATTTTTCACTTTTTCCTATTTCTATCCTTCTTGTTCTACTAACCCATCTGTCATTGGCCTTATTCTATAGCCAACCTCAAATTTCAGTCCACACTAGCTGTGAACAGCACTCAAATTGCTGTTGTGTTCTTAAAATATAAATTTACTTCATAAAGCAAAAGTGAATTATGTGCATGTTACAAAAAATATTCATAGCAGAGATAAGATGGGATGGTATTTGCTGGGATGCACAGCATCATTTTTTCCAAATTAATTTTGATCAGAATTCTCTCCTCCCTACCGCCATGCAGAGCTGTTCACTCACCTATTATGAATGACATCTTATTTTTCATCTTATCTGGTCATATGACTTGAATTAAGCTCTAGATCTGCTGAGGGCAAACACCACCATGGAATTAAATTTGCAAGAGTGAAGGAGGAGGAAGTGGGAGAAGGTGGGAAGAGTTTTCAGACTAGGGTTCAGATCTTATACCTATAGAGGGAAAGAGGGAAGGAAGGCTGATTAGGGTACAAAGCGACTGCAGCATGGTTCCAAGAATGCTTTGGCCAGCTCAGTGGGGACTCCTCAAATTAAAGTTAGCCATTGGAGAATCTCACAACTTACTGGCAAAGTCCTCACATACAATCCTCACTGTGCTCCATGACTGTGGAAACATGACTGCTGCACAAGTGTAGAGGTGTGTCCAGAGACAGAGAGAGCTAAAGCAAGGCTGTCATTGACTTATCCTGTCCAAGTCAGGATATCTGCATTGCAAATTTCCATGGTCATTAAAATCCATTAGCCCTACCTCCAAACCCCACAACTGCATAGACATATTTGTCCAAACACGTTCTTCATACCAGTGCTTCCAAAATTCCCATAAGCCTCTCTTTCCCAAGGGGAATCTTAGAAAAGGAAGGTTAATGAGCCCATGCTATAGCAACTGGTCTCAGAACTGCCTTTGAATGCCCAGTTGTAAGAGGGGGGACAGACAGAGAGAGAGAGAGTATGGGAGTGGGGAGAGTGTGTATGTGTATCAGTGTGTGTATGTGTGTGTGAGAGAGAGAGAGAGATTATCTCTTCTTCTTTTGTGGGAAAGCAGCCCTACCTCCTCCTGCTAATCAGGGTGTATTCATCCTGTTGGATGGTGATGTATTTCTTGTCTTTTGGTTGCTGGACCTAAGGAATCTAAAGCACCCAACAGATAACCTTCTTCAGAGAGCAGGACTTGCCCGCCTTCCAGATCCCAGAGCTGCATTGATGAGAAGCACGGGAAAACTTTAGAAGATTATTGGGAACATTTGTAATTGGGGACATTCCTGTTTCTACCTCTTCTTTTCTGAACTTATAGATTCTTCCTATGGAGGAAGAATACCACATAAAGATCTGTGATGGAATGTGTATAAAAGACGGTGCCCCCTGCATTCAGAATATCTCCTTTGGCATAGTGCCTCAGTTGCATCTTTAGAATGTTTCTCCAGGGCTCCATGAGTCCAGCTGCTTCTTGAAGTGTGTATGTAATACAAATAGTACATTACATGGTCATGGGCCCACTTCTTCACATCCTTCACTGTGAACAGGGAACCTGGTCAGATGCTATATCATGTGGGATTTTATGCCTGTGGATCAGGAATCCTGGAAGCTTCAGAAAAGTGGTCCTGGCTCAGGCTCTGTGAACAGAAGTGCCAAACCCTCTGAGGATGAACAGGTGGTCATTCAAAATCAAAAGACTTGTCATGTCAGAGTCTCAATATTGATTTACCTTGCTGAAAAGTAAGACAGTCAGAGGCAGCAGTAGTTAGATCAACCTTGATACATAGGAGTCCACGTTGTGGGGCCCATATGTATCATCCATCTCTGCCAATGTGGTCATATGTGTGACTCCATATGTGTGACTGTTGTGCTTATTGTGGGAAAGCCAATCTCCAAGGCTGGCAGCTTGTCAAGTCATTCTGTCTAATTGGTTATTGAGTGCCTCTTCTGTGGTGAGTGCTTTCTTTTTTTTTTTTTATTTTTATTTTTATTTTTTTTTGAGATGGAGTCTCCGTCTGTCTCCCAGGCTGCAGTGCAGTGGTGCGATCTCGGCTCACTGCAACCTCCGCCTCCTGGGTTCAAGCAATTCTCCTGCCTCAGCCTCCCGAGTAGCTGGGATTACAGGTGCCCACCACTACAGCCAGCTAATTTTTGTATTTTTAGTAGAGACAGGTTGGCCAGGCTGGTCTCGAACTCCTGACCGCAGGTGATCCGCCCGCCTCAGCCTCCCAAAGTCCTGGGATTACAGGCATGAGCCACCACGCCCAAACCCGAGTGCTTTCTTGTGAGTGTTAATGAGTGATACAAGATTCTTTACCCTCCATGCCTGCTCCTGCATGTCCACTCAAATGCTTCTAACCCGGCTTCCTTGTCTCAGATATATCAGTTCTTTTCTATCTAAGCCTCTGACCAGATGATTTACCCACTGACCAGGGCAAAGAAATCTGTTTATATTCCTGCCTCAGGCCACGTTTCCTTCTATGTAAAGTAGATGGCCAGGGCCTCTGCTCCCAGTGCTGCTAATTGGGAAGATTTTCACTTCCTTGTGTCTTCCAGAGTCACTCTTGCATTGGGCTGTAATGCAACTACGCCTTTTTTTTTTTTTTTTTTTTTTTTGAGACGGAGTCTCGCTCTGTCGCCCAGGCTGGAGTGCAGTGGCGCATCTCCACTCACTGCAAGCTCCGCCTCCTGGGTTCACGCCATTCTTCTGCCTCAGCCTCCCCAGCAGCTGGGACTACAGGCGCCCGCCACCACGCCTGGCTAATTTTTTGTATTTTTTTTAGTAGAGACGGGGTTTCACCGTGTTAGCCAGGATGGTCTCGATCTCCTGACCTCGTGATCCGCCCGCCTCGGCCTCCCAAAGTGCTGGGATTACAGGCGTGAGCCACCGCGCCCGGCAGAAACTACACTTTTAAATAGAGATTTCCTGTTTCTCCCTCCTTTGGATGGCCACAGGGACACAAATGCAGTCACAGGTGTGAGCTGAAGGAAGGTTGCTGGTGCAAACATGGTGGGTGACACGAGGATTTGGGTTACCTGCTATTCAATTTATTCACTTGCTGTCGTCTTGCTTGGCCTTTGTCTCATATTTATGATTTCCACCTCATGATGAACTACTTCTTGCCCCTTCTGGTGTCATGACTTGGTGTTTCCAATAGAACTCAGCCTGCAAGAGACAGTGCCAGATGTATGATCAAGCACAGCATCTCTCCCAGGTCCAAAACATAATTCTCTGCTATGGAGGGTGTGGCTTTGTTTCAGAATCCCAGGAGCTGGTGTTGTAATTCTTTCACTGAGAATTGCCATGTGTGCCACACTGCTCCCACCACTGACACCTTCAAGAATACAGGTCCTGCCAGATCATATGGCCCAAGTAGCAGGCTGCTCGCACTGCAGCCTGGACCTGCTGTAGAGCCCTGTCCTGCTCTGGACTCTTCAAACCCTGCAGCCTTCCTATCTCCCTGACTTGTATTGTGGCTTGCTTGTGTCATGTTGTTGAGTTGTATGAGTTTACATTTTTATAGTTGTATAGATATAGACGGATAGATAAAGATATGGTTTGAGAGAAAGAAAAAAAGAGAAAGAAAAAGAATTTGACAAAAGACTTTATTGGGAATATATAAAAAACATATCAGACTCCATAGTAAGAAGTCAAACAACCCAATACCAAAATGGGCAAGAGATTTGAGTAGACAACAACAAAAAATATATGAATGATTGATAAACACTAAAAAATGGATTATTAACCACCTGGGAATGGAATTTAAAATCAAAATGTAATAACACTGCACAGAAACTATAATAGATCCAAAAAATGTCAATTCTTAATGTTTGAGAGGACATACAACACCCTGCATTATCATATTTAGGTGGGTGTATAAAGTGGATAATCAATTTGGATTGCAGTTTGGCAGGTTTTTTAACAAAGTTAAACATACACTTACCATTTGACCCAGAATATTCCATTCTTAGATACTTAAGAGAAAATGAAAACATGTGCATACAAATGAAGGTAGCCGCTTTACTTGTAATAATCAAGGAATAGAAACATTTGCAAATGGTTCGCCAACAGGCTAAAGGATAAACATATTTTGGTATTTATGTACAATAGAATAAAACAGAACAAACCACTGATTTTTGCAACATAGGTAAGCCTAAAACATATTGACAGAATTACACAACAGTAGCCATATTATACAAGTTTATTATTATGAAATTCTGGAAACTGAATTTATAGTGGCAGGTTGCAGATCAATGGTTGCTTGGGGTCAGAGGTTTGGGTAAGGAGTACAAAATAACTTTGGAGGTGATAGCTTCAATATCTTGATTGTGGTGGTAGCCACATAACTTTATATGTTTGTACTTAATTTGGATGTATTTTATTGTATTGCAAGTAAACCTCAGTTAAGATGACTTTTAATATTTATTAGATTCTAAAAAATTAATTTGCTTCCATCCATTATATTTATTCACAAATCTTACAATAGTATGCTTTGGAACACCTGTAATAGACACAATTGACATATTCATAAAGGAAATTTCCTTATGTAGGATGGATTTTAGAGGAAATGCCTGAAACAAGGAAATCTGCATCTGCTTATCATAATTCGCTGCAAAAGATCTAAATGTGTAACTAGCAAGCAACTTCAGCTTTGATTATCTTTCATAGCAGCATGGATCAATTATGTTTACCCAGTTGGCTATCTCTCCATGCTAAACTTATATTGCATACATGCCTCTGAAATTCCAGTCATGTATAGTCTATAATTTGTATCTGTATTACACAATTTGTATACTCTTCCACTTTAAAGGCAGGATTTATACCTGGAAAGGGACTCAAACTACAACTATGATCCAATTCTGTTCCAAATTTTGTATATTATGAGTATTCTGGGAAATGATTCAATAGTTTTGTTTCATTTGACTCCTCCTACAGACATCATGTGTTGAAGTAAACCTGTTTTTTATGTTCAGAAGGTAGCCTTTTGACTGGAGAGTTCTAGCTTTTGGAAAACATGTACTCAAAGCAGAAGTACCTAGTGTGTTGAGGGAATACAACCACAGCCTTTCAGCCGGGCACGGTGACTCACGCCTGTAATCCCAGAACTTTGGGAGGCCGAGGCGGGCGGATGACGGCGTCAGGAGATGGAGACCATTCTGGCTAACACGGTGAAACCCCGTCTCTACCAAAAATACAAAAAATTAGCCGGGCATGGTGGCGGGCACCTGTAGTCCCAGCTACTCGGGAGGCTGAGGCAGGAGAATGGTGTGAACCTGGGAGGCGGAGGTTTCAGTGAGCCGAGATTGTGCCACTGAACTCCAGCCTGAGCGACAGAGCGAGACTCCGTCTCAAAAAAAAAAAAAAACAAAAACAGAAACCAAAGCATTTCTGACCTAGGCAAATTGAAACCTTGTCATCCTTGATGACAAACATTACATGACATTTGTGTTGCATTTTCAGGGAGTTCTTCTGCAACTTATTTCACCCCCAACTAATTGGTATCATTCAAATCTAATTTTATAATTTTACTCTGTATTAGGATGCAGTTTTAAAATTTCCAAAGTACCTTTATGCATATTTTTCTCAAATAAATCCTACAGCCACTGCGTGAGATACTCGTAGGTGGGAATGTTATCCCTATTTCACAACTAAGCAAGCAGAGTCCAAGATTTGTTAACTTTTTTTTTTTTTTTTTGAGGAAGAGTCTCACTCAGTCTCCCAGGCTGGAGTGCAAGTGGCTCGATCTCGGCTCACTTTAAGCTCCGCCATTCTCCTGCCTCAGCCTCCCGAGTAGTTGGGACTGCAGGCTCCCGCCACTACGCCCGGCTAATTTTTTTGTATTTTCAGTAGAGAGGGTTTCACCGTCTTAGCCAGGATGGTCTCCATCTCCTGACCTCGTGATCCGCCTGTCTCGACCTCCCAAAGTGCTGGGATTACAGGCGTGAGCCACCGCGCCCGGCCAAGATTTGTTAAATTTTTACAGCTGAAGTTTGGTCCACTATTTTATGTCATCAACCTTTGATTTGCTGTGCTCTTCCCATCAATTTAGAAAAGAATTTACCAAAGGTTGTAACATATAATACAATTATTTTTTTCTCTGTGCTTGAAAACAGAAACAATGGTGATTATGTATAATATATGGAGTATCTACTGATTATTTTGGATATCACTGAATTTATAAATTGAACTGAACAGATAACCTCCGTTACTTTGCCAAAATTCCTTCTTTCAATATTACATAAACTGTAGAATGCGGAAGAGGCACTTTTAATTTCTAATTATTTAAGCGAGAAATAGACCCAACACTTCCTTTTAGGCTCAGACATAAAATTTCTGGTTGATACATCACCAGGGATTGTGATTTACACATGTATGTAAGTGAAGCTTTTCGAATAGACAAACTTACAGGATATATGGAATATCACTGTATTTACATACAGCACTATCTCAGACATGATTCCAAAAACTAAAGGACAATAAGGAAATAATTCCAAAAGCCATATTACAGTGCTTTGGGGAGGTAAAAGAGAGAATGTTGCAATATGTTTTCCTGTTTGACTGACTCAAGCTACATCCTAGGAGATATTTTAAACAGTGAATAAAATCTCTGTGTCATAGTGAAAAGACATAAGCCAAACTACAATTATCCAAAGAAATCTGAAATGAATATTACTAAATACAACCTCCTGGATTTGGTTTTACTTACCTAGTATGTTGACTAAGTCTGCTTATGGTTTTCTTACTTATGCCTACTTACCACCTTTTAATTAAACGTGCTGATAAAATTTCATCTAAGTGCAGAATTTCCTTCGCTTGACATGAACTCTTTGTTCTACTGTGAGTCACCTGCCCTGGCTTTCTATTATGTGGATGTCTACAAAGGGATGTGCTGTAACTCAAGTATAAGCAGATGGTTCTTTTATTGTTATAAATCAAATTGGTATAACCTGTGATTGGGTTCGATGTGGTCCCAGCTTTCTGAGGCCTGTGAAAATTGCTAGGTTGCTCTTTTTCATTTTTTCTTATCACCTTAACTGGAGTTGGAGGCCCTTGAAAGTCCAGGGCAATGACGTCTTAGGCAACCTCAGTTGTCTAGTGTGACTTAATAAGCCTGATGTATGTAGCAGAACCAATCTTTGCTTTTATATATAATGTCATATGAGTTGATGTGAACCTCATTCTCTAGGTTGCAGGTATTGGATTACTTTGTAGTTCTTTATTATAATAAGCAAGGTGTTCATTTGATTTTTTTTAACTCTTAATTCCACCCCTTTTCTTACTAGTTTTCTAATGACAATTGATGGAGAAAATAAACCCTAAATATCACAATTCTAAAAATTGCACTATTTTGAGATTGTAAAATTATTGGCTTTTGGTGTTCATTGATTCATGTCTGGTTTTTAGTAGGATTATTAAACCTTGTTTTGGCAATGAGTATAGAGTGCAAAATGCAAAGCCATTTGCCATGGTGTAGACGCTCACAGTATGCTCCTGCATCTAAAGAGATACTATTCTCCGGCGGGGTGTGGTGGCTCACGCCTGTAATCCCAGCACTTTGGGAGGCCAAGGTGGGTGGATCACGAGGTCAGGAGATCGAGACCATCCTGGCTAACATGGTGAAACCGCGTCTCTACTAAAAATGCAAAAAAAAAAAAATTAGCGGGGCGTAGTGTTGGGTGCCTGTAGTCCCAGGTACTCGGGAGGCTGAGGCAGAAGAATGGCATGAACCTGGGAGGCGGAGGTTGCAGTGAGCCAAAATTGAGCCACTGTACTCCAGCCTGGGTGACAGAGCAAGACTCCGTCTCAAAAAAAAAAAAAAGAGATACTATTCTCCAACATAAATAATCAGGCATATAGGAAATACAAACATACAGGAAATGCAAACATCTTAGAGTGTACTTACACAAACCTAGATGGGATAGCGCAGAAAATATGAACTATGGCAGAAAAATACATTAAATTAGCTGAATGACATCCCTAATAAAAATCTGAATCTATTCTAAAACTGGGTAATTTATGTTTAAGTAGATTCACTTAATTTTTTCATATAATCTCCAGGAACAAATAAACGTTTTCAACAGTTGCACTTAACAAACTAAAGAATTAGAAGGAGAAAGAATACTAGTAATAATTACTCCCAGCTGGGCACATAGCTCACGTCTGTAATCCCAGCACTTTGAGAGGCCGAGGCAGGCGGGTCACCTGAGGTCAGGAGTTCGAGACCAGACAGGCCAACCAGGCTAAATTCTGTCTCTACTATAAATACAAAAATTAGCTGGGCATGGTGGCACGCACCTGTAATCCTAGCTACTCCATTGGTTGAGACAGGAGAATTGCTTGAACCTGAAAGGTGGAAGTTGCAGTGAGCCGAGATCGTGCCACTGAACTCCAGCCTGGGTGACAAAACAAGAACACGTCTTAAAAAAAAGAAATACTTCCTACTATGCATGCTTACAAAGTTTTCTATTCGAGACCAGGCTGGTCTCGAACTCCTGACCTCAGGAAATCCGCCCACCTCAGCCTCCCGAAGTGCTGAGATTACATGGGTGGGCCACCTCGCCCAGCCCCATTTATCCCTCACTTTATAACCTGATTCAAGGTTTTTAAATTTTATGTTAAAGAAGGCCGGGTGTGGTGGCTCATGCCTGTAATCCCAGTTTGAGACCAGCCTGGCCAATATGGTGAAACTCTGTCTCTAATAAAAAATACAAAAATTAGCCAGGCTTGGTGACACTTGCCTGTTTTCCTAGCTACTCAGGAGGCTGAGACAGGAGAATCGCTTGAATCCAGGGGACAGAGGTTGCAGTGAGCCAAGATGGTGCTGCTGCACTCCAGCCTGGGCAACAAGAGAAACTCTGTCTCAAAAAAACAAAAAAACAAAAAAAACAAAAAAAATGAAAGTTAAAGATTTTTGAATTCTGTTAATCTATTTTGTTTTCCTTCATAAAATCATGAACTATCAAAGCTAGCAAGAACATAAGAAAGTATAGCATAGTCATTAATAGAAAGAGCTCTACAATCAGCTTAAATTTATTTTCTCTCTTTTCTAGTTATGTGATCTTAGGCAAGTTAAATAAATTACCTGTGTTCAGTTTATTTATTTGTGAAATGGGGAAAATAATGGTGCCTGTCTCTGGGATAAGATTGTGGTGAGGGTGAATAACAGGAATAGCAAGCATAAAGCAGTGCCTGGGCATAGGAATTACCCTCTCTGCATGCCCCTGAGTATGTATGCATACAGGCATGCATCACTTGATGATGGGATATGTTTGAAGAAATGTGTCATTAGGCAAATTTGTCATTGTGCAAACATCTTAGAGTGTACATACAAAAACCTAGATGGGATAGCCTACTACACTCCTAGATTATATGGTATAGCCTATTGCTTCTAGGCTACAAACCTGTACAGCATGTTACTTTACTAAATACTGCAGGCAATTGTAACACAATGGTAGGTATTTTTGCATCTAATCATAGAAAAGGTGCAGTTAAAAAAAAAAGGGTACACTTGTAGAGGGCACTTACCATGAATGCAGCTTGCAGTGCTGGAAGTTGCTCTGGGTAAGTGAGTGAGTGAGTGGTGAGTGAATATGAAGGCCTAGGACATTACGGGCACTGCTGTGGACTTTAGCAACACAGGATGTGCACTTAGGCTATATCAAATACATTTTTAAAATTGTTTTCTTTTATCAATAATAAATTCGCTTTAGCTTACTGTAATTTTTTGACATTATACACTTTTTTTAACCTTTTTGGCTCCTTTGTCATAATTCTTAGCTTAAAACACAAAGACATTGTACAACTGTACAAAATTTTTTTCTTTGTATCCCAGTCTACAAGCTTTTTGCCATTTTTAATTTTTGTGTTACTTTTTAACTCTTTTATGAAAAACTAACACAAACACACATATTAGTTTGGGCCTATACAGATTCAGGATCATCAACATGATTGTCTTCCACTTTCATATCCTGTCCCACTGGAAGCTCTTTGGGGCAATAACACGCATGAAGCTGTCATATCCTATGATAACAATCCCTCTTTCTGGATACCTCCTGAGGGACATGCCTGAAGTTGCTCTACTGTTCAGTTTTTTAATTTATTTTTTAATAAGTAGTACATTCTCAAAAAGTGATAAAAAGGGCTGGGCGTGGTGGCTCACGCCTGTAATCCCAGCACTTCAGGAAGCCAAGGCGGGTGGATCACTTGAGGGCAGGAGTTCAAGACCAGCCTGGCCAACATGGTGAAAACCTATCTCTACTAAAAATACAAAAATTAGCCAGGCATGGTGGTGAGGACCTGTAATCCCAGCTACTCGGGAAGCTGAGGCAGAAGAATTGCTTGAACCTAGCATGTGGAGGTTGTAGTGAACCGAAATCACGCCATTGCAACTCCAACCTGAAAATAAATAAATAAATAAATTTCCCTCCACACACTGCTTTGAATGTGTCCCAGAGATTCTGGTATGTTGTTTCTTTGTTCTCGTTGGCTTCAAAGAACATCTTTATTTCTGCCTTCATTTTGTTATGTACCCAGTAGTCATTCAGGAGCAGGTTGTTCGGTTTCCATGCAGTTGAGCGGTTTTGAGTGAGTTTCTTAATCCTGAGTTCTAGTTTGATTGCACTGTGGTCTGAGAGACAGTTTGTTATAATTTCTGTTCTTTTACATTTTCTGAGGAGTGCTTTACTTCCAACTATGTGGTCAATTTTGGAATAGGTGTGGTGTGGTGCTGAAAAAAATGTATATTCTGTTGATTTGGGGTGGAGAGTTCTGTAGATGTCTATTAGGTCCACTTGGTGCAGAGCTGAGTTCAATTCCCGGGTATTCTTGTTAACTTTCTGTCTCGTTGATCTGTCTAATGTTGACAGTGGGGTGTTAAAGTCTCCCATTATTATTGTGTGGGAGTCTAAGTCTCTTTGTAGGTCACTAAGAACTTGCTTTATGAATCTGCGTGCTCCTGTATTGGGTGCATATATATTTAGGATAGTTAGCTCTTCTTGTTGAATTGATCCCTTTACCATTATGTAATGGCCTTCTTTGTCTCTTTTGATCTTTGTTGGTTTAAAGTCTGTTTTATCAGAGACTAGGATTGCAACCCCTGCCTTTTTTTGTTTTCCATTTGCTTGGTAGATCTTCCTCCATCCTTTTATTTTGAGCCTCTCTGCACATGAGATGGGTTTCCTAAATACAGCGCACTGATGGGTCTTGACTCTTTATCCAATTTGCCAGTCTGTGTCTTTTAATTGGAGCATTTAGTCCATTTACATTTAAAGTTAATATTGTTATGTGTGAATTTGATCCTGTCATTATGATGTTAGCTGGTTATTTTCCTCATTAGTTGATGCAGTTTCTTCCTAATCTCGATGGTCTTTACATTTTGGCATGATTTTGCAGCGGCTGGTACCGGTTGTGCCTTTCCATGTTTAGCGCTTCCTTCAGGAGCTCTTTTAGGGCAGGCCTGGTGGTGACAAAATCTCTCGGCATTTGCTTGTCTGTAAAGTATTTTATTTCTCCTTCACTTATGAAGCTTAGTTTGGCTGGATATGAAATTCTGGGTTGAAAATTCTTTTCTTTAAGAATGTTGAATATTGGCCCCCACTCTCTTCTGGCTTGTAGAGTTTCTGCTGAGAGATCCACTGTTAGTCTGATGGGCCTCCCTTTGATGGTAACCCGACCTTTCTCTCTGGCTGCCCTTAACATTTTTTCCTTCATTTCAACTTTGGTGAATCTGACAATTATATGTCTTGGAGTTGCTCTTCTCGAGGAGTATCTTTGTGGCGTTCTCTGTATTTCCTGAATCTGAATGTTGGCCTGCCTTGCTAGATTGGGGAAGTTCTCCTGGATAATATCCTGCAGAGTGTTTTCCAACTTGGTTCCTTTCTCCCCATCACTTTCAGGTGCACCAATCAGACACAGATTTGGTCTTTTCACATAGTCCCATATTTCTTGGGGCTTTGTTTGTTTCTTTTTATTCTTTTTTCTCTAAACCTCCGTTCTCACTTCATTTCATTCATTTCATCTTCCATCACTGATACCCTTTCTTCCAGTTGGTCACATCGGCTCCTGAGGCTTCTGCATTCTTCATGTAGTTCTCGAGCCTTGGCTTTCAGCTCCATCAGCTCTTTTAAGCACTTCTGTATATTGGTTATTCTAGTTATACATTCTTCTAAAGTTTTTTCAAAGTTTTCAACTTCTTTGCCTTTGGTTTGAATTTCCTCCTGTTGCTTGGAGTAGTTCCCCATCAAGCTACCAATGACTTTCTTCACAGAATTGGAAAAAACTACTTTAAAGTTCATATGGAACCAAAAAAGAGCCCGCATCACCAAGTAAATCCTAAGCCAAAAGAACAAAGCTGGAGGCATCACGCTACCTGACTTCAAAGTATACTACAAGGCTACAGTAACCAAAACAGCATGGTACTGGTACCAAAACAGAGACATAGATCAATGGAACAGAACAGAGCCCTCAGAAATAACACCGCATATCTACAACCATCTGATCTTTGACAAACCTGAGAAAAACAAGCAATGGGGAAAGGATTCCCTATTTAATAAATGGTGCTGGGAAAACTGGCTAGCCATATGTAGAAAGCTGAAACTGGATCCCTTCCTTACACCTTATACAAAAATTAATTCAAGATGGATTAAAGACTTAAACATTAGACCTAAAACCATAAAAACCCAAGAAGAAAACCTAGGCATTACCATTCAGGACATAGGCATGGGGAAGGACTTCATGTCTAAAACACCAAAAGCAATGGCAACAAAAGCCAAAATTGACAAATGGGATCTAATTAAACTAAAGAGCTTCTGTACAGCAAAAGAAACTACCATCAGAGTGAACAGCAACCTATAAAATGGGAGAAAATTTTTGCAACCTACTCATCTGACAAAGGGCTAATATCCAGAATCTACAATGAACTCAAACAAATTTACAAGAAGAAAACAAACAACCCCATCAAAAAGTGGGCAAAGGACATGAACAGACACTTCTCTAAAGAAGACATTTATGCTGCCAAAAGACACATGAAAAAATGCTCATCATCACTGGCCATCAGAGAAATGCAAATCAAAACCACAATGAGACACCACCTCACACCAGTCAGAATGGAGATCATTAAAAAGTCAGGAAACAACAGGTGCTGGAGAGGATGTGGAGATATAGGAACACTTTTACACTGTTGGTGGGACTGTAAACCAGTTCAACCATTGTGGATGTCAGTGTGGCAATTCCTCAGGGATCTAGAACTAGAAATACCATTTGACCCAGCCATCCCATTACTGGGTATATACCCAAAGGACTATAAATCATGCTGCTATAAAGACACATGCACACATATGTTTATTGCGGCACTATTCACAATAGCAAAGACTTGGAACCAACCCAAATGTCCAACAATGATAGACTGGATTAAGAAAATGTGGCACATGTACACCATGGAATACTATGTAGCCATAAAAAATGATGAGTTCATGTCCTTTGTAGGGACATGGATGAAATTGGAAACCATCATTCTCAGTAAACTATAGCAAGGACAAACAACCAAACAGTGCATGTTCTCACTCATAGATGGGAATTGAACAATGAAAACACATGGACACAGGAAGGGGAACATCACACTCTGGGGACTGTTGTGGGGTGGGGGGAGGGGGGAGGGATAGCATTAGGAGATATACCTAATGCTAAATGATGAGTTAATGGGTGCAGCACACCAGCATGGCACAAGTATACGTATGTAACTAACCTACACATTGTGCACATGTACCCTAAAACTTAAAGTATAATAAAAAAAGAAAATAAATACATAAATAAACAAAAATAAAAAGAATAGAGTAGTAAATATATAAACCACTAATATAGTCACTTCTTATCATTATCAACTATTATGTTCTGGAAGTAATTGTATGTGCTAGGCTTTTCTAGGCCTGGCAGCACAGTCTGTTTACACCAGCATCAGCACAGACATGTGAGTAATGCATTATGTGATGATGTTATATTGACAATGACATCACTAGGAAACAGGAATTTTTCAGCTCCATTACAATCCTATAGGACCAATATGTGGTCCACGTTGACTGAAATGAATTTACACAGGACATGACTTTGTAAAATTACTAGCCCTCAAAAATCAGTTGTATCTTCAACATTTCCTACCTCTGCAAAAGGCGTCACTATCCTCCCAGTTACCCAGGCTTAAAACCTTGGAATTCTATCAAATTATTTTATTTCCTTACATCTCATATTTAATTAGTCACTGATTCCCATCAATTTTCTCCTGTCATGTTTATTAGTAGCAACACATTATTTCTCTTAGAAAAAAATAATTTCCTAGTTTAGGCTCTTAATTTAGCCTATTTTTAAAATACCTCAAAGTTTAACATATACTCTTTATTTCTTATTTCTTAAAATATTTTCTACATTTTGCTACAGTTAACCTTTCTAAAACATAAATATCTCATTTTGTCACTTGTCTGCTCAAAAAAACCATAAAATCTCTTCTTGGTCTAGAAAGTAAAATTATAATGTTTGGCCTGATGTATGTAGAAATTCTCATTTCTCCCTTTTCTTCTTTTCTCCTTTGCCCCCACATCTTTTGTTCCATGTTCACACCAGTACCCACTGTCCCAGGCATATGAAATTCATTGTTTCATGAACAGAGCCAACGCATTCTAACTACCATGCATTTACACAAACCATCTGGCCACCTGGAATTCCCTACCATCCCCAAAAAAATTTAAATCAAAAAATTCCAGTATTCTGTTCTCCCTGAAGATGTCCCTGAACATTTATTGAAACTCATTGACATATCCTTTGGTTCCAACAGCCTTTATTGTATATGTCATAATTTAGCACATACATTACTCTGCCTTACATTTTACTAAGTTAGTGATCTCTCTCCACTGATGAAACAATGTCAGGATTTTTTTCATTTTTGTATTCCCTACTGCTCCACAGAGTGCTATGAACATATCATTTGCTAAGTTAATTTTAAATTGACTTAAACTTACTGGTGAATTCACCGATCAACTGTTCAAGTATTTCTTTTAGAAATGTCTTGCCTTGGCCGGGTGCAGTGGCTCACGCCTGTAATCCCAGCACTTTAGGAGGCCGAGGCGGGCAGATCATGAGGTCAGGAGATCGAGACCATCCTGGCTAACACGGTGAAACCCCGTGTTAAAATACAAAAAAATTAGCTGGGCATGGTGGCTGGCACCTGTAGTCCCACTACTCGGGAGGCTGAGGCAGGAGAATGGTGTGAACCCAGCAGGCGGAGCTCGCAGTAAACCTAGATGGCGCCACTGCACTCCAGCCTGGGAGACAGAGTGAGACTCCGTCTCAAAAAAAAAGAAAGAAAGAAATGTCCTTGCCTTGATACATTTTATATTCTAAAAAAATTAGTTTCATTTTAAGAACAACATCTTCCAAAACAAAGAAACAAAAACTCCCATGCAATTCTAATGCTGGTTATGGGCATTAAAAATGGCACACCAATTGTAAAAAAAAAAAATTCCCATAAAAGCCAGATGTGAAAAAGATCTCAGATAATAGTATGACTAAAAGCAGAGGAAATTATATACAATGCACAATTTTAATGTCAATATTGTCATTGTTTCCGAGGTTAGGGGAGAGTATAACCACATTTATAAACTTGTCCTTTTTGTGTCTCCTCATGTTGACCTTACACATAGCGTATTATGCCATTAAAATAACAAAAGGAAGGAGAAAACGGTATATTGAAATCCAGCATTTTCTTACAACAATTCCTTACTGTGAATTTTGAATGAAAATTAAATTCTTTAATCACTAGGAAAGACTGAGTGTGCAGGTGTTCCTTTCAGCTGATATAAACATTGATAAGATCAAAGCTTTCTCTAAATTATCCGTCTTACCAAGTTTTGACTGAATCTCTGAACAAAATCCTGTAGCTTCTCTTTATTTTGGACAAACCTTTGATCTTTTAAAAATATAGGCATGGCCAGGCGCGGTGGCTCACGCCTATAATCCCAGCACTTTGGGAGGCTGAGGTGGGCAAATCACAAGGTCTGGAGATTGAGACCACCCTGGCCAACATGGTGAAACTCCATATCTACTAAAAATACAAAAATTAGCTGGGTGTGATGGTGCACGCCTGTAATCCCAGTGGCTCGGAAGGCTGGGGCAGGAAAATCACTTGAACCTGGGAGGAGGAGGTTGCAGTGAGCCGAGATCATGCCATTGCACTCCAGTCTGGGCAACAGAGCGAGACTGCATCTCAAAAAAAAAAAAAAAAAAAAAAAAAAAGAAGAAGAAAAGAAAAGAAAGAAAGAAAAAGTCATATCTGGCTAAGGAAATGGCAAAAAAAAAAAAAAAAGGCAAAAAGGCAGAAAGGCAAAAAAGTTAACCACGACTTGCATTGTAAAATGGGCTTAAGTTTAAGGTTTGGCAAGTGTTTAAGAAAAGCATGCATTAAGCTCATTTTCTGTGGAGACAAGTCTCTGGGCATTTAGTTTTGGTTAAGGTAAATACTTTCTTTAAAATTTTAAAGACCTTAGTAATGTAAACAAATTGTGTTGAGTTTGGACTTCTCTACAAAATCTATGTGGAATCTTAGGAAAGGAAGAGTGAAAGGATACAATAAGAAGAGTTTAAATGGTAGTTCAGCTTAAATCCTAAGCATAAGCATAATATGCTGCTTTTTCTTTTTTCTTTCTTTTTTTTTTTTTTTTTTAAGAGAGTCTCCCTCTGTCCCCCAGGCTGGAGTGCAGTGGCACCATCTTGACTCATTGCAATCCCCATTCCCCAGATTCAAGCGATTCTCCTGCCTCAGCCTCCCAAATATCTGGGATCACAGGCAGGCACCAGCCACTCTGGCTCATTTTTTGTATTTTTAATAGAGACGGGGTTTCACCATGTTGACCAGGCTGGTCCCGAACTCCTAACCTCAAGTGATCCACCCACCTCCGCCTGCCAAAATGCTGGGATTACAGGCATGAGCCACTATGCCTGGCCAATATGTTGCTTTTTAAAAATGAGTTATTAGTATTAGTTTTCTTCTGTTGCTAATGATCATTTCTATCTTCACTTAATTTACTCTGAATCCCATGCCACTTTTGCATTCCAGGCTAAAGTTTGGATTGAAGGAAAGGATAGAAAGTCAATTCACAATCTGATTTTTTCAATACAGAGACTATACATGTTTACTAAAAAGAATAGCCCTTAATTCTTTTTTAAAAGCCCACAGCAAGCAAGATAATTAACAATTTTTACATGAACAAATGTCTTACAATATTTTAAACATCTAGAGAACACTGATACCATCTTCAGTTATTGGCAATGGCATATTATCAATTCACTTTTCCAAAGAGATAGAAGTTACTCCTTTTGCCTTAGATCTGACTTCTTAAACTGTCAAATGAAGTAGCTGAGTATAACTCACCACCCACAACTTTTATATTTAGCTTCCTCTCTTCATTTGCTTTATATTATATGTACTGTAGCCCTTATATTAATATTTCTTTATCTTACACATCTTTCTTTCTTAAAAATGTGCTTTCATTTAGATGAGAAATACAATTTTAAGGGAAAAGTTGACTCATGCCTAGTCCTGTATTTTTTTTTAATTGCTGATCTGTCCTGAGGAAATTGATGTTGCCCTACTGGGCATGATGCTGTCCCTTTGGGGAGATTCCTGCAAGTTATGACAGCTGGGGTTTTATAGGTGTCCACATTAAGCCTTTCATTGAGAGCAGAGATTAACTTGCAGTTGCCTCTATGACACAAATATATCTAAGAAATCAACATAATCTTTCAAAAACTCTCTGGCTAATAGTAGTGTGTAGCCACTATTAATACAGTGGTTCTAAGTTTGTTCCAGGATCTCAAAGCCTTAAATCATTTCATGAACGCCTACTGCAAATGTCAGCGTATAACACTTACAAGGACATAACTGGGTGTCTCACACTGTATTATTTTAGTTTTAACCCACTTGAGATCCATCAAGTTATCTGTCATAGAACACATGAAAGACCCCTGTAGAGAAGTCTCAGAATAAAAAACAGGCCTAGTTATGTTCCTTGGAAGAAGAGTAAAGAAAGCATGGGTTTACATTCTCTGTCTTTAAGAAATTGTCATTGTAGCTGTTGTTTGTTTCAAAATCTATGTACAGTCCTGACCTACCAATTGACAATGGCTGCCTGACTCTAACATTCAGGTGTGTTACCATAAATTCCCTGAGTCTTCTTTACAGCAAGAAATCAGGACATTCTGAAAGTAATACACTGTGGATATTTACATGGCTAGAGTATAATTTTCTCTGCTTAATAATAAAACAATAATAAGCTTAATAATACAACTCTCATACAAATACAAAATAAACCTCTGTCAAAATTTATTTCACTTACTCCTGAGGAAATCAGTAGGTGGGAAAGCTGGTTCCAAGAGCAAGTTAAAAAAAAAATTACAGATATATTTCCTCCAAAACAAGAAATGTTAGAATAAGATAACTATGTTAGAAAAAAAACAGGTTAATAACAACAAATGGTACTGGGAAAACTGGATACCCACAGGCAAAATATGAAGTTTAGGCCCTTAACTTATATAATATACAAAAATAAACTAAAATGGATCAAATACTTAAAAGTAAGAGCTACAACTCTCAAACTCTTAGTAAAAAACATAGGAGAAAATATTCTTTATGTCAGATTTAGCAATGATTTCTTAGATATGACACCATAGGTACAGAGAATGAAAAAAAACAAATAAATTACTTTCATCAAAATTAAGTTTGGTGCATTAAAAGTCACTGTCAAGACAGTGGATTGACAACTCAAAGAATGGGAGAAGATATCTGCAAATCACATATGTGATATGACATCAATATATGTGGATACAATATGTGTAATAGAATATATAAAGAACTCTTGGTTGGGCGTGGTGGCTCAGGCCTGTAATCCCAGCCCTTTGGGAAGCTGAGGCAGGTAGATTACTGGAGGTCCGGAGTTCAAGACCTCCCTGGCCAACATGATGAAACCTTGTCTCTACTAAAAATACAAAATTAGCTGGGCATGGTGGCGTGTGCCTGTAATCCCAGCTACTTGGGAGGCTGAGGCAGGAGAATCACTTGAACCTGGGAGGCGGAGGTTGTAGTGAGCTGAGATAGTGCCATTGCACCCCAGCCTGGGCAAAAAGAGCGAAACTCCATCTCCAAAACAAAAACAAAAACAAAAAACCTTCTACAACTCAAAGACAAATAATAAAGAGTTCAATGTGTTAAATAGGCAAAGTACTTGAATAGATCATTATCTAAAGAAGCTATTTGAATGGCCAACAAGCACATGAAAAGAGGCTTAATATCACTAGCCATTAGCAAAATGCAAATCAAAATCAAGATGAGATATCATTTCATACCCATTAGGATGACTACAAAAAAAAAAAACAACCCAGAAAATAACAAGTGTTATTGAGGATTTCGAGTAAATGGGAACCCTTGTGTATTGCTGGTGGGAATGTAAAATGGTGTAGCTGCTGTGGACAACAGTTTGGTGGCTCCTCAAAGGTTAAACATAGAACTACTATGTGATCCAGCAATTCTGTGCCTAGGTTCATGACCAAAGTAATTGAAAATAGACACTCCAACAGATATTGACCACCAACGTTCACAGTAGCATTATTTACAGTAGCCAAAAGCAGGAAGCAATTCAAATGTTCATCAATAGATGAACGTATAAACGAAATACAGTATATTCACATAATGAAAACTTATTCAGCCTTATTAAGGAATGAAATTTTGATACATGCTACAGAATGTCAGTCACTACAACATGCATAGCATAAACCTTGAAAACATTATATTTAGTGAGATAAGCCAGATGCAAAAGGATAAATCTTGCATGAAGTACTTAGAATAAGCAAATCATAGAGACAGAAAGAAGAATCATTACCAGGAACTAGTGTGGGTGAAAACTTATTGTTTAATGGGTACAGAGAGTTTTTTTTTTTTTTTTTTGAGGTGGAGTCTCGCTCTGTCACCTGGCTAGAGTGCAGTGGCACAATTCTAGCTCACTGAAACCTGTGTCTCCTGGGCCCAAGAGATTCTCCTGCCTCAGCCTCCCAAGTAGCTCAGATTACAAGTGCATGCCACCATGCCTAGCTAGTTTTAGTATTTTTAGTAGAGACTGGGTTTCACCATGTTGGCCAGGATGGTCTTGATCTCTTGACCTGGTTATCCACCCGCCTCAGCCTCTCAAAGTGCTGGGATTACAGGCGTAAGCCACCGTGCCTGGCCATAGTTTCTATATGGCATGATTAAAGAGTTCTGGAAATGGACAATGGTAAAGATTACATAATATGGTGAATGTAACGCCCTCTGAACTGTACATTTAAAACTTATTAAAGTGTAGAGCTAATGAAGAAATATGGGGCACACCAAAAGAGGCTTAATTCTTTGTTTTTTTTTTTTTTGAGACGGAGTTTCGCTCTTGTTGCCCAGGCTAGAGTGCAATGGCGCCATCTCGGCTCACTGCAACCTCTGCCTCCTGGGTTCAAGTGATTCTCCTGCCTCAGCTTCCCAAGTAGCTGAGAATACAGGCATGTGCTACCACAACCAGCTAATTTTGTATTTTTAGTACAGACAGGGTTTCTCCACATTGGTAAGGCTGGTCTCAAATTCCCAGCCTCAGGTGATCTGTCCACTTCGGCCTCCCAAAGTGCTGGGATTACAGGCGTGAGCCATCATGCCTGGCCAGAGCCTAGTTTCTTTTAGCATCACTCATTTTATAAGTCAAAAATTGTCATGATTTTTCCAGAGGTCACCTAGGAAATCTAAAAAATACTTCTTTTTCCCTAAAAATCAGAAAATATTTACTTTTTAGAATTTAAGATATAATTTCAGATGGGCAAAAATACAAAGTGTTATCAGAGGAGATTCGGTCACTATGACTAAGATAGGAATACAGGTGCAGAGAAGAAAATGGTGGCAATAATCACAATGACAATACAATATTCTAAAATAAGCATAGAAAAAGATATCATAATTTTTAGAAAATGTATCCCTTTCATAATGAATTACTTACACTGTACAAATATGTTTTTCCCTTATTTTTCTTTCTAGCTTCATTGAAGTATGATTGATAAATAAAAATTGCACATATTTAAGGTATATAATATGATGTGATGCATGTATACATTGTGAAGTAATAGCCACTGTCAATTAACATTTTCATCAACTTACAAAGTTGCACTTTCTCTGTGTGTGTCTGTGTGTGTTTGTATAGGAATACATAAGACCTACCCTGTTAGCAAAGTTCAAGTATACAATACATTCTTATCAGCTGTAGACACTATGCTATATATTAGGTCCCCAGGATGTATTAATCTTTTAACTAAAAACATAAGATAAAAGCATAAGCATAAATTTAAACTAATGAGTTTAAATTTTTTAGATTTCACAGATAAGTGAGATTATGTAGCATATTTGTTTTTCTGTGTCTGGCTTATTTCACTTAGCATTATGTTCTCCTGCTCCATCAATGCTGTCACAAATAGTAGGATTTCCTTCTTTTTTAAGGCTGAATAATATTCCATTGTATGTATATGCCCCATTTTCTTTATCCACTAATCTGTAATAAAGGCTATCATTCAAAATACACAAGAAACCCTTCAAATTTCATAAGAAAGCAAACAATTCAATTAAAAAATGAGAAAATATAAATAGACAAGTCACTGAAGAAAATATAAAAATGGCAAGTAAGTATTTGAAAATATATTCAACAACATATTGAGAGGTGACAGTGTGCTGGCAGCCCTCACTCGCTCTCGGCGTCTCCTAGGCCTGGGCGCCCACTCTGGCTGTGCTTGAGGAGCCCTACTTCAGCCTGCTGCTGCACTGTGGGAGACCCTCTCTGGGCTGGCTGAGGCCAGAGCCAGCTCCCTCTGCTTGCAGGGAGGTGTGGAGGGAGAGGTGCTGGCAGGAACCAGGGCTGCGCATGGCGCTTGTGGGCCAGCGTGTGTTCTGGGTGGGTGTGGGTTCGGCAGGTCCCGCACTCAAAGCGGCCAGCTGGCGCCAGCGGCCCTGAGCAGTGAGGGGCTTAGCACCTGGGTCAGCAGCTGCAGCGGGTTAGCGGGGTCCCCCAGCACTGCCGGCCTTCCCACGCCATGCTCGAATTCTCGCCAGGCCTCAGCTGCCTCCCGGCAGGGCAGGGCTTGGGACCTGCAGCCCGCCATGCCCAAGCCACCCACCCCACCCCCCATGGGCTCCCATGCAGCCCAAGTGTCCCTGATGGGTGCCACCCATCACTCTGAAGTTCCCAGTCCCATTGACTGCCCAAGGGCTGAGGAGCGTGGGCACACCACATGGGACTGGCGGGCAGCTCCACCCGTGGCCCCAGCATGGGATCCACTAGGCGAAGCCAGCTGGGCTCCTGAGTCTAGTGGGGTCTTGGAGAACTTTTATGTCTAGCTGGAGGATTGTAAATGCACCAATCAGCACTCTGTGTCTAGCTCGGGTTTCGTGGACGCACCAATCAGCACTCTGTGTCTAACTAAAGGTTTGTAAATGCACCAATCAGTGCTCTGTGTCTAGCTAACCTAGAAGGGACTTGGATAACTTTTATGTCTAGCTAGATGATTGTAAATGCACCAATCAGCACACGGTGTTTAGCTCAGGGATTATAAACACACCAATCAGCACCCTGTCAAAACGGACCAATCAGCTCTCTGTAAAATGGACCAATCAGTGCTCTGTAAAATGGACCAATCAGCAGGATGTGGGTGGGGCCAGATAAGGGAATAAAAGCAGGCTGCCCAAGCCCACATCGCAGCCTGCTCCAATACCCTTCCACGTTGTGGAAGCTACCTTCTTTTGCTCTTTGCAATAAATCTTGCTGCTGCTCACTTATTGGGTCCGCACTGCCTTTATGAGCTGCGACACTAACCGCGAAGGTCTGCAGTTTCGCTCCTGAGGCCAGTGAAACCGAAGGTCTGCAGTTTCACTCCTGAGGCCAGTGAAACCACGAACCCACCAGGAGGAATGAACAATTTCAGACATGCCACCTTAAGAGCTGTAACACTCACCGCCAGGTCTGCAGCTTCACTCCTGAAGCCAGGAAGACCACGAACCTACCAGAAGAAAGAAACTCTGAACACGTCCAAACATCAGAAGGAACAAACTCCTGACACACCACCTTTAAGAACTGTAACACTCACTGCGAGGGTCCGCGGCTTCATTCTTGAAGTCAGTGAGAGCAAGAACCCACTAATTTCAGACACAATATAACTTTAGGGGAATAAAAGAATTCCGTATATTAAAATTTCCTTTAACAAAGAAAGCAAATAGAAAACTTTCTCAGAAAAACCAAATTTAAGTGATACATTGTCAGCTGACCTGTCTTGCAAGAAATACTAAAGGAAGTTCTTCAAGGGGAGAGAAAATGATGCAAGTGAGAAACTCCGATACACAATAAAGAAGCAATAAATGAAAAAGAATAAAAGTTAAAAACATTTTTCTTATTGATCTATAAGATAACTAGTAAAAAAAAACTGGGTAATTATAGAATGTGGATAGGTGAAATGAACAATAGCAATGTCTTAAGGTACAGGAGGTATGATCTGATAGTATTTTTACACCACATGTGAAATAATAGTTTTATTTGAAGACAGCCCTAAAATACATATAATCCATTCTAATTTATTTAAATCTAGACCTAAAATGCATATAATCAATTCTAGGAAAACCACCACAAGTTTTTAAAAGAAGTGATGATATCATATCTTATGAGGTGATGAGATATGCCAAGAGCTGAGACAAAATGCAATCATAGAAGATGCTTAACTAAAACAAGAGGAGGCAGGTCAGGCACGGCGGCTCATGCCAGTAATTCCAGCACTTTGGGATGCAAAGGTAGGCGGACTACCTGAGGCTAAGAGTTCGAGATGTGCCTGACCAACATGATGAAACCCCATCGCTACAAAAAATACAAAAATAAGCTGGGTGTGGTGGCACACAACTGTAATCCCAGCTACTCTGGAGGCTAAGGTGGGAAGACCACTTTAACCTGGGATGTGGAGGTTGCAGTGTGCCAAGCTCGCACCACTGCACACCAGCCTGGGTGACAGAGTGACGCTCCATCTCAAAATAAAATAGAATAAAAATAAATTAATATAATTGATGTTTATATTCTACTTCAACAAAAGTAGAATACACATTCTTCTCTAGTTTGTATGTGACATACTGCATTATGGGCCATAAACATCTTAAAATTTTTCAAAGAATAAAGTTTATACAAAGTATATAATCAGACCACAATAAAAATTAAAGTAGAAATAAATAACAGGAAGAGCTCAAAAATTTTCAAATATTTGAAGATTTAACAAAACTTCTACATGCATCCCAAGAGAAAATTAAAGAGTAATTAAAATATTTGGAGCTAAATGAAAATGGAATCACAACTTATTGAAATATATGAGATACAGTAGAAACAGTACATAAAGATAAATTTATAGCATTAAATGAATATATTAGGAAAAAAGATGTAAAATCAATAACCTAAGCTTCTGCCTTAAGAAACTAGAAAAAGACAATCCAAAGTATGTAACAAGGGAAAAATATATAAAGTATAGCAGATATTAATAAAATAGAAACAGTAAAGCAATAAGAGAAAATCAATGAAACAGGAAGCTGTTTCTTTGAAAAGATCCATCAACTTACTAACATTTACTCAAACTAATAAAGAAAAAAAGAGAGAATGCACAAATTACAAATATTTGAAATGGAAATGAAAGAGGTGTATGGGTTATGACTACTGATTTTGTGGACATTAAATGGATAATAAATATACTATATTAAAAACTGCATATGCACAAATTTAATAACCTATATAAAACGGACAAATACCTTGAAAGACACAGTATACTAAAACTCACAAAAGAAAAAATAGATGGCAGGTGTGGTGGCTCACGCCTGTAATCCCAGCACTTTGGGAGGCCGAGGCGGGTGGATCACAAGGTCAGGAGATTGAGACTATCATGGCCAACATAGTGAAACCCCGTCTATACTAAATATACAAAAAATTAGCCAGGCCTGGTGGCAAGAGGCTGTAGTCTCAGCTACTCAGGAGGCTGAGGGAGAATCGCTTGAACCTGGGAGACGGAGATTGCAGTGAGCCGAGATGGCACCACTTCACTCCAGCGGCTGTGACAGAGGGAGACTCCATCTCAAAAAAAAAAAGTAGATAACATTAGCACTCTTACATCTATAAAAGGAATCAAATAAATAGGTAATAACCACCCCCCCCCCCACAATGGTTCCAGGCCGAAATGGGTTTAGTGGTGAGTTTTATCAAACATTTAAAGAAGAAATTGTATCAATTTTCCGCAGACTTTTCAAGAAAATAGAAGTACAGAGAATACTTCCTAATTCATTCTATGAGGTAAATATTACCCTTTGACCAAATCCAATAGACATAACAAGAATTAAAAACTATATATCGGCCGGGCGTGGTGGCTCAAGCCTGTAATCCCAGCACTTTGGGAGGCCGAGGCGGGCGGATCACCAGGTCAGGAGATTGAGACCATCCTGGCTAACACGGTGAAACCCCGTCTCTACTAAAAGTACAAAAAAAAATTAGCCAGGTGTGGTGGGGGTGCCAGTAGTCCCAGCTGCTCGGGAGGCTGAGGCAGGAGAATGGCGTGAACCCATGAGGAGGAGCTTGCAGTGAGCCGAGATCACACCACTGCACTCCAGCCTGGGTGACAGAGACTCCGTCTCAAAAACAAACAAACAAACAAACTATATATCAATATCTCTCATGAACAAAGATTCAATAATTCTTCACAAAGTACTAGCCAGTTGAATCTAACTATATATGTGTTCTAGGTGTGCAAGTATGCAAGACTGGTTCAATATTAGAAAATTATCTGCAGAATTTCCCAAATCAACAGGTTAAAGAAGAAAAGTAATGTGACTGTATCAACTGATACAGAAAAATCTTATGGCAAAATCTTTTTTGTTGTTTTTGTTTGTTTGTTTGTTTTGAGACGGAGTCTTGCTCTGTGGCCCAGGCTGGAGTGCAGTGGCGCGATCTCGGCTCACTGCAGGCTCCGCCCCCAGGGTTCATGATCTTATGGCAAGATCTATCACGCATCCATAATTTGAGAAACTCTCAGCAAACCAGGAATTGAGGTTAATTTTCTTAACTTGACAAAGAACATCTACAAAACCTCTAAAACTATCATACTTAATGATGAGAAATGGAATGCTTTTCCCCAAAGATTAGAAGCAAAAAGAGTTTTTTTTCTTTCACCACCTGCAAAATGAAACCACCACACTGGAAGACAGATGGGCCGTTTCCTACGGGCCATAGTTGCTATACTATATGGAAAACGAAAGTCTTACATATAGTATACCAATTGTGTTTTTGTTTGTTTGTTTGTTTTTTTTTTGTTTTGTTTAGACAGAGTCTTGCTCTGTCTCCCAGGCTGGAGTGCAGTGGCGCGATCTTGGGTCACTGCCACCTCCGCCTCCCGGGTTCAAGTAATTCTCCTGCATCAGCTTCCCAAGTAGCTGGGACTACAGGTGCCCACCGCCATGCCAGGCTAAAGTTTTATTTTTGTGTGTGTGTGTTTTAGTAGAGATGGGGTTTCACCATGTTGCCCAGACTTGTCTGGAAATCCTGAACTCAGGCAGTCCACCCGCCTTGGCTTCCCAAAGTGCTAGGATTACAGGTTTCAGTCACCGCGCCCAGCCTCAACTGTGTTTTTAGGTGTTTATCCACCTTATTTGAAAACTATGTCCACACCAAAACTGGCACATGAGTATATATAGCAGCTTTGCTCATAATTCCCCAAACTGGAAGAAACCTAGAGGTCTTATGATTGATAAATGGATTAACACACACACACACACACACCCCCACCCCACACACACACAGTGGTACGTCATGTAAGGGAATATTATTTCAACTAAAAAATAAGTGATCTGGCTAAAGATTAAGTGAGGAGGTTTAATAGGTGAAGCACATGGGCATTATTTGGACCAGTCAGACTATTCTGTATGATATCATAACTGTGGAAACATGATATTATGTTTTTGTTAAAAAACAAAGAATCTCACAGCACAAAGAATGTCACTTAATATATGCAAATTTTAAAACAACAACAAAAATGTAGGTGTTCTGGGGATCCTGGAATGGAATGCAGAATGTGATAAAAAGCTTAAACTACTACAAATGTATAAAGCCACTTCACTCTAGGGAGTGGGAAAACATGCTGACATAAGCATCTTAGAAAATGCATGGGCCTGCCGGGCGTGGTTGCTCATGCCTGTAATCTCAGCACTTTGGGAGGCTGAGGCAGGCGGATCACGAGTTCAGGAGCTCGAGACCATCCTGGCTAACACGGTGAAACCCCGTCTCTACTAAAAATACAAAAAAATTAGCCAGGCGTGGTGGCGGGTGCCTGTAGGCCCAGCTACTCGGGAGGTTGAGGCAGGAGAATGGCGTGAACCTGGGAGGCGGAGCTTGCAGCGAGCCTAGATCGTGCCAATGCACTCCGGCCTGGGCAACAGAGCAAGATTCTGTCAAAAAAAAAAAAAGAGAAAGGAAGGAAGGGAAGGAGGGAGGGAAAGGAAGGAAGGAAGGAAGGAGAAAAGAAAGAAAAGAAAAGAAAATGCATGGGCCTCCTGTGGTGGCTCACACCTGTAATCCCAGCACTTTGGGAGGCCAAGATGGGTGGATCACCTGACGTTAGGAACTGGAGAGCAGCCTGGCCAATATGGTGAAACCCTGTCTCTACTAAAAGTACAAAAATTAGTGCCTGTAATCACAGCTACTCAGGAGGCTGATGCAGGAGAATTATTTGAACCTGGGAGGCAGAGGTTGCAGTGAGGCACGATCGTGCCACTGCACTCCAGCCTGGGCGACAAGAGCAAAACTCCTTCTAGAGAAAGGAAGGGAAGGGAAGGGCAGGGCAGGGCAGGGGGAGGGAAAGAAGGAAGGAAGGAAGGAGGGAGGGGGAAGGAAGGAAAGAAGGAAAGAAAGAAAAAGAAAGAAAGAAAGAGAAGAAAGAAGGAAAGAAAATGCATGAAGACTGAAAGCAAGAGAAACTGAAAACAAACCACGTGCTCTGGTTGGTATAGTTGGTTCCTACAGGAAATGGGATAGTGATTCTGATATTGATAGAGAATAAATGTATATTGGAACTAGACAGTTAAGCAAATGGATGGCAAATAAGAGATAGGAGCCAAGTTTCTCATTGATAAAGTGGGAGGTTACATATAAGGAAGGGGAGGAGGCCAGAATGATCATGTGATAAAGGAATTGAGTCGTAGACATCAGTATGAACTTACTAACACTTACACATATTACACATAGAAATATTTAGAGTTATGTGTATATACACAGCTTCGTATACACACATTTATTTCCTTGCTCTATAAGCTAAGATGGTCTAGAACCAATGATATGCCAGCAGAAATGAGCATATCTAACACTCAAGTCTTCAATTCTTGAGTTTTTGTTTGTTTGTTTTGAAACAGAGTTTCACTCTTGTTACCCTGGCTAGAGTGCAATGGCACGATCTTAGCTCACTTCAACCCCTGCCTCCCGAGTTCAAGCAATTCTTCTGCCTCAACCTCCCAAGTAGCTGGGATTACAGGCACCCCCCACCACACAAAGCTAATTTTTGTATTTTCAGTGGAGACAGGGTTTCACTATGTTGGCCAGGCTGGTCTCAAACTCCTGACCTCAGGTGATCCACCTGCCTTGGCCTTCCAAAGTGCTGGAATTACAGGCATGAGCCACTGTGCCCAGCCCAAGTCTTGGTTTTTAATACTCCAATCAAGCAAACCAGACTCCTTGAAGAAATGACTGATTCTAGAAATGGAAATAGAACAGGAAATAATACATGATCTGCCTGGAACATCTAGTTAGGCCAGAAAGTAAGGAAGTATAAAAACACCACCACCACCAAAACCCATAATGTAAACACTCCCAGTAGCCAAGGCTAGAACATTTGAGCAACAAAATAAATAAAGAAGTATTGGATTATAATCCAAAATATAAAATAAATATCTGTGAGCAAATAGTCATATAAGTGCATTTTTGAATAAACAAATAATTGAGAGAAGGGACAAATATCCCATGCAGAAGAATTCCAAATAATTTATGTAGACACTTAGCTTTCAAGGAAGTAGAACATAATTTCCTGCTCCTTAAGTGTTATTTCCAAAAACAATACAGTGTGAATAAGGGGCAAAAACAGTAGCTTTACAGGAGAAAAACCTGACAAGCACTACCTTAGACAAGTGATCAAGGTCAACATCAACAGGTGTAAGTCATGTTGATGAGTCTGAGCCTTGATATGAGATGGTGAAAATGGCACTTCATCTCTGCAGTCTTTCTCCCCAAAACCCCAAACTCCAGTTTAAACATGAAGGAATAAAAAATCCAACACATTGAAAAAAGAAAAAGTAAGTTTACAAAATTCCTGACCAGTACTCCTCAAAATTCTCAAGGTCATCAAAAACAAGGAGTCTGAGAAATTCTTGTCATCAAGAGTAGCCTAAGAAGATACTGACTAAATGTAGTGTGGTGGTGTCCTAGGTGGGACCCTGGAACAGAATAAAATTAGATACAAGATAAGGAAGTCTGACTAAAGCAGGGGCTTTAGTTAATAATGTATGAAAATTGATAATGTAACAAATGTAGCAACACTAAAAATAAAGGAGACAGGGTAAGGGGGAAAGGTTATTATATTCATAATATTCATGTAAATTGAAAACTGTTCTTAAAAAGTTTGATAAAAAATGCATTTAGGAATAATTTGTTCTACTGTTTCTCCAAATACATTGTTGACCTAATATAATCAAAAGTGTCAGAATCTAATTTAAAGAGAGTTTATTCAAGTGTGACTTGAACCATTGGGAATCTCCAGCTTGAAAGGAGTCAGTGTTTTGAAGCAGGGAAGTTAAGATTACATTTATATAGACAGAGACAGGAGGGGTTTTTTGTTTGTTTGTTTGTTTGTTTGTTTGTTTTTTCGTGAAACGGAGTCTCCTTCTGTCGCCCAGGCTGGAGTGCAGTGGCTAGGTCTCAGCTCACTGCAAGCTTCGCCTCCCGGGTTCTCCCCATTCTCCTGCCTCAGAATCCCGAGTAGCTGGCACTACAGGCACCCCGCCACCACGCCTGGCTAATTTTTTGTATTTTTAGTAGAGACGGGGTTTCGCTGTGTTAGCCAGGATGGTCTCCATCTCCTGACCTCGTGATCCGCCGCCTTGGCCTCCCAAAGGGCTAGGATTACAGGTATGAGCCACTGCGCCTGGCTGACAGACAGGAGTTTTTAGCAGGATCACATCATTCACACAAGGGTGGCACTTAGTTACCACTTTTGTATGGTAACCACGATTGGTTATACGCAGTGTTTCTCTTGAGGAAGGATACATTTACAATTTTTTAACAGAAAGTGTAGTAGTCGTGGGTTTTCTGTCTTCTAGTCTAAGCAAAACAACAGAGGGGAAGTTGATCGCTAACAAAGATCATTAATTAAGAAGGCAGGAGGTTTTTGTCCCTGATGTCATTTAGTAACCGCATGTGACTCTGATCACAGCCATTTCTCTCTTAATGTGTTATTAGGGGCTTTTAAATTTCATTTATTTTCAGAATAGCATGGGTTAGTTGTTCCTGAGGATATTATTAAGAATGCATGTGAGGCCAGGTGTGGTGGCTCATGCCTATAACCCTAGAACTTTGGAAGGCCGAGGTGGGCAAATCACGAGTTCACGAGTTCGAGACCAGCCTGGCCAACATGATGAAACCCCATCACTATTAAAAATACGAAAAATTATCTGGGCTTAGTGGCGGACACCTGTAATCCCAGCTATTTGGGAGGCTGAGGCAGGAGAATCACTAGAACCCTGAAGGAGGAGGTTGCAGTGAGCCGAGATCGCACCACTGCACTCTAGCCCAGGTGACAGAGTGAGACTCCATTTCAAAAAAAAAAAAAAAGAATGCATGTGAGCCACTGAACTGTCTTCTAGGAAACTTTAATATGGATAAGGGAAATTATAAATACCTAAGTGGATTTATAGGATATAGTGCTTCTAAAACTATTTAAAATATCAAATCCTGAAACAATTTCAAGAATTAGTGCTCCTTGAAAAACATTTTAGGAAATGCTGATGTTTTCAGCTATTTGTAGATAAGTAAACAGAAATTTAATCACGTAACTTGTCTAAGACATACACTTAAATTGACAAGTGTCTGATGCTGAACCTGCAAACTCTTAGCTTTCATTCTCATGCTCTTTGAATTCTACTTCTATATTTTATTTAATTTAAAAGTTAGTTGGTGGGCAGTGAGAAAAATGGAAATAAGAGCAAATAAATTCCAGATGAACAGAAAGGATTATTAGCTAATAAGCTAAACATAAATATATCAGGAAGGCCGAGGAAATGGAGTTGGAGTATTGGTGATAGACTGGTTCATCATTCTGCTAAACACATCAAGTCAGTAGAATTTTTTTATTTTAACATTTTTCATTTTATTTTTAGTTGACACCAAATAATGGCTTATATTCATGGGGTAGAAAAGTGATATTTTGATACATGGATACAATGCGAAATCATCAAATCAGGGTAATTAGCATATTTATCACCTCATTCATTCATCTTTTTTTTTGTGTTGAGAATATTTAAAATCCTTTCTTCTACCTTTTTGGAAATATATTAATACAATAAAGTATTGTGAATTCTATTCAGCCTGTAGGACTGTAGAACACTAGAACTTATTCCTCCAATCTGGATATAATTTTGTGTCCCTTAATCCAGCTCTGCCTATCTTCCCCTCCTCTCTCTCCTTCCAGGCTCTATTAAACATAATTAGTAATTTTTTTCTTTTTTTGTGAGATGAAGTTTCGCTCTTGTTGCCCAGGCTGTGGTGTAATGGTGTGATCTCAGCTCACTGCAACCTCCACCTCCTGGGTTCAACGGATTCTCCTGCCTCAGCCTCTCGAGTAGCTGGGATTACAGGTGCCTGCCACCACCCTGGCTAATTTTTGTATTTTTAGTAGAGATGAGGTTTCACCACATTGGCCAGGCTGATCTCGAACTCCTAACCTCAGGTGATCTGCCTGCCTCAGCCTCCCAAAGTGCTGGGATTACAGGCATGAGCCACCATGCCTGGCCAGTAAAATTTTATATATATTGCATTTACATGCCCAAATCCAATATTCCATCAACATGTCGGCATTTGTAATGCCTAAGTTTAAAATATCAATTTGCTTATGTTAACAATTATTTTTCTCTGTATAAACATATAAATACAAAGCATAACTGTTTGTATTTAAAATGTCTTAAATGTACATATAATCTTACAAATTCTAGCTTTGCATTTCTCTCAAATTTCAATAAGTCTCTGATAAATCATACATCTAATAATTTCATTATGCACTGTTTCTTCTTTTATTGAGGCAACTATTAAAATGTCACTTTATCCAGCAGCTTTCTTAGAATAATGACATCAGTGATTATTACTTTCTCCAATGAAACCTAGAATAGGAAATGTCCATAGTCTCACACAAATAGTGCAAAGAATGTCTAGATCTTTAATAGAATCATGCCACTGAATTCTTGACAATGAGGATAAAGAAATTAAATTTAAGGTACTTAATTTATAATAACAATGACCAATGACCAACTCAATTTATGTGGGATTATTTATGAGCCATGTACAGCACTATCCATGTTGCCTATTTTACAACAACCTTCCAAATTAACCCTACTTCACTTCTTTACATGAGTAACCAACGTCCTGAATAAGAAAAGGGAATCTGTCCAAAATCACATAGCCAATATTCACAGTTTTGGAATGCAAATGTGTCTGATTCCAAAGCTATTGCACTATCCGTGGCATTGCACTGTCTTATAAAAGATAACAAAATATTTTATGTTTTCTGTTGCTCCCTTTCTCTAAGCATCTCTTTATGAGATGCTAAGCTGGCTAGCTAGGCTAAAGATCAGGGAAAATTACCAGTTAGAGATTGTGGGGTTGTTTGTGCAGGCTCAGCACACAACTTCCTTAATTTGTATCTAATGTTGTTTAGATACAACAGTGACCCTGAGTGGGGTGGCTATAGGCAGGGAGTGGCAGCTGGCTCTTTTCTTTCAGGGTGACCTTGACCTTGGGCAGCTGGAGAGCATGTAGATCCCAACCAGAGGGAAGTTTGTGTGGGATTTCAAGCAAGGACATTCTGTGTACTTCATTTATTGAAGAGACAAGGTCTTAATCTTGAAGATACTGAAGGAGGGAGAATTCCAAGCCCTTTGAAGATATTGCAAGAGGGCCCGCCTGTGATTGTTCGTGATGTACCATCCAAAGCACCATCGTGCAGTGGAATTCGGTGATATCTGAACCAAAAGAGACCCCTTTGGAGGATGTGTGCATAAAGCATTGCTGGATACCCAATTAGAGTAGTTGTGTAGAGGAAAAGTACTTCGGTAGTTTTTGAGTTGTAAAGTGTTCTAGCACTATTTTTTTCTTTTTCAAACACTAATTTTACTTGAAAGTTGAGGTGGGGGGAAAAACTCAGATTTCTTGGATGTCTAACCCTCTGGTCCTTTTCATTTCCCTATGCTGCTCTTATCTTGGATCCACCATAGAAATATGATAAACATAATGCAAACCCTCCAAGACATTCAGATGGTTCTCAGTCAACAGATAGATATTTCTGAGGGGGAAAAAAATCATTGGCTTAATTACATGAAACTAAATGATGTATTATTTTAAATTTCCTATTCTCTTTTTACAAAAATTTTCTTACTAAATTAATATATAGCAGCAGAAGTAGTTAGGAGCTAAATTATGTTTGGTCTTATATACATGTAAAGAAATTTAAATTTGATCTTACTGGCCTTAGAAAACCACTGTTAGCTTTCAATAGAGGATTGATATTAGGAGCTTTTAATTAATTAATTTATTTATTTTAGAAAAGCACTCCAATGATCAAGCAGATAGAATAAATCTTCTATAATTGATATAACTCCTCCCTCAGCCTGCATCTATTTCTGCATTCCAGTAGCTTCCAGGGGCGATAGCCTTAATGAAACCACAAGAGATGGATTATGCATGCCACCTACTCCCCCAACTTAGACTAGGACAATTTTCTGTGTAAAAGGGTAAATCTCCAATAGCAACCTCCTAAAATTCAAGCTTGTAGGGTAGCCCAAAGTAAAATTAATGTTACAGTGTCAGAGAAAGACAGTTAAGTTTTGAAATAAAATTGTTCTCAAAAGAGGGAGAGCCTAGGGCATATATTATATATCAGCCACAAAACAATGGCTTAATTAGGAATTTCCTCATACTTGAATCAAGACATTCTTTAGAACCTTAAGATTGTATGCAATTAAGAGTAGAAGTGGGGCCAGGCGTGATGGCTCACACCTGTAATCCCGTTTGGGAGGCAGAGGCGGGCCTCCCACTTTGGGAGGCAGAGGTGGGCAGATAGACTGAGGTCAGGAGCTCGAGATCAGCCTGGCCAACATGGTGAAATCCCGTCTGTACTAAAAATACAAAAATTAGTGGAGCGTGGTGGCAGGCACCTGTAATCCCAGCTACTCGAGAGGCTGAGGCAGGAGAATTGCTTGAACCTGGGTGGCAGAGGTTGCCGTGAGCTGAGATCATGCCACTGCACTCCAACCTGGCCAACAAGAGCAAAAAACTCAGTCTCAAAAGAAAAAAAAAAAGAGTAGAAATGGCTGAGGATAGGTTCTACCCTAACCTACCGGAATGACTTTGAATCAGCAAGGCCTTCCCACTATCCTGAGATGAGAAAAGAAAATTGTTGCCCAGGAAGCCAGGAAAATGTCAGAAAACCATGGAGTGTGATCAATGGAGACAAACAATACAAAAAATGAAGGTATGGAGACCCAGTGTTTCTTGGTGCAGGGATAGACTGGGGATTAAATGTATAAGGCTGAATCACACAAACTCACATTTTTTGAATCTAGAAGACTCAACTGTGAAGTTGGCAAATGCAGTCATAGGGCAAAAAAAAAAAAAGTGCCATTTAAAAAGTACTGATTCAATTTGAATTCCTGACATCTGAAAAGAACACTAGATGTACTCCAACATGCACCAGGATACATGACAATTCAAAACTTTGTTATTGTTGATGTGCTTAGTGCTTATATATATAATACCATGTTAATATATGGATTTGTTGCTAATATTTAAACATAGAAAACAAGCTACATCCATTGAAATCCGTATTGTTTGGGAGGAAGTGGACTGCACTTCTCGTACTTAAGAAATACTTGTAACAATTGGGAATTTTAAATTCTGGGACTCAATTTTAAAGGAGTAATTTCTGTCCTTGTAACCATTTGTGTAATCCTATGACTTTCTTGAGAATGCTTTTTACTATCTTAGGATATTGTTTCTACTAGGAAAAAAATTAATTTAATTTTCCAGGGTTCTAGAATGTGTTAAAATATGTTGATTTTATTAATATTTATTCCTCAGAACTTAGAGATTAACATTTTAAATTATAAACCTTACTGACGAAGTTGTATACATAACTACTCTAAATTCTTAATGAAACTAGACACTTAGAAGTTAAGATAGGGAACAAGAATATTTGAATACAAAATTATTTGGACTAAGAATACAACCTAAGAAAAATTAAATTGTTTTGGTGAAAATTGTAATTAATCAATAATGGGAGTCAAATAGTTCAAAAGAGTGAATGCAGCTGAGATAGTTTAAAATGCTAATAAAATTAAAGGAAATGGAAGGAGAACCTTAAATGGCCAAGTTCTAAGTAAAATAGAATGCCAGACTGGATAGTGTTTATTTTTTGAGACGTAATCTTTCACTGTTGCCTGGGCTGGAGTGCAGTGGCACGATCTTGGCTCACTGTAACCTCCACCTCCTGGGTTCAAGTGATTCTCCTGCCTCAGCCTCCTGAGTAGCTGGGATTACAGGCGTGTACCACCATGCCCATCTGATTTTTTGTATTTTTAGTAGAGACAGGGTTTCACTATGTTGGCCAGGCTGGTCTCCTACTCCTGACCTCACGATTCACCTGCCTCGGCCTCCCAAAGTGTTGGGATTACAGGCATGAGCCACCATGCCCGGCCTAGACTGGATAGTATTTAATGATAATTCTATTTTCACTAAAAGCATCCAAATAAGAAATAATGCACTATATTCAGGATAAATAAGAAATGGATAATGGTAGGGTAAATAGATGTCATTTCAGAAACTTGAAGTATGCAATTCTATGGATTTTTAGCAAAAATAAAATATTTATTTTATATAAAAATATTATATATTAGGCCGAGTACCGTGGCTTACGCCTGTAATCTCAGCACTTTGGGAGGCCGAGGCGGGTGAATCACCTAAGGTCGGGAGTTTGAGACCAGCCTGACCAACATAGAGAAACCCCATCTCTACTTAAAACACAAAATTAGTTCGGCATGGTGGCGCATGCCTGTATTCCCAGCTACTCGGGAGGCTGAGGCAAGAGAATCACTTGAACCCGCGAGGCAGAAGTTGCAGTGAGCCGAGATGGCACCACTGCACTACAGCCTGGGCAACAAGAGCACAACTCTGTCTCAAAAAAGAAAAAAAATTATAATATAAAAATATTATTTCACCAGCTGCCTACGCTTAAAATGCAACGTACAACAGAAAAGCGGCCAGGCGCGGTGGCTCATGCCTGTAATCCAGCACTTTGGGAGGCAGAGGCAGGCAGATCACAAGGTCAGGAGATCGAGACCATCCTGGCTAACACGGTGAAACCCCGTCTCTACTAAAAATACAAAAAATTAGCTGGGCATAGTGGCCGGCGCATGTAGTCCCAGCTACTCGGGAGGCTGAGGCAGGAGAATGTGGCGTAAACCCAGGAGGCGGAGCTTGCAGTGAGCCCAGATCCTGCCACTGCACTCCAGCCTGGGCGACAGAGCGAGACTCCCTCTCAAAAACAACAACAACAAAAACAAAACAAAAGACCAGAAAAGTGTGGCCGGCTGCAGTGGCTCACGTCTGTAATCCCAGCACTTTGGGAGGCTGAGGCAGGCAGATCACAAGGTCAGGAATTCGAGACCATCCTGGCCAACATGGTGAAACCCCGTCTCCATTAAAATACAAAAAATGGCCTGGTGTAGTGGCTCACGCCTGTAATGCCAGCACTTTGGGAGGCCGAGGGGGGCGGATCACAAGGTCAGCAGATCGAGACCATCCTGGCTAAAACGGTGAAACCCCGTCTCTACTAAAAAATATAAAAAATTAGCCAGGTGTGGTGGCGGGCGCCTGTAGTCCCAGCTACTCGGGAGGCTGAGGCAGGAGAATGGCGTGAACTCGGGAGGCGCAGCTTGCAATGAGCCGAGATCACGCCACTGCAGTCCAGCCTGGCGACAGACCAAGACTCCGTCTCAAAAAAAAAAGAAAAGCTTTACCACTGAATGTGTGGTAATAAGGAACTGTTCATTACTTGCATGGCTGTCTACTGTTTTTCCTAAAACCCAGAATTAAAGTCTTGTATGCAGGAATATTTCAAGAATATATTTATGATAAATTATATTTTTAAAAACAAAAAATGAAAGTGACTACAACGTCTGGCAACATCTGTTTATTGAAATAATTAAGGTAACTCCATTATTAATAATATATTATTACATGTCATAGGTCATTCAATATACTTTTGTTCGTTTGGTTTTTTTGAGATGAAGTCTCGCTCTTGTTGCCCAGGCTAGAGTACAATGGCGCAATCTCGGCTCACTGCAACCTCCGCCTCCCAGGTTCAAGAGATTCTCCTGCCTCAGCCTCCCGAGTAGCTGGGATTACAGACGCCTGCCACAACGCCGGGCTAATTTTTTTGTACGTTTAGTAGAGATGCGGTTTTACAATGCTTGCCAGGCTGGTCTCAAACTCCTGACCTCAGGTGATCCGCCTACCTCGGCCTCCCAAAGTGCCGGGATTACAGGCGTGAGCCACTGCACCCGGCCAAATATACTTTTAAGTAGAAAACTTTGGTAACGAAGCAAATATGTATAATATGACATTATTGGCGTGAACAGGACCTAGAACAGCAACTGCCTAAGGAACTTTTCGTGGTGATGGAAAAGTTCTATTATCTGCACTGTTCAATATGGTAGTCATTAACCATATGTGTCTTTTCCTATTTATTTAGTGAAAATATTGTGAGAATATAGGAATTCCTTTAAAATTGAAAATAAGTGAAGTTCAAGAGGAAATGAGATTAACATATTTAATTTTAGTTATATTTTCTGTACATAAGTAATTATACTAGTTATAACTTGCCATTATATCATACTGGTTATAAATAATGTTAAAAAAAAGAAAACATAAGGAAATAAGAAAAATTAAAAATATCTGTTAGGTTAGTTGTAGAGATGTGTAAATCCTAAACAACCTTGTATGAACCTTAGTGAAAGAGAAATCCAGAACATTTTTGTGCAGAAGAAAGGATGTGTGGACAGATGAATGGCTCAGAACTCCTTGCTTCATCATAATGACAAACGGGGAGACATTCACTAAGCAAACATGTCTTCAGGTGCATACTCTGTGTTTATAGGCACTGAGAGTAGCTCAATGAGCAGAGCTAAGCCCCTGTCCTCATTAAGTGCACATTCTTTGGGATGATTTTGAGCATACTGAGGTAGCTGATAACACAGTGAGTCTCATGAATCTCAACCATTTGTTAGACATTACCAAGATTTGCCATCCTAGAACTATCTGGTGCAAAAAACTGGATTTGTTAATGAAATATATGTCATAAATATAGCTAGGGAAGTTATTTCAATTTTTTATTTTAGAATATCAAGTTTCAACTTTTTCACTCTAGAATCCTGCCCTGTGAATAAAAAACAATGATCTCACATGCCTTGTGGATGGTTTTGTAGTGATTTCTGCCCATCTCAAAGACACAGTTCACAATAAGTTAGCTATGGAGAGCTGCAGAGGATTAGAGAATTTGAAAATCGTTACTAGGTTTGTGATTTTCTCTTGTTAAAAATGTCAGGTTTTGTTTGACTTTGATTCAAAACTACACACTTTTTAAAAGAATTTCACATGACTTATTTCTCACAAATACTGCCTGCCTAATATGCCAATGCATTTTTTAGTTGTTTCATAGTATTAATGTCTAATATTCTTCAAAAATATGGGAATGCCTAAGTCAAGGACACCTTCTCATTTTCTAAGGAACTGTTTTAAAGTACTTCATAAAGACAGTTATTGGTCCAGCATAATTAAATTATAAACTAAATGTTTTAGCAGATATTTAAAGGTTCTTTTAATTCACACTTATTCTAAAATTTGGAAAAACAGATTACTTCCTTTCTTGAATGTCTTTCCTGGAATTTTATTCTAAATGACTTTTTTTTTACAATGAATATTGCCAAAAAGAAGAAGAGAACAGAATTCTCTGAGTGGGTCAAAGAACGTTGGAGAAAAGTAAAAGGCACATAATTCAGCATTGGTTCAGCCTTTCTTGGTTTGGTAAATTTTAAGAGTGATTTCTGGATGCTTGCCCAGGATTTCAGGAATGCCAATAAACAATCTGTAAAATAATCAGCACTACATTTCATTCTGGCAGAAAACTTTTTAAAAATCTATACTAAAGTCAGAACAAGCTCACGGTCACTTCTGGACTTAGGCCTCATATAGAATTTTTCCATAGACTTGGGAAAGAGAACAGAGTTTAAATACAACATGCAAAAGAAGGCTTCATTTGCTCACTCCCAAGTATCTCTTTGCACTCAAGAGTGCTTATCTGCAAAGCACAATGTTTCATTTCAATGGAATATTTGACACATAGGCTCAATAGGGCTCCCACTCATATTTTACTTTAATTATTATGCTCACAATGTACAATCATTTTCTTTATTTATAAATAGCCTTTTTAAAGGAAATCAAAGTCTGACAAAGTTTGGATTTCCATGCATTTTTAGCATTAATGATGACATCAAACACGTACTCATTATGCTCTGTTAACCCTTCAGTCACCAATTCTAGCACTAGTGGCTGTGCATAACTAGTTTTTCCTGATGATCTAACTCACACTAAGGCCGAGAATCTAAAGAGATTCCCCTTTTGGTTTAAGCTCTTGGGGCTACATTGTGTTTCTGTCACAGGAGTGATGGTAAGAGGGACTAATTAAAAGTCCAATGAATGTGCCAGGGTTAAAATCACAGGCTCTGCTCATTAACAGTCGTTTACCTAAGAATATTTCCAAAGAATTCCTTCAATGTCTGAAAAGAACAGAACCTGAAGAGGAGGAGGGAGGAATAAGTCGAGAGAGCCATTTAGAAATATTTTATATTGGAAGTAGAGTTTTGTTTTAATTCATGGATTTTGTCAATAGAAGAATTCAATTTAGTGAGCAGTTCAAATATTGGTTTTTTCCCATCGGTGCATGCATGCATGTGTGCATGTATGAGTGTGTGTTTTAAAGGGGGTGGGGGATAGCCTCCCTAAGTCTAACGAGTAGAAAAAGAAATAGGAAAAAAACATCAGAACCATTTTGTTAATTGTCTTTTTCCTGCTGTTTCCATGGTAATACTGGCAGCCAGACTTCTCTGCAGAGTGACAGTCCAACAATTCACACACTACACCCTTTCAAGCACAATGAATGGCCGTGAAAGAGGCCGAACAGGCACCATTCAGGAAACATGTGATATCTACTCAATGCACTACCTTTCATCCACATTTTCCAAATTGCAGTTAATTTAATTCTAAACAAATGGCTAAGGGGTACAAATGAGGATTAGAAGGAAAAGAACATCTTGAGCTCTAATGGGGATGGTTTGTGTGAAGAACAATATAGCACTTTCTTCTGTTGCCAAGAAGGCTGGATGTGAAGATGTACTTCCCTCCTCATCTGAAGCCTTTGCTTGGACTCCATGTCAACAGTAAGAACCATGGCAGAAAATTTCTTGGCAAAACAGAGTTCATGTAGGTTTTGGCTTCGCATTTGGAAACACATTAGATACAGTATGATATTACTGCGTTTTACTATGAAATAAAATATAACATCAGAATTTTTACTGACATGTCCGAGCTACCACTTTCTATAAAGTTACATTTCTCTTATTCTTTTTTTTTTTCTTTTTGAGATTGAGTCTCATTCTGTCACCCAGGCTGGAATGCAGTGGTGCGATCTCAGCTGACTGCAACCTCCGCCTGTCGGGTTCAAGCAATTCTCCTGCCTCAGCCTCCCGAGTACCTGGGACTACAGGTGTGTGCCACCACACCCAGCTAATATTTCATATTTTTAGTAGAGATGGGGTTTCACCATGCTGGTCAGGCTAGTCTTGAACTCCTGACCTCGTGATCCCCTGCCTCGGCCTCCCAAAGTGTTGGGATTACAGGCATGAGCCACCACACCCGGCCACATTTTTTTTATTTAACATCCTTCAACTTTTGGTGAAGAAAAGCAGTAAAGTTCCCTGTAACAATACACAGGACAAGACATTATCTTTATGCAGTCTAAAGTTACAATATGATTTGTATGTTTAAGTGTCAGTAAAGTATGGCATAGTTACTTGGAAAACAAAACACAACAAGAAAAGGTGGCATAAGGCCCTGCAAACTATTTCATGTTATTTGGTTGGAAGAATCAAGATGACCATCTGCCATATTCGTATGAATTTTTAGATAAATGACTCAGAAAATTCAGGAAAATCCATCTTAGGATACAGCATATGTAAAGCAATATTTCTATTTCTATTTTTTTGAATTAAGGTAGTGTTTTTTATTCCAGTGGTAGGCTTTATGTGTTACAATATTATGAACAATTTGTTTAGAGATGCGTTAATAAGATAGTACTCTTAAAATTTCACATTTAATATCACAAATGTACATCTAAGTGTATCAATATTCTGTTACATTTAAATTTTTAAGAGATTATCCTGGCCAGGCACAGTGGCTAATGCCTATAATCCCAACACTTTGGGAGAATGATGGGGGTGGATTTCTTGAGCCCAGGAGTTCGAGACCAGCCTGGGCAACATGGTGAAACCCTATTTCTACAAAAAAACACAAAATTAGCTGGGCGTGGTAGCACACACCTGTAGTCCCAGCTACTCAGGAGGCTGAGATGGGAGGATCGCTTCACCCTGGGAAGTCAAGGCTGCAGTGAGCTGAGATCTTGCCAATGCACTCCATCCAGCCTGAGCAACTGAGCAAAAACCCTGTATCAAAAAAATAAAATAAAATAAAAAAGAACATGCTTATTTATGTCTACTGATCTGATAGAGAAAAAATAATCCAAATAAATTTGCTAACAATCATGGTTTTCCACTACAACTTAGTCATGTTTGAAATATAAGCACGCCTAGAAATGTATGTACATCAGTGAATTCCACAATGATGATTACATAATATCCAAGTGACTTATTTGAGAGATACCTCATTGGTCTACAGAAAGTTTCTGATTTTTGACTCTATAGTAGTTTCAGAAGGATAGACTTTTCCTCAGCTCTGATTGGTAAGCTATCAAATAATCTATAAAGAAATGAGACTTTTAATAGATTTGGATTCTGAATGAATTGCCCCAAATCTTTTCAGAAATTTAAATAACACTAGGATGATGGTATTTCAGATGCCTTACAACGGTCTTAAAATTCTTTTTTATTCATTTCTTCTATTTTTCTCTAAAGTTTAGGATCCTTAGTGTTGACAACCTACAGTTGCTGAAATGCACAGATGGGGAGCTGCCACTATTACTTCTGAAAGTTTTGACCTGCTAGATGAACTGTTGATGGCTTTCTTGTGAATAGGGGTAGAAATTGATACTTTTAGTGACTTCCATAGAGCCTGACATTATCATTTCCAGTCAAGGACCCAAAAATCATTTAGCACTAGGCACAGGCACAGGGTGCCCCACTGTCAGAGGGCTGGCAACAACCTAGCCTCCATTCAAGGCTCCCACCAAGACTTCAACTTTGTTTACTTGTTTTCAAGTCTCCACTTCCGTGGAACTAAAACCTACCATGGAGATCTCCGCTTCTGAGATAACTTGGAAAAACCTGTGTTCAATCAGTGCCAAGCTCACTTCTGCGTGTAATTGTATCTCTTGGGGGAGAGGGAGAGGAAAAGTAATTGTACTATTAATAATATTTGTAAAATCCATGAATTGCAAACAATTCTTTTTTTTTGTAATGTTTCTAAATAGAAAAAAAAGTTTATGTTAAATATTTAGAAGTAGCCTATAGAAGAAGAAGCACAGGTAAAATTATTAGAAAGAAAGTGTTACAATGCCCAAAGAAAGCTCACTTCAATGGTTAGTTTGAGAAGGTGCACTTGTGTCTGTATAATAGTGCTTAAAAAGCTAAGCTGTGTCGGGCTGGGCGCCGTGGCTTACGCCTGTAATCCCAGCACTTTGGGAGGCCGAGGCAGGTGGATCATGAGGTCAGGAGTTCCAGCAGCCTGACCAACATGATGAAACCTGTTTCTACTAAAAATACAAAAAAATTAGTCAGGTGTGGTGGCACAAAACCCCACAAAAGCATGTGGGGTTTGTCTATGTGTGTTTGTAAGAATGGAGTGTCCTTGATCTCTTTCTCACACTTGGTCCAAATAAACAGAAAAGTTACTAAACTCAGGAGCCTTCTGTAAGTTGATGATAATTCACAAGTGATTTCAAGTATTTGCATTTACACTATTGAGATGGCACAGAAATGACACCAAGAATGAAGACTCGATGACTTTTCTTACTGTGGGGCACAAATACGAGCTACTTAGGAGGCTAAGGCAGGAGCATCGCTTGAACCTGGGAGGTGAGATCGTGCCACCGCACTCCAGCCTGGGCAACAGAGCAAGATTCTGTCTCAATAAAAAGAAAAACAAAGCTAAGTTGTGTCTATCCATAGGCCTTAGTAAGGCCCTTTCTCTTTAGGAAAAGAAAGTCTCTTGGACTAGATTGCAAATTAAAAAAAAAAAAAAAAATTCATGGGGCCAAGAGCAGTGGCACACATCTTAATCCCAGCACTTCAGGAGGGCCAGGCGGCTGCATCACTTGAGTCCAGGAGTTTGAGACCAGCCTGGACAACATGAGGAAACCCTATCTCTACAACGAATACAAAAATTAGCCAACTGTGGTGGCGCATGCCTGTAGTCCCAGCTACTAAGGAGGCTGAGTTGGGAGGATGGAAGTTGAGGCTACAGTGAGGCATGATCACACCACTGCACTACACAGCCTGGGTGACAGAGTATGATCTTGTCTCTGAAAATAATAATAATAATGACGTTGTCCAGGTGTGATGGCTCATGCTTCTAATCCCAGAACTTTGAAAGGCTGAGGTGGGAGGATCACTTGAGCCCAGGAGTTCAAGGCTGCAGTGACCTGTGATTGCACCATTGCACTTCAGACTGGGTTACAGAGCAAGACCCTGTCTTAAAAAAAAAAAAAAAAAAAAAAAAAGAAAAAAGAAAAGACATTATTTTGATAAATAGAAAGAGAATTAAAAAGAAAGCACCAAGAATCAAATCCCATGACAAATTGACTATACACTCTATTATAGTACACAGTAGTTTATTTCCTCCCAAATAAACAAATAATCAAATTTTTCTGCAGAAGATTTTAGTGTCTAAGACTCCTAGAGATTTGCAAGTATATATGGGAAACTCAGGAAACTCTTGAAACAGCATGCCATATAGTTGGTATGTACTTGTCTAAGTGCATTTTTCTGAGGAGAGGGTCACGATTTTATTCAAATCTCAAAAGACGACATTACCCAAGAGTTTGAACATCAGTGTTTGCCGAGTATTAAGAACATTGGCGCTAAATTGCTGTGTGCAGCATGTGACTTCCTCAGCTTCTATTTCCCAGAGGAACTGAAAATACCATCACCATGAAAACTAACAAATTTGCACTCAAATTCAGTAAGTTTGTTTAAAACAAAAACATGTGGGGTTTGTCTATGTGCGTTTGTAAGAATGGAGTGTCCTTGACCTCTTTCTCACACTTGGTCCAAATAAACAGAAAAGTTACTAAACTCAGGAGCCTTCTGTAAGTTGATGATAATTCACAAGTGATTTCAAGTATTTGCATTTACACTATTGAGATGGCACAGAAATGACACCAAGAATGAAGAGTCGATGACTTTTCTTACTGTGGGGCACAGATAACGAGTCTGATTTAACTTTTCTCAGAAACGGATCTTCTGGCCTATTTAAACTTTATTTGGAGACTAACAAAGAGCAGCTGAAAATCTTCCTCTTTAGAAAAGATGGAGAAAAAAACAGGAATGAATCACATAGCGTCGTCATTATGGGCATATTAACTCCCTATGACAGGGAAATATGGGTCCTTTAAACCACCTCAAAAACTTTAGCAAACTCTGACTTAACAGCAGATGTTTAGCTGTGAATATAACTTGTCATATTTAAAGACAGTATTTAATTGTTTCCCTTTATTCAGGCAACAAATAGCTCTTTTAGGAAGGAAGGGCAATGTTATTCACATTCTTTCTACCAAAAAATGTTGTTATTCTTATTTTGTTTTAGCAGAAGATATCAATTAATGTTGGTCATGGTAGCCATGTGTCTATGTGAAAACAATTCGCATAGCAAGAACCATTAATGTTTTTATCTGGGCATTCAATTAATCTAATGATGTCATCAACAAAGACATAGAGATGAAGAATGAAAAACTCTAAATTTGAGCTCTTGCTGGCAATATAGTTTTAAATATTTCTATACAAAATAAACAACCTCTAAAATGGCAGTTTCAACTTAATCTCCATAAACTTTTTTCTCATATGACAATATCCTACTATTCAACTCTTGGTTATTTAGGTTTTTATTTTATATACAATGTGTTCTTTTCAGCTATTCATTATGCCATTTTTAGAAGATAAAATGGAATAGAAAAAAAATTGTTGGATTTTCTGTATTGCTGTAATTAGTGATGATTAATTTGAAAAGTACTCTAAAATGAGAATTTTACATCAGTCGGTTCATTTTACTAATGATCTTATTTCTTTTAAAAAACATGTGTGGGTTTGCCTTCCCTAAGCATGGTTCTAAGGGCTTTGTATGTTAATTAATCCTAATAAACATGCTTCTGTTAGAGGCTGTGATTATGCACATTTTACAGATAAATTTAAAAAATGGGTTAAAAAAAGTAAGTAACTTATTCAACATACAAAGCTCATACATCATAGAGCCAGAATTTGAAATCAGGTACTAGAGCTCAAAAGTTCTGAACTTTCCAGGAATGTCAGACCAGCCTGGGCAACATAGTGAGACCCCATTTCTACAAAAACAAATATTAAAAATAAGGCATGGTGGTACACTCCTATATTCTCAACTACTCAGGAGGCTGAGGCAGGAGGATCACTTGAGTTTAGGAGTTTGAGGCTGTAGTGAGCTATGATGATCATACCTGCACTCTAGCCTTCGTGACAGAGCAAGATCTTGTCTCTTAAAAAAAAAAATGTTTGGAGCTTTTAACCCAGATTTTTTTTTTTTTTTTTTTTTTTTTGAGACGGAGTCTCGCTCTGTCGCCAGGCTGGAATACTGATCACTGCAACCTCCAATTCCCTGGTTCAAGTGATTCTCCTGCCTCAGCCTCACCAGTAGCTGGGATTACAGGCACATGCCACCACGCCTGGCTAATTTTTGTATTTTTGTTTTTTTGAGATGGAGTCTCACTCTGTCACCCAGGCTGGAGCACAGTGGCACGATCTCGGCTCACTGCAACCTCCACCTTCCAGGTTCAAGCCATTCTCCTGCCTCAGCCTCCCAAATATCTGGGATTACAGGCACCAGCCACCACGCCCGGCTAATTTTTTGTATTTTTAGTACAGATGGGGTTTCACTATGTTGGCCAGGCTGGTCTCAACTGCCTGACCTCGTGATCCACCTGCCTCAGCCTCCCAAAGTGCTGGGATTACAGGCTTAAGCCACCGCACCTGGCCTAATTTTTGTATTTTTAGTAGAGACGGGGTTTCACCATGTTGGCCATGATGGTCTTGATCTCCTGACCTCGTGATCCACCTGCCTCTGCCTTCCGTGAGTTTTATTTTATTTGTAATTGCTCTGTCTTTTTCATCCTTTAATATTCAACATTTCTTTGTTCTTGTTTTAGATGTATCTTCTACAAATAGTAATTTCATGATCTTTAAAAACAAATCTGATAGTATTTGTATTTGAGCTGGCAAATTCGGTCATTAACAGTTTTGGTGATTACTGATATATTACGATTTTTTTACCATCTTACTTTAAGCTTAACATATGTCTTACTTTTCTTAGCTTGTTATTTCTTGTTTTATTCTTGCTTTGTTATTTCTTGAACTCTGTTTTGCTTGTTTTTGTATTTCACTGTCTTTAAAAACCTAACGATTTATGTGTGTCATCTTTAATTTTTTTCTTCAGTGTTTTGTGGTTTTCCTTGTAGAGGCTTTTCACCTCTTTGTTTAAATTTATTCGTAGGTTTTTGTTTGTTTGTTTGTTTGTTTGTTTAAATAAGATTACTTTGGGCTTTTTAATTTGTCTTTTTTAGCTATTGTAAGCAGGATTACCTTCTTGATTTCTTTCTCAGATTATTATTGGGTTATTGAAATGCTACTGAATTTGTAGGTAGATTTTGTATCCTGAAACTTGACTGAATTCATTTGTAAAATCTAAGCTTTTTTGATGGGAGTTTCTAGGTTTTTCCAGATATAAGATTGCATCATCAGCCATGTAGGCATTGCGTTTTTTAATTTTATATGAATAATATTTATTTGGATTTATATATGTTTACCATTTGCTTTGCTCTCTATTCTGCCTTATATCTCAGACCTTCCTTCCAAGTTTCTTTCTTTCTGAAATATCTCATTCAGTATTTCTGGTAGTGTTTGTGTTTGGATGATAAACACACTCAGTTTTACTATTCCACTGTGTTCTCATTTGTATTGTTCTTATAGAGAAGCATGCTTTCAGTCCAATTGTTCCTCTGTAATCAATTTATCTTTTTCTTTTATATTTTTATAATATATTTTCTTATTTTGGATTCTGCACTTTCATTAAAATGTGTTCAGGTATATATATTTTTTAATTTATGCTACTTAATATAGGTTGAATTTTCTTTACCTGTGACTTTTTTTTGGTGGGGAACTGGAGTCTTACTCAGTCGCCCAGACCGGAGTGCAGTGGTGTGATCTCGGCTCACTGCAACCTCCACCTCCTGGTTGAAGTGATTCTCGTGCCGCAGCCTCCCGAGTAGTTGGGATTAGAGGCACCCGCCATCATGCCTGGCTAATTTTTGTATTTTTGTAGAGACAGAGTTTCACCATGTTGGCCAAGCTGGTCAAGAACTCCTGACCCTAAGTGATCGGCCAGCCTCGGCCTCCCAAAGTGCTGGGATTACAGGCGTGAGCCACTGCGCCCAGCCTACCTGTGACTTTTTTTTAGCTCAGAAAATTCTCAGGCATTTCGTTTTTCACATTGTCTGACTTCCATTCTATTTATCTTCTCATTCTGGGAGACACACTAGCCCGTCTCATTCCCTCCTTCATAGCCCTTAATCTGTCTTTCATCTCTCTACCATCTCTTTGACCATTTGTGCTGTATTCTGGATACTGTTTTTAGATATAAAATAGGTTCACTAATTCTCTATCAAGTAGAATCTAATCTGCTATTTATCCAACCACCAAGTTATCCATTTCAACTTTTATTTTTTATTTCTAGAAATTGTGTTTCTAGAAATAAACCTTATCTGACTGAATAGTTCTTGTTGCTGATGGTTTCTCACTCTTGAAAATTATAGTTTTCAAAAAACCATTTACTACATGGTTATTTATATTCTCTACCTAATATTTCCAATATATGGAGTATTTAGAGGTCTAAATCTGCTGTTTGTTGCTTCTGCCTTCTTTCACACACAGTGGTACTTTTCCTTGTGTTGGGGGTCGGTGGGTGGCTCATATTTAGTTAATCCTAATCCATGGAGTTGAGAGGTAACACATTTGGAAATGCTTTCCAACAGACAGCATTTGCATGCTTTGAGCTCTATTGCCTAATCTAAGTAAGGAGAATAATGACTTTTTTTTCCACTTAAAAAAATCTAATTGGCAGGATGTGGTGGCTCACGCCTGTAATCCCAGCACTTTGGGCGGCCAAGGCGGGAGGATCACGAGGTCAGGAGATAAAGACCATCCTGGCTAACACGGTGAAACCCCGTCTCTACTAACAATACAAAAACAAAATAGGCGGATGTGGTGGCGGGTGTCTGTAGTCCCAGCTACTCGGGAAGCTGAGGCAGGAGAATGGCGGGAACCCAGGGGGCGGAGCTTGCAGTGAGCCGAGATCCTCCGTCTCAAAAAAAAAAAAAAAGAATCTAATTAAGTAGTTTGTTTTAAAGAACTTTAAAAAGATATACATGACCTGAATGAAAATCTGAACAACATGTAACAATATGTAAGTGTAAGAGGCTATTACTTAAAATTAATATTTTAGAAGAATGATACAGCATCATGCACTTTCTAAATTAGTTCACCAGATTATCCGGTTATTTTATATAAGAGGAACTCAAGTTAATTAATGAAGCATCAGTATGATGTGTCTAGGTATGGTTTTCTTTGTATTTATTCTAGTTCAGTTGTGAAGTTCTCCTTGAACTTGTGGATTCTTGCTTTAATTTATATTGCAAATTACTTGGCCACTATTTTTTTCAGATATTTTTCCTGACTCATTCTTTTCTCTCATTCCTTTTTTCTTTAGCTCCATGAAGTCATATGCTAAACCTTTTCCCCATGTCTCATGTATCTCTTACATTTTTCTAAATGTTTTGATCTTTTAGGCTTTCTATATCTCAGTTTAGATTTTTTTTTCTAAGCTATCTTCAACTTGATTAATCTTATTCTTTAACTGTATACAATTTCCTATTAAATTTACCTACTGAGTTATTAAGTTCAGTTACTGCATATTCAAAATCCAAAATGTCCATTTGATTCTTTTTAACACTTTGTAGTTTTCTACATCTCCTTACCTTGGCAAATAATTCCTTCAACATATTAGTCATAGTTATTTTCAAGTCTCTGCAATACATTCTAACACATGAATTTCCTGTGGGTCTGTTTTAGGTTTGTTTCTATTATATATTTTTTTCCCTTGGTTTTCAATTGTGTGAAGTCATGTCCTGATATGATTAAAATTTTATTAAATCCTGGACATTGCATATAAGAAACTATAATATGCAGATCTTAATAATGTTGTCGTCTTCCAAAGAGAATTTACTGTTACTTCTGGCGAGCAGTTAGAGTAGGGGCAGGTAGCCTCAATGTTAATCAGGGCTGATCCATAGCAGGGCGTTGGAATTTTTTTTTTTTTTTTTTTTTTTTTTTTGCGACAGTCTCACTCTGTTGCCCAGGCTGGAGTGCAGTGGCACGATCTCGGCTCACTGCAAGCTCCGCCTTCTGGGTTCACACCATTCTCCTGCCTCAGCCTCCGGAGCTGTGACTACAGGCACTCGCCACCATGCTTGGCTAATTTTTTGTATTTTTAGTAGAGATGGGGTTTCACCATGTTAGCCAGGATGGTCTTGATCTCCTGACCTTGTGATACGCCCGCCTCAGCCTCCCAAAGTGCTGGGATTACAGGCATGAGCCACCACGCCCAGCCTCTTTCGTCTTTCTTTCACAATGTATTCGTTGTCTACTCTATGCTAGTACCTCACATTTATTATCATATTGTTTAGTAAAACCCCTCTGAAATTAAAATTACAAATGAGGAAAATAAACATGGCGACTACAAGCAACTCATCGAAATTTGCTTGTGTTCAAATAGGATACCTGAGATTAAAAACCAGAACATGATTATTTTATTTTCTTTTTTATATTAATTCTCTCTAGTCTTTTTTCTTTTTCACTTTGTCTCTTCTCTCAGTGTTTCAGTCCCTCCTTCCCTTTCCCTTCCTTTTTTTTCCCCTTTCTTTATAAAATTTAAGGAAAAGATGTGGTCTGAAGACATTTTCAGCTTAGACTCTGACTAGCCAGAATAGCACATGGGATGGCCCTATGATGACCCTGGGGCTGTCTGATGAATCAGGAAAAGGGAGGCCAGATGTGCTACACAGTTCAATGTCTGGCCCACCATCAACCCTTCTCCAGTAAGAGCCGTTTCACATGTCCCTCTCTCTCTCTCTTATATCCTACTTTCCCAATTTACCATGTATTTGTCCACTTTTTGCCATCCTCTCTTCCCCTACTTTAGTTTAACTGCCATTATCATTTGTCTGGAACTACATCAGCCTTCTAAATGTGTCCCCATTTGCAGTTTTGCCCAACCCCAATCCATTCTCCCAACTGCAGTCAAATTAATCTTTCTAAAAGGCAAAACTTGCGTGACATCACCTGTGTGCCAATTCAGTGGCTTTACATATCCCTCAGGGTAACACTTACCAGGGGCCTGAAGGCACATCACGGCCTACCCCATCTCTCTTGTTACGCTTTCTGTACATTTTCAATAGTGCCCTGTCATCTTCCTAATTGTATTTTGTATTTTTACGTACTGTTCTCTCTCTAGAACTGGAAGGTATTTACCTTTTCCTGTTCTATCTTGGGTAATGCCTTCTATTTTTAATACCAACTTAGGCATGACCTCTTCCAAGAAGGTTTTCCTAATAACCAAAGGCAAGATTGGGTAACCTTTCTACAGGCTGCGCTAGATCTCTGTGCAGTCCATATCCCCCAGCTCATTGGGTGTTGTCTTCTTTCCCATTTACTTTATTTGTATCTCATTCACCATTATACCTCACAATTAGCATGACATGTAGAGGACCTTCATTGACTGTTTATTTGGTAAATGCCTATTAAATGAGTGGTATGAAAATAAACGTGCAGCAAAATACTCATAGTGTGACCTAATTATATGCAAAAAATCTTAAACAAGCACATACATGAACACATACATAAATACAAGAGAATTGGAAGACTATATAGCACACTAGTTATTATAGTTATACTAAAAATATAAGTCAACTGTACCATTCAATCAATCAACCAAATGAAATAGATAAATCCTGCTCGCAATCACATTGGTATCTATACTATATTCTAATTTTATATTGCCTGGAGTTTCAGATGCTTTTGCATATCACTTTCTGAAGTGGCATTGTACTACTGGGATTAGAGCCTTAATTTGATTTCATAATTTACATTCTACAATTACATGTTAGGTTACTATCATGTTCTTAGCACTTGACTAGGTGCCACGGTAAAAAGAAATGATTTTACAACAGTTTTTGAATTGTTTGCAAACTTTCGGAGAGAAATAATATTAATAGATAGATAAAATTTAGGATTTTTCTACCAGGAGCTGCATACAGTTTTATGTAAAATATTAAGAAGTTGGACTTCATATATTTTTAATACCTGTCCCATTCTGCTTTTGACCCTGCAGCAGTCTCTTCTGATGTAATGTAGATATTTTGGGGCATATAATCCCACACTTAAAAAGAGCCTGAAAGGACTTTAGGGAGGTAATAAACCATTGTTTGCCTGAAGGTCTCCTTCAACATTATCACTAAGTGGCTACATTTTCCAGACTAGAACTCTTTCAGTTACAGGAAGTCAGTGCTTCTCAAGAGTTTCCCACTTAGTGCCTCTCCTGTGTTTTCCAATCACATTGTCAAGAATAAGTGCAATTCTTCTTCCCTTATTGACCAGTGACTGTCTGAAGATTGCTATTTTGTTACCTCTGAATCTTTGCTTTTTACTGCTATTTAAAAATTCCTGATCTAGACAGGGATTAGTCCATTTGTAGGGTTGGCTTTTTGGAATCATATACAAGTGTATATATCTCCACAATAATTTTTTTCTTCTGAGATTTTTGTCTGTTCTCACTCACAAAAATATTTTATTGGTTTCTACTGATCATATGTAATTGTGTGCGTGTGTGTGTGCACGCACGCATGAATGTATGAATATTTGTAGTGAATTTGTGGTAAATGCATTTTGGAAATATTACATTTTTACTCTATTAATTTGATGACAACGTAATGCAATCCTGTTTATGTTACAATGTGCTATTTGATTTAAAGTTTGAAAAAAGAGGCATTTGGGAACAATTACTCAACAAACTTACTGTGAAAATTGGCTCTTTTTTTCCTATTACTGTGCTTCAGAAATGCTTCTCTTCCTAAGATCTAGTAGAAGTTCAGAAACTGGGAGATAATTGTGTCCTTGGTAGGGACAGAGTGACACCGTGTGGAATAAAACAGAACAGAGCTACCCCATGAGGTAACACATGCTCTCCCCAGAAGAGCATAACTGGAAACAAACCAGCTTTTCAAGTAACTCACCTACTTTTTTCCTAAATTTGCCTTAAATTACTTATTGAAAATGTGAACCAGCAGCAAAGAGAAAAAGCTCACCAAGAGGGCACATGCAATTAGAGTGGAATTCATAACATTTTATAAGAAGTATTTTATATTCTACATTAAAAATAAGCTTATTTATTTGCTGTATATCTTATCTTTTAGAAAGATGCTTGTTCATTCAAATGGGCTTACCAAATATTAATCGAATAAAAAATGGTTTGTTATTTATTTATTCATTATATAAACCATTTCCAAAGAAGAGGTTTCCCTCCCTCCCTTCCTTCCTCCCTCCCTCCCTTCTTTCTTTCCTTCCTTCCTTCTTTCTTTACCTTATGAGGCTCTAAAAAAAAAAAATTACAACTCAAGGGCAATTCAAATGTCTTTAACTGGATTCTTTAAAGAAGAGTGCCTGGAACTAGATAACATGATGAGCCACTGCCATAAACAGCAAAGCTAACAGATACATACCAATAAGATTTGCACAATTATTTAATATATTTTGTCATAGTATGAGTGGTTGGAGGAACAAGAGATGTTTGACACAGAAAAGTGTCAATACATTTTAGTTATGTTATGTTTTTATTAACGTTTTCAGGCCTTTAATAAAAAAGAGGGTCGATTTACTCTGTGATTAACAGATAGTACTTAGCGGGGTGAAACATTTTAGCAAATTACAAGAAGTAAATTTTACACATGAAGAAGACCTGTGTGAAATTTAAGTAGTCTGCCCCATCCAATGCCAACTCTAATTAATTGCTAATCGCTGCCTTGAGTACTATGCCTCTAAGGATCTGAGGTCATGTTCTGGCTCAGTGGGTAGTTCTATATTTGAATAGCAAGGCTGGCTTGTGCACAAAGGTGAAGGAATTGGGGCGTATATATCGGGTGTTACCCTTTCTGGCCTAGAGAATACTTGATAGAAATGGGCTGCAGTGGAAAAACTAAGGGACAGAATAGCTTCAGTTTTAGCTTGGCCACGTACGTTGTGTAAATTTTCCAAGCCTATTTTCTTCATCTCTAAGCATAGTGCAATAATCTTTATGTGGTTGTTATGGACATTTAAGATGTAAAATAATATGTCTAAAGCAACTAATGCAGAAATGCTTTTAAATGATCTTGTGATATGTACTAATAAGTGATAACTATCATTACTCCCTTGTTCTTTTTTTTTTGCTAATTGGGATCATACCTTTAACATATGTTTTCTAAAAGTAAATTTCTACTTTCTCTTTGAATTACAGTGATTTTCTTGTGTGCTTATGGTTATTAGGCATAGGTAAAAATTTTCTAATAAATAAAGATGAAGAGATCTAAGAAGGAAAAATGGAACCACAACATTATAGTATTAGAGAAGCCATCAGAAAAAAGTTTCAAGAGAATGGTCAATATTATAAAATGCTGCAGAGGAACATGAAGGAAACAGACTAAAATGATGTGGACTTGATAATTGGAAATAACTGATAATCCCAGAGAATGAAATTGCTATTGTGAAATACATGGAAGGTAGAATGTGATTCACTGAGGACATAATGAGTAAGGAGAACATGATATGATAAAATATTAAAAGACTTTTTCCTAGGTTTTCTATCAGAAGGTTTTCTATCAGAAGATTTTCTGTTGCACAGGCATGAAGAAGATATGTGGAGAATAAAATATAAAATAAAATATACGATTAAATTAATTATTTCAGTTACCACACAAAGCTCAGATCAAGTCCCCTAATTTTTTAATAAATGCAAAATGATCTATATCTATATGTCTTTTCTGATCTGAAATTGGAAAACATGTTTTTATTAAGAATTTTTTTTTTTTTTTGAGATGGAGTCTCACTCTGTCGCCCAGGCTGGAGTGCAGTGGCGCGATCTCAGCTCACTGCAAGCTCTACCTCCCGGGTTCATGCCATTCTCCTACCTTAGCCTCCCGAGTAGCTGGGACTACAGGCACCCGCCACAACGTCTGGCTAATATTTTTTGTATTTTTTATTAGAGACGGGGTTTCACCATGTTAGCCAGGGTAGTTGCGATCTCCTGACCTCAAGATCCGCCCGCCTTGGCCTCCCAAAGTGCTGGGATTTCAGGAGTGAGCCACTGCACCCGGCCAAAAACATTTTTTAAAAGAACAACTGTAGAGGTGCAGATATTTCTATTAGTTCTCCCATGATTGCAACTGGCACCTTTCATATGAGAGGAGCTCAGGAGAGACTATTTTGAGACCTTATCAGCCTTCCTACAGTTGTGTAATGCTGGAACAATGTGTTTGAGGACCCGCTGCCAGGCACCAGCAATATAGAGGTGGGGAGAGAAAAAGAGAAGAAAGTTAAGGGCAGAGTACTTATCATATGGGTATACTATATTGTTGAAGCTAGGTAGCACAGGGCTGGTATGGAGGGAAAAAGACATTACAAGTGCACTGATGCATGCCATCCTTTCTCTTTTCCTTTTTCTCCTTTTTGAGACAGAGTCTCACTCTGTTGCTCAGGCTTGAGAGCAGTGACATCATCTCGGCTCACTGTAGACTCCACCTCCCAGGTTCAAGTGATTCTCATGCCTCAGCCTCCCACATCCATTTTATTTATTTTCCAATTTTATTTTTAAGCTTTTATTCAAGTTTTTAGTTTATCATAATGGAAAGAGAGATAGAAAATATGTTCAAAGAGAGACCGTGTATGGTGGCTTATGCCTGTAATCCCACCACTTTGGGAGGGTGAGGCGGGCAGATCACCTGAGGTCACGAGTTCGAGACCAGCCTGACCAACATGGTGAAACACTGTCTCTATTAAAAATACACACACACGAAAAAATTAGCCGAGCATGGTGGCACATGCCTGTAATCCCAGCTACTTGGGAGGCTGAGGCAGGAGAATCGGATGAACCCGGGAGAAGGAGGTTGCAGTGAGCCAAGATCATGCATTGCACTCCAGCCTGGGTGACGAGCAAAACTCCATCTCAAAAAAAAAAAAAATTTGTAAATTCTTTAATATCTAAGAGATTTGCTTTCATCTTTGCAAGAAATTTTAGATAATTGTTGATATCATTTTAGTGCCCTTTACATAGTGGGGACATCCTTACAAAACAAAGACACAGTGAGAAAAATATTAGAATGGTTGATAAGGAACTTATTGTTGCTATCACTAAAATATTCATGATAGTAATTGTTTAAATTACTGAATGTCTTGCACCAGGCCTACTCAGCATCATACATACATTGTACTTAGAGAATGAATTATTTACTTAATCCTTATAAAATTATTCCAAGACAAAGGAGGAGCCAAGATGGCTGAATAGGAACAGCTCCAGTCTACAGCTCGCAGCGTGAGCGACACAGAAGACGGGTGATTTCTGCATTTCCATCTGAGGTACCAGGTTCATCTCACTAGGGAGTGCCAGACAGTGGGCGCAGGTCAGTGGGTGCGTGCACTGTGCGCAAGCCGAAGAAGGGCGAGGCATTGCCTCACTCGGGAAGTGCAAGGGGTCAGGGAGTTCCCTTTCTTAGTCAAAGAAAGGGGTGACAGACGGTACCTGGAAAATCGGCTCACTCCCACCCGAATACTGCACTTTTCCAAGAGGCTTAAAAAACGGCGCACCAGGAGATTATATCCCGCACCTGGCTCAGAGGGTCCTATGCCCACGGAGTCTCACTGATTGCTAGCACAGCAGTCTGAGATCAAACAGCAAGGTGGCAGTGAGGCTAAGGGAGGGGCGCCCACCATTGCCTAGGCTTGCTTAGGTAAACAAAGCAGCTGGGAAGCTCAAACTGGGTGGAGCCCACCACAGCTCAAGTAGGCCTGCCTGCCTCTGTAGGCTCCACCTCTGGGGGCAGGGCACAGACGAAAAAAAAGACAGCAGTAACCTCTGCAGACTTAAATGTCCCTGTCTGACAGCTTTGAAGAGATCAGTGGTTCTCCCAGCACGCAGCTGGAGATCTGAGAACGGGCAGAGTGCCTCCTCAAGTGGGTCCCTGACCCCTGACCCCCAAGCAGCCTAACTGGGAGGCAGACTGACACCTCACACGGCCGGGTACTCCAACAGACCTGAAGCTGAGGGTCCTGTCTGTTAGAAGGAAAACTAACAAACAGAAAGGACATCCACACCAAAAACCCATCTGTACATCACCATCATCAAAGACCAAAAGTAGATAAAACCACAAAGATGGGGAAAAAACAGAGCAGAAAAACTGGAAACTCTAAAAAGCAGAGTGCCTCTCCTCCTCCAAAGGAATGCAGCTCCTCACCAGCAACGGAACAAAGCTGGATGGAGAATGACTTCGAAGAGCTGAGAGAAGAAGGCTTCAGACGATCAAATTACTCCAAGCTATAGGAGGATATTCAAACCAAAGGCAAACAAGTTGAAAACTTTGAAAAAAATTTAGAAGAATGTATAACTAGAATAACCAATACAGAGAAGTGCTTAAAGGAGCTGGTGGAGTTGAAAACCAAGGCTCGAGAACTACGTGAAGAATGCAGAAGCCTCAGGAGCCGATGCAATCAAATGGAAGAAAGGGTATGAGCGATGGAAGATGAAATGAATGAAATGAAGCAAGAAGGGAAGTTTAGAGAAAAAAGAATAAAAAGAAATGAGCAAAGCCTCCAAGAAATATGGGACTATGTGAAAAGACCAAATCTACGTCTGCTTGGTATACCTGAAAGTGACGGGGAGAATGGAAACAAGTCGGAAAACACTCTGCAGGATATTATCCAGAACTTCCTCAATCTAGCAAGGCAGGCCAACATTCAGATTCAGGAAATACAGAGAATGCCACAAAGATACGCCTCGAGAAGAGCAACTCCAAGACACATAATTGTCAGATTCGCCAAAGTTGAAATGAAGGAAAAAATGTTAAGGGCAGCCAGAGAGAAAGGTCGGGTTACCCTCAAAGGGAGGCCCATCAGACTAACAGTGGATCTCTCAGCAGAAACTCTACAAGCCAGAAGAGAGTGGGGGCCAATATTCAACATTCTTAAAGAAAAGAATTTTCAACCCAGAATTTCATATCCAGCCAAACTAAGATTCATAAGTGAAGGAGAAATAAAATACTTTACAGACAAGCAAATGCTGAGAGATTTTGTCACCACCAGGCCTGCCCTAAAAGAGCTCCTGAAGGAAGCGCTAAACATGGAAAGGCACAACTGGTACTAGCCGCTGCAAAATCATGCCAAAATGTAAAGACCATCGAGACTAGGAAGAGACTGCATCAACTAACAAGCAAAATAACCAGCTAACATCATAATGACAGGATCAAATTCACACATAACAATATTAACTTTAAATGTAAATGGACTAAATGCTCCATTTAGTGCCAAGACACAGACTGGCAAATTGGATAAAGAGTCAATACCGATCAGTGTGCTGTATTCAGGAAACCCATCTCATGTGCAGAGACACACATAGGCTCAAAATAAAAGGATGGAGGAAGATCTACCAAGCAAATGGAAAACAAAAAAAGGCAGGGGTTGCAATCCTAGTCTCTGATAAAACAGACTTTAAACCAACAAAGATCAAAAGAGACAAAGAAGGCCATTACATAATGGTAAAGGGATCAATTCAACAAGAAGAGCTAACTATCCTAAATATATATACACCCAATACAGGAGCACCCAGATTCATAAAGCAAGTCCTTAGTGACCTACAAAGAGACTTAGACTCCCACACATTAATAATGGGAGACTTTAACACCCCACTGTCAACATTAGACAGATCAACGAGACAGAAAGTCAACAAGGATACCCAGGAATTGAACTCAGCTCTGCACCAAGCGGACCTAATAGACATCTACAGAACTCTCCACCCCAAATCAACAGAATATACATTTTTTTCACCACACTACACCTATTCCAAAATTGACCACATACTTGGAAGTAAAGCTCTCCTCAGTAAATGTAAAACAGCAGAAATTATAACAAACTATCTCTCAGATCACAGTGCAATCAAGCTAGAACTCAGGATTAAGAATCTCACTCAAAACCACTCAACTACATGGAAACTGAACAACCTGCTCCTGAATGACTACTGGGTACATAACGAAATGAAGGCAGAAATAAAGATGTTCTTTGAAACCAACGAGAACCAAGGCACAACATACCAGAATCTCTGGGATGCATTCAAAGCAGTGTGTAGAGGGAAATTTATAGCACTAAATGCCCACAAGAGAAAGCAGGAAAGATCAAAAACTGATACCCTAACATCACAACTAAAAGAACTAGAAAAGCAAGAGCAAACACTTTCAAAAGCTAGCAGAAGGCAAGAAATAACTAAAATCAGAGCAGAAATGAAGGAAATAGAGACACAAAAAACCCTTCAAAAAATTAATGAATCCAGGAGCTGGTTTTTTGAAAGGATCAACAAAATTGATAGACCGCTAGCAAGATTAATACAGAAAAAAAGAGAGAAGAATCAAATAGATGCAATAAAAAATGATAAAGGGGATATCACCACCAATCCCACAGAAATACAAACTACCATCAGAGAATACTACAAACACCTCTATGCAAATAAACTAGAAAATCTAGAATAAATGGATAAATTCCTCGACACATACACTCTCCCAAGACTAAACCAGGAAGAAGTTGAAACTCTGAATAGACCAATAACAGGAGCTGAAATTGTGGCAATAATCAATAGCTTACCAACCAAAAAGAGTCCAGGACCAGATGGATTCACAGCCGAATTCTACCAGAGGTACAAGGAGGAACTGGTACCATTCCTTCTAAAACTATTCCAATCAATAGAAAAAGAGGGAATCCTCCCTAACTCATTTTATGAGGCCAGCATCATCCTGATACCAAAGCCAGCCAGAGACACAACCAAAAAAGAGAATTTTAGACCAATATCCTTGATGAACATTGATGCAAAAATCCTCAATAAAATACTGGCAAACTGAATCCAGCAGCACATCAAAAAGCTTATCCACCATGATCAAGTGGGCTTCTCCCTGGGATGCAAGGCTGGTTCAACATACGCAAATCAGTAAATGTAATCCAGCATATAAACAGAATCAAAGACAAAAACCACATGATTATCTCAATAGATGCAGAAAAGGCCTTTGACAAAATTCAACAACCTTCATGCTAAAAACTCTCAATAAATTAGGTATTGATGGGATGTATCTCAAAATAATAAGAGCTATCTATGACAGACCCACAGCCAATATCATACTGAATGGGCAAAAACTGGAAGCATTCCCTTTGAAAACTGGCACAAGACAGGGATGCCCTCTCTCACCACTCCTATTCAACATAGTGTTGGAAGTTCTGGCCAGAGCAATTAGGCAGGAGAAGGAAATAAAGGGTATTCAATTAGGAAAAGAGGAAGTCAAATTGTCCCTGTTTGCAGATGACATGATTGTATATTTAGAAAACCCCATTGTCTCAGCCCAAAATCTCCTTAAGCTGGTAAGCAACTTCAGCAAAGTCTCAGGATACAAAATCAATGTACAAAAATCACAAGCATTCTTATACACCAACAACAGACAAACAGAGAGCCAAATCATGAGTGAACTCCCATTCACAATTGCTTCAAAGAGAATAAAATACCTAGGAATCCAACTTACAAGGGATGTGAAGGACCTCTTCAAGGAGAACTACAAACCACTGCTCAATGAAATAAAAGAGGATACAAACAAATGGAAGAACATTCCATGCTTATGGGTAGGAAGAATCAATATCATGAAAATGGCCATACTGCCCAAGGTAATTTACAGATTGAATGCCATCCCCATCAAGCTACCAATGACTTTCCCCACAGAATTGGAAAAAACTACTTTAAAGTTCATATGGAACCAAAAAAGAGCCCGCATTGCCAAGTCAAACCTGAGCCAAAAGAACAAAGCTGGAGGCATCACGCTACCTGATTTTAAACTATACTACAAGGCTACAGTAACCAAAACAGCATGGTACTGGTACCAAAACAGACATACAGATCAATGGAACAGAACAGAGCCCTCAGAAATAATGCCACATATCTACAACTATCTGATCTTTGACAAACCTGAGAAAAACAAGCAATGGGGAAAGGATTCCCTATTTAATAAATGGTGCTGGGAAAACTGGCTAGCCATATGTAGAAAGCCGAAACTGGATCCCTTCCTTACACCTTATACAAAAATCAATTCAAGATGGATTAAAGACTTAAACATTAGTCCTGAAACCATAAAAACCCTAGAAGAAAACCTAGGCACTACCATTCAGGACATAGGCATGGGGAAGGACTTCATGTCTAAAACACCAAAAGCAATGGCAACAAAAGCCAAAATTGACAAATGGGATCTAATTAAACTAAAGAGCTTCTGCACAGCAAAAGAAACTACCATCAGAGTGAACGGGCAACCTACAAAATGGGAGAAAATTTTCACAACCTACTCATCTGACAAAGGGCTAATATCCAGAATCTACAATGAACACAAACAAATTTACAAGAAAAAAACAAACAACTCCATCAAAAAGTGGGTGAAGGACATGAACAGACACTTCTCAAAAGAAGACGTTTATGCAGCCAAAAAACACATGAAAAAATGCTCACCATCACTGGCCATCAGAGAAATGCAAATAAAAACCACAATGAGATACCATCTCACACCAGTTAGAATGGCAATCATTAAAAAGTCAGGAAACAACAGGCTCTGGAGAGGATGTGGAGAAATAGGAACACTTTTACACTGTTGGTGGGACTGTAAACTAGTTCAACCCTTGTGGAAGTCAGTGTGGCGATTCCTCAGGGATCTAGAACTAGAAATTCCATTTGACCCAGCCATCCCATTACTGGGTATATACCCAAAGGACTATAAATCATGCTGCTATAAAGACACATGCACACGTATGGTTATTGCCGCATTATTCACAATAGCAAAGACTTGGAACCAACCCAAATGTCCAACAATGATAGACTGGATTAAGAAAATGTGGCACATATACACCATGGAATACTATGCAGCCATAAAAAATGATGAGTTCATGTCCTTTGTAGGGACATGGATGAAATTGGAAATCATCATTCTCAGTAAACTATTGCAAGAACAAAAAACCAAAAACCGCATATTTTCACTCATAGGTGGGAATTGAACAATGAGAACACATGGACACAGGAAGGGGAACATCACACTCTCGGGACTGTTGTGGGGTGGGGGGAGGGGGGAGGGATAGCATTGGGAGATATACCTAATGCTAGATGAGGAGTTAGTGGGTGCAGCGCACCAGCATGGCACATGTATACATATGTAACTAACCTGCACATTGCGCACATGTACCCTAAAATCTAATGTATAATAATAATAAAGAAAGAAAGAAAGAAAAAAAAGATATTAACACAAAATTAAAAAAGAAAAATTATTCCGAGACAGATAACAAGTAAGGAAATTGAAGCTCAGCATGGTAGAGAAACTTCCCCATGTTCAGATGGTTTTTAAGTGGTATTGCTGAGATCCAAACCCACTTCTGTTTGATTCTGAAACACAACTACTGGGCACTGTAATACACTGTGTTCTGGACATGTTCTTAATCATGAACAAATAGATTTCCGTAGAAACAGGATTTTTTTTACTTTCTTTTCTTTTCTTTTTTTTTTTTTTTTTTTTTGAGATGGAAACTTGCTCTGTTGCCAGGCCGTAGTGCAGTGGTGCAATCTTGGCTCACTGCAACCTCTGTCTCCTGGGTTCAAGTGATTCTCCTACCTCAGCCTCCTGAGTAGCTGGGACTACAGGCGTGTGCCACCACGCTAATTTTTGTATTTTTAATAGAGAGAGGGTTTCACCATGTTAGCCGGGAAGGTCTCGATCTCTTGACCATCTCGTGATCTGCCTGCCTCGGCCTCCTAAAGTGCTGAGATTACAGGCGTGAGCCACCGCGCCCAGCCGTTTTTTAACTTCTCAATTAAATCTTAAAATTGGGATTTTTCATTATGTAGTCTGGTTCCTTCATCACACCTCTATGTTAGTGAGTTCCTGGAATCTCCTGCTAGAAAGTTAGTTTACTGAGACTGTCATTAAAATGTAATGAATGTAATTATTTAAGCCAATACATTTGAAGAATTTAAATTTAACCATACGGTCTTTCAGCAGATAAAGAAAGCAAATTTGATCTCTAAGTTAGTGTGCTCGACATATCGGGAAATTGGAGCCAGCCTAAGCGTAGGGCACCAGGGCTCCAGGTGTGCAGTCACAGGAGGAGACCGGAGAGGCTTGGGAAGCTCCTGGAAGCTGCAGGAGAGCAGGATCGTGGGTATTGCTCACTCTTTCTCTCTGCACTAGGGGGTATTTTCTAATCATGTTTATCACTTCTCTTCTGCCTGGGGTCTCTGAAACATCTTCTCACATTGTGGTCCAAGCTTTGCTCCCACCAGGCAGCACCTATGGTAGGTTTCCCTTTGGGGTAGATAGCAGCAGCTTCTGGCTCTCATCATGCTGTTTCCTGTCTGAGTCCTTGCAGCTCTCATCTCTGGACTACTTCACAACTGAAAGATTGACTCCCCGCTTTTCTACCACCTATGGAAGCAGCTCCCTGAATTAAATTATTTCTGTTGAATGAAATACCTAGTGTGGTTTCAATTTTCTTTTATTTATTTATTTATTTATGTATTTATGTATTTATGTATTTATTTATTTATTTTGAGATGGAGTCTTGCTCTGTTGCTGAGGCTGGAGTGCAGTGGCCTGATCTCGGCTCATTGCAACCTCCGCCTCCCGGGTTCAAGCGATTCTTCTGCCTCAACCTTCCGGGTAGCTGGGACAAAGGTGCCCGCCACCACGCCTGGCTCATTTTTTGTATTTTTAGTACAGACAGGATTTCACCATATTAGCCAGGATGGTCTCGATCTCCTGACCTCGTGATCCGCCCCCCTCGGCCACCCAAAGTGCTGGGATTACAGGCGTGAGCCACCGCGCCCGGCCGGTTTCAATTTTCTTTAATGGATCTTGACAGATACCAAAGCCCTTTCCCAGGTGTTCCGTTTATGTAATGCAGTAATTAAAAGGGCCGTGATTGAAGAAGTATTCAAGTGCACTATACATAGAATGTCCTATGGATAACCTGTGAAGTTACCTATTTTTTCTGTTTAGAATGGTATTACATCTATAGGGAGTCAATCAGCTGCAGAAAGTGAATGGATCCTTCGAAAGTTTGAGTTGCTATGAAGGGAGACTCTCTGTTCTTCCTGTCTTAGTCTCAGAGACAGGAAATAACAATTGCAGCATTAATCTGGACATCTCTTGGGTTCCGTATTCCTACACAAATATAATGAGACACTTATTTGGCCGGCATGTAACTTGAGCCTGACTGTAGCGATTAATTTCTGCCTCTGTGTGTTTTAGAGACTTTTGTAGAAAAAATTAGTAGGTGTAAATGAAAGTGGACGGAAATCATTTGAAATGAGTTGCCTTTAAGTAGTTGTAAAATTAGACTATATAGCTTAGGAGTCCATAAATTTGAAACTACCTAGGCACAGTGCTCAAAATAGGAGCTTGCATTTATTTACAGGTCATAGTTGTGGAACCAAGATTTGTTAATTTAAAGTTGCTAAGTGGTTACTTCAAGAGGTAGATGAAGTCTACATACCAGATCTGTATAAACTTTACATTCAAGAGGGAAATCTTAAAATAATTTATCTCTAGCCGGGTGCGGTGGCTCACGCCTGTAATCTCAGCACTTTGGGAGGCCGAGGCAGGCGGATCATGAGGTCAGGAGATCGAGACCATCCTGGCTAACACGGTGAAACCCTGTCTCTACTAAAAAAAATACAAAAAAATGAGCCAGGCATGGTGGCGGGTGCCTGTAGTCCCAGCTACTCCAGAGGCTGAGGCAGGAGAATGGCGTGAACCCAGGAGGGAGAGTTTGCAGTGAGCCGAGATCGCACCACTGCACTCCAGCCTGGGTGACAGTGCGAGACTGTCTCAAAAAAAAAAAATAATAATAATAATAATAATTTATCTCTATAGATCAAAAATCATGAAAGCATGTATTTTAGACACTCAAAGTTAATGAATGGTTATTAAATACTATAATTCACTTCTGATACTTCTAGCCTGTCCTCTTTCTTATTTTGTCCTTGGTTGGGGGATAGCCTGAGGACAAGGTGTGGGGAACCAAATGTGGAAAAAATTATGAAGAAAAGTTTGGTAAATTTAACTTTTGTTTAAGTGGGTACGTGGAAACTTTTGTTTTTGCCACTTAAGTCGTGGAATTTATTCATAAAAAGTAGGTTCTCTACATCGGGCGTGGTGTCTCACACCTGTAATCCCAGCATTTTGGGAGGCTGAGGTGGGCAGATCACTTGAGGTCAAGAGTTTGAGACCAGCCTGGCCAACATGGTGAAAACCCATCTCTACTAAAAATACAAAAATTAGCCAGGGTTGGTGTGGCACACGCATGTAATTCCAGCTACTTGGGAGGCTAAGGCATAAGAATCACTTGAACCCGGGAGGCAGAGTCTGCAGTGAGTGGAGATCAATGGCACTGCACTCCAGCCTGGATGACAGAGCAAAACTCCATCTAAAAATATATATATATAATTTTACGTATATAAAATTTATATATATGAAACGAATTCACAATTCTGAAAACCAGTATGAAATGGAGTATATTGACAAGGTTTTGTTTCAACATCACCTGAGCTTTCCATTCTTGACTTTAGTGACCCAGGAATTTCCGTGAAGACATACAAATAGCCTGAAATCTGAGAAAAGTTAATCCTGAATTTAAGCTTAGCCCAAAGAAATTCTATATACTATAGAGGAACAGATGAACTAAATGAATGTTTGCAATTTCTGTTAACAAACACACATTTGAATTACATCAGTCTATTAATTCTTCTGCCTTAAATTTGAGTATTTTGATTTTTTTTTCAAAAATAATATAATCCCAAATAGTAGTTAATAAAGAAAGTCTGAGTTATAGAACTGTTTTTTAGGGGAAAATTTCTTTCTTTTATTTCAAGCCATCTCCAATTGCCAGAAAAGATAATACTCAGATTTATGTGTTTCTAACTGAATGGTCTCTTTCTGCAATGCCATTCTCCCACCTCAGCCTTCAGAGTAGCTGGGACTACAGGCGCCCGCCACCATGCCCGGCTAATTTTGTTTTTGGAATGGAAATGGAAAGCTCAAGGAAAACTGAACAGTGATTTACAGTATTTGCATATGCATTTACTATAATTGTAAGAGCAGGGATTTAATATCTGTAGTGAAGTGATACAGAATTTGGCAGGAACAATTAATATCTACTAAAATTTCTAGGTATCTGACAACACAGAGAACATCAAAGTGAAAACTTTGTTCTTCAAACCATTGTTGAGATATAGGAAGAATCAGCCAATTTTCCTTAAAGGGTATCCCACTAACTAACTTGACAGTATTGGTACATTGTCTTCCTTAACAGATACAATTCAAGAAATCAATTTTTTGACAGAGTCTTACTCTGTGGCCCAGGCTGGAGTGCAGTGGTGCGATCTCGGCTCACTGCAAGCTCCACTTCCTGGGTTCATGCCATTCTCCTGCCTCAGCCTCCAGAGTAGCTAGGACTACAGATGCCCGCCACCGCGCCCGGCTGATTTTGTTTTTTTATTTTTAGTAGACACGGGATTTCACTGTGTTAGCCAGGATGGTCTTGATCTCCTGACCTCATGATTTGCCTGCCTCGGCCTCCCAAAGTGCTGGGATTACAGGCGTGAGCCACCGCGCCCGGCCAAAAGTACTCAGCTTTCCCTTTGCAATAGCATTTCCAGTATTTGAATTACATCTAATGGAGCCTTTGATTTTGAAGTGCATGTATGAATTAGTAGTATGTCATGAATTGTGATACATTTTTAAACACTGGCGAGCTGTTGGCAAGATATTATCTATGTCTAATTTTCCAAGTCAGGGAAGAATGCTTTCAATTTTGAATTTATCAACAATGACCAATACAAAATACTTTAAATACTTTTTCATGAATAACCAATAATTTTTTTCTTTTTTCTTCTATTTATTTATTTATTTTTTCTTGAGACAGGGTTTTACTCTGTCACCCACGCTGGAGTGCAGTGGCATGATCTCGTCTCACTGTAGCCTCCACCTTCCCAGCTCAAACCACCCTCCTGCCTTAGCTTCCCGAGTAGCTGAGACTACAGGCATGCGCCACACCTCCCCGCTAATTTTTGTATTTTTAGTAGAGATGGGGTTTCTCTATGATGTCCAGGGATCTCAAACTCCTGGGCTGAACTGATCCACCTGCGTTGGCCTCCCAAAGTGCTAGGATTTGAGACATAAGCCACTGTGCCTGACCTATTTTTCTTTCTTTTTTTTTTTAGACAGATTCAAGCTCTGTCACCCAGACTGTAGTGCGGTGGCGTGATCTCGGCTCACTGCAACCCGAGCCTCCCCGGTTCAAGCAATTCTCCTGCCTCAGCCTCTCAAGTAGCTGGGACTACAGGCGCATACGGCCACTCCCGGCCAATGTTTTTGTATTTTGGTAGAGACGGGATTTCACCGTGTTGCCCAGGCTAGTCGCGAACTCTTGAGCTCAGACAATCTGCCCGCCTCGGCTTCCCAAGTTCTGGGATTACAGGCATGAGCCACCGCACCCGGCCTATTTTGTTTATCTTTTAAAAGCAGGATAAAGTCTGTGGAAAAATAATAGGTAATTCCTTATCTGATGATTATCTGATATCAAGCATTTCTCTTTAGAAAAGAGGATACTTTCCATACTGTGTTCAATTACATTTTCTCTATTCCCAGCACAGAAAGTGAATTGAGCTTTCTTGTTCAATAATGTCTTCCTTAAGCACAGCTAGTGTTATTTGCTGAATCAGTAAAACGATTTTTGAATTGCTATTTTAACAACGTCAGTAAGCTAGCAAGAGAAGGAATTCTGATCTCTCAATATGAAACATTTACTTAAAATCTCATAAATTTAAAGTTAACTTATAACAGGACGTTCTGGAGTAATATTATATGTATTATATTCTTACACCCTGATATGATTTGGGCTTAGGCATATGCGTACGTCAAACTCGTCAAATGAGATTCATGTATTTTATTGTATGTACACTTAAGCTAAAAAATGAACTGCAAACAATTATAGAATACTTTTTTTTTTCTTTTAAGGCAAAGTCTAGCTCTGTTGCCAGGCTGGAGTGCAGAGACGGGATCTCGGCTCACTGCAACCTCTGCCTCCTGGGTTCAAGCGATTTTCCTGCCGCAGTCTTCCGAGTAGCTGGGACTACAGGCGTGCCACCACACCCAGCTAATTTTTGTATTTTTAGTAGAGAGGGGAGTTTTACCATGTTGGCCAAGATGGTCTAGATCTCTTGACCTCGTGATCCACCCACCTCAGCCCCCCGAAAGTGCTGGGATTACAGGCATGAGCCACTGCGCCAGGCCTAGAATACTTCTTAAGATATATATGTTAAATATTTAGGGGAATATGTACTACTGTTTGCAGATTATTTGTATCAGAAATGAATAAAAGAAGATGGATCAATTGATGGATAGAAAATGGGATGCTAAAGCAAGTACAGTTCAATGGTATTGGTAGAATTTAGGAAGTAAATATTGCAAATTCATTGAAAAATTGTTTACTTTTTTATGTTTAACCTTTTTTACAGTTATATTTAAATATTTAAATTACAATTAAAGAAAAATTGGGCCGGGTGCGGTGGGTCAGGCCTGTAATCCAGCACTTTGGGAGGCTGAGACAGGTGGATCACGAGGTCAGGCGATCGAGACCATCCTGGCTAACATGGTGAAACCCTGACTCTACTAAAAATACAAAAAATTAGGCTGGGCGTGGTGCCTCACACCTGTAATGCCAGCACTTTGGGAGGCCAAGGTGGGCAGATTACCTGAGGTGAGGAGTTCAAGACCAGCCTGGCCAACATGGTGAAACCCTGTCTCTACTAAAACACAAAAATTAGCTGGACATGATGGCGGGTGCCTGTAATCACAGCTACTTGGGAGGCTGAGATGGGAGAATTCCTTGAACCCAGGAGATGGTGGTTGTGGTGAGCCAGGAGTGTGCCACTGCACTCTAGCCTGGGCGGCTGAGGGAGTCTCCAACTCAAAAAAAAAAAAAAAAAAAATTAGCTGGGTGTGGTGGCATGCGCCTGTGGTCCTAGCTACTTGGGAGGCTGAGGCAGGAGAATTACTTGCCCTGGGAGGCGGAGGCGACAGAGTGAGACTTCGTCTCAAAAAAAAAAAAAAAGAAAAAGAAAAGAAAAAGAAAAATTGCTTATCTGCATATCCCTGAAGAAGCCTGTTTTATTTTTTTAAATTATTTTAAAAGATTTAAAGAGTATGGGGTTAGGCAGGCTAAATTGTTTAAGTATCCTGAGATTATATTTTGCAGGCCTAATTATTTAAAAATATTTTCTGAAGGAAGATAATAAACAAATAAGAGCTTTTGCCTTTCAATCTACATGAGTAGCTTTCACCGGGAGGATTAAAACTGAATTCACATTTTAGTTTCTTGCCTTTCCATCGACCCAAATTTTTAGAGGTTTAGACATTGGCTACAAAATTGGTTTTGGTGCTGAAACTTAGCACCAAGACCTAAAACCCAAGACCAAGTCGTCATTTTCTGTTTATTTTTAAGCCTTTTGGCAAGAAGTCACAACATTCATTTCTTTGCTTGAGACTGTATGTAATGCCAGGGGATGTCAGGACACAATGTCCCTTGAACGATACAACAGGAACACCTGCACACATGTGCAGTGAGATGATGATCTTCTACGAGTCCAAAAATGTTTAATTAGGAATTCAGAAATAAATGAGAAGGTAAATGTTTATGTAGGAGGTATTATTCTGCTTCAGTTTTGTAAGATTCTCCATGGATGCATGAACTTTCTAGCCAAGGATTTGAAATGTCAACACCTTTGTTTGCAATCTTACTATATTTCTGTGTGAACATTTCAAAATGAAGGGGAAAGATTGTAATATTAATTATTTGTGGATTCAGGTGGAGAATGTAAGCAAGTTATTTCTTCTGATTCATTTCTTTTTGTTCTTTTCTATTTTTTAAATTTGCATGTTTTGCTATTTTTTCCATTGACACTAACACTACTATTTCAAGGAAGTCTAACTTTCAGTTTAATTTGGCTCTTATCTCAAATTCAATCATTTTGTGGTTTTTGCTCCTTTTTTCATATTTATTGACACTTTATATTTCTGAACATTAACCTTTTATGTTCCATCTCAGTATACATCTCAGAAGCTCTGGATAAACTTCCAGATTAGGCCGGGTGCAGTGACTCATGCCTGTAATCCCAGCCCTTTGGGAGGCCAAGGCAGGCAAATCACCTGAGGTCGGGAGTTTGAGACCAGCCTGATGAACATTGAGAAACCCCATCTCTACTAAAAATACAAAATTAGCCTGGTGTGGTGGCGCATGCCTGTAATCCCAGCTACTCGGGAAGGCTGAGCCAGGAGAATTGCTTGAACTTGGGAGGTGGAGGTTGTGGTGAGCCGAGATGACACCATTGCACTCCAGCCTAGGCAACAAGAGCAAAACTCCGTCTCAGAAAAACAAAAACAAAAAGGCCAAGTGCGGTGGCTCACACCTGTAATCCCAGCACCTTGGGAGGCCCAGGCGAGCGGATGGCCTGAGGTCAGAAGTTTGAGACCAGCTTGGCCAACGTCATGAAACTCCGCCTCTACTAAAAAAAATACAAAAATTAGCTGAGCATGGTGGCAGGCACCTGTAGTCCCAGCTACTCGGGAGGCTGAGGTAAGAGAATCGCTTGAACCCGAGAGGCGGAGGTTGCAGTGAGACGAGATCTCGCCATTGCACTCCAGCCTGGGCAACAAGAGCAAGACTTCGTCTCAAAAAAAAAAAACTTCCAGATTAAAATGCTTTTGTTTTTAATACCACATATTCTCACTCAAATGTTGGAGCTAAAAGGAAAAAAGTGAACTCATGAAGAGTAGAATAATGGTTATCAGAGACTGGAAGGGTAGCAGAGAGGAGGAGACAAAGTGAGAATGGTTATTGGGTTCAAAAATACAGTTATGTAGAATCAATTAGATTGAGTATTAGGTAGCACAATAGGGTGACTACAGTTAACAATTCATTGTATATTTTATGTAATTTATTTATTTATTTATTTATTCATTTATTTTGAGATGGAGTCTTGCTCTGTCACTCAGGCTGGAGTGCAGTGGCACGATCTCACTGCAACCTCCGCCTCCTGGGTTCAACCGATTCCCCTGCCTCAGCCTCCTGAGTAGCTGGGACCACAGGTGTGCACAACCACACATGGCTAATTTTTGTATTTTTAGTAGAAACAGAGTTTCACTATGTTGGCCAGGCTGGTCTCAAACTCCTTATGTCAAGTGATCCACCTGCCTCGGTCTCCCAAAGTTCTGGGATTACAGGCGTGAGCAACCGCACCCAGCCCATTGTATATTTTAAAACAATGAAAAGAATAGAATTGGAATGTCCCTAACACAAAGAAATGATAAATGCATAAAGGAATGGATATTCCAATTACCCTGATTACTGCGTTACACATTATATGCCTGTATCAAAACATCGCATGTACCCCATAAATATATACAACTATTAGGTACCCATAATATATATATTAATATATATATATTTTAATTTAAAGCTCCTTGGAAAGACTAGCCTGGTACCTTGTCTATGTGATTCCCTTACAAACTTCCTGTCCTTGTGGTAAGTAAAGAATGTCACTTTCTGGCATGCCCAGGAACGTTAAGATATTTGGGGATTGGCCAGGCTCAGTGGCTCATGCCTGTAATCCCAGCACTTTGAGAGGCCGAAGCAGGTGGATCACCTGAGTCCAGGAGTTCGAGACCAACCTGGCCAAAATGGTGAAACCCCATCTCTACTAAAAATATAAAAATTAGCCAGGCATGGTGGTGGGTGCCTGTAATCCCAGCTACTCAGGAGGCTGAGGCAGGAAAATTGCTTGAACCCAGGAGATGGAGGTTGCAGTTAGTCAACACGGTGTCACTGCACTCCAGCCTCAGTGACAGAGTGAGACTCTGTCTCAAAAAAAAAAAAAAAAGGAAAAGAAAAAGAAGATATTTTGAGATTTAGAGTAGATTCACCCAATTTGTACAGACATTGCAGGCACAATCTGATGGCAGGTCTTTGGCTTAGCTTCCTGGCCTAGAAGTTTTTAAAGGTCTAATCTGAACTTCCTTATCAAAGTTCCAGCAAAGCTAATTTGAAAGGAGCCTATATTGCCAATCACTATTCTTGCTGCACTTTATGCAAATAATCAGGCCAAGTATAATAAGACTAAAGCTTATTTCGCAAATAAATTGGTCTTACTGTGAATTTTCTTTTGTAGAAAAGGGGACTGGGAGAGAGAAAAAACTGCTCAGAAGACATCTGTAGCACACCTGTTACCACGTTCTAGTCCAGACCATTGTTTTTGAGCTTTTATACTTTTCCCACAATTTGAACTGAATTCTGAATTACTTCTTGGCAACAAAAAAGTCTCTAAGGAAAAAAAGGGGTTTTAATCTTCATGATGTTCTCTAATGGAATAGTTTTTTTTTTTTTTTCATTCTGGCATGTGAACTCTTTTTGATTGTAATCTTTGTGCACATTATGTTTCTACTATTCAATTTTTTTTGTTTGTTTTTTTTTGAGTCAGAGTTTCACTCTTGTTGCCCAGGCTGGAAAGCAATGGTGTGATCTCGGCGAACTGCAACATCCACCTCCCAGGTTTAAGCAATTCTCCTGCCTCAGTCTCCCGAGTAGCTGGGATTATAGGCATGTGCCACCATGCCTGGCTAATTTTATATTTTTTGTAGAGATGGGGTTTCTCCATGTTGGTCAGGCTGGTCTCGAACTCCCAACCTCAGGTGATCTGCCTGCCTCGGCCTCCCAAAGTGCTGGGATTACAGGCGTGAGCCACTGCGCCCGGCCTCTACTATTCAAATTATTAATGTTGTGTACCTCTCAATGTTTTACATCTTCTGATAAAATCAAAATCATGGTATTCAGAAGACTAGAGATGATTCAACCAAGCCTGTGAATCTCTCTCATTTAGAATCCCTCTGGGCCCAGATCTGTTCTCCTTTGCCAGTGCACTGCTGCTGAAGCTATCCAATATCAAGCACCCTCCCTCTAGACCCAGGGACTGCCATAGAAGAGATGGGTGTGTGAGATTGTATGGCCCAGTTTCAAGGGGTGAGAATAGAAAAGCAGCCTGTTGCGTGGCAAGACCGATGCCATTTGAAGTGAAACCACCATGATGAACAATGTTACACCTTTGCATGGTGCAACTTCACATGTGGCAAGGTCTTGAAACAATTCCTATAACATATTCTGCCTCTCATAAAGACGCTTATCTAACCTCCCCAGTGGTCACAAGTCTTACAAGAACATCTGAGGCATGACCAGATGCACATGTCGGTACTCTAAGAGCTTGCTCTCTAAAGGGTACTTTCTAGAGGGTGAGTGCAGGGATCCACCATCTCTCAGCCACCAGGGATATCACTTCTTTTCACAACTTCCTATTAAATACTTCTTTTTTGATTAAAAAAAAGTGCTTTTCTCTTTGGCAATGGATATTTATTAAGGACTTCTACCAGTTCTAAATTGTGTAGGAAACAAAATATTAATCCAGAAATAGGTTTTCTTCCCTAAGATTTTACCCAGAACAATAAGCCCAAGTAAAGACAAAAGCTAGAGAGAAAATAGAAAAGCAATGAGTTTGATGGTCCTGTTCACTCAATAGATATTAAGTTAACACTTCTGAGTAGCCAGTCCTGCATGAAGTGCTTTGCATGGAAATACGAAAAGAAATAAAATATAACTTCTATATTTGAAGAAGCAATAAACATGTTGTGCAAATTGAATAAACAAGCCTCTGGATCATACCTGGGTTGAGATACACACTTGGAAGTAATCAGCAAGCAGGTGGAATTTGCAGGTTTTCTGGTAAGAATTTGCAGAATGGTGAAAAGTGAAACCTGGGAATAAACACAAGCCACTAATGGAGCAGAGAGAGGTGAAGAGGAAGCAAGGAGAAGGACCTTAAAGAGTGCTGTTAAGTATGTGTAACATTGATGATGACTTAACTGATTAAGCACTTACTATCTGCCTGATAGGAAGTATATAGGCATCATCTTGTTTAATATTGAAACAGTCTCATGAGGTAGGCACTATTATTATTATTCTATCCATTTTACAGACAACAGAACTGAGGCTTATGCAGTTTAAGTCATGTTTTCAAGGCCAAAAGGGTTGTTGTTAGTATGTGGTTGAATGAGGACTTAGAGATGCCTACCCTAATTTCAGAATCCAAACTCAGAGGGTAGCCAACAGTGCTGGGTGCTATAATGACATCTCATTGGGATGGGCTGAAAAGTGGCCATAGGGCTAGACTATAAGAGTTGGCACAGTTTCTGCAGCAAGAAGGAAAAGAACACAAATGACAGTAGTGTGAAGATACAGGACATGGGATAAAGAGAGGATTCCATTATCATAACAGACCTAATGAACCACAGTAAAGCCCTAATTCATGAGACACCACAAAGTGAAGAGAATGTCACTACCTGTTATTTAAATATTCTCTAAGAATGCTGAAAAATGGTAAATAAAGAATGAAACTTACGAGGCGCAACGGGACAAATTCTCTAAGCCATACTTTCTTCACTGAAATTGATTAATTTTCCTTAAGAAATGACATCATTCTCATGATGTGATCTATGATTGGTTGGTCTAGGATAATCCAGTGGGTGACAAGGGTCATCTCTCAGTGGAAATCCTATGTTTCCATCTATACATTGTTCCATTTGATCAGTTCACTCTTTCTAAGTTCACCCTTTCTTGCATCTCCTGTCTTCTACTAGATTTTTATGCCAACTGGTATGACCATGTTTGAGGATTCCCTAATAATTAGACCAAGTGTGGCAACTCATGTACTTTTTTATCTCAAAAAGAATATATAAAGAATATGTCTTCTAATGAATATGTAGAAGAACTGTGAAAAATAAAACGTACAAAATATACTATTACCATTTTATAGCATTTATTTTGATACTTGAGTCACATCTAAGGCTAATCATAAAATCTCTGCTAAATACAGCAGAAGGCATAAGAAAATCTAGTTGAAAAGGAAACATGGTAAAAATACTAGTTAGATCCATAGAAGGTGGGTGTATTTTCCTAATGTACTGACATGATCTCTCTCATATCTGACTAAATTTGTTGTATATGCATGTGAAATTTCTCACTACCTCTTAATACCTTCTAAATAAGAAAATTAGCTGTGTTTGGCTTTTTCCTCCTATCTACGAACTCCCTAATCAAAAATAGTGATAAAGCTTTTCAGTTTAAAACAGATTTTTAATTTAAAATCCACCTGAAATTTATCAGAAGATTATTGAGTGCTTTAAAATCTTAGTAAAAATTGAAATCTGAATTAACAAAGATTAATTGATAAAAAATTTATGACTCAGATTAGTGTTTATGAATCCACCTAAATTTCCTAAGAATACCTTTAGCATTTAGCGTGCAGGTCCTGGTCTTGTCTTTGTCTTTGTCTTTGTGGGTTTTCTGTTTGCTTGTTTTCATTTTTGTTTTTAAGCTTTAAGTTTTAATAATTTTTTTATGTTCTGAAAATCCTGTGAGAGAAAAACTATTGAAAAAGATTACAAATGTACAAAATTCTCCCTTGATATTTGGTTGAGAGTACTTTCTGCATACATACAAGATATATAGTCTTCTTTTATTTATTATTTATTATTTATTTATTTATTTTTGAGACGGAGTCTCGCTCTGTTGCCTAGGCTGGAGTGCAGTGGTGAGATCTCGGCTCACTGCAACCTCCGCCTCCCGGGTTCAAGCAATTCTCCTGCCTCATCCTTCTGAGTAGCTGGGATTACAGGCGTTCACCACTACGCCCAGCTAATTTTTTTGCATTTTTAGTAGAGATGGGGTTTCACCATGTTGGTCAGTCTGGTCTCGAACTCCAGACCTCAAAGGATCCGCCCACCTCAGCCTCCCAAAGTGCTGGGATTATAGGTGTGAGCCACCGTGCCCGGCCCTAGTCTTCTTTTAAAATAGCATATAGAAGGACTTCATATATGATGGGATAAAGACACGTGCTTCCATCAAGTTCAGCATCTGGAAAAGGTAAGGGAGGAGGTCATCATAATAGTTTTTGTATTCGATACGTGATATTAGTGACATCTGTCTGACATGTTATCTGTATTTTTTTAAAGAACTATATGCCTTATGGAATGTAATATTTAATACTGAATCTGAATGAACTTTGTCAAATAACATTCATTTGAATTTTCTACAAACATATCTGAAAGAAATCTCAAAGAAAATTAATCTGTCATTTTTTCAAATATTAAGTATGTGAAAGTTATAATGAAAGATCAAAAGAAATAAATGAACCTGATTTTATTTTTATTTTTTGTTTTAAAGCTAAATGTGCTTTATTGAATTCTAATGAAGAGTAGCATCTGTTTTGTAAAGGGTGTAATGAGGGCAGTCCATTACTTGGATGGAATGAGGCACGATAACTTCTAGGTGAATAGACTTCTGTGCATTTGTTGGGATGTGAGCCATTGATGACAAATTTGGTGACAGTTCACAGCTTTTTAAGTCACTTACTATAAGATCTTCCATACACTTTACATGTGAAAAACTGTTGTTTCAGTTTTGGTCATTAGAAACACTTTCAGTTGGCTCCAGTGTGCCTTTGTCATATGTTCATTATTGCAGTTTTTTTTATTTATTTATTTGATTTGCCAGCTTTCTTCACTTTCTAGCACTACTATATGCTCCAGGCTCACCTTGTCTATTTTCTGTACCAGTCCTAGAACCAGCCATTGTTTTTGTCAGTTGGGGCTTCTATAACAATTATGTCATCGACTAGGTGGCCTAAACAAATATTCATTTCTCACAATTTTGGAGGCTGGGAAGTCCAAAATTAAGGTGCCAGCAGATCTGGTGTATGGTGAGGTTTGTATTATCACATGGTGAGAAACAGAGAGAGAGAAACCCCTCTCATGTCTCTTCTTATACGAGCACTGATCTTATAAATGAGTTCTCCACCTTCATGACATGGTTACCTCCCAAAGATTCCACCTTCTAATGCCATGACATTGGAGATTAGGCTTCAACATATCAATTTTGGGGGTAAACAAATATTCAGTCCATTGCAGCCATTTATCCAAAGATCACTGAATCATTTTATTGGAGAATTGTGTTAGAAACCAAGATCTGGGTACTAGGCATACTCATTACTACCTGGATGTTGTTGCTTCTAGCCCTTCTCAGCCGACAAAGAAAATAACTACATATGTGAATACAAAGTCATTTGTATGTACGTAATTACATATATTTTTATACTTAACCATCTACATCTGTATTAAGCTAAACATGACCTCATACTGATATTTCCAATTCTGATCTATTACATATGGATCATTCTAGCCTTCTCCTTTTGTGTTTCTGTAATCTCTTACTCCAACAGTGAAAAACCTGGCTTCAGTCATTATCCAATCATTGATTTAATTGTTTCATTCTAGTGTACATGCATAGCAGTATCAGAATTGTTAGCCTGTACTACTGTAAGAAACACCTTTATCAACTAGAATACAGTGTTACCTACTGTTCCTTTTCCCTTGAGTTTTACAAACCTCACTCATTTCTTAAATTACTTTAGTGAGCAACTTTTCCCCACTGTTGTTGGTGAGGTTGCTTCACATGTTTTTAATACAGTTAGATTGTTTTGTTACATTCTAACTTTCTTCATGAGCTGCTAAATAATTCTCAAAATTTGCATTCATTAAGGTTTATTATCAGTGTCAGTGCGTTTTGACAAATGCATAATGACATGTATTCAAAAATAAGGTACCACAAAGATAGTTTATCCACCTAAAAACCTCCTGTGCTCCCTCCCTAGCTTAAAAGATTTTATAACTCACTCTCTTCCTCAAGGAAGATATAATATTAACCTATATTTTGATGTATATGGACTTCCCTTGCCTTATTTTTACCTTTCCAGAGACATCTTCAGAGTCATATTCAGACTCAACAATTGTGCACTGAATGCAAATCAAACTGTATTTTTTGAATATATCATCTTGCAAATTAATCAACACTAAATACTTCCTCCTTCTGCTCAAAAGGCCCTTCTAGCCATGAAAGCCTAAACAATTTCTGCAAATTCTTCAAAAATCACATCAAATGTTACCACTGTCAGAACAGACCTCCCGATCATATAAAACAGGAGAGTTAAAATGTCTTCTCCATTTCATTTATCCCTCTATAGTATTTTATTTGTTTTCTTGTTCCTTTCACTAGAATTTAATATCCTTGAAGAAAGATGTCATGACATTCACATGTATGTCTCCAGTGCCTGTCAGAGTATGTGACACAATATTTGCATATTCAATAACTATGAGTCAAAGAGAAAATAGAGTGAATGAATGAATAAATGAATTCACTTATTCATTTGTGAATGAGGGAGAGACTGAATGAGTGAAACGTACATATTTATTTCTGATTTCAAATTTCAAAAGTTGAGCTATATGGAAGTTGAGGTTACCCTAAGTCTAAAATGGTAAGTCACATCTTCTCAGGGGAATTTGAAAGGCCTTAGGTCTAACCACTTGAGGACCACTGGATCTATTCATGGAAGGCTTATGAACGAAGCTTGATAAAAACTTTGTTCCCTTAGAGTTGATATGAAATTTTCTTCTTGCTTTGATTTATTAAAAAATTTTTAGGCCAGGTGTGGTGGCTCATGCCTATAATCCTAGCACTTTTGGAGGCTGAGGCAGGCAGATCATGAGGTCAGGAGTTCGAGACCAGCCTGGCCAACGTAGTGAAACTGCGTCTCTACTAAAAATACAAAAATTAGCTGGGCGTGGTGGCGTGCGCCTGCAGTCCCAGCTACTCGGGAGGCTGAGGCAGGAGGATTGCTTGAACTGCGGAGGCGGAGGTTGTGGTGAGCCGAGATCACACCACTACACTCCAGCCTAGGCAACAGAGCAAGACACCATCTCAAAAAAAAAATTTTTTTTAAGAGCTAAATATCTCCATATGACAACCCAACCTTCTATGAGCATACATACAACTCTAAGACTGATTTTCTGGCCAAATGGAGAATTTGGGTAATATTGCAAGGCAATAGCAACACTCATCTCACAGGAATCTCTTCTGTCCTTATTTTCAAACTTTCAATACACAAATTTGGTACAAATATTAAGTACAGATATCATTGTATTAAGTACAAATATCACCACTGAAATTCTTTATTTCACAGGCTTCCACACAAATCAATAAAACTAATTTAAAGTCTTGCAGTATATTCCAAGACCTCTTCTCCATGTCACCTAGAATCACCACTCTGTAAACATTCAATGTCAAGCTCAAGTGCTCAAAAATTGAAATTTTGCTTTAATAAAAAGGATATTGAATGCAACTGAGGAAAGAGTCCCAACTTTCTTTGCTAGATCCTCCAAATAAAAGAACCTATTATGCCAAATCAAAGCAGGTATTTCTATTGACAAAAGATAACACCTGCATATCGGGCAGGCTGGGTGATGTCGTTCATCTTTTCTGTGCTAAATTCAGCAATTACCCAAAGAACAAACTTGTGCTTGGAAAATGCAATTGCCTCAAATAAATGATTTAAACAAATAATAAAAAGCAATTAATTCTATGATGCATTCTAAAGATCAAGTTGCTTAATTTAGGGATCAATGAAAAGCTTTAACCATTAAACCTCCTTAAATCAATCTAAACACTTGCACTAAACTTCTTAAATACAAATATTTTTTCTTTTTTCCTGTCCTCTGAAATGGAATTAATTCGAGGTAGAAATTCCAAAAAAAACACACCATTTTGTGATTCAACTGCTTCTCTTAAGACAACCACATCAACCTTATCAACTCAAAAAGTGAAGTTTGGGCAGGTTTTTTTGGTTTTGTTTTGTTTGTTTGTTTGAGATAGTCTCGCTCTGTCGCCCAGGCTGCAGTGCAGTGGCGTGATCTCTGCTCACTGCAAGCTCCACCTCCTAGGTTCATGCCATTCTCCTGCCTCAGTCTCCTGAGTAGCTGGGACTACAGGCGCCCGCCACCACGCCCAGCTAATTTTTTGTATTTTTAGTAGAGACGGGGTTTCTCCATATTGGCCATGCTGGTCTTGAACTCCTGACCTCGTGATCCTCTCGCCTCAGCCTCCCAAAGTGCTGGGATTATAGACGGGAGCCACCACACCCGGCCTGTATTACTGTCTTTAGCCGATTAAGGCTAAACATTTAGACTATGATTATTCAGGGTAAAGAACTATAAAATGGTCGCATTAAAATATCTTTATTAAAGAAGTAAAACAAACTTACTGGTTAAATGACTTTTTTTTCCCTTTAAGAGTTAAACTAATTTTCATCCTCATTTTATGCATATGTGAAAGATATATTTTTTACAATTGCTCTAACACAAATACTGCTAAACTTTTACAATAATATTGCTCTTTTCTTAGGAATAAATGAAGCCTCAAAACCAGTGAACCATTTCCTGCTATGTGTTATTCTTACCATTTCATTTGCTCCAGATCCACTGCCAGTTTGAAAGCTCCTGTGCATAAAGCATTGCCAAGCTTGAAAGTATAATAAACCTTCTGTAATATTCTTGGAAACCAAAGACACTGTGAACTCGGGGAGTCGAGCATTTATATGTTTAAGCCAGGTATTGCAATTCTCTTAATCTCATGAGATGTTAAATAACCATGGGCTGAATAAAGCTGTTTTCTGCTAAAAGTGAAATTTTACCCAAGTCTATCAATATAAAGTGAGAGTCTCCAGGGTGGAAGGTGGTGTTTGGATTCATGGAAGAGTAAGAATACCTGAGCGGGTGTCATGAGTGTTTTGAGGAGGGAATGAGCACTCAGGCTGTGCCCAGAAACCTCAAACTCTATAGAGTTTTAGAAAAACAAACAAACAAACAAAATATATTACGGTATCCATCAACATGAGACAGTATTTTTTAAATGATAAATCTGTGTTTCTGTGTATTTCTTACAGTCATTAAAAGTATTTTATCCTCTCTATACAACCCTCCAATTTGGATAAAGAAAATTTAAAAATATAGAAATGTTTATACTTTATTATTAAAAGATCTGGAATTTATTACAAATTTTTCTTATGCTAATTTTCACTCATGTATTATGGCAGACAAAAAATTCTACTCACTAATCAAATATTATTTGTGTCTCAGACCTTAAACCAGATGTAGAAAAATTGATCAAGCAAGTTTGAGTCCTTTCTTATTACAGTAAAATATAAGTCCTGTGGCTGAAGTCAAAGTTGAAGCTAGAGAGAGTGAAGGTTTTGCCATCCCCACGACCTCTGAGTCACAGCCTGGCATTTTTCCTGCCACTGTTGATGGAGTGGTCAAAAAGACTCAGGGCTAAGAGTACTATTCTGGAAAAACCAGACGTAAGAACTTTTCAGATCATAGACAACACAAAGTCTGAGAAAGTTCTGTCTCTTACAGAAATACCATTCTCCCTACTGCTTTTTTGGAGAATGTCGAGCTGGCTTCAGAAGGCTAAGAAAACACATACATTTTATTCTAACAGCGGGATACCTGACATATATTTCACCAGGCCTGATAGTGTGAGCATGGCTGAATTGACCTCTTATGCCTGTTTCCTGTTCTGGATGAAGGGTGTAAATCAAGCCCACAGGGGTTTAGTGGGAGACTTAGCTCCTGTTCTCACTTGCAAAGGACCCTCAGTCACTGTTTTCCAAACCACCATCCTTCGTGAGATGGCAGAAGTTTCACTCAATTCTACTTGGGTCAGCTCTGATTTCTCCCTCCCAGGGTTTCCATCCAAAGGTCCCTGTTAAAGCTGATGATGAGAAATCTGACAGTAAAATGGAGTTGTAAGTTTGATGGGAAGGTTGTTGTTTTTCCCTGCCCCCACCATCCTTCCTCTACCCCTTTTCCCCCTTCCTCAAATGGCCTGGCTGCTGCAACGTGAGAAACATAGTTGCACTGCCTCTGCTGGCTGCATGAGGCGAGGTGAAGAAGGGAGCAGTGAGTGCCAGACCCCAGATTGATGGCATGTGGAAAGCCAGCGCCAGAGCTGCCGGCAGCCAAGCGCTCCTCTGCAGGGATCCCACAGAATACACTTTCCAGATTTCTGGGCCTCTGTCCAGCCACACACTTCTGTGCATGCAACTCTCCCTTCACGAGAAAAGGGCTGGGAGGGAGGGGTGGAGGCAAAGTCCTCTGTGCACTTGCTTACTTATTTACTGCTTTAGTAAATGTGCTGAACATATGTTACTTTAAGAAGCAGCCAGGCAGAGAAAGCCAATCTGACTACCTCTTTCCACCAAGCCTTCCTCCTCTCCTTCTGGTGTGGATGATTACAATTGGATGAGGGCCAGTCTAAAAGGGGGCTATGTCCTCCAGGGCTGACAGCCGCTGGGGTAGGCTTGTGTGGACAGAGTGGAAACACCACAGATAGCGTCTCTTCCACCATCAACCATGCAGCCATGAGCAATTACATTTCAATTCCAGACCATCTGCTCTGGGCATAGCTGCTGCTGTCTGGAAACCCAATACTCCTGGATCTTGCTTGGCTTAGGAGCTGTAGTGGGCCCCGCAGCTGAGGAATGACTTCCCTCCAGGTCTGCAGAACTAGATTATGTTCATAGGGATTCACTAAGAATCTCACCTATTCTAGCATCACTGGGTTTGGAATGCCTTTCTCTCCTCCAATGTAATGCAAATAAAAGCTAAACTTGAAGCAGGCGAACTAGCCAAGTAAGAAATGGTTGAGTGAATAGAGTCTAATAAGAGCAGATTGAATTTATGCTCTCAGACGAAATTAAGATATCAGGACCATGAGAAATATAAAGACATTATGAGATTAAAAATTGTTGAAACAAAATGTCCCAAGTAGCTATAGAGTTGGAGTGTTCTGGCTCAAGATGTTTGAATCAGCACATTCCTTTTTCTCAACTCTTTTGAGAGCCTATTAAAGTGACAGTCCGTGAATTAAAAGTTATACACGCATAACAACGATAAAAAAACAAGAAAGAAGGGATCTGTGGAGAAGGTGGAAAGTGGATAAAATGATGGAGATGGAAAAGGCAGCATCAGGCTGGGTGCGGTGACTCATGTCTGAAATCCCAGCACTCTGGAAGGCCGAGGCGGGCAGATTTAGTTCCCTTAATATATAAAGTGAATCAGGGAATCACAGATCACCTCATCTCTCATCCCAACTCCTGTGCAGACCAGGTAATACCTTGGAGAGTCTTTCTCTATAAAAACTGCTAACTATTTTGGGAAAACTAGGGGAGATAAGATGGATAGTGTCATCCTAGAGCAAAGCACTAATGCTTGTGGAATTTTTAAGCGCCTCTAGGACCATGCCCAACTCCAGGCTCACTCGGCATCTCTTGCCTGCCTCTAAGCCCTTCATCAGTCATTTGAATCTCTCCATATGAAATAGAAAAGGAACAATTAAAGACACTAGATACTTGAAGAAAGCCTCCACATGAAAGATAAAAATCCAGGTAAAATTGGCCCCCCAAAAACCAAATATTCATGAAAATGAAAAGGACTTTAAAAAACTCAATAAAACCGCACCCCTACTTAGTATCAGAAAGTTTCAGTAAGTGTTAGGTGAGCGAAGAAAAATCAGCAATAAGAACGACCAAAAGAAAACTATAATTGAAAAAAGGGTCTTAGAGTCTTAAGAAGTTTTTAAAATATGATTGACTAAATGAAAAAAAAAAGAGACACTGAGAAAATAAGATTAAGAACATCTTCAAGAACTTGAGTTAAAAGACATAATGTGTGAATAAAGGAAATGCAATATCTGAATAGCTAATTCTCAAGAAAAATAACAAAAATTGAAGAAGAAATTATCAAATAAATAATGAAATCAATTTTTCCAAAATTGAGACAAGATATATGTTACCGTATTTAAACAGACCCCCCTAAGTATCAAGTAGTAAGAATTTGGGGAAACTCCCATATACAGAAAAATATTGTCAGTTATTAATGCAATAAATATATCAAAACATGATTCTAAAAAGTTTCATATAAAAAAAAAGACAAAAAGTTTCCTATAAAGAAACAAGAATCAGTCTTGCATCTAATTTTTTTCACAACAACAATGCATCCTAGAAGATGGGGGATATAAATTTTTAAAGGACCAAGGGATATATTTTAGAAACTGAAAGTGTTATGTATTAGTACAAATAAAGTTATTTCAGATTAAAGATTCACAAATTTTATCTTCCAAGCAAGTGTACTCTATGAGAAAGGTTTTAAGTTGTACTCCAGCAAAACAAGGGTGAAAACCAAGAAAGGAAGACATGTTGGATACAAGAAATTCTAGAACTGCCCAAAAGTCTCATTAAAAAAAAAAAAATAGCTATGCAGGAGGCCTACATCTTAATCTTTCCAAATTTGAGCTCAAAGCTAATTGCTTCCAAGAAGAAGGTTTTCAACATAAGAGAAGAGTATAATAGTACAAAGAAAAGTTACATTTTGTAAGAACTTAGAAGATTTTAGAAATAAATATGGTATTGATTTTATATCTCAATTAGAAAAATAGCAATCCCAAATTCCAGGAAAAACAAAAACATGCTCAAGTAAGATATGATTTAATTATAAAACAAAGTAGAATGTGGCTTATCATAAGCAATTAGTAGGCAAGAAAGAATGGGAAATGTAATTTTCTTTGAAATTAAAAATACCAGTTTTTCTGTAGGAAAGATGGGATAATATCAGTGGAAATGAAGAGAAGAAAAGATAGCAAGAGTAAACTGCTTGACTCCTTGGTGAACAATATCCACCTGCACATAATTACGTGAACACTGTTTATCAGCTGTCAAATTTAAAGCTCAAGGATGAAGTACTTAATTTTAGTTATAGAACAGAAATAGAATGTGACAGAAGTTTTTAAACAGGAGTTTAAATTAGAAGTTTAAGTTTTTAAAATAGAAGTGTGCAGGGTGTACTCAGAAAGTTAATGTTCTCACCCTAAGAAACAGCAAGTCAAAAGACACTGTAGAATATTGATGAATTAACTTTAATAATAATAATAATTATTATTATTATTTTGAGACAAGCTCTGGCTTTATTACCAAGGCTGGAGTGCAGTGGCAGGATCTCGGCTCACTGCAACCTCCACCTCCCTGGCTCAAGCAATTCTCATGCCTCAGCCTCATGAACAGCTGGGACTAGAGATGCCCACCATAATGTGGGGCTAAGTTTTGAATTTTTAGTAAAGATGGGGTTTCCTCATGTTTCTCAGGCTGGTCTCAAACTCTCGAGCTCAAGTGATCTGCCTGCCTCAGCCTCCCAAAGTGCTGGGATAATAGGCATGAGCTACCGCGCTCAGCAGATGAATCAACTTTAAATGTACAATCGATAGTTACAAAGATACCTATTAAAGGAACTAAAATCAATTAAAATAACAATCAAAATGCATGAGTATAAGAAGAAGGAATCCAGGGGTTTAACTCAACAAAAATTATTTTCTATTAGAAGAGGAATATATGAACATCAATAAGTAGTCATATTTTTGTATTTTGAAGGTAATCACAAATTACTGATTACAGAAATATTTAAAAGTAATTGGCCCCAAGAACTCATTCTATATTAAGGGGGGTGGAATAAATTGTTGCTTTCCTCAGCCATTTTGCACTATTTCTTTTCTTTTCTTTTTTTTTTTTTGTTTGAGAGAGAGTTTCACTCTTGTTGCCCAGGCTGGAATGCAATGGCTCTATCTCGTCTCAGTGCACTCTCTGCCTCCCAGGTTCAAGTGATTTTCCTGCCTTAGCCTCCTGAGTAGCTGGGATTACAGGCACCTGCCACTGGGCTCAGCTAATTTTTTGTATTTTTAGTAGAGACAGGGTTTCACCATGTTGGCCAGGCTGGTCTTGAACTCCTGACATTAGGTGATCCACCCGCCTCAGCCTCCAAAGTGCTGGGATTACAAGCATGAGCCACTGCGTTTGGCCCCTACTTCATTTTTATACTGCATGGTATGAACTCTTTTTTATTTTATTCATTTATTTATTTATTTATTTATTTATTCTTGAGATGGAGACTCAGTCGCCCAGGCTGGAGTGCAGTGGCATGATCTCGGCTCACCGCACCCTCCACCTCCCAGGTTCAAGCAATTTTCCTGTTGCAGCCTCCTGAGTAGCTGGGACTACAGGCACCTGCCACCACGCCCGGCTAATTTTTGCATGTTTAGTAGAGACAGGGTTTCACCTTGTTGGTCAGGCTGGTCTCGAACTCCTGACCTCAGGGATCCTGCTGCCTCGGCCTCCCAAAGTGCTGGGATTATAGCCATGAGCCACCGTGCCCGGCCGAACTCTTTTTTAAAAAACAAATAAACATGCCGGGCACGGAGGCTCTCGCCTGTAATCCCAGCACTTTGGGAGGCCGAGGCGGGTGGATCACCTGAGGTCAGGAGTTTGAGACCAGCCAGACCAACATGGAGAAACTCCGTGTCTACTAAAAATACAAAAAATTAGCCGGGCATGGTGGCACACGCCTGTAATCCCAGCTACCTGGGAGGCTGAGGCAGGAGAATGGCGTGAACCCGGGAGGCGGAGATTGCGGTGAGCCGAGATCGTGCCATTGCACTCCAGCCTGGGCAACGACAGCGAAACTCCGTCACACACAAGAAAATAATAAAAATAAAAATAAAAATAAATAAACATAAGCAGAGCAGCAGTGTTTATAAATATGATTACAATTTTAATTTCAACATGTCCAGATTCACAGGCCTTATTCTCCATCTTCTACTCTTCTTAACATCATGCATGTATAGAACATTCAAACAAACAAAAATAGAAAATAGAACATTTATCCATATTAACACATGAAAATTTGTTCTAGTACTTAATTGTTTTTTGCTCTTGCCAATTTCACAGCTGTCAATCAGCTGAAGGAACCATCCAAATATGCCAGCATCTACTTTCATATGATGGATTTATTTCATTTTTAATGACTCTCAAGGGAAGCAGTAGATTTTCTTTAATCGAAATTCATTTCAATGTTATGGCCTAAGATCTTATTAAGCATAAAAAACACATAAAGTCTATTCATTTCCCATCACACCTCCACCTACTCTTAAGCCATCTTTGTCTCTTAAGTAATATAATAATGTTTATTTTATCCCTCTACCTTTTTAATTAGTGTCAGCAAAAGTCCATTTCTGCTACTGGCATAAAATTAAATACTTGTTGACAGGGGCTGGCATCATGTATTTATATTAAAAGGTAAAACTATTAAATATATAATAACCTGCATATTTTAATTGATAATATATACATTTATTATCTGCTTTTGTTTTAACAACATTGTAGATCATTTAGGCTTGTCTTGAAAGTTTTATTTTTATACCCTTTAGTCAAATTTATATTTCTGGAATGTTGTTCATTAATTCTAAAGCACTGTCAATTTTCAGAAATGTTTTTGACATGTCCTCCTGTTATAGAAAATTGTCTAGGGGAAAGCTAAAAAAAACCAGAAAACACATACTAGAGTGGATATTTTTATTACTTATTACGGTTAATCATTTCAAAGTTTTAACACGTTCATCCAACAGGAAAGCATGATTTTATTTAGTCTATGGTTTCTGTTGCTCCACTTTTTTTAAAAATGAGTAATACATGAAGCATCCATCCTAAAGGTTCTCATTTTCTTCCTCTATCAATTAAAAGAAAGCATTTTATTGTCCTAATTAATTGCATAAAATTAATTTTAGAATATATTAAAATGCATCATAATAGTGTTTCTTCAGTAAATGTCTTATTAATAGGAAATGAACTTCAATACTGAGTAGATTGTGAACCTGTCAGTTGTTTTCCTGCCTCGAGTTTTGAAAAGTTGACTATTTTTATTTCCTAGTAGTTCTTTTTAAAATGGCTAGACTTCTTTCCACAGTTATTTTCCTGGAAACATTATATTTTATTTTAGGAGCTGTTGAGGGTGGAGTGAGCCTTCTCCTCTATAGAGATTTTTTTTAAATGTGGTAACTTATATAAAGCGGAAATGAAGAAAGATGATGATTTAGTATACATTTGGGGGTGGAAGCATGAAAGGAAGAGGCTGGGTCAGTTTCCTTTATATATCTTGCTTAAATGCTGTTCAGTGATGGCCCTCTATTACCTGGATTATGGCCACAGACTTCTAAATTGCATTCCTACTGACAGACATGTTCTGCACGGCCCATCTACCTCACACACTGCTGCCAAGTTAAGTTTCTGTATTACAAAAACAATTATATCATGCCGGTAGGTGGAAATTTGTTAGCTCCCAATGCTGACGGCACCAATTCCAGTTTTCCTAGTGAAACAAGTAAGGCACTGGACAATGTATTCCTAACAGCCTCCTGCCTCATTGCCCTTTTCCAATCTGGCTTTCACCTTCATCACCCTACCCCCAGTGTCACCAGTGACCTCCTTGTCATTTAATAGAATGAACACTTTTCCTTCCTAGAGCACTTTCTTCTGCTGCTGACTTTATTGACTCAGCTTTGTCTGATTTTTCTCCTACCCCCTTTGAATGTTTTTTCTATGACTCCTGAAGGTTGATCCAGTTCCAAACAACCTTTAACTGCCAGGAGCTTCTCAGGGGGCTTAGTGCTAAGCCTTCTCCCCGTGTTATTCTCTAGTCTTTTCCTAGGTGATTGTGTCCACATCTACAATGCAGTGACCAGGTTTACCCGGATGACTTATAAATTACTATCTACACGTTAGGCCATTACACCCAGCACTGAGCCCTATAAATCCAACTGTCCCCTCGACACATATCCTTGAATATCTCAAAAGAACCTCAAACTCAACTTGCATACAACCAAACTCATAAACTTCTCCCAAAAACCTGGTCTGCCCAATAAATGTTACATTTGCATTTGAAGAAGCAAAATGTTTCACAGTCAATCTTGAAACACTTCCTCATTATTTCCTACTTCCTTCCCCAGTAAATTAGGAATTTTAAAATTGTGCTTAATTAATTATCCATGGCTTTATAATCAGCAAGTCCCAAGACATTAATAAGTTTTAATATGACTTAAATAGGACAGGATTGTGAAAGATAAAGCTGAACGCTAGTTAGAATGGTAAGGGCAGTAATATACTATTTCGAAGAGTCCAGCATGAACTGACCCCAACTACAATTTGTACAGAGGTGAGTGGGTGTTTTAAAGGCAGAATGAAGGAATTTTGAGGGGAATGAGTGGGGCTCAGTGGAATCTGGGAAGTGAAAAGTGACTAAAAGCAGGAAGGTGGAGTTCATGTGAACTCCATCTTGGTTAACTAGCACTTATTAAAGTCAACTAGGGCTCCTACCCTCCCACAGAGACTGGAAGACAGGGGCTCTATCTTCAAGTGCTGGCTAGAACAAACAATGAATTATTTTTGCAGCCCTGAGTTTTCTCAGGCAGGCATTTTATCAAAGATTTATCCAACCCATGTGAACGTGAAAGACAGCTGAGTGGAAATTTAGGAAGATTTAATTTATGCGTGTGCTTATTTCTTTCTAGGCCAATTAGGACAGAACTTTAAAAAGTAATTTTATTACTATAAATTGATTTGGTAATTGTATCCAGGCATTATCATATAACATATGATAACATATGGGGTAACACAGGGAATTATTATTACATATTTATATATGTGTATTTTGTGTATATGTGTGTATTCTTGAACAGGAAGACAGATGCAAATAAAGATTTTATGGTTTTCACTTAAAAAATTATAGCGCACTTAAGGTTACCTACTGAATGTAAGGTTAGTGCTTTTTACCAACATATTTGAAGGAGACTGAAGATTTTCTTTTGTCCTGATATGTAATCTTACGGAGACAAGAGACTGAGGGGACATCAAGAAGCTGTCGGAATGTCTCCAGAGCTCATCTGAGTGGATAAAATATCCAGTTTGTTTCAAATCAGCCTTCTTCCATTGAAGCCTCAGGTAGTTTTTTTTGAGGGGGGTTGGGGGGAAGTTCCTGAGTCCCTTGAGAGCCCCTGATAGGCCAGGGAAATTAAAGTTCCAGTGACTGCAGGGTGTGAGGCGCTGGAGTAAGAAGAAAACTGTCTGGCAGGGATCAGCACAGAGGAGAAGAGGCAGGGGCTTGAAGGGGGACATGTGAAGGGATGCCCCCGAGCTGGGAGGGAAGATCAAGGCAGTGAGATGGGAAAGGAGCAGAGGGGATGGGAGGGAAAGGTCTTAAAGGAGCCAGTTGGGGAGATCTTAGGTTTTCCACAGAAACTATTGAAGTTTTCCACATAATCCTAAGTCACGCCAGGCCACCAAGAACAGAAGCTGACAGTAGCGTCTCAGCAGCACACAGTCAGTGAGAGTTGGAGAAGGGTGCTTGCTGATGCTGAGATTTTCCCATGAGAGGAGCAGGATCAAATAGAGAGAACAAAAAGGGGCCGGGCGCGGTGGCTCACGCCTGTAATCCCAGCACTTTGGGAGGCCCAGGTGGGTGGATCACTGGAGGTCAGGAGTTTGAGACAAGCCTGGCCAACATAGTGAAACCACGACTCTACTAAAAATACAAAAAAATTAGCCGGGCATGGTGGTGCGTGCCTGTAGTCCCAGCTACTCGGGAGGATGAGGCAGGAGAATCCTTGAACCAGGAGGCGGTGGAGGTTTCAGTGAGCCGAGATCATGCCACTGCACTCCAGCCTGGGTGACAAGAGCTAAACTGTGTCTCAAAAACAAAAAAAACAACAAAAAAAAAACAAAAAAAACACACTTCCAGCCGAGAAGGTACCTTTCAAAAGAAGTCTGGGGTGTAACCCAGTTTCAGAATCCTAAGAACCCAGACCTGCCCTCAGCATGCTTCAGTGGAAGCTCGTCCAGAGCATTGGATCAAGAGTCGGACTCCTTAGCAGATACCACAGGAGCAATCTGGCTGGACAGGAGACAAAGCTCTCTGGGAGCTGAAAGGTCCAGTTGTTGTGTGAGGCCATAAAGGCTAGACCATCATTATTTTTAATGAAAATAAATGTAATAGGCCAGGAGCAGTGGCTCACGCCAGTAATCCTAGCAATTTGTGAGGCTGAGGCGGCCGGATCACGAGGTCAGGATATCCAGACCATCCTGGCTAACACGGTGAAATACCGTCTCTACTAAAAATACAAAAAATTAGCTGGGCATGGTGGCGGTTGCCTGTAGTCCCAGCTACTCGGGAGGCTGAGGCAGGAGAGTGGTGTGAACCCGGGAGGCGGAGCTTGCAGTGAGCCAAGATCAAGTCACTGGGCTCCAGCCTGGGCGACAGAGCCAGACTCCTTCTCAAAAAAAAAAAAAAAAAAGAAAAGAAAAGAAAAGAAAAGAAATTTAATAAAAGTGAAACTGAAAGAGATAAAAGTGCATTACACATGGTATATTTTGAATCATGAAATATTTATTTTCATTATAAATGTGTGTGTGTGTTGTGTGCCCATACAAAGCTTGCACTGGGTTGAAATGTAAAAATTATTTATTTTATTTTATTTTATATTTTTATTACTATTATTATTATTATACTTTAGGTTTTATGGTACATGTGCGCAATGTGCAGGTAAGTTACATATGTATACATGTGCCATGCTGGTGCGCTGCACCCACTAACTCGTCATCTAGCATTAGGTATATCTCCCAATGCTATCCCTCCCCCCTCCCCCGACCCCACAACAGTCCCCGAAGTGTGATGTTCCCCTTCCTGTGTCCATGTGTTCTCATTGTTCAATTCCCACCTATGAGTGAGAATATGTGGTGTTTGGTTTTTTGTTCTTGCGATAGTTGACTGAGAATGATGATTTCCAATTTCATCCATGTCCCTACAAAGGACATGAACTCATCATTTTTTATGGCTGCATAGTATTCCATGGTGTATATGTGCCACATTTTCTTAATCCAGTCTATCATTGTTGGACATTTGGGTTGGTTCCAAGTCTTTGCTATTGTGAATAATGCTGCAATAAACATACGTGTGCATGTGTCTTTATAGCAGCATGATTTATAGTCCTTTGGGTATATACCCAAAATTATTTCTTAATGTAGACCATGATCAAAATCGTTTGCTTTCTTTTCTGTTTTCCACACCATTATCCACCACTCAAGTTACCTTTAGTTCTCTCAAGGACCAATAATATAACCTCCTAATTGGTATGCACTATAATCTCAGCACAGTGCCCAGGACATAAGAACCACTCATTTAATATATATGAATTGCTCTAGCTTTTTGGTTTCATGTCCTACCAGTCTCCTCCACCAGCTATAACTTAATCACATCCAGCTTCGCTCCATTCTGTAAATATTGGTGTCATAATGTGCTCATCCAGGCTGTTTTCTTCATTTTCATTGTCAGGTTCCCTCTCTTAGTTGACTGAAATCCATGAAGACAAGATTAGAGTTTGCCTTCCTTGCTGCCATTGTATCTGGTAAGTTGCACAATGCCTGGCACCTAATAAATGCTTCATACACAGCTTTTGAGTACACAGATGAGTAAATAACTATATGAACACACTGGTGTTAGAAAATCGATACATTTGACAGAACAGTTTAATGGACAACACAAATAATGAGTGGTTTAAAAATCAGTTAACTTTCTTTGGATTAAAACAGCTTCAAAATCGTTTGTGTGTTTTGTTACAGCTACACTTGAAATTTAAAACTCATGCTTATTTCAAAAGTCAAATAGATTTGTTAAATAACTAGGTGGAAAATCTCATGCATGCACAAAGTACTTGCTCGTATGATTTTATAACTCTTTTATGCCAAATTCTCAATTTTTTTTTACTTTGTAAATACAATGAAATCTGTGTCTTCAGTAAGAGCTTTTGTTCATTAAAATATTTTGTTATTTCCATTTTACCTCTACCCTCCAGCAGCAACTTTTTATTCTTTTTCTTTCTGTCAAAACCATTGGATTGGCCTGGTGTCACCGGTGGCTCATGCCTGTAATCCCGGCACTCTGGGAGGCTGAGGTGGGCAGATCACTTGAGGTCAGGGTGTCGAGACCAGCCTGACCAATATGGCGAAACCCCATCTCTCCTAAAAATACAAAAATTAGCCGGACGTGATGGCAGGCGCCTGTAATCCCAGCTCCTCGGGAGGCTGAGGCAAGAGAAATGCTTGAACCTGGGAGGCGGAGGTTGCAGTGAGCCGAGATCTCGCCACTGCACTCCAGTCTGGGTGACAGAGAGAGACTTCGTCTCAAAAAACAAACAAACAAAAAGTTGCATTAAACTTCACTTGTTAATAATTTTCAATGCAACATAATTTGGGCAACATAATTTGAACATTGGAAGCACATGGTATTCTAGACATTATGATCTCACCACATTAAAGAAAGAATAACCTATTCCAAACAATTTCTCCTTTTAGTGTATTTTAGTGTAGTTAGTATGTGGCTTTTTTTTTTTTCTTTTTTTTTTTTTGAGATGCAGTCTCACTCTGTCCCTAGGCTAGAGTGTAGTGGCACAATATCAGCTTATTAGAACCTCCGCCTCCTGGGTTCAAGCAATTCTCCTGCCTCAGCCTGGCCAGTAGCTGGGACTATAGGCGGGCACCACGCCCAGCTAATTTTTGTATTTTTAGTAGAGATGGGGTTTCACCATGTTGGCCAGGATGGTCTCGATCTTTTTTTTTTTTTTTTTTTTTTGAGACGGAGTCTCGCTCTGTCGCCCAGGCTAGAGTGCAGTGGCGCGATCTCGGCTCACTGCAAGCGCCACCTCCAGGGTTCACGCCATTCTCCTGCCTCAGACTCCCAAGTAGCTGGGACTACAGGAGCCCGCCACCACGCCCGGCTAATTTTTTGTATTTTTTTTGGTAGAGACGGGGTTTCACCATGTTAGCTAGGATGGTATCAATCTCCTGACCTTGTGATCCGCCCGCCTCAGCCTCCCAAAGTGCTAGGATTACAGGCGTGAGCCACTGCGCCCAGCCTTTAATGTACTCTTAAGCACCTTTTCTAGATCCTACGAGGAAGGATTCAAAGACACTTATTGCCAAGTTTGATGACAATGGATTTAAGGATCTGAATTAAGTTCAAATCTTTCCGCAGCAACATATGACTCTTTTGCTCTTTGAAACATTTGCTTTATGTTAAAATCTAACTATAAAAAATTAATAAAGGATATTTCCTGGCTGGGCGCAGGGGCTCACACCTGTAATCCCAGCACTTTGGGAGGCCGAGGCAGGTGGATCACAAGGTCAGGAGATCCAGACCATCCTGGCCAACATGGTGAAACCCTGTCTCTGCCAAAAAAAAAAAAAAATTAGCCAGGCATGGTGGCATGTACCTGTATTCCCAGCTACGCAGGAGGCTGAGGCAGGAGAATTGCTTGAACCCAGGAGACAGAGGTTGCAGTGAGCCGAGATGGTGCCACTGCACTCCAGCCTGGGTGACAGAGTGAGACTCCACCCCCCACAAAAAAAAGACTATTTCCTGAATTAATGTTCAGAAACTATCCTGAATATTAGTTACTTCTTACAAAACCAGAGTTTATGAGTTAATTGTAAATGAATTAAGACTATATAAAAAACTATCCTGAATATTAAATATTAGTTACATCTTACAAGACCACAGTTTATGAGTTAATTGTAAATGAATTAAGACTATATATTTTTTTCTTGAAATCTACATGGATTTAAGAATCATTGGTATATTATATATTGTGCACTGACAGTGACATAGTAGACTTCTTGATCATCCTGAGAAGTCTACAAGACACTAGAAGAATAGACTAATCTACTTGTTCAATACTCTTAACTTTCAACGTATCTGTTTTGTTTTTATGTCTTAATTTATGCATAGATCTTCAGTGATTCTAACTAAAGTGAATAATAATTGAAGAAGCTTAGGCTCTATTAAAAAACACACACACTCGCCTGGGCGTGGTGGCTCACGCCTATAATCCCAGCACTTTGGGAGGCTGAGACGGGCGGATCATGAGGTCAGGAAATCAAGACCATCCTGGCCAACAAGGTGAAACCCCGTCTCTACTAAAAAATACAAAAAATTAGCTGGGCGTGGTGGCAGGCGCCTCTAGTCCCAGCTATTCTGGAGGCTGAGGCAGGAGAATGGCGTGAATCCAGGAGGTGGAGCTTGTAGTGAGCCAAGATCACACCACTGCACTCCAGCCTGGACGACAGAGCAAGACTCCGTCTCAAAAATAAATAAATAAATAAATAAAAATAAAAAATATAAAAAACACACACTCATGAATTCTCTATTTAACATGGCTCAATTTAGCAATTTACTCAAAAGTAAATGTTTTCCACCTTTATGGTGATTCTGCCATTTCCGAATTCTTCCTCCTAAGTGCTCTCAATCTTGTTGTGTTGCTTTTTTTTAGAAAATAATTATAACCACAGCCCTGTTTAAATTTATGCAATGGCTCCCTAAAGCCTCCATGATAATGTCTGAATTTCTGACAAGGTGGCTCCAATTCTTATTCCAACTTCTTATCTCACTAATTTTTGTCATATATTTTATGCTCCTTCCAAATCCTCTTTATCTCCCAAAACTCAGTTCTGCCTCTGCCTTTGCATGTGGTCTATGTGGAATGCCCAACTTTTTTTTTTTTTTTAAGTGATGGAGTCTTGCTCTACTGGCCAGGCTGGAGTTCAGTGATGTGATCATAACTCACTGTAGCCTCAAAGTCCTGGGTGCAAGCACTCCTCCTGCCTTGGCCTCCCAAAGTGCTGAGATTACAGGTGTGAGTCACTGCTCCCAGGCCACCTGTTTCCCACATAATGTATCCTCCTTGTTCCTCAAGGTCAGTAAATATGCTTCCTCCTCTCTAGCCTTTTCTGGTCATCTCCAGAAGCCAGGATCAGAAGTCAGTACACCTCCTCTGTTTTCCCAAGCACTTTGTTAACAAATCTTTCATAGAATTCATTGCATTATATGGTATTCATTGGATTGGATTGCATTATAGTGTTATATTACTGCATCTTTCTCTAAACATTGTAAATTTCTTAAGGATAATTTCCTTTATTCATTTTATGTCTAACATTATATTTCTTGTCATGTAATAAGCAATAAAATTTTGGTGACTTGAATGATGTGAGAAAACAAGAAGAAAAAAACAGACTTGAGGATTACACAGGTGTATGTCTTATTTATCATTTTGCACAATTTCTGCCTATATTTTATTGATAACCTTGGCGTTGAATATATATAAGTGGATAAAATATGACTCAGATTTCGGAGTAGGTTGTAGCAAATTAATCGTCTAATTGCTTGTTTATACTGTTCAATTTGATCATCACAATTTAGGTCTCTAGCATGAAGAAAAAGAGTACTTTCACATATGTGACAAATAAATAGGATACAAATGGGATTTGTTAATAATTGGAATCTGTTCAAAACTAGATAAATTTTTACTGTTTGTGATAACAAAACAACAAAATAAGTGTTCCTAGGGTTTACTTATAAATTAAACACACTATTACCACTTTATTTTCCAATTTCATCTCTTTACGAAAAAAAATGTGTTACTTTAAAATGATCTATGAGTACAATTTTATATGGAAAGGGCAATACCATTACTTTCAATGCAAATAGAAGTTTGTCATTTCAAGGGCTACTGTAAAATAATTGTTTTATTCACAACAGGGCGTGTGACATAGACCTTTAATATGGGGCCAATGTCGCTAAGAAGTTGAAAATATAGTAATAAGAAGTCAGTAGAAAACAAGCAACCAAACAAAAGTGTCTGTCTTCTTTTCTTTGTCCAACATGTTTGGGTATTAGTATTGAAGGAGCTCCATAACAAGTTGCAAATGATGTGTGAAATGAATCAGCTCTGCTCGGCATATACACAGAGACTATAAAGTTACTAATGCGAATATAGCTCTGCTGTGTTAATCGCTACAGGACTTAGATCAGGTATGACAGAAAGATGGCCAGAGTTATATGACCTAGACACTGATGTCACACTAAACTCTTGGAATAGGGATAGGGTTGAATTCTATGAATATGTGACACCCCACCACACACACAAGCAAATTATTGTATTTCCTTCTTGCCTGTGTTATGGCCTGCTAATGGTACACTTTACTTGAATGAACTCATGTGCTCCAAATTTCCTGTGGAATAGGAATTGATAATATTCCCCATTTTGAGGAAATTATGGCTTGAAAAAACTAAAAAATGTGGCAAGAAAGCTAGTAAGTTGCAAATTCAGGGATGGTCCCAGGATTCTGACTCTGGAGACTGTCCTTTCTACACATGGCTGCTGATCATGGAGACAGGTTTCCATGATGCAAAGGATGGTGGGTGCAGTGGGTGGAGGCAAGACATGTTCTCTATACTCACACCTGTCATTTACTAGCAAATCAGCCATGGAAAGCACCACAGTCCTTAAATAAATAACACCTACTAAGACTCACTTTAGATAGAGGACATGTGTGAAGCAGCCCTGGCTCACACCGAGGCTTGGGGTCCCTGTGGAGAATGCGACTCTGCTATTTGATGTAGCAGAGCCTCCCAGCACACGCAATGGGCAGGCCCTGCAGAATGCATTTTTCTCATTCCACAGAACCTCGATTTTAAGTCAGATCATCCTGAATTGCCCTTAAAGCTGAGGACAATCTGTCCATCCACTCATACATCACTTAAGAGACAGAAAGAAACTTCATTCTCTCTGTGTGTGTGTGTGTGTGTGTGTGTGTGTGTGTGAGAAGACATTTCCTTTCTCTCTCTCCTCCCACAAGGCACCTTCTCAGCACAGTTTCCTGTTTGCTTTTTCCTCCTGGGCAGTGCCCGTCCTCCCTGCCTGATTCAGATTCTTCCCTGGAGCTGCTGTCCAATATTTATTGCCCAGCTAAGTATCACAAAAGAGGAAATACAAAAATCTTGATGGCTACTACGTGCTGGGTAATTTCACATACTTTATTGGAGAAAACCAAATTCTTCAGAGCTTGTTTCTTTTTTATTATTATTATTATTATACTTTAAGTTTTAGGGTACATGTGCACAATGTGCAGGTTAGTTACATATGTATACATGTGCCATGCTGGTGTGCTGCACCCATTAACTGGTCATTTAGCATTAGGTGTATCTCCTAATGCCATCCCTTCCCCCTCCCCCCACCCCACAACAGTCCCCAGAGTGTGATATTCCCCTTCCTGTGTCCATGTGTTCTCATTGTTCAATTCCCACCTATGAGTGAGAATATGCAGTGTTTGGTTTTTTGTTCTTGCGATAGTTGACTGAGAATGATGATTTCCAATTTCATCCATGTCCCTACAAAGGACATGAACTCATCACTTTTTATGGATGCATAGTATTCCATGGTGTATATGTGCCACATTTTCTTAATCCAGTCTATCATTGTTGGACATTTGGGTTGGTTCCAAGTCTTTGCTATTGTGAATACTGCCGCAATAAACATACGTGTGCATGTGTCTTTACAACAGCATGATTTATAGTCCTTCGGGTATATACCCAGTAATGGGTTGGCTGGGTCAAATGGTATTTCTAGTTCTAGATCCCTGAGGAATCGCCACACTGACTTCCACAATGGTTGAACTAGTTTACAGTCCCACCAACAGTGTAAAAGTGTTCCTATTTCTCCACTTCCTCTCCAGCACCTCTTGTTTCCTGACTTTTTAATGATTTCCATTCTAACTGGTGTGAGATGGTATCTCATTGTGGTTTTTATTTGCATTTCTCTGATGGCCAGTGATGGTGAGCATTTTTTCATGTGTTTTTTGGCTGCATAAATGTCTTCTTTTGAGAAGTGTCTGCTCATGTCCTTCACCCACTTTTTGATGGGGTTGTTTTTTTCTTGTAAATTTGTTTGAGTTCATTGTAGATTCTGGATATTAGCCCTTTGTCAGATGAGTAGGTTGTGAAAATTTTCTCCCATTTTATAGGTTGCCTGTTCACTCTGACGGTAGTTTCTTTTGCTGTGCAGAAGCTCTTTAGTTTAATTAGATCTCATTTGTCAATTTTGCCTTTTGTTGCCATTGCTTTTGGTGTTTTAGACATGAAGTCCTTGCCCATGCCTATGTCCTGAATGGTAATGCCTAGGTTTTCTTCTAGGGTTTTTTTTGGTTTTAGGTCTAACGTTTAAGTCTTTAATCCATCTTGAATTAATTTTTGTATAAGGTGTAAGGAAGGGATCCAGTTTCAGCTTTCTACATATGGCTAGCCAGTTTTCCCAGCACCATTTATTAAATAGGGAATCCTTTCCCCATTGCTTATTTTTCTCAGGTTTGTCAAAGATCAGATAGTTGTAGATATGTGGCGTTATTTCTGAGGGCTCTGTTTTGTTGCATTGATCTATGTCTCTGTTTTGGTACCAGTACCATGCTGTTTTGGTTACTGTAGCCTTGTAGTATAGTTTGAAGTCAGGTAGCATGATGCCTCCGGCTTTGTTCTTTTGGGTTAGGATTGACTTGGCTATGCGGGCTCTTTTTTGATTCCATATGAACTTTAAAGTAGTTTTTTCCAATTCTGTGAAGAGCTGTTTCTTAACGGAGTCACACAGTGAACCAGTGGCAAAGCCAAACTGGACTTTGGGCCAAAATAACCCCAAACCTATTCATTTTCCTCAATCCCACCAGAAATCACCTGGAGAGGAGGGAGACTTATTTTTAAAAAACTGAAATATCTATAGATCACATTTATTACTTCCCATTAGAAATGAAAAGGATTGGCCAGGCGCGGGTGGCTCACGCCTGTAATTCCAGCACTTTGGGAGGCCGAGGCGGGCGGATCACGAGGTCAGGAGATTGAGACCATCCTGGCTAACACGGTGAAACCCCGTGTCTACTAAAAATACAAACACAAAATTAGACTGGCGTGGTGGTGGGTGCCTGTAGTTTCAGCTACTCTGGAGGCTGAGGGAGGAGAATGGCGTGAATTCGGGAAGCAGAGCTTGCAGTGAGCCGAGATCACGCCACTGCATTCCAGCCTGGGCGATAGAGTGAGACTCCATCTCAATAAATAAATAAACAAAAATGAAAAGGATTCTATTAAATCAAATAAGGCGGAAATGAATATTCATTCAATTTAGGTTTGTTCCTTTTATGGAATAAAATAATACATGTTAGATAAATGTCACTGCTTTTTTAGCCACTCATACATTACCATTTGGAATTATCTAGTATTTACAACCCAAAGTTGGTTCTCGAATCTTCTATCTCTCATCTTTGTGTGGTAATTTTACAAAATGTCCTCTTCATTTTTGAAGAAAAAAAAATGTGAAACGTTCGTGATCAAATGCTTCCCCCTGTGTTGTATTAGAGGAACCCGAAGCAAAGCCTCCAGAGGGCGCTGGAGAAGCTGCAGCTGCAGAGCAGTGACCCGAGGCGGGGGGCGCCTCACCCGCCAGGCAATGGCGGCCACAGCCTCCTGACAGGGATGCAGGGAGGTTGTGCACGCGGCGCTCATCTTTTCCCCACCATAGTGTTTTCCTGCCTTTTGGCTATAGAATCACCTCTGTTTTGGGTTTAAACAGGAAAAACAGTGCAGTCCGGGGCAGTCTCAACACTGACATTTTCCCACAAAGATTTCTAGGTCATCCAAAGAGCAATCAATCTACTGTGTTACACTGGCTCCTGGTGCCCAGAGAGGCCGAGAGAATGAAGGTCTGCGCTTTACGCCTGACTCTCTTGAAATGAATTCCTTCCACAAATTAGGAACTTGAATCTGTGGCTAAGGCTGCTTAAATAAACACGTGAACCTGGAGACATAAGGTACAGCAACATCTGCAGTTTCTTTTTCTTCCTTTTTTGAGGGGGGAGACAAAGTCTCACTCTGTAAACAGCCCAGGCTGGAATGCAGTGGCGCGATCTGGGCTCACTGCAGCCTCGACCTCCCAGGTTCATTTAATCCTCCCATGTCAGCCTTCCAAGTAGCTGGGACCACAGGTACACCACCACAGCTAATGTTTTTTTTTTTTTCTTTGCAATTTTTTTTGTAGCCATGGGGTTTGGCCATGTTGGGGTTTGGCCATGATGTCCAGGCTGGTCTGGTACTTAAGGGCTCAAGCAATCTGCCCGTCTTGACCTCCCAAAGTTCTGGGATTACAAGGGTGAGCCACCGACTTCTCTGCTTAAGTTCAAAAGGACAAATGATCTAGCCATTGTACCGGAGGCTAGGCTTAAAGCAACTATATCCTTTTCAACTTTACATAAATTTAATGACAGTCAACTCTAGGAGGTGATGGTGTCCATGTGTGGTCTGCACATTTATAGAACTCCGTATTATAGCCAACACACACACACACACACAATTTTTATAGTAACAAACTTTCTTATAGCTCCCAATATATTCAATTTCCTGTAAATAATTCACCAACATACATGTGTGAATTAGAAGAATGACAGTGATAGTAATGTATGCATTTGTAATAGAAATAGTTAACACTACCATTATTATGATGTTATTAGAAGTCCTCCACTTTGGAGACTGTATAAAAAGGATACTATATTTTCTTAAGCCAAGGATCTTCTTTTACCAGTTATACAGTAAGATCTCACTTAATGTCATCAATATGTTCTCGAAAACTGTGACTTGAAGCAAAATGAAGTATTCTGTGCAGCAGGAACTGAACTCCTATTTATATCAACTAGCCTATGATAAAATTAGTTTCATTATAGAGTAAGTCATTTCTCTTAAAGTCACAGTTTCCAAAAACCTATTGACATTAACTGAGGTTTTATTGTATGTAAACTTCAGTGGTTAAATTCTATGATGTTTTATATGGTTTCATATATAGCATAGGCAGAAAAATACTGTGAAGTTGAAGTTATTATTACAATGATATTTGTATTACATTATCACTTTAATATGTTTTCATTCACATTCCTTTAAATAATGTATTCAAAAATATTTTAAGCACAATTAAAAATATAAATATTAATAAGCACCAATATAAAAATGACTCAAATTTTAATGCTATTTTTATGGTTTTACATTTTACATAAGTGATCTTATACAGTGGTATATAAGAGTGAGAGGTGACAGCGTGCTGGCAGCCCCCGCATGCTCTGGGTGCCTCTTCGGCCTCCCCGCCCACTCTGGCGGCTCTTGAGGGGCCCTTCAGCCCACCGCTGCACTGTGGGAGCCTCTCTCTGAGTTGGCCGAGGCTGGAGCCATCTCCCTCAGCTTGCGGGGAGGTGTGGAAGGAGAGGTGTCGGGGGGGAACGGGGGCTGTGCACCGTGCTTGAGAGCCAACGTGAGTTCCGGGTGGGCGTGGGCTCAGCGGTCCTTGCACTCGGAGCGGCTGGCCAGCGCTGCTGGCTCCAGGCAGTGAGGAGCTTAGCACCCTGGCCAGCAGTTGCAGAGGGTGCACCGGGTCCCCCAGCAGTGCTGGCCCACTGGCATGGCGCTTGAATTCTTGCTGTGCCTCAGCTGCTTCCCCACGGGGCAGGTCTCGGGACCTGCAGCCCGCCATGCCTGAGCCTCCCTCACGCTGCCTTGGGCTCCTGCATGCTGGAGCCTCCCCATCAAGTGCAGCCCCCTGCTCCGCGGCACCTGGTCCCATCGACTGACCGCCCAAGGGTTGAGGAATGCGGGCGCATGGTGCAGGACTGGCGGGCAGCTCCACCTGCGGCCCTGGTGCAGAATCCGCTAGGTGAAGCCAGCTGGGTTCCTGAGTCTAGTCCGGACTTGGAGAACCTTTATGTCTAGCTAAGGGATTATAAATACACCGATCAGCACTCTGTGTCTAGCTCAAGGTTTGTAAACATACCAATCAGCACCCTGTGTCTAGCTAATCTGGTGGGGACTTGGAGAACTTTTATGTCTAGCTAAGGGATTGTGAATACACCAATCAGCACCCTGTGCCTAGCTCAAAGTTTGTAAATGCACCAATCAGCACTCTGTATCTAGCTAATCTGGTGGTGACTTGGAGAATCTTTATGTCTAGCTAAGGGGTTGTAAATACACCAATCAGCACTCTGTGTCTAGCTCAAGGTTTGTAAACACAACAACCAGCACCCTGTGTCTAGCTCAAGGTTTGTAAATGCACCAATCAGCTCTCTGTGGGGACTTGGAGAACTTTTATGTCTAGCTCAGGGATTGTAAACACACCAATCAGCACCCTGTCAAAAAGGACCAATCAGCTGTCTGTAAAACAGACCAATCAACTCTCTGTAAAATGGACCAATCAGCAGGATGTGGGTGGGGCCAGATAAGGGAATAAAAGCTGGCTGCTCAAGCCAGCAGTGGCCACGTGGTGGGGTCCCCTTCCACACTGTGGAAGCTTTGTTCTTTTGCTCTTTGCAATAAATCTTGTTGCTGCTCAGTCTTTGGGTCAGCACTGCATTTGTGAGCTGTAACACTCCACGAAGGTCTGCAGCTTCACTCCTGAGCCAGCGAGACCACGAACCCATCAGAAGGAAGAAACTCTGAACACAGCCGAACATCAGAAGGAATGAACTCCGGACACGCTGCCTTTAAGAACTGTAACACTCACTGCGAGGGTCCCCGGCTTCATTCTTGAAATCAGTGAGACCAAGAACCCAATAATTCTGGACACAAGAGGATCATACTACAAATATAAAAAATGTGATTTCTGCACTGAGATCCTTCTGCTGTAGATGTGGAGAAGTATGCAAAAGGAAGTATAATTCAATGTTATAGAAGTACAATGTAATATTTTAAAGATGCGTTAACTATAGGTGTGATCCCAAGTAGAAAACAATCAACTCTCCTCCATTGGCACAGAACAGTACGTAATTTATCTAGATGTTAAAGGATGTATAAAAAATCACGGGGTGGAATAAAGAGGATGGACATTTCAGGCATTTCAGAGAGAATATCAGTGCAAGCTTGGATTTGGGAAGCAGGATGCATAAACCAAATAGAGCAGCATATAGTTCAAAACGGTTAAACCATCAAGTACCTGCGGGTCTGTGATGACAGATGGGTTTGAACATGTTGGAAGGGGCCATTTCCTGTCTTATGGTTATGATTACTTAAATAAAATTTGGACGTTATCCTATAGTGGGGAACTCTGAAACACTTTTAAACAGAAGAGTACATCATCACGTTGGATTTCAGATGGCTCACTCTGGTGACTTCTTGACAATGATAAAACTAGACATAGACAAGCCAGGAAGAAAACTGTCACAATATCTTAAGAGTTCTAACTTTTTGTTTTAGTGCAGAAAACTATGCATAGAGGAAGGCACAGATTTTGAAGATGTTAAGCAAGTATATTTGAGAATTTGTTAACAGTTTTCTGACTTAGAACATAAGGAAACTTGTGTGGTTATTTGACAGAATAGGAGAAAACAAGCACAAAGACACCTGCAGGACATTCCAGTGGAGATGCTTGTAGAGATTTGGGACATGTGGATCTAGAATTTAGAAGTGGTCTAATATTGAATTATAGATTTGAAAATCACTAGCATCCCTGAAGATAGACATTTATGCTGTTGTCAAAATCATCCTGAAAAGATGACCATAGATTGAGCAGCCCTGCTTGGAAACATTCCAAAGCATTTTGGTTGTTATCTTTTGTTTTGTCAGAGTCAGAATCTCCCTCTGTCACCCAGGCTGAAGTACAGTGGCATCATCATGGCTCACTGGAGCCTCGCCCAGCTAAATATTTTAAAAATCATTATTACTATTTTAGAGACTGGGTCTCACTATTTGCCCAGGCTGATCTTGAACTCCTGGTCTCAAGAGATTCTCCTGTCTCAGCCTCCTTAGTCACTGGAATTACAGGCATGAGCCACTGAGCCTGGTGTTTAATATCCTCAAATCCCTTTATGATCTTGACTCATCTACTCCAGCAGCAATGATGGTCTCTTCCTGCTGCCACATTCACACTCATTGAGTAATTTATGTTCTTTTCGTATGTTACTTTGCTACTTTACATAAGCTGTTCCATCACAGGTCATCTTTGAAGCCCTTGCTTGCTTAATGTGAAAAATCCTCTTCATCTAACTTACACGTCTAATCTTATAGTCACCTCTTTATTTTAATTTTTAAACTTTTCCTTCTTTTTTATATCTCTTGATGAATTATCTGTTATATTATTTGTTCATATGTCCTTTCTTGTTTAGTCAGTGTTTCCAAAATTATTTTTATTTTCCATTCTTGGGACTTCTTAGTTTTGTTACCAGTTTTTACAGGTTTCCTTTTTTTTCAAGCAGATTATTTATAAGTATTTCTTATTATAATTTATGTTTTTAATAGCCCAACATTTTATTGATTTCTTTGAGATCACTGTAAAATATTTGGTTACAATTTTCACCATTTAAAAATGTATGCTTTTCTAGTTCGTGTACAGAGGTATAATTTTGTGCCTTCTTTTCTTATGTAATAAATTAATGTGGAACTTAACTGAGATAATTTACTGTGAACCATTGTTTCAATGAAATGAGTTCTTCTCTACTTTTGGAAAGCAGGAATGAACCAAGAGATATTTTCTACCTTTATGTTTCAAATGCTCCCTCCATAAAAATGTGTTGAAAATATGTCACCAGGCTTTGTGAAATCTGACTCCCATTGTCGCACTTTTATCTGAAACTTTTGTTACCTGTGAACAATATTATTCCCATCCTGCCCAATTTGTATTCAGCTCTCAGCAGTTTCTACTCAATGCACAACTTTGTCTTGGAAAGGAGATTGAGTTTGAGGGTTTCTAAATCCATATTGCTCCAGAAACATCAGGTATCCTGTCATTGCCCTCTTACCCTAACTTGAAATTTGGATACCACTGAAGCCCCTTTTGCTTCTGGCTGTGTTTTCAGATTGGCCTTTTGTACTTTCCAGTGACATTTATTCACAATTTTATTGTCCTAGTACTCCCAGAGCCATTGGAAACACACATATCTTTATAAAATTTTTCTACTTTTTTCCCCACACATAGAAATGGTGACACTAGGGGGAGGAGCCAAGATGGCCGAATAGGAACAGCTCCGGTCTACAGCTCCCAGCACGAGCGACGCAGAAGACGGGTGATTTCTGCATTTCCATCTGAGGTACCGTGTTCATCTCACTAGGGAGTGCCAGACAGTGGGTGCAGGTCAGTCGGTGAGCGCACCGTGCGCCAGCCGAAGCAGGGGCGAGGCATTGCCTCACTCGGGAAGCGCAAGGGGTCAGGGAGTTCCCCTTCCAGGGGTGACAGACGGCACCTGGAAAATCGGGCCACTCCCACCCGAATACTGTGCTTTTCCGACGGGCTTAGGAAACGGTGCCCCAGGAGAGTATAGCCCGCACCTGGCTCAGAGGGTCCTACGCCCACGGAGTCTGGCTGATTGCTAGCACAGCAGTCTGAGATCAAACAGCAAGTCGGCAGCAAGACTGGGGGAGGGGCGCCCGCCATTGCCCAGGCTCGCTTAGGTAAACAAAGCAGCCTGGAAGCTTGAACTGGGTGGAGCCCACCACAGCTCAAGGAGGCCTGCCTGCCTCTGTAGGCTCCACCTCTGGGGGCAGGACACAGACAAACAAAAAGACAGCAGTAACCTCTGCAGACTTAAATGTCCCTGTCTGACAGCTGTGAGGAGAGCAGTGGTTCTCCCAGCACGCAGCTGGAGATCTGAGAACGGGCTGACTGCCTCCTCAAGTGGGTCCCTGACCCCTGACCCCCGAACAGCCTAACTGGGAGGCACCCCCTAGCAGGGGCAGACTGACACCTCACACGGCCGGCCAGGTACTCCAACAGACCTGCAGCTGAGGGTTCTGTCTGTTAGAAGGAAAACTAACAGAAAGGACATCCACACCAAAAACCCATCTGTACATCACCATCATCAAAGACCAAAAGTAGATAAAACCACAAAGATGGGGAAAAAACAGAGCAGAAAAACTGGAAACTCTAAAAACCAGAGTACCTCTCCTCCTCCAAAGGAACGCAGTTCCTCACCAGCAACGGAACAAAGCTGGACGGAGAATGACTTTGACGAGCTGAGAGAAGAAGGCTTCAGACGATCAAATTACTCCGAGCTACGGGAGGATATTCAAACCAAAGGCAAAGAAGTTGAAAACTTTGAAAAAAATTTAGAAGAATGTATAACTAGAATAACCAATACAGAGAAGTGCTTAAAGGAGCTGATGGAGCTGAAAACCAAGGCTCGAGAACTACGTGAAGAATGCAGAAGCCTCAGGAGCCGATGCGATCAAATGGAAGAAAGGGTATCAGCCCTGGAAGATGAAATGAATGAAATGAAGCGAGAAGGGAAGTTTAGAGAAAAAAGAATAAAAAGAAACGAGCAAAGCCTCCAAGAAATGTGGGACTATGTGAAAAGACCAAATCTACGTCTGATTGGTGTACCTGAAAGTGACAGGGAGAATGGAAACAAGTTGGAAAACACTCTGCAGGATATTATCCAGGAGAACTTCCCCAATCTAGCAAGGCAGGCCAACATTCAGATTCAGGAAATACAGAGAACGCCACAAAGATACTCCTCGAGAAGAGCAACTCCAAGACACATAATTGTCAGATTCACCAAAGTTGAAATGAAGGAAAAAATGTTAAGGGCAGCCAGAGAGAAAGGTCGGGTTACCATCAAAGGGAAGCCCATCAGACTAACAGCGGATCTCTCGGCAGAAACCCTACAAGCCAGAAGAGAGTGGGGGCCAATATTCAACATTCTTAAAGAAAAGAATTTTCAACCCAGAATTTCATATCCTGCCAAACTAAGCTTCATAAGTGAAGGAGAAATAAAATACTTTACAGACAAGCAAATGCTGAGATATTTTGTCACCACCAGGCCTGCCCTAAAAGAGCTCCTGAAGGAAGCGCTAAACATGGAAAGGCACAACCGGTACCAGCCACTGCAAAATCATACCGAAATGTAAAGAACATCGAGACTAGGAAGAGACTGCATCAACTAACGAGCAAAATATCCAGCTAACATCATAATGACAGGATCAAATTCACACATAACAATATTAACTTTAAATGTAAATGGACTAAATGCTCCAATTAAAAGACACAGACTGGCAAACTGGATAAAGACTCAAGACCCATCAGTGTGCTGTATTCAGGAAACCCATCTCACGTGCAGAGACACACATAGGCTCAAAATAAAAGGATGGAGGAAGATCTACCAAGCAAATGGAAAACAAAAAAAGGCAGGGGTTGCAATCCTAGTCTCTGATAAAACAGACTTTAAACCAACAAAGATCAAAAGAGACAAAGAAGGCCATTACATAATGGTAAAGGGATTAATTCAACAAGAAGAGCTAACTATCCTAAATATATATGCACCCAATACAGGAGCACCCAGATTCATAAAGCAAGTCCTGAGTGACCTACAAAGAGACTTAGACTCCCACACATTAATAATGGGAGACTTTAACACCCCACTATCAACATTAGACAGATCAACGAGACAGAAAGTCAACAAGGATACCCAGGAATTGAACTCAGCTCTGCACCAAGCGGACCTAATAGACATCTACAGAACTCTCCACCCCAAATCAACAGACTATACATTTTTTTCAGCACCACACCACGCCTATTCCAAAATTGACCATATACTTGGAAGTAAAGCTCTCCTCAATAAATGTAAAAGAACAGAAATTGTAACAAACTGTCTCTCAGATCACAGTGCAATCAAGCTAGAACTCAGGATTAAGAATCTCACTCAAAACCGCTCAACTACGTGGAAACTGAACAACCTGCTCCTGAATGACTACTGGGTACATAACGAAATGAAGGCAGAAATAAAGATGTTCTTTGAAACCAACGAGAACCAAGACACAACATACCAGAATCTCTGGGATGCATTCAAAGCAGTGTGTAGAGGGAAATTTATAGCACTAAATGCCCACAAGAGAAAGCAGGAAAGATCCAAAATTGACACCCTAACATCACAATTAAAAGAACTAGAAAAGCAAGAGCAAACACATTCAAAAGCTAGCAGAAGGCAAGAAATAACTAAAATCAGAGCAGAACTGAAGGAAATAGAGACACAAAAAACCCTTCAAAAAATCAATGAATCCAGGAGCTGGTTTTTTGAAAGGATCAACAAAATTGATAGACCACTAGCAAGATTAATAAAGAAAAAAAGAGAGAAGAATCAAATAGATGCAATAAAAAATGATAAAGGGGATATCACCACCGATCCCACAGAAATACAAACTACCATCAGAGAATATTACAAACACCTCTATGCAAATAAACTAGAAAATCTAGAAGAAATGGATAAATTCCTCGACACATACACCCTCCCAAGACTAAACCAGGAAGAAGTTGAATCTCTGAATAGACCAATAACAGGAGCTGAAATTGTGGCAATAATCAATAGCTTGCCAACCAAAAAAAGTCCAGGTCCAGATGGATTCACAGCCGAATTCTACCAGAGGTACAAGGAGGAGCTGGTACCATTCCTTCTGAAACTATTCCAATCAATAGAAAAAGAGGGAATCCTCCCTAACTCATTTTATGAGGCCAGCATCATCCTGATACCAAAGCCTGGCAGAGACACAACCAAAAAAGAGAATTTTAGACCAATATCCTTGATGAACATTGATGCAAAAATCCTCAATAAAATACTGGCAAACAGAATCCAGCAGCACATCAAAAAGCTTATCCACCATGATCAAGTGGGCTTCATCCCTGGGATGCAAGGCTGGTTCAATATACGCAAATCAATAAATGTAATCCAGCATATAAACAGAACCAAAGACAAAAACCACATGATTATCTCAATAGATGCAGAAAAGGCCTTTGACAAAATTCAACAACCCTTCATGCTAAAAACTCTCAATAAATTAGGAATTGATGGGACGTATCTCAAAATAATAAGAGCTATTTATGACAAACCCACAGCCAATATCATACTGAATGGGCAAAAACTGGAAGCATTCCCTTTGAAAACTGGCACAAGACAGGGATGCCCTCTCTCACCACTTCTATTCAACATAGTGTTGGAAGTTCTGGCCAGGGCAATTAGGCAGGAGAAGGAAATCAAGGGTATTCAATTAGGAAAAGAGGAAATCAAATTGTCCCTGTTTGCAGATGACATGATAGTATATCTAGAAAACCCCATTGTCTCAGCCCAAAATCTCCTTAAGCTGATAAGCAACTTCAGCAAAGTCTCAGGATACAAAATCAACGTGCAAAAATCACAAGCATTCTTATACATCAATAACAGACAAACAGAGAGCCAAATCATGAGTGAACTCCCATTCACAATTGCTTCAAAGAGAATAAAATACCTAGGAATCCAACTTACAAGGGATGTGAAAGACCTCTTCAAGGAGAACTACAAACCACTGCTCAAGGAAATAAAAGAGGATACAAACAAATGGAAGAACATTCCATGCTCATGGGTAGGAAGAATCAATATCATGAAAATGGCCATCCTTCCCAAGGTAATTTACAGATTCAATGCCATCCCCATCAAGCTACCAATGACTTTCTTCTCAGAATTGGAAAAAACTACTTTAAAGTTCATATGGAACCAAAAAAGAGCCCGCATCGCCAAGTCAATCCTAAGCCAAAAAAACAAAGCTGGAGGCATCACACTACCTGACTTCAAACTATACTACAAGGCTACAGTAACCAAAACAGCATGGTACTGGTACCAAAACAGAGATATAGATCAATGGAACAGAACAGAGCCGTCAGAAATAATGCCACATATCTACAAGTATCTGATCTTTGACAAACCTGACAAAAACAAGAAATGGGGAAAGGATTCCCTATTTAATAAATGGTGCTGGGAAAACTGGCTAGCCATATGTAGAAAGCTGAAACTGGATCCCTTCCTTACACCTTATACAAAAATCAATTCAAGATGGATTAAAGACTTAAATGTTAGACCTAAAACCATAAAAACCCTAGAAGAAAACCTAGGCATTACCATTCAGGACATAGGCATGGGCAAGGACTTCATGTCTAAAACACCAAAAGCAATGGCAACAAAAGCCAAAATTGACAAATGGGATCTAATTAAACTAAAGAGCTTCTGCATAGCAAAAGAAACCACCATCAGAGTGAACAGGCAACCTACAAAATGGGAGAAAATTTTCGCAACCTACTCATCTGACAAAGGGCTAATATCCAGAATCTACAATGAACTCCAACAAATTTACAAGAAAAAAACAAACAACCCCATCAAAAAGTGGGCGAAGGACATGAACAGACACTTCTCAAAAGAAGACATTTATGCAGCCAAAAAACACATGAAAAAATGCTCACCATCACTGGCCATCAGAGAAATGCAAATCAAAACCACAATGAGATACCATCTCACACCAGTTAGAATGGCAATCATTAAAAAGTCAGGAAACAACAGGTGCTGGAGAGGATGTGGAGAAATAGGAACACTTTTACACTGTTGGTGGGAGTGTAAACTAGTTCAACCCTTGTGGAAGTCAGTGTGGCGATTCCTCAGGGATGTAGAACTAGAAATTCCATTCGACCCAGCCATCCCATTACTGGGTATATACCCAAAGGACTATAAATCATGCTGCTATAAAGACACATGCACACGTATGTTTATTGCGGCATTATTCACAATAGCAAAGACTTGGAACCAACCCAAATGTCCAACAATGATAGACTGGATTAAGAAAATGTGGCACATATACACCATGGAATACTATGCAGCCATAAAAAATGATGAGTTCACGTCCTTTGTAGGGACATGGATGAAATTGGAAATCATCATTCTCAGTAAACTATCGCAAGAACAAAAAACCAAACACCGCATATTCTCACTCATAGGTGGGAATTGAACAATGAGAACACATGGACACAGGAAGGGGAACATCACACTCTGGGGACTGTTGTGGGGTGGGGGGAGGGGGGAGGGATAGCATTGGGAGATATACCTAATGCTAGATGACGAGTTGGTGGGTGCAGCGCACCAGCATGGCACATGTATACATATGTATGTATGCTTTTCTAAAGTTAACATAAAAATTGAAAAGAAAAAAAAAAAAAAAAAAAAAAAAAAAAAAAAAGAAATGGTGACACTAAATGAGTCTTGTGGCTGTTGGTGGTTTGTAATTTGGGGTTAAGGAGAACTCCTTGTGGCCTGGGTTTTATTTTGTTGGAAATGTTATTTGCAGGTTTTCAGTTCTGTCATTGCTGTTTCCCTGTCTGTTAATGTTCACCATCTTCCTACAATCCTTCATTAAAAAAAAAAGTTATACACTTCAACCTGTTCAGAAGTTAGACTTGAACATATTTGACCAAAGCTGTTTATCAGCCTAGGGATAGCAGGTTTTAAATGCCATTACTCGTTTATTTGTAGACAATAATTAGGACTTGATGGCATTCCCACAAGAGAAAACACAGCTTGTTAAAGATAAATATCTGACACAATTTCAAAGTATACCTACAACTAAGTAGGCCATCTTGTGTAGTGCTAAGGCCTTTTTTTTCTGGGTATCCCAGTACTTCAGAATAAATCTGCTGAAATGTCCCAAACATATGCACGATAGCCAGGAAATAAAAATCTATAGAACCACCTAAGTCACTCTTCTCTGTGTGCCCAACATAGAATCTTGGCATCACTCTCGCCCTGCAACTTCGGTTATACTTTCAAAATAGCCCTATGACTTATAAATAGTTCCCCAATAAAAATACAGCATTTCTCCTTGACTACAGTTGATCAGAAAACAAAAACCCAATTCTCATCCACTTACCTCCGTCCTTTTTCCCTTGATTTTATTACTAGCCCATAGTGAGGATTAATGGAAAGTCCATTATGGCTTCATGATGGCAATAGATACTAGGTTTCTTATGAGGCTAATACATTTTCCAACAATAACAAAGAAGTTTCCAACAGTAGAGTGGCAAAACACAGAAGTTTTTAATATTCAAGCAGGATTTTGGGTCCGCTCTCCTTTTAGATCTCATTGAAATTAATATTGCCTGTCAGGTTTAAGACTTCAGTGCTGATTAAGCTAGACACATTGTGGGAATAGCAATGTGTTGTTCTTTATGGATAATTGGAACAGTGGTAACTTTTTCATTTGGCATTTGGCATAGCCCTTTTTGTGAGGAGTGACTGGGATTGGAATATTTAATCTCCTTGGAGAAAGTATAGCATTTTATTCATCTTTCAATACTCAGTACCTAACCAAGAGTCTGACACAGAGTAAAAGCTGAAAATACTTGTTACACTGAAAACTAAATAAACAAATGAGTGGATGAATAAACAAATATATAAAATACAATCTATAGGGAAAAAACATTATCCTCTTCATCTATCCAGATATTGAACAGAGTTCTCGGTAGTTTGCTAGCTGATATCCAAGGTATGCTTGTTTAAAATAGAGTGGTCCTGCTTTTAGCAGGATACATTTTGTGGTTATAAATGAAAGTGAAGAAAAGGCACTGTGCCACCAGTAAAACAGAAAACAATAATGTGGAAAAATGTTTTTTTCAGGACATTTTCAGTGCCCAGATTCTATTTTAAAACATGATTGATGACCTATTTTGCCGATTAACTCTTGAAGTAGAGAATTTTACAATTCAGTATACTTATTTCCAATATATGGCATCTTCCTACTTGAAGTGCCATCATTTCTTCATTGTTAGATAAAATGCAATAAAGAACATACTGAATTTCTTTTCTTTCTTCTTGATTTGCAGTATTTTGAAATTACTAAAGTTTAATACACAGAGGACATTTGTTCAAGAAAGAAATAATAACGCTCCATTTTAGTTTAATGCAGGCCATTCTCTGAGAATGGGAAGCAAATATTCTCCTTCCATTACAAGCTTTGCAAATCCAAATGATCTCGAGATTAGGGCTACACAAGTTAATTATATTCACTAAATTTTCAAAATCTCATTATTTTTGTCCAAAGGTTCAAATATCTCACACCGCTGTAAAAAGGCCAGGCGCAGTGGCTCATGCCTGTAATCTCAGCACTTTGGGAGGCCAAGGTGGGCAAATCACTTGAGGTCAGGAGTTCGAGACTAGCCTGGCCAACATGGAGAAACCCCATCTCTACTAAAAATACAAAAGTTATCCAGACATGGTGGTGGGCACCTGTAATCTCAGCTACTCGGGAGGCTGAGGCAGGAGAATTGTGTGAGCCTGGGAGATGGAGGTTGCAGTGAGCCAAGATTGTCTCACTGCACTCCAGCCTGGGCTACAGAGTGAAACTCTGTCTCAAAAACAAAACAAAACAAAACAAACCACACACACACACAAAGTTGTCACAAGGCACAAGAGATTGTAAATTTGTTGTTGTTTTTTTTTTCACTCACTTAAACTAGAAATACTAATTGGTACCCAACAGTACAAAAATAACATTAGAGAAAAAACAAAATAAGGACTTTTTATGTAAGTAGCAAATGAACTAGCTACAGTCAGGTATGAAATTTACTTTCCCATGGGTAATAATTTTAACATAAAATTTTAATGAAAATAATGAATACATTTTTAGTACTTAAACTGCACCAATAAAAAGAACCATATCCACAGCAACAGCAGTAACCTAATGAGGCAGGGCATGGTGGCTCATGCCTGGAATTGCACCACTCTGGGAGGCCGAGGCAGGAGGATGTCTGGAGCCCAGGAGTTTGAGACCAGCCTGGGCAACATAGCCAAATCTCTTCTCTACAAAAAATACAAAAATTAGGGAGGTGTGGTGACACGTGGCTTTAGTACCAGCTACTTGCGAGGCTGAAGTGGGAGGATTGCTTGAGCCCAGGAGGTCAAGGCTGCAGTGAGCTGTGATTAAGCCACTACACTCCAGCCTGGGGGACAGAGTGAGACCCTGTCTTTAAAATAAATAAATAAATAAATAACCAAATGGGTTATCACACATATTTGAAGAGCATATAATCCACATAATTTCACACTAGCTTTGATTTTTTTTTAAATTAGCTGGGCATGATGGCTGCTGCCTGTAATCCCAACTACTCAGGAGGCTGAGGCAGGAGAATTGCTTGAATCCGGGAGGCAGAGGTTGCAGTGAACCGAGATAATGCCATTGTGCTCCATCCTGGGCGACAGAGGGAGACTCCTTCTCAAAAAAATAAATAAATAAATAAAAAAGATACAACGAGTCAAAGGTGATACCAACAATACATAAAATTCTCACGTAATATCTACATTTACAAAGAGGTGATATATTTGCTGCTCTGAATGGTGTGCTAGGAATTATAAAAATGTGACTCATACACTTATTTGAAAACCCACCTGCTGGTGAGTGAAAGAGCTTCAGTTTCATTCTTAGGCTCCAATGTATTTTAAAACTTAATCGTTGGTCGATGTGAACTCAATATCTGAACTTCATTCAATCAACCAGTAATTACTGAAATATTTGTTGAGGACCCAAGGTGCGCCAAGAATTATTGACAGCTGGGAATGCAAAAATAAAAGCACCATTGTAATGTTAGGGGAAGTATGTGAGGGAGAAAAAATGAAATATAAATCAGGTGGAGGGTCTAGATTTGCAAAGGTGCAGCGTTGGGAGGAAGCCTCTCGGGAAAAGAGCAGCTCCTGAGAGTGAAGGATGCATGTAACAGGTGGGAATATGCAGGATTTAGCAAGGCTTTGAAATTCAGATTGTCTTGAAAACAACAGAAAAATACTGGAAGAATTTTAAGCAGAGCAGTGACTTGCCAAAATATAAACTTTGAAGAAAAAGAAAAACTCTGTTGGCATTCTAGAGAATAATTATTTAGAAGCAGAGGATTAAAATGCATTTTGGCATGAATAATATTGTCCATAGGCAACCTAAAGTAGTCATTAAGAGAATACATTTTTATCATTTGAAACAGCAATTAATTAGAACAAATTTATACTTTAACATTTCCTTAAGGTAGTTATAGTTCACATAACTTTAAAGAGTCTTTATCATATAATTAGAATAAACTATTTTGCCTGACACCAAAACTTGGATCACTTCTCTTGAAGTCAATGATAGGTGTGAAATGAACTGTTTTCCTTTTAGATTTGGTCTGGGAGTACATCAGATCACTATTTTCAAAGTGGATATTAGTAAAAATGTCACTTTCTCACAAAAACCTTTTTTGACCTCTCCTTTGTGATCTAAACCTGGTGTCATGCCTTCTACATGAGACATTTTCATTACATTTCTGTTGAATTGAACTGCTTAAAAACATAATCTCAATATGTTTTATGCAATAAATGTTTTCATCATAAGCAGTTTTTTCTCTCTTCTTCAGAGTATATGACAAGACAGAAACTAATCCATTTACAGATGATATATTTTAGTGTGTAAGAAAAAAAAACTCCTTCATATTACTACATGTTGTTGACAAAGTGAAAAATAAAAATGTGTATATAAAATGTTTTTAAAGAAAAAAATTTCCAGTTAATAGGAAATTATATGTCAGGAAATTATACTATGTATTTTAGAATTCCCTTTCTGTTGAAAGAAAAAAATCAGCAAGTCAAAAGAGTGTAAATTTATTTTTTAATTTTTTCTCTGTGCTCTGAATTCATAGTAATGATAAGGAGAATATTTTTTAATTAAATGACATACAATAAATAAATATGGCCAAGCATGGTGGCTCGCGCCTGTAATCTCAGCACTTTGGGAGGCGAGATGGGCAGATCACGGGGTCAGGAGATTGAGACCATCTTGGCCAACATGATGAAACCCTGTCTCTACTAAAAATACAAAAATTAGCCAGGTGTGGTGGCATGCGCCTGTAGTCCTAGCTACTTGGGAGGCTGAGGCAAGAGAATCGCTTGAACCTGGGAGGCGGAGGTGCAGTGAGCCGAGATCACACCACTGCACTGCAGCCTGGGTGACAGAGTGAGACTCCGTCTCAAAAATAAATAAATAAATAAATAAATAAATAAAGATTAATATCTCTTTGGACCAAAAGTGGGAGAAGATTACACAGAGACAAGCGAGCATTAAGGATGAGCAGTTAATTAGAAACAAGGAAGGCAGGCCAATAATGTGCCTCCTGGAGGGCTAACATAGCCAAAGTTGCCCTAGTTGTGGTGGGAAGGGGGCAAAGAAAACCAACCACATACAATAAGGAGTTTCAAGTGAACTTTTCAGGCCTTGAAAAAACACTTTTTTTTTTTTTTTTGAGACGGGGTCTTGCTCTCTTGCCCAGGCTGGAGTGCAGTGGTGCGATCTCGGCTCGCTGCAACATCTGCTTTGTGGTTTCAGTTTATTTTTATCTATTTTTGACCCTTAGACTCTTCCCCTACTTGTAAGCCCTAAAACTGTATTTTAAAGTATTTATATTTACAGTTATAAATATATTTAAAATATTTAAAGTATGCTTGGTATAATTTATCAAACATCTGGCTAGTTGGTGGTAGCACATTTTGCTTTGGGAATCTACCATTTTGCTGGATTCTTTATAAATCAAACATACTTTATATTAGAGAAGAACATTAGACTAAAAAGAAATTTATAAATATTTATGTAGGTTCTTTGATGGAATAAAAATTCACAAATTGTTACTATTACATCATAAAAATATTATTACAGCAGAAGGCAGAAAACCTAAGAAACTTTTAAAGTCTACATAAAAATAATACACTGATTCTTATGTGTGGGAATGTGTATAAAGCACACAGAGAGAATATGATATGTAAACAACAACAACAGCATTTCTAATGTTTGGGAATGAGTACTTGTGAATCAGGGTCCAACTTTTAGAAATAAGGCTATGCAGTGTTAGAAAAGTGTTGTAGTTTAAACAGTGAAGATAAAATTGCTGGTGTTGGAGCAGGTAAAACTATTAAATGACAAAAACCGACTGCATGTCAATGAGAACAGTGATACTAAAATGCATGTGAAAGGTTTGAAAACATTTGTTTCATACAAAATAAGTGGAGAAGGCACTATTTTAATTCATTTACATAATATACCATAAAATGTTTACATGTAGTTAAAGTTATTAAATACATATTATAATTGAATAGTTGACTTTTTTCAACATACCAAATGGCTTGTATTTCCAGGTAGGCAAAACTCTGTTTCATTGATCATATCATTGGGATTGTTATATATTTGAAGATACGTGGGAAAATTCACACTGTTATTTTCGATGAAATATGAGTAGAAAATGTAATTTTCCCAAATTAATCTATTTGTGTAATATGTGATTTTAACTATGCATGTGAAATTAATTAATTGATTGACTATGAATAGACAATTTTTCAACATCCTTTAATGTTTGTCTATTCAGATTGGCCAAAACACTCCTTCATTTTTCTTTCTGTTGGGGGTCTCCTTATATCTGTGTATATATAGTATTTGTTTTAAAGTAGTATTCAGGTTGTTTAATTAATTGCATATAATGAGAAATGATTCTTCTCCTAATTGCTAATTTTCCTTTCTGTTAGTTTCTACCATGCACTTTAGGATTTTAGATTGAAATTCATCTTTCAATTGAAAAAGAAGTGCTTCTTTTGCTACGCATTCACCATTTCCTAATAAGGTTTTTGTTTCTTTTCCTGACCACCTATAGCACAGAATGAGGCCAAAACAACAGACTCGGAGTTTCTGTGCAGTAGATACTTGGTGAATGTCACAGATATGGTCGCTGGGCATGGAAGGTGCATGGCTCAAGTGTTGAGGGCTGAGCAACACTTCTGATTCTCACAGCTTTATAAACCCTACAGTGTACAGGAGAAAGCACATACATTTTTGTGTTTGGGGAGCCCAAGGCAGGCAATCACTTGAGATCAGGAGTTTGTGATCTGCCTGGCCAACATGGCAAAACCCCATCTCTACTAAAAATACAAAACTTAGCCAGGCGTGGTGGTGCACTCCTGCAATCCCAGCTACTCGGGAGGCTGAGGCAGGAGAATCATAATATTTTTTATGATGTAATAGTAACAATTTGTGAATTTTGATTCCATCAAAGAACCTACATAAATATTTATAAATTTCCTTTTAGTCTAATGTTCTTCTCTAATATAAAGTATGTTAGATTTATAAAGAATCCAGCAAAGTGGTAGATTCCCAAAGCAAAATGTACTACCACCAACTAGCCAGATGTTTGGTAAATTACACCAAGCATACTTTAAATATTTTAAATATATTTATAACTGTAAATATAAATACTTTAAAATATAGTTTTAGGGCTTACAAGTAGGGGAAGAGTCTAAGGGTCAAAAATAGATAAAAATAAACTGAAACCACAAAAGGACATAAACACAAGCACAAACAATAAAACTATTGCTGCCTCAAGTGCAAAATTTGGTATCATAAATGACTACTGTGAAGGCTTAACAAAGACATAAGAAAATGAAAATCTAGACCTCAAGATGTGCAACCTGGAAACTCAGGCCTGGAGAATGCTGGATAAAGCTGAAATTCTTGAAATGTCTACATACTCAGTGGAGTTGTGGTGAGAGAAAAGTATCTGTACAAAGAGTAGTGGAAATCAAGTTCTTTCTGGCCTAACATAAAGCAAATAAATACTGCCGTCATGGCTGTCACTACTATGACTACAGCTACAGCAGTGAGTCTGACTACTAACTACTGCTCTAATATTTCCATGTACACTACTACAAATCTAGTATTACAGTAACAATTACCACGAGGACACTATCACCACCATCATCTTAATGAGTTTATTAGCAAAGGTACAAAGAACACGAGGACCCAAGACAGTATGAATAAAAGTCAGCAGGCTGGACGTGGAGATTCACACTGTAATCCGAGCATTTGGGGAGGCCAAGGTGGGAGGATCGCTTGAGATCAGGAGTTTGAGACCAGCCAGGCCAACGTGGGGAAACCCCTTCTCTACTAAAATACAAAAATTAGCTGGTCATGGTGGCGGGTGCCTGTAATCCCAGCTACTCGGGAGGCTGAGGCAGGCAAATCACTTGAACCTGGGAGGCGGAGGTTGCAGTGAGCCGGAATCCTGCCACTGCACTCCAGCCTGGGTGACAGAGCAAGACTCTGTCTCAAAACAAAACAAAAAAAACTCAGTAGAGAATAAAACAATATAAATAGATCCTCTTCCCATGACTACTGATACTAAAACAGAATTTCAGAGAAGTGTGTATACAATATATATGTTTTTGAAATAAAAATATTCCTGATAAAATAACAAGGAGGTTATAAAACATAAATATAAAGCTGATCAGGCAGTTTTGGAAAATATAGAGCAATATAAAACTGAAAACATAACTCTGAACAAAATAGAACTTAAGAACAAAAAAATGAAAAATAAAAGCTAATAATTGTAATTAAATTTATTATTTAAAAAAAAATGAAATAAGGCCAGGCGCGGTGGCTTATGCCGGTCATTCCAGCACTTTGGGAGGCCAAGGCGGGTGGATCACGAGGTCAAGAGATCGAGACCATCCTGGCCAACATGGTGAAACCCCGTCTCTACTAAAAGTACAAAAATTAGCTGGGTGTGGTGTCACGCCTCTGTAGTCCCAGCTACTTGGGAGGCTGAGGGAGGACAATCAGAGATTGCAGTGAGCCAATACTGCACCTCTGCACTCCAGATTAAAAAAAAAGTGGGGGGAATTAGAAAATTAGAGAATCTAGACAAATCTGAAGAAGTTACCAAAGACAAAGCACAGTACAATAAAGAAATAGAAAATAGGATGGACCTTTAGGAACGTACTGGTTACTTTGAGAATTCCTAGTAAAAATCAAACTGGAATTTCTAAAGAAGAAAATAGAGAAAACCAGGCAGAAATATTATGAAAGATAAAAAATCGATAAATGTAGGAAGCATCCACCAGGCAGGACAAATAAAAACAAATCAAACTGTGGACATTAAAAAAACAATTGAAGAACATAATGACAAAAAAAGCTCAAAAGTTGCCAGAAAGAAGTTTCAGGCCAGGCGCCGTGGCTCACACCTGTAATCCCAGCACTTTGGGAGGCCGAGGTGGGTGGATTATGAGGTCAGGAGATCGAAACCATCCTGGCTAACACCGTGAAACCTCGTCTCTACTAAAAATACAAAAAATTAGCCGGGCGTGGTGGCGGGCGCCTGTAGTCCCAGCTACTTGGGAGGCTGAGGCAGGAGAATGGCGTGAGCCTGGAAGGCAGAGCTTGCAGTGAGCCGAGATCCTGCCACCGCACTCCAGCCTGGGCAATAGATTGAGATTCTGTCTCCAAAAAAAAAAAAAAAAGTTTCAGTTCAAAAAACAAATTAAAATAAAATGTCTACATATTTCTTAGCAGTAGTAGTGGAAGCAAACCTATAATGGAAGAATTGCTTCAAAGCGCTGAGACAAAAAAAAAAAAAAAAAAAGGTTAACTTAGCCTTATGCACCCAATAAAAATATTTTTCAAGAATTAGCTTGTAGCAAAAATGAAGTTAATCACTACCAACTTAAAAAAATATGTATCAGGAAGGAGTAAAAGGACTAAGTAAGACAGCTTTTATGATGCAAGAAGAAATAGGAAGCACAAAATCAGTTTAATTTTTTAAAAAAGTGTAAAAGCAACAAATATTTTTAGTTTGAAACAATAGTACTAAACTATGACTAATGGGATTAAAGTAAAAGATAATAAGAGATCTAAAATTCAGGTAAACAGAAGCATGAATTATTGGGGTTAATTAAAGATCAAGTGCTCCAAGGTACTTCCATTTCAGGGAAGAATAAAGCTGCTACTGATTGACATTGGGCTTCATTAAGTATGCATTGGGAAATGTAAAGGCAAATCCCTAAAATACTGAAGATAATGACTATATGTTATATAATTTCCAGAATCTAGATTTATAACATTATTACAAACTTTATACAGTATAACTTTAAGTCTAGGCCAGGCGCGGTGGCTCAGGCCTGTAATCCTAGCACTTTGGGAGGCCGAGGCGGGTGTATCACTTGAGGTAGGGAATTTGAGACTAGTCTGGCCAACATGAGGAAACCTCGTCTCTACTTTAACCCCAGCTAAAATACAAAAATTAGCTGGGGATGGTGGCACACCTCTATAATCCCAGCTACTCTGAAGGCTGAGGCAGGAGAATTGCTGGAGCCTGGAAGGCAGAGGTTGCAGTGGTCCAGCCTGGGAGACAGAGCCAGACTCCGTCTAAAAATAAATAAATAAATAAATAAAAATAAATCTATAGCTGGAAAATTAAAGAACTAAATAATAATAACAATCATAATAATAAAAATTAATCATCCAAAAAAGAGAAGAAATTAAGAGAAAGTGGAACATAGAGAAATAAAAAAGTTAAATGATTAAAAAATCCAAATATATAAATAATCACTGGATTAAACTCAGTTTAAAACACATACAGACGGGCTGGGCGCAGTGGCTCACGCCTGTAATCCCAGCAGTTTGGGAGGCCAAGGCGGGCAGATCACAAAGTCAGGAGTTCAAGACCAGCCTGACCAACATGGTGAAACCCCGTCTGTACTAAAAATACAAAAATTAGCCGGACGTGGTGGCACATGCCTGTAATCCCAGCTACTCAGGAGGCTGAGGCAGGAGAATTAATTGAACCCGGGAGGCGGAGGTTGCAGTGAGCCGAGATTGTACCACTGCACTCCAGCCTGGGCAACAGAGTGAGACTCTGTCTCAAAACAAACAAACAACACATACAGACATTTACATAAATACATATAATATATGTATGGACACAAGATAAATCATGGAAAAGGAGACATTCTGAAACAAAGAGCAAAAGATTTAAAAATGAAAGAAATTTAAATTCAGAAAATAACAGAAACGACCCTGACATACCTATAGTAATATCTGGCAAAATATACTGTAAGTCAGAAGCTGGTTGTAGGATGTGTAATGCACTGCACAATGATTAATTTTTAGTTAAGGGAAGAAATAATTTTTAAAAATAAAATAATTTTTTTTTTTTTGAGACAGAGTCTCTCTGTCGCCAGGCTGGAGTGCAGTAGTATGATGTTGGCTCACTGCAACCTCCACCTCCTGGATTCAGGCAATTCTCCTGTCTCAGCTTCCCAAGTAGCTGGGACTACAGGTAAGCACAACCACGCCCAGCTAATTTTTGTATTTTTAGTAGAGACGGGGTTTAACCATTTTGGCCAGGATGGTCTGGATCTCTGGACCTCGTGATCCCCCTGCCTTGGCTTCCCAAAGTGCTGGGGTTACGGGCCGTGAGCCAGTGTGCCTGGCCAAAAATATTTAAAATACTAATTGAAACAGCTGAAAGAAACAATGTACAAATCCACTATCATCTGGGAAGATGTCATACTGTACCTCTTACTGATTGTGAGGGTAGACGATATTTTAAAAATCCAATTTAAAACAGATTTAGGCCAAGTGCTGTGGCTCATGCCTGTAATCCCAACACTTTGGGAGGCCGAGGTGGGCAGATCACTTGAGGTCAGGAGTTCCAGACCAGCCTGGCCAACATGGTGAAATTTTGTCTTTACTAAAAATACAAAAATTAGCCTGGTGTGTTGGCGGTGGTGCCTGTAGTTACAGATACTGGGGAGGCTCAGGCAGGAGAATAGCTTGAACCCGGAAGGCAGAGGTTGCAGTGAGCCGAGATCATACCACTGCACTCCAGCCTGGGCAACAGAGTGAGGCTTTGTCTCAAAAAACAAAAACAAAAAGAAAAACCAGATTTAATTGGCACTTACAAAACCCTTCACCCTGCAATTAGAGGATACACACTTTTCTCAAATAGAACAGAATATTTATTAAAATGTATCACAGTCTGGGTCATTATGCAAGCCTCAGTTTCCAAAAAAGTGGTATGACACAGTATATTCTCTGACAGCAATGCATTTAAGATAAAAATAAATGACACTCAAAAAGATATTGGGAAAATTAATTGTGCCTCAAAATTATTTTGGTTCAAGAGAAGAATAAAATATGTTTTAAAATAATAATTAGAAGATAATATAATGAAAATGCTGTATATTAAATACTGTAGGATACAACGAAAGTATATATTTATAATAATTAGTGCTCATATTACAAGAATGCTTGAAGGACAGTAGACTTACATTGGAAGAAATACAGCAAAATAAAATCAGGGAAAGTAGACGAACACAGCTAATAAAGAGAAAAAATAAATAGAAAAACAAGATGTAGTAGAGAATATGATTATAACAGAAGTTTTGTGGAAAGACCAATAAAAGAAGTAAACTTTTTGGCTGGACGCAGTGGGTCACGCCTGTAATCCCAGCACTTTGGGAGGCCGAGGCAGGCAGATCATGGGGTCAGGAGATCGAGACCATCCTGGCTAACATGGTGAAACCCCGTCTCTACTAAAAATACAAAAAAATTAGCCGAGCGTAGTGGCGGGCACCTGTAGTCCCAGCTACTCTGGAGGCTGAGGCAGGAGAATGGTGGGACTGAGTGAGACTCTGTCTCAAAAAAATAAATAAATAAATTTTAAGATAGAGCAAGCAAATGACAAAATACGTATATAATATTCAGAATGAATGATTTATTAAGTTATCGATGCACAGAGATTTTTTAAATGAGAATATTTTTACTTTTTATTTTCTGTGTATAAAGCCACCCATGTGTCTATGGGTGGTCTGGGCAGTTCTGCTAATGTGATCTGTACTTGGCTGGTCTTGCCTGTACTGGCTGATGTATCTGTGGGGGGCTTGGCTAGAGTTTGGCTGACCTAAGATGCCAGCCTAACCTAGGAGGACTCAAATGTCCTTAACATTTTTGTCAAATTTCTCAAACAGACCAGACTTGACATGTTTCTGTGGCAGTGGTAGAGTCCCAAAAAGGTTGCAGAAATGTCCAAGTGTTTTTTCAAACTTCTGCTTGCATCTGTTGGCCAAACCTGCTGTCCTGTGGGCCAAACCAAATCACATGCCCAAGGTACATAGAGGCATGGAAAACTGTGGTCACTAATAAAATTGATCTGCCTCAAATATTAGGGAACACATTTTGCAATTTTCTTTGATATACCAAACTTCCAGAAAAACATAAATGACTGAAACTGACAAGAAAATGATGGCAAATTTAAATAATTCTATAACCATTAAATAAATTGAATTGGTAGTTAAAAATCATCCCACAAAGAAAACCTCTAGCTAAAGTGTTTAAGAGCTAAACACTTGAAGAGGTAAGTTTAACGTTTTTTCAAGATTCTGCTAATTTCACATGCATAGAATGCACCCATACACTGGAAAATCAGAGAATATTATTTGATTAATCTATAAATTGTGAATAATTTTGATTCTCAAACCAGATAAATATGTTTCCAGAAAATAAAACCACTGACTAATCTAATGAAAATAGATTCAGAAATTATAAAGAAAATGTGATCGAACTGGCCCCTCATAAGAAGCTGCCAATCTCCTAGGCATTTGCTGCCTCACTTAGGATGGTATCTCAGGGTCGCACAGGTCCTGCTCCTGCCTGGCACTCACCTGGGCCATACTCAAAGTGGCCCTCACAGCCTGGGTCTAGCAAGAGAGCAGGCATTGAAACAGGTCCATCTTGGGAGAGAAACAGAGGCCTCACAAACACTACCATGAGGAGTATGTAGACAAGCCTTGATTCTGGCCTTCAAAGTGGAGGAAAAGAAATCATAGTGCTCTCCCTAGCAGTTCGCAGCACAACTCAACACTCTTTAATATACAAAAATGATCATGCCAACACAAAACTAGAAGCATAAAAAGAAAATTCAAAAGAAAAGCAGCTCTCAGAAAAAGAAAATGCAAAACGGATATGAGTAAAAAAAGGATAAAAAAGAGACTGAGATCATATGGAGAATGAAGCCAAAACAGATTTTGCTTCCAGGCTCCTATAAAACTAGATTTTTTTCCTGAGAAGCTGCTAGCAAACTCTTTAACCAAGCCAGAGAGAGAGAAAGAGAGAAAGAAAGAAAAGACATTCTTTCAATAAATGATAAGATAATGGCAGAGAAAGAATCAAAGCATTTTTTTTCATTTTTATTGATCAATTTTGTTGATCAAGAAAACCCCATCATCACTGATTACCCAGTAGATTTCAAATTAAAAAGAAAAGATCAAGAATGACTAACAATGCACAGAAAAACCAGAAGATCATTTCAATGACCCTGTATTCTAAATCCATGGTTTACAACAGACCAGATATGACCATGTATTATAAAAAATACAAGAAAGCTATTGGTTCAAAAATAATCGAGGAAAATGTTTAACTGTTGTTTGAGCACATAAGACAATTCCTTGTCTTATTTCTTTGGAATGGCTGTTATCTAGGACCTTTATGTAGATGAGTCAGTTGTCTAGATTTTCTTTTGGCAAGTCCCTTATTAAACACCTGATTATTGGATTCCATAGGGCAAACTAGGGGTAACTGAAAAAAAATATGACATCCACAAAGCACTGTAGGTGTTCCAGATGGTTCCTAGAGGTTTCATAGCTTGTCAAAGGGCAAATGGCAGCACTGCTGTGTCTTGGCAGGTTCCTAGTAAGAGGAAAACAAAGGAAGATTCTGAGGTCACAAGCAATAATGTTTCTTAGGTTGAGATTTGAAAAGTAGTAGTGAGTAGCATGGCTTGTGTTGTTTCTCTTACTCTCCTGGCCCCCTGAGCCCACGTGCCTAATCATGAGACATTCCCTGTGATATCCATTGCCAAGGACAGGCTTCATGGGATAAAGGGGGCTGAATGCACCTGGCATGAATGCCCAGGTGAATAGTGCATGCATGCTGCCACTTCTGGTTAGATGTATCTTGCCAGAATCAATGTCTTTGAACTAATATTATGTCATATCAGGGCCAAAAACTTTCTCCATCCTGCATGCATGTCTAGTCACATGCCATAGACATCTGGGCTGGCTTTAGAGTCTTTTCAATTTGTTGCAAGGCAATCTTACATGTAAGAGAAGTAGGTGGTTGTACACAGGATTGGTAATGAGAGATCATAGGAACAACTTCTTGCCTCAATATATTTCCCCATATCGAGGAATCTGTATTCTGTTTATTTTTGGATTAGGAGTTGCCATCTCCAGGTCCTAGTCGGCCCTCCATCATGTGATGAGGGCAACACAGCAAGATGAATATTCACACATTAAATGTATTTTCATCAGACTTTACAAGATGACTATCTTCCAAAGATAAAATAAGAGCTCTGAAAGTAATGAACAAGGTGAGTGGAAAGGATGGCAGAAGAGGAGGAAATGAGAAGAAAAGTGAGGGGGACAAAAGACAGTGCTCTCCTAGTCTACAGACGTGGCTGTATTCCCTCTCCATCTCTTCAAGTGCATGCAAATGAAATTTCATGTGAGTAAATGTGTGTATATGTGTGTCAGTGTGAATGAGGGAGAGAGAGAGAGGAAGGATATGTGTGTGAGTGTGTGAGTCTTTTTCAGAGAAATCAGCTTTGAACTGTTCAGTTTACCCCAGAGCTTCCAGTGTTCCCAGGAGCACCAACCCCAGCTCTGAACCTGGAGCTGGTGAGGAAGGCAGGCAGCTGTGCATTAGGCTGCGGCGACTGCAGCTATGGAATGGACTGTATTCTGCTCCATCCTCTTAGTGAGGTGATACTGGTGAAATGGGCTTCTTACTTGATTCAGGATATTAGTAAACATGCCCAGAAAAAGCATTTTTCAAGAATTCACTATGATCTCACTAATTCACCAGTTACTGATCAATTAACAACAAACCATTTAAATGCATGCATATAAATATGATTAAAAATTTTTTTTGGCCAGGTGCAGTGGCTCACGCCTGTAATCCCAGCACTTTGGGAGGCTGAGGCGGGTGGATTGTGAGGTCAGGATTTCAAGACCAGCCTGGCCAAGATGGTGAAACCCCGTCTCTACTAAAAAATACAAAAAATTAGCCGGTGCAGTGGCAGGTGCCTGTAATCCCAGCTACTCAGGAGGCTGAGGCAGGAGAATCGCTTGAACTAGGAGGATGGAGGTTGCAGTGAGCCGAGATCACGCCACTGCACTCCAGCCTGGGTGACAGAGTGAGACTCTATCTCAAAACAAAACAAAAAAAACATTTTTTTTGAGAGAGGATCTCACTCTGTCGCCTAGGCTGGAGTGCATTGGCGTGATGTCGGTTCACTGCAACCTAAGCCTCCTGGGCTCAAGCCATCCTCTTACCTCTATAGGATTGTTTAATGTGTATTTTAAATCTTTTTACTTTCAGATCTGGAACAATTTAATCTACGTGTGTGCCATGAACTGCTTTGAGACCTTAATAATCAGTAACAGCAATAAAAGGAAAAAGAGAAGCAACAATAAAAACTAAAATTCAATCAAGGCTTACATTGCAAGTCAGTGTTCTAAGTGCAAATGGCATCAACCATTTAGTACTCATAATCTTACAACCAAAATTTATTATCCCATTTTACAGATGAGGATAATGAGGTGAGATTTAACTGTAAATTACTAACATGAAAATACAGTCTTTAAAATTTCTAAAAGATAGTTCATGTTTTGAAATAGCAAACAATATTTTTACCTTTAAAACATATTTACAAATTTAATGTCAGAAAATCATTCTAGGAAAACTCAGTAGAATTTAATGTGAAAATATTGTGCGGATCTCTTTATGGCCTATAAGATTAAAACGACTTAATACCTGCTCTTGAAGAGTACATTCCAACCTGGCTATACTCAAACTTTTGTTCAAAATGGATTTTAAGAATGTAGATTTCTCCTTGTAGTAAATAAGCTTAATTCTGCTAGCCCAGGTCAACTCTTGGACTATGTGAAAATGCAAGTGGCTAGTATTTGCATGGATAGACTCAAGTTACCTTGAGTTGGCTGGCCTCAACCATGTGTAGAACTCACACTTGCTCCTTGCCTATCCTTTTGCACTGCACCAGTATCTGAGTTGATCATCTTTTCCATTAGGGGTTTCTGCCAATTCATTGGACTTCTCAAGAAGTCATTGTTCTGACAGGATCCCATAATATACCCCACAAGAAGGCTCATGTTAGAACAATGCAGGCTCAAAGAGCACTTCAAGAAAGAGAAGGGCTGGTCTGGAATGAGAATGGCAGTGGTTTGGCTAACCCAATTTCCTTTCTTCTGAGAAAAAAAGAAAGAAATTCAACTTTATGGGTAGAAGGTCTTTTCCCAAAGCAATTCCTGGATGTTCGACAAATTTTCTCAATAAAAAAGATGACTGAACACAGAAATACCATTTAGGACATAAAATGGAGGCCAAGGAAAATAAACCATTTAGTTTATTTTCAGAATCATTATTAATTCCTCAGGGTCCAGTTAAGCAACACTTTTATAACAATACAATTTAAAGGCTATTGCACAATATTACATTTTGGACTGACAGGGTAGTAAGTGCTTGCTTTTATGGAATGTTCCATACAACAATTCTCTTAAAGTTCAGCACTATGCTATATATTAGTTTATTTTTTAATGTCAAAATCCTTCATTTACAAAGAGTTTTTAATAGAGGTATAATGGTGAGAAATCCATATTAGTATAATAGACATTATGAAAAGGTAATATTCACTGTGTAAATTTTCTATGTGTTTATGAAAAATTTCTCTGACACGAAATCAATTCAATTTGGAAAATGTATCTGTTGACTGCTCTCTACTAGGAATAAGCTAAATATTAAAAACAAACAAACAAACCAACAAAAAACAAAACCCAATGCCCGTCCTCAAGGATACTACTACTCTCTGTGAAATAACAGAACCTGAGATGGAGGGCTAGTCATTGGGAACAATGTTCTACTCTTACAGCATTAAGTAAATGCGAGATGTGAAGCAGATGATACAGGCTTTGATTTTCTCATCTGTAAAACAAGAAAATTAAATTTAACTTAGAAACGGTGAAGATATTTTCTCAAAATTTTGTATACTTGTACTTCTCTTTCTATAATTCACCTTCCATTCTACCCTAAACCTTATTAATAAGCAAGAGTTCTAATCAGACATTAGTAATCACCTGATATAAATGTATGTTCACAGCTGGTACCACACTATCACAATGTGATGACTTTAGATGGTGCCCAAAGTGCTGTTTACATGGAGGCCACATATGCTCAAAAGTTTTTTAAAAGTTACATTTGTTGATGTGTTCACACCACTGTGTTGTTTTGGAAAATAGCCAAGAACTCATCTGCTTAATTTTTTTAGACCTTTGGTATAGAGATAATTTTACCTGTATTCCAACCTAGACATGTACCAAGACCTAACAAATAGTTTATTAGAGCAATGCTAAGGCATCCAAACCAAAAAATTAACACGTGGTGCCTAAAAATTACTAGTTTTTTTGTTTCAATTAATGTTAGTTTAAAAAATTTTAGTTTTTGCCCGGGTGCAGTGGCTCACATCTGTAATCCCAGCACTTTGGGAGGCCAAGGCGGGTGGATCATGAGGTCACGAGATCGAGACCATCCTAGCTAACATGGTGAAACCCCGTCTCTACTAAAAATACAAAAAATTAGCCGGGCGTGATGGTGGGTGCCTGTAGTCCCAACTACTCAGGAAGCCGAGGCAGGAGAATGGTGTGAACCCAGGAGGCGGAGCTTGCGGTGAGCCAAGATGGCACCACTGCACTCCACCCTAGGCAACATAGTGAGACTCCATCTCAAAAAAAAAAAAAAAGAAAGAAATTTTAGTTTTCCAGATGTGCTAGGTATTTAGGTATTAAATTACCTCAGAGAAGAGTTTGAACAAAACAGATATTGTAAAACTTGGTTTTATTCCTAAAAATAGAAAGTCTGAAGATTGGAAATTTGACCTAATGTTAGCCTCCAATTAGCCTTCTTGAACAAATTCAAAGCAGAGCCTGGAGATGGGCGGCGTCCAGGATGTCATCACCTGCACTTCCAAGGGCTGCTGTGAAATGAAGAAAATCACCTTCTGATCTCAGCACCAGGCTTGTGGCTGCAAAGTCCCAGGGGATGCCTAGTTCTTTATCTACCATTTAAACAAATTTCCTCCTATCACTGATTCTGAAGACTTTTTCAAAAAACACACAAATGTGTGCTTTCATATATTAACAGATGATAAAAGGAAAGAGGGTGGTTAAGAGCTAGATGGAACCATGCTTGAAGCCCATTCCCACTTACTTGCTCTCTGACACATACTTGACCTTTCTGAGATTTCATTTCCAAATTGATAAAATAGAGCTTTGTGCAGTGGCAGCTTCTGACGTGAAGCAAGGCTCTCAGAAAGTGTTGCCTTCCCCTCTTCTTCCTATTCTGCCTCTTCTACATTGCTAAGCAGTCTGGTGGCATCTCCTAATGAGACTGAAGCAAAAAGGAATTATGGATTACCACCTCCAACTAGAGATTAACCAGAAGGTCCATACCAAAAGAAGACCTGACCACAAAAGTGGACTACCATGAAAGCCTTAAAAGTTTTATACATGAGGAACCATATCTTGGACAAGCGCACACATCAGTATATGTGTATTAAACATGTGGTGTAGAGGAAGACCCTTCCTATTTCAATGAAATTAGAGATCATTTGATATATCATGAATTTCTAGTTTTTTTTAAAAAAAAATTACGTGTATAAACTTGCCAAGTATTGGCTTTGATTGGCTTTAGGGCCTGGTGAGGGAGCTGGGGGTATGGGGAGGAGATTCAAAAAAGGGAAGATCTTGACTATCTGTAGCTCCTTCACAGTTAAAAGTAGCAATTTTCAGCAAAGTGTTCAATTTCTGAGCATCAAAATATATGTTTTAGAAAATGAAAATGGAAAATGAGGACTAGCAATTTTGGATTCCAAGGTTTATGGGTTTTTTTTTTTTTTTTTTTTTTTTTTTTGGACAGAGTCTCACTCTATCACCCAGGCTGGAGTGCAGTGGTGCCATCTCGGCTCACTGCAAGCTCTGCCTCACGAGTTCGTGCCATTCTTCTGCCTCAGCCTCCCGAGTAGCTGGGACTACAGGCGCCCGCCACCAAGCCTGGCTAATTTTTTGTATTTTTAGTAGAGACGGGATTTCACTGTGTTAGCCAGGATGGTTTCGATCTCCCGACCTCGTGATCTGCCTGCCTCGGCCTCCCAAAGTGCTGAGATTACAGGCATGAGCCACCCCGTGCCTGGCCTTTATGGGGTATTTTTAAGGTGGTTACCAATCAAGCTAATGTGACCTGGTGCAAATGGTGAAGTGGTTAGAATTAGTAAAGTTGGTGGCCTAGAGTAGGATTTAAGAGTGGGTGGTCTCTCCTGCAGGTTGTGGTTAATTTTAGATCCCAGTGATCTTTACAGAGGAAGGGAACTCAAATATCTATTATAAATAGCATCAGAAATTCTATTTTTAGATTGTTAACTAAAGGAGTTTTTCTTTGATTTAGCAAGAGAATGCTTGTATTCCATTGATACTGAGTATCCAAGACAAGTTGATTATGTACTAAATTCCAATCATGGCTGGGAGCGATGGCTCATGCCTGTAATCCCAGCACTTTGGGAGGCTGAGATGGGTCAATCACATGAGGCCAGGAGTTGGAGACCAGCCTGGCTAACATGGTGAAACCCCGTCTCTCCTAAAAATATAAAAATTAGCTGGGTGTGGTGGGGTGCACCTGTAGTCTTAGCTACCAGGGAGGCCAAAGCATGAGAATGGCTTGAACCTACGAGGTGGAGATTGCAGTGAGCCGAGATCCCGACACTGCACTCTAGCCTCGGAGACAGAGCTAGGCTCTGTCTCAAAAAGACAAACAAACAAAAAAACCAAAACCAATGAAGATGAAACAGTGTGATGACCATATTGGTATTGGTGACAATGTTATTGAAAAAAGTTTTAAAAATAAAACCATAAGGCATATGATCCCTTGAAATAATAGCAATAGAATTTAATCAGCAATAGAATTTTCCAAATCGTAAGAGAAATTTGTATGATGTATTGGCAGGAGAAAAGTTTAGTGCAGGACAGCAGCTGCTATGTGTAAGGAAGATTGAGATAAATTATTTAAGTTTTCAGAGTTTTTATAGTTGTTTAATATTCAGATTTACCCATGCTTTAGAGCACAGAGCAAATCCCCTCTTTTTCTGTCCATGACTTATGAGTTTCTTCCTATTCTTCTAGTGCTTTAAAAAAGGTCTCAGTTATAGTATTTTGCGTAATCTAGTTTGTAATCCCACCTAAAAATTTATGATAGTCTTTTCCCTCTAGAGCAATTATATCCAATAGAAATATAATGTGAGACACTTATGTCATTTAAAGTTTTCTAGTAGCCATATTAGAAAAGGTAAAAAATGCAGGGGTATCAAGTTTGGTAATATTTTAATTTTATCTAAAATATAATTATTTCAACATATAACCAACGTAAAATTAATGAAATATTACATATTTTTCATACTAAGTCTTTGAAAACCAGTGTGCATTCAACAGTTCAGGTACATCTTAATTTGGACTAACCACATATCAAGTGTTCAATAGCTACACACAGGTAAGTGGCTACCGGTTTGAACAGTACAGCTCTAGAACTTATTTCTCTACAATGTACCCTATTATTACTTTTAGAATCTTTTTTTTTTTTTTTTTTTTTTTTAAGACCGAGTCTCACTCTGTTGCCTAGGCTGGAGTGCAGTGGCGTGATCTCGGCTCACTGCAACCTCCACCTCCTGGGTTCAAGCAATTCTCTGCCTCAGCCTCCAGAGTAGCTGGGATTACAGGTGCCCGCCACCATACCTGGATAATTTTTGCATTTTTAGTAGAGACGGGGTTTCACCATCTTGGCCAGGCTTGTCTTGAACTTCTAACCTCAGGTGATCCACCCGCCTTGGCCTCCCAAAGTTCTGGGGTTACAGGCATGAGCCACTGTGCCAGGCCTAGAATCTTCTATAATACCATGAGTAACATTTGGCACATGAGATACTCAGTATTAAAAAAGGTATTGAATTAAACATATCTTTAGTTATTTCAAGGCAATGAGATCAGTGAGAATCTATGAGTAGCTTTAACCATGCAAAGTTCTTGTCTCAAACAGGAGCACTCATCTGGGCCAAAATCATCCTGTCCAGTGAAACTTCTAGAAGCACATGAAAACAGAAGTGTGCTAGTGAGAGTTAAATGAGCCCAAAAATGAGTGCTGGGCATTTGTTTTACAGGCCAGTGGATTCTGCTTTGACTCCAGCCCTGAGTGTGAACCATCCGTTCCAGGATGCTGACCTGAGTTTCCTGGCCATGGGGTGCACCTTTTTCACTGCATCTGGTACCGGGACATTGAGTAAACTGCACTTTCTTTTGAAGTAGCACTGACTCTTGCACTCTGGCTTTAGAATTCTTTGAAATTGGACCGGGAGAGGCAAGGACACTAAATGGCATCGTTTATCCCTTAATCCTTAAGTAATCACCAGAAAAGCCAGTTCTTTGAAAGGGGAGCTCCTCAAGCCTTTTTCTGAAGCCAGTGTGATAATATATCCTCACAAGCTGAGGTCTTTAAGCCAAGACATCTAAAAGCAAGGATGTGTTATTAGTCTGATCATGAACTCTAAATCCACTTTCAATCCTGTAATTTATAGACCCTCTTCTGTGACCCAACAGACTTGTCTAAATTCCCTGATAAAAACTTAATAGTTTGCCAACAATCCACTATTTTGTAGGCCAGTTAAGTCTTAACAGATAAACACACCTTTAAATACGTTTTGTAAATTCCCCCATATTACACAGCTATTAGTTTCTACGAAGACACAAGATTAAGACATAATATTCTGCCTATAGTAAAAATAAATAAATAGCATATGTGTTCTGATAGCCTCATCAGTAACTTTAACTACACAAACAAGGTCTTCTCCCAAACAGGAACAGTGATCTGAGCCAAAATTATCCAGTGTTCTGAGATTCATCTCAATTATATATTTGCTTCTTGTTTATTTCCTTAGAGACTAGGCTTTATTTTTTTTTCTATTTAAATTCCAGTGCCATCACTTGCCAACTTTATGTCTCTGGGATTTTCACACTTAAGAAAATCAATCATCTTTTAAATATATCCTAACTGAAATGCCAGTCTTATAATTTAATAGTAGCTTTTGTTAGTTTGTTCTGTATTTCTTTGTTTGCATTTTATTTTATTTTTTTAGTGTTCAAATATATATATATTTATGTATTTTTTTTTTATTTTACTTTAAGTTCTGGGATACATGTGCAGAACGTGCAGGTTTGTTCCATAGGTATACATGTGCCGCAGTGGTTTGCTATACCTATCAACCAGTCATCTAGGTTTTAAGCCCCAGGTGCATTAAGTATTTGTCCTAAAGCTCTCCTTCCCCTTGCCCCCCAGCCCCCAACAGGCCCCGGTGTGTGATCTTCCCCTCCCTGTGTTCGTGTGTTCTCGTTCAACTCCCACTTAAGAGTGAGAACATGTGGTGTTTGGTTTTCTGTTCCTGTGTTAGTTTGCTGAGAATGATGGCTTCCAGCTTCATTTATGTCCATGCAAAGGACATGAACTCATTCTTTTTCATGGCTGCATAGTACTCCATGTTGTACATGGGCCACATTTTCACATTTTCTTTCTTTCTTTCTTTCTTTTTTTGAGACAGAGTCTTGCTCTGTTGCTCAGGCTGAGCGCAGTGGCGTGATCTCGGCTCACTGCAAGCTCCGCCTCTCAGGTTCATGCCATTCTCTTGCCTCAGCCTCCCAAGTAGCTGGAACTACAGGTGCCTGCCACAACGCATGGCTAATTTTTTGTATTTTTAGTAAAGATAGGGTTTCACCGTGTTAGCCAGGATGGTCTCAATCTCCTGACCTCATGATCCACCTGCCTTAGCCTCCCAAAGTGCTGGGATTACAGGCGTGAGCCACTGCGCCCGGCCTATATGTGCTACATTTTCTTTATGCAGTCTATCATTGATGGGCATTTGGGTTGGTTCCAAGTCTTTGCTATTGTAAATAGTGCTGCAGTAAGCATATATGTGCTAGTGTCTTTATAGTAGAATGATTTGTAATCCTCTGGGTATATATCCAGTAATGGGATTGCTGGGTCAAATGGTATTTCTGGTTCTAGATCCTTGAAGAATTGCCATACTGTCTTCAACAAGGGTTGAACTAATTTACACTCCCACCAACAGTGTAAAAGCATTCCTATTTCTCCACAGCCTTACCAGTATCTGTTGTTTCTTGACTTTTTAATAATCACCATTCTAACTGGCTTGAGATGGTATCTCATTGTGGTTTTGATTTGCATTTGTCTAGTGACCAGTGATGATGAGCTTTTTTCATATGTTTGTCGGCCGCATAAATGTCTTCTTTTGAGAAATGTCTGTTCATATCCTTTGCCTACATTTTGATGGAGTTGTTTTTTCTTGTAGATTTGTTTAAGTTCCTTGTAGATTCTGGATATTAGACCTTTGTCAGATGTATAGATTGCAAAAAATTTCTCCCATTCTGTAGGTTGCCTGTTCATTCTGATGATATGCAGAAAGCAGAAACTAGACCCCCCCCTTACACCTTGAACAAAAATTAACTCAAGATGATTAACATCTTAAATGTAAAACCTGGCTAGGTACGGTGGCTCATGCCTGTAATCCCAGCACTTTGGGAGGCCGACGCGGGTGGATCATGAGGTCAGGAGTTCAAGACCAACCTGACCAACATGGTGAAACCTTGTCTCTACTGAATTAGGCAGGTGTGGTAGTGTGTGCCTGTAATCCCAGCTACTCCAGAGGTGGAGGCAGGAGAATCGCTTGAACTGGGGAGGCAGAGGTTGCAGTAAGCCAAGATCGTGCCACTGCACTCTCCAGCCTGGGGGACAGAGCGAGACTCTGTCTCAAAAAAAAAAAAAAAAAGTAAAACTCAAAACCATCAAAACCCTAGAAGAAAACCTAGGCAATACCATTCAGGACATAGGCATGGGCAAAGACTTCATGACTAAAACACCAAAAGCAATTGTGAGAAAAGCCAAAATTGACAAATGGTATCTAATTAAACTAAAGAGCTTCTGTACAGCAAAAGAAACTATCTTTGTTTGCATTTTAAATATCTTAGAATCATAGTCTGTGGGAATCTCAGAAGTTCTCTGGTACAATTTCCTGATTTTATATTTGAAAATATAATGACCTGTTTTGTGCAAGTTCATGAAGATCAAGTTCATAATCAAGACTGGAACTGACTCCCCTTTTCTGTCAGTATCAAAGCTAAAGACTGGAACTGACTCCCCTTTTCTCTCAGTATCATGGCTGGAGGATCACTTTAGCCCAGTGTGTAAGATGTACATGATCTGGAGCCCAATATCTCTGACTTCGTGCATAATACCTTGCCCTGCTCACACCACTTAAGTTCACAGTCCTCCCCATGGGTCTCTGAACACCAGCTACATGCCTTGTATGGAATGCCTGCCCAACTACTCCCTCTTTATAGAATGCTCTTCCCCCAGGCATCTGCACTGTTAACTGTTAAACCTTCTTCAAGGCTTTGCTCAATTGTCACCTTCTCAACAAGACTCACCACCCAGTTTTAAATTTCACTTTCCCACAAAAATCTCCACCTTGTAAATTAATGTTCACCAATTTAATTATTTTGGCACATTTTTGAAAATCAACAGCTCATATAATCATGAGTCTATTTCTCACAGAAATAAACTGTCTCTATTGCTTACATTGTTCTACTGCAGTTTGTCTCTATCTAAATGTCCATCCCCACCATCTTCATTGTTAAAACTTTAAAGTAGGTTTTGAATTCAGATTCCTGAGTTCAGATTCAGAAGACCTCCAGCTGTTTGTCTATTTTGAAATTGTTTTGGCTGTTCCATGTTATTTTTTCCATATATGTTTTCACACAAGAAATTGAAACTTGTCAATTTCTTCCAAAATCCTCTTAGGATTTGATTGGATAACACTAGCTTCATAAAATAAGTTGAGAAACGTTCCCTTAGTCTCTGTTTTTGAAGTAGCTGATGTGAGATTGGGATTATTTATTTTAATATTTACTAGACTTCACCATGCTATAGTTTAAATGTTTGTCTCCTCCAAAACTCATGTTAAAATTTCTTTGCTGATGTAATGGTATTGGGAGCTGGGACCTTTAAGAGGTGATTAGGCCATGAGCACTTCACCTTCATGGGGGAGTGTAATGCCTTTTAAATAGGGGTTTCAGGAGTAGATTCTTCTCTTTTCTCTTCTACTCCTCTGTTATGTAAGGTAGATTGTTTCTTCCCTTTGAAGGATGCAGCTCTTAAGGCACCATCTTAGAAGTAGAGACCTGGCTCTTACCAGACACCAAACCTGCTGGCACCTTGATGTTGGACATCGTAGCTTCCAGAACGATAAGAAATAAACTTCTGGTTTTTATAAATTACCCAGTCCCTAGTATTTGGTTACAGAAGCACAAAATTGTCAAAGACAATAGGTGAAGACAAATCTGGTCTTTGGGGTTTTCTTTCCATCTTTGTTTTTCATAGAAAAAATAGTAGATTATATATTTGTTGTTTTAACTCATTGGAGAGTTATTTCAGTTCAATTTTCTTTTTCTTCTAGAGTCAATTCTACTAAGTTAGTCTTTTAAAAATAATTTTTCCATTTAATCTAGATTGTCAAAATTATTGGCAAGAATTTTTCATAGTATTTGCTCATTATTTTTCAATATGTACAGGATTTATAGTGATGTGACTTTGGTATTTCTAAAGTTGGAAAATGTATCTTCTTTATTTTTTTAACTAGTCAATCTAGAAACTTAATAATTATATTGATCCTATCAAATGACCTTTGATTTCAGTGTTTTATCTATTATTTTTTCTTTAATTTCATTTGTTCTTATTATTTTATGTATTATTTTCTTCTATCTACTTTAATTAGGTTTAATTCTTCTTTCAAATCCAGATCTTTGATTTTACCTTATTCTCCTTTTTTAATGTATGCATTGCAATTTTTAACAATAAATTGCATTCTAACCACTGCTTTACCTGTGTCCAAAAATTTTTGTTATAATTTTTTATTACTGTCTAGTTTAAAATATTCTTTAACTTTCTGGTGATTTCCTTCCTTCCTTCCTTCCTTCCTTCCTTTCTTTCTTTCTATTTTCTTTCTTTCTTTCTTTCCTTCCTTTTTTTTTTTTTTTTTGATGTCATCTCACTCTGTCCCCAGGCTGGAGTGCAGTGGCATGATCTCGGCTCACCACAACCTCCGCCTCCCGGGTTCAGGCTATTCTCTTGCCTCAGCCTCCTGAGTAGCTGAGATTACAGGCATGCACCACCATGCCCAGCTAATTTTTGTATTTTTAGTAGAGACGGGGTTTCACCATGTTGGCCAGGATGGTTTCGATTTCCTGACCTCATGATTGGCCCGACTTGGCCTCCCAAAGTTCTGGGATTACAGGCATGAGCCACTGCATCCAGCCATGATTTCTTTTCTTTAACTTAAGCACTATTTATAACTGTTTTGTTTAATTTTCAAATATCTTTAACGTAAGGGCTATTTATAACGGTTTTGTTTAGTTTTCAAGTATTTAGTGTTTTGACTGGGTGAGGTGGCTCAAGTCTGTAATCCCCAGAAATTTGGGAGGCCAAGGCTGGAGGGTCACTTGAGCCCAGGAGTTTGAGACCAGACTGGGAAACATGGTGAAACCTTGTCTCTACAAATAATACAAAAGTTAGCCAGGCATGGTGGCATGCACCTGTGGTCCCAGCTACTCGGGAGGCAGACATGGGATGATTGCTTGAGCACAGAAGGAGGAGGTTGCAGTGAGCCAAGATCGCACCACTGCACTCCAGCCTGGATGACAGAGCAAGACTCTGTCTCAAAAACAAACAAATAAAAAACAACAGCAGAAATATTTGGGATTTTCTAGTTATCTTATTGTGGTAATTTTTTTTTTTTTTTTTTTTTGAGATGGAGTCTAGCTCGCCAGGCTGGAGTGCAGGGGGGCAATCTCAGCTCACTGCAACCTTCACCTCTTGGGTTCAAGCGATTTTCCTGCCTCAACCTCCTGAGTAGCTAGGATTACAGGCATGCGCCACCAAATCCAGCTAATTTTTGTATTTTTAGTAGAGTTGGGGTTTCCCCATGTTGGCCAGGCTGGTCTCAAACTCCTGACCTGAAGTGATCCACCTGCCATGGGCTCCCAAAGTGCTGGGATTACAGGCATGAGCCACTGTGCCCAACCTTGTGGTAGATTTTTAATGCAACCTCATTTTCATCAGAGCATATGTATATATATATATACTTTAAATGATTTCAATCTTTTTAAATCAATGGAATTTTATGGTCCTTCACATAATTTTTTCTTTTTTTTGAGACAGGGTCTTGCTCTGTCATCCAGGCTGGAGTGCAGTGGCGTGACCTCTGCTCACTGAGGGCTCAGCCTCTCAGGTGCAAGCAATCCTCCTGCCTCAATCTCCTCAGTAGCTGGGACTACAGGTATGCACCACCATGTCTGGCTAATTTTTTGTATTCTTTGTGTTTAGGATGGGGTTTTGCCATGTTGCACACGGTGGTCTCCAACTCCGGGAAGCTCCCACCTCGGCCTCCGAAAGTGCTGGGATTACAGGCATGAGCTACTGCACCAGGCCTGTATAATCCATTTTAATAAATATTTTATGTACACTTAAAAAGAATGTATAATCTACCTATGTTGGGTATCGCGTTATATAAACGTAAATTAATTCAAGTTTGTGGAGAGGATGGTTCAAATCCTTTATGTCTTTGTGGGTTTTTTTTCCTAGTTCTTCTATGAATTCCCGAGAAGAAGGTAACTATCCATAGTGCATTGAATAGTGACCCTCCGCCACCCCCCACAAAGGATATATCAACCAGAACTTCAGAATGTGACCTTATTTGAAATAAGGGTCTTTGTAGATATAATTAAGGTGAGAATCTAGAGATGACTTTATCCTGGACTAGAGAGATCCCTGATTCCAAAGATAGATGTCCTTGTAAAAGAAAAAAAAGGCAAGCCAAGAGCCACCAGGAGCTGGAGGAGACAAGGATCAATTCTTCCCCCAGCCTTGAGAGGAAGCATGGCTCTGGTGATGCTCACTTTCAGTCTCCTAGTCTCCAGAACTGGGAAAAATAAAATCATATTGTGTCCGGAATTGGTGGGTTCTTGGTCTCACTGACTTCAAGAATGAAGCCACGGACCCTCGCGGTGAGTGTTACAGCTCTTAAGGTGGCATGTCTGCAGTTTGTTCCTTCTGATGTTTGGATGTGTTTGGAGTTTCTTCCTTCTGGTGGGTTCGTAGTCTGGCTGGCTCAGGAGTGAAGCTGCAGACCTTCGTGGTGAGTGTTACAGCTCTTAAGGCAGTGTGTCTGGAGTTGTTCGTTCCTCCCGGTGGGCTCATGGTCTTACTGGGTTCGGGAGTGAAGGCTGCAGATCTTCGCGGTGAGTGTTACAGCTCATAAAAGCAGCGTGGACCCAAAGAGTGAGCAGTAGCAAGATTTATTGCGAAGAGCGAAAGAACAAAGCTTCCACAGAGTGGAAGGGGACCTTAGTGGGTTGCCAATGCTGGCTCAGGCAGCCTGCTTTTATTCTCTTATTTGGCCCCACCCACATCCTGCTGATTGGTAGAGCTGAGTGGCCTGATTTGACAGGGTGCTGATTGGTGCGTTTACAATCCCTGAGCTAGATACAAAGGTTCTCCATGTCCCCATCAGATTAGCTAGATACAGAGTTTCGACACACAGGTTCTCTAAGGCCCCACCAGAGCAGCTAGATACAGAGTATCGATTGGTGCACTCACAAACCTTGAGCTAAACACAGGGTGCTGATTGGTGTGTTTACAAACCTTGAGCTAGATACAGAGTGCCGATCGGTGTGTTTACAATCCCTGAGCTAGACATAAAAGTTCTCCAAGGCCCCACCAGGGCAGCTAGCTACAGAGTGTCGATTGGTGCACTCACAGACCTTGAACTAAATACAGAGTGCTGAATGGTGTGTTTACAATCCCTGAGCTAGACATAAAGCTTCTCCAAGGCCCCACCAGGGCAGCTAGCTACAGAGTGTCGATTGGTGCACTCACAGATCTTGAGCTAAATACAGAGTGCCGATTGGTGTGTTTACAATCCCTGAGCTAGATATAAAGATTCTCCAAGTCCTCACCAGACTCAGGAGCCCAGCTGGCTTCACCTAGTGGATCCCGCACCGGGGCTGCAGGTGGAGCTGCCTGCCAGTCCCGCACCGTGTGCTGGCACTCCTCAGCCCTTGGGTGGTCGATGGGACTGGGCACCATGGAGCAGGGGGCGGCACTCATCGGGGAGGCTCGGGCTGAACAGGAACCCACGGAGGTGGGGGAAGGCTCAGGCATGGCAGGCTGCAGTCCCGAAGCCTGCCCCATGGGAAAGCAGCTAAAGCCCAGCGAGAAATCGAGTGCAGCACTGGTGGGCTGGCACTGCTGGGGGACCCAATATACCCTCCACAGCCGCTGGCCCAGGTGCTAAGTCCCTCATTGCCCGGGGCTGGCAGGGCTGGCCGGCTGCTCCAAATGCGGGGCCCACCAAGCTCATGCCCATCCAGAACTCCAGCTGGCCCACAAGTGCTGCACACAACCCCGGTTCCTGCTTGTGCCTCTCCCTTCACACCTCCCTGCAAGCTGAGGGAGTGGGCTCCAGCCTTGGCCAGCCCAGAAAGGGGCTCCCACAGTGCAGCGGTGGGCTGAAGGCCTCCTCAAGTGCCACCAAAATGGTAGCCCAGGCAGAGGAGGCACCGAGAGTGAGCGAAGGCTGTGAGGACTGCCAGCATGGTTTCACCTCTCAATCCCCCCTCTAAACAGGACACCCCAACTTCTGTTGGGAATTTGGCCGATGACCACTCTAGCTACTTCCTGCTGGATAGGGGCAAAGAAGGGGCCCTGCAGTTGTGGTGTCCTTCAGAGGGGAACTCTCTAGGCCAGGGGAAGTGCCAGCGGGTCGGTCCAGGGGTCCTCGTTAGAAGTTGTTAGTTGAACTCATTTGGGGTTCCATTTGTAAGACCATCTGTAGCTTGATGGCCTTGATTCTAGAGGAAACAAATTTGACAAGAAGGTTAAAAATACAGGGCCCAAGGGCAAATAATAGCAAGATGGCTGCCACAGGACCTAGAAAGGGGAGAAGCCATGTTGCCCAACTCCAGAGGTTGGTATAAGAATTTGAAAAGCATTGTCTGATTTCAGAAGCCTTTTCCTGTAAACGCCAGGCAGCATCTCATACTATCCCCAACTGGTTAGTGTAAAAACAACACTCTTCCCCTAAGAAGGTGCAGAGTCCTCCTTTCTCAGCAGTGAGGAGGTCTAGGACTTGGCGGTTTTGGAGAGTCACTGCTGCCAAAGAGTCTATTTGAGATTGTAAAGTAAGGATAGATTTCATTATTTCTGCAAACTGTCTGAGAGGCAGATATGGATTGAAGATCCACATAAGTAGAATATGCCTTGGCTGGGTAGATAGACATTTACCCTGGCTTTTAAAGGAATAGGGTACACTGTTTTTTCTTTACTACTTCCATCTCTCTTTCGACTTCTTGTCTCTCCCTCTCTTTTTAACTCTCTCTTTGACTTTTTGTGTCTGTCCCTCTTTTTCTCTGACTCCTTTTCTTTGTCTCTGTTTCTGACTCCCTCTTTGACTTTCTGTCTCTCTGTCTCATTCTCTGACTTTCTCTTTCTCTCTTTCCTTCTTGCTGGTCTTTCCCTACCTCTGCCAGCTGCTTATGCTGCTGTTCTCCCCTCTCCTTCCCATTTTCATGGCTTTGTCAGTGTAAGAGTCCTAACTCTTTGTGTTTTTGCATTGCATGGCTGGGTGGGCATTTTTTGCCCTTCCAAATTGTCCTTCCAATGCCCAGACTTCAGGGTTGATTCCCTCCTCAAGTAGGGGACAACAAATGGGTAACTTGTTCCCCATATTCATGTAGATAATAGCTCCAGCCTTGGTAGTATATCCTTCCCTAATAAGGGTGTGGGACTTTCAGGCATAACAAGAAAGGCATGTGAAAAGAGCAAAGTTTCCCAATTACAACTGAGGAGGTGGGAGAAATACCTGGTTACAGGCTGTCCCAGGATTCCTCAGATGGTAACGGACCTTAAGAACAGTCGTCCAGGACAGGAGATTAACACTGAGAAGGCTGTGCCAGTGTCCAGGAGGAAGTCAATTTCCTGGCCCTCAATAGTTAAACACACCTGGGGCTCAGTGAGGGTGATGACATGAGCTGGCGCCTGCCCCGGGCACCCTCAGTCCTGTTGTTGGATCATCTGATTAGGGGTTTCTGACCCAGGGAACCTTCATCCTCTGGGGCAGTGCACCTTCCAGTGATTGCCTTGGCATAGTGGACACGGACGAGGGGGCAGCTTGTTTCTCATTGGACAATCTTTTTTAAAGTGTCCTAGTAAACCACACTGATAACAAGCTCTACCAGGTGACTGGCCTGCTTCATTTTCTGTCCTCTCTGAACCACCAAGGTTTGTTTGTCTGAGGGCCATCACTAAGGCTGTAGCCTTTCTCTGATCTCGCTTTTCCTTTTGGGCCTGTTCCTCTTGGTCCCTATTATAGAACACCAAGGTTGCCAGGTTTAATAATGTCTCTAGATTTTGTTCAGGGCCCAGGGCTTGCTTTTGGAGCTTTCTCCTGATATCTGCAGCTGATTGGGTAATAAACTTATCTTTTAGAATCAATTGACCCGCAAGTGATTCGGGTGACAGGGGAGTATATTTTTTTAAGGCCTCTCGTAGCCGCTCGAGGAAGGCAGAAGGATTTTCTTCCTTTCCCTGGGTTATGGTGGATATTATTGAATAATTCATGGGCTTTTTTCTAATTCTCCTTAGTCCTTCTAGAACACAGGTCAACAGATGTTTATGACTCCAGTCCCCATGATCTGAGTCAAGGTCCCAATGGGGATCCATACTGGGGATGGCTTGCTGACCAGTAGGGAATTTGTCCCTTTCTTCAGCTGTCATCCTATCATTTACTTGACTAAGATACCAGGTATCTCCAAACTCTCAGGCTGCAGCTAAAGCCACATTCGTTTCATTAAAGGCCAGGGCTTGATCTAACAGTAGCATGACATCTCTCCAAGTGAGGTCAAAGGTTTGCCCTAGACCCTGTAGGACATCTATGTACCTAACAGGATCATCTGAAAACTTCCCCAGGTCTGCCTTGATCTGCTTTAAATCAGAGAGGGAGAAGGGGACATGTACCCGGGTTGGGCCAAATTCCCCTCCCCCTACAGCTTGAAGGGGACGTAACTGATAGTGCGGGGGTTTTTGTGGACCTTTGGAGATTTCTTTGCTTATTCCCTTCTGGGAAGGGGAGATTAGAGGAGGAGTATCATCAATAGGAAGGGGAGCTATAGGGAGGCTAGGATATGGGGGTAAGCTGAGGGGTCCTCCTGTGGGATGTAAATTGTAGGCTTTGCATAGTTGTGTATTCTCCCTCAATGAAAAGAAAGCTTGGACATAAGGTATTTCACTCCATTTGCCTTCCCTCTTACAGAAAAGATCAAGCTGCAGGACAGTATTGTAATTTGTACTTCCCTCAGGTGGCCATTTTTCCCCATCAGAAAGAGAATACTGGGGCCAAGCTGTAGTGCAGAAAAAAATGAGCCGCCTCTTTTTCAGGGTTTTTGGGTCAAATTGGTCCCAATGGCTTAGGATGCATTTCAAGGGTGAGCCTGTTGATGCCTGAGTGTTTCCCATCTGAAAGACAAAACCGCCCGCGGTTTTGGTTTGTTTTGTTTCTCTCCCTTCCCAAGAACCCGCAATGATCCCTGGACCCTGCTGATTGGAATAGTTGTGCTCACCGATGCAGCAGCAGAAACACTAGATTTCCTCCCAGACCACATGGAGGACTGAGGAAGGTCAGACTTAGTGGTCCTTACTGACGCATTCTCAAAATCCTGCACCCTTGCCTGTCCTCCTAGACCACAAGGAGGACTGACTGAGAAAAATCGGATTTAGTGGCCCTTACTAACACATTCTCAAAAACCTGTTAGAATCCTAAGCATTCTCCTGTTAGCATTGGGACTTCACCCCTCCTATAAAGATGTCATGCCTCAAAAATGAAGCGGAGGGCCATACCCTGAGAGAGGGAAAGGATTTCCAGGGCTGGAGGAGTGACACCTTTTGTCCTTACTTATATGAATAGGGAGGATACAATTTCTGAGGCTCCCCATATCCTAGCTGCAGGAATAGCTTTTGTTAGGCCTCTTAGTCTGAGGAGGGATCCTAAAATTCCAGGTAGTCCCCACTATGACAGGGCTTTGGGCAAAAATTATGTCTTTCTGATTGGTGAGCCCGGGTGCCTAAAGAAGGTAACAGAGTCCTGGAGTTTATACTAGAAGTCATTCTTATAGGAGAAACTAGAAAAGCACAGACAGGTAGCAATTTTTAGAAGCGGGTCTAACCTCAGAGAAGAGAGGCGAGAGGAAGTTTGTCTGGCAGGCATTAGGACCCAGAGGGCAAGGGTCAGGATAGATAGGATAGATGGGCGAGTCTTGCTTGGGCGACACGCTTTTGAGAGTTCTGCTCATGGCCGCAGGGTCAACCAACATGTGGTCGGGACCCCGGAGCTGCATGGCTTTCCTCTCTGTCAACCCTTGGCTCAGCCCAGAAGTACAGGAAAAGCGGAAGCTGGTTCTAGGCAAACCAACGGTCCCAACTCTGAAGAGTCGGGGGTTGTTAGAGAGCCCTTTCCCAGAAAGCCTGACACCCGTATCTTTAGTCCGGCAGCCGCACTAGTCGCTTTTAACTGGCCGACAGGTGCCCAGTATTTAGCCCCCGAATTCTAAGGAAAGATAGGACAGAATAGCAAGCAAAAGGGGTCCAGTGGTACTCACTGCTTGGCGATAGACAATTTTCTCACCACTTGGCGATAGGCGATAGTCTCTCCTCTCGGCGATTGTCTCACCACTTGGCGATAGGTGAAAGTCCCATCTGGGTCGCCAAAATGTGTCCGGAATTGGTGGGTTCTTGGTCTCACTGACTTCAAGAATGAAGCCGTGGACCCTCACGGTGAGTGTTACACCTCTTAAGGTGGTGCATCTGCAGTTTGTTCCTTCTGATGTTTGGATGTGTTCGGAGTTTCTTCCTTCTGGTGGGTTCATAGTCTCGCTGGCTCAGGAGTGAAGCTGCAGACCTTTGCGGTGAGTGTTACAGCTCTTAAGGCAGTGGTTCCCCATCGGGGAATCGAACCCCGGTCTCCTGTGTGACAGGCGGGGATACTCAGCACGGTGTCACCTCTCAATATGGTTTTAAGTTAACAAATTTATACTAATTTGTTGCAGAAGCCCTAACAAAGTAATGCAATTGACCCCTGAACAACACAAGTTTGAAGGGCATTGATCTATTTATGTGCAGATTTATTTCAGTAAATATATTGGAAAAACTTTTGGAAATTTGCAACAATTTGAAAAAATTAAAAAAAAAACTATAGCCTAGAAATATAAAAAAAATAAGAAAACTTAGGTATGTCATGAATGCGTATAACATATGTAGATACCAGACTATTTTATTATTTACTATCATAAAATATACACAAACCTATTGTAAAAAGTTAAATGCATCAAAACTTATGCACACACAGACTGTACAAAGTGCTATTTGCAGTCAAGGAAAATGAAAACAAATGTGAAGATGCAATATTAAATCATAGCTGCATAAAATTAGCTTTAGTACTCACTGTACTACTGTGTAATTTTGTAGCAACCTCCTGTTCTTGTGGTGAGTTCAAATGTGAGTATTACCATAAAAAGCTTTGTGACGCTAGTCATCTTCAGGTGAGTGGTTCAACTTTCTAATAAATTGCATATCTGCACAGTAAAAAGTGATCTCTTGGCTGGGTGTGGTGGCCTGTAATCCTAGCACTTTGGGAGGCCGAGGTGGGCGGATCACCTGAGGTCAAGAGTTTGAGACCAGCCTGGCCAACATGGTGAAACCTTGTTTCTACTAAAAATATAAAAATTAGCTTGATGTGGTGGCAGGCGCCTATAATCCCAGCTACCCAGGAGGCTGAGGCAGGAGAATCACTTGAACTTGGGAGGCAGAGGTTGCAGTGAGCCGAGATTACACCATTGTACTCCAGCCTGGGTGATCGACTGTCTCAAAAAAAAAAAAAGTAATCTCCTGTAGTTCTCATGTATTTTTAATTGTGTTTAATGCAATATCATGAATATTGAATAACCCCATGGGAGCATAGGAAGTGCAACTATTGCTGCTGTAAGCATTCCCACGAGGTAGAGACAACTCATGACATTACAGGAAAATGTTGAGTTACTTGATATGTACTACACGCTGAGTTCTTAAGCTCTAGTTGCCCATCATCTCAGACAGCCAATTCATCTTGTAAATAGACTTTGTAAACTTCTGGTATTGATAAGTAAGTGCTGTTAATATATTTTGTCTTCCTTGTGATTGTTTTAATAATATTTTATTTTCTCTAGCTTGCTTTACTGTAAGGATATAGCATACAACACATATAACATACAAAGTGTGTTTTAATTGACTGCTTATGTTTTCTATCAGTAAGGCTTATGGTCAGCAGTACACTACTACTAGTTCATTCCGGGGGAGTAAAATTATACTATATCTTTGATTGTGTGGGGGTCAACACCCTTAACAATTGTAGAATTTTCTCTTCCTGTCCATTTTTGCTTTCTGTACATTGCAACTCTGTTATTAGCTGCACAAACACTTATGATGTTATGTCTTATTTTTTATTTGACCCCTTTATAGTTGTGAATTGTTTTGTTTTGTCTCTATTAATACTTTTGGTATTAAAATGTATTTTTTCCTGATTTTGTTGTAGCCAATCCTACACAAATGTGTTTACTATTTGCATGGTAAGTTTTTTTCCTTCCATTTACTTTCAACTACTTGTGCCAGCCCCTGCCTACCACCATTCTACTCTCTGTTTTGGTGAGTCTGACTATTTAGGGTACCTTATGTAAATAGAGTGATGCAATATATCTCCTTCAGTGATGGGCTTATTTCACTTAGCATAGTGTTGTCTAGGTTTATCAGTGTTGTTAAAAATAACAGAGTTTCCTTTTTTAAGGCTGAATAACATCCACAGGGTGCATATACCATATTTTCATCTATCAGTAGACATATAAGTTGTCTCCATGTCTTGACTACTGTGAATAACACCACAATAAATCAGAGAGTGCACGTGTTTCTTAACGATAATGATTTCAATATTTTTGGATATATATCCAGAAGCTGGATCATATGGTATTTCTATTCTTAATTTTTCAGTGAATATCTATACTGTCTTCCATAATGGCTGTACCATTTTACATTCTCATCATGTACAAGTGTTCCAATTTTTTCACATTTTCACCACACTTGTTGCATTTTTCAATAACAGCCATTTTAACGGATATGAAGTGTCATTGTGGTTTTGATTTTAACTTCCCTGATAATTAACAACTTTTCATATACATGTTGTTCATTTGTATGTCTTCTTTGGCAAAATGGCTATTCATGCCAATTGCAAATTTTTAAAAATCAGCTTATCTGATTTTTTGCTACTCAGCTATAGGAATTTCTTATGTATTTTGGATGTTTGGATATAAACTGATCAGATATATAATTAGCAAATATTTTCTGTCATTTCATAGGTTCTCTTTTCACTCTGTCAGGTTTCTATTTCTTTTCTGTACAGAAGCTTCTTAGTCTGATGTCATTCCACTGGTCTATTCTTGCTTTTGTTGCCACTGCTTCTGGTGTCATATTCAAGAAATCATTGCCAAGACCAATGTCATAAAGATTTTCCCTTATTTTTTCTTTTGTAAGTTTTACAGTTTTAGGTCTTACTTTTAAGTCTTCCATCTATTTTAGTTGATTTTTGTTTGTGGTGGAAGATAAGTGTCCAATTTCTTTTGATGTGGATATCCAGTTTCCCCCACCCTATTGAAGAGATTATCACTTCCCATTGTGTATTCTTGAGAACCTTGTGGAAGATCAGTTGAGTGTAAGTGCCTGTGTTTATTTCTGAGCTCTTTATTCTTTCCCATTGGCCTTCATGTCTGTTTTTATGACATTACCATACTGTTTCGATCTTTGTAATGTATTTTAAAATCAGGAAGTTTGGTACTCCCTGATTTGTGATATTTTCTGATTTCAATCACGGAATATCAATATTTGCTCTTTCTCAAGATTGCTTTGGCAATTTAGGGTCTTTTGTGGCTCCATATGAATTTTAAGATTTTTTTTCTATATCTATAGGATTGCTATTGGGATTTTGATGGGGATAGGATTAAATTTGTAGATCACTTTGGGTGGTATAAACATTTTAACAATATTAGGTTTTCCAGTCCACAAATGTGGTATGTCTTTTCATTTATTTGCATCTTTAATTTCTTTCATTAGTGTTTTGTAGTTTTCAGTGTACAAGTTTTTCACCTCTTTGATTGTTTGTTTCTAAATATCTCATTCCTTTAGATGCTATTGTAAATAGGATTTTCCCCTTCATTTTCTTTTCAGATATTTCATTGCTAATGTACAGAAATGCAACAAATTTTTGTACATTAATTTTGTATATTGCAACTTTAAAAATTAGTTTATTGGTTCTAAATATTTTGTGCGAGTGGATTCTTTATGATTTAATTTTCTACATGTAAGATTACGTTATCTGAAAAAATAAAGATAATTTTATTTCTTTCTTTTGTGTTTGCCATTTTTTTTTTCTTGTTTAATTGCTCTGGCTAGGACTTTTAGTACTATGTCGAATAAAGGTGGTAAATATGGGCATCCTTGCCTTGTATTGTATCTTAGGGGAGAAGCTTTTAACTTTTCACTTATGAGTATGCTGTTAGCTGTGGGCTCGTCATATATAGCCTTTATTATGTTGAGGTACATTTCTTCACATTGTGTCTCATTTATTGAGGGTTTTATTGTAAAAATTTGTATTAGTCCATTTTCATACTGGTGTAGAGAAATACCCAAGACTGGGTAACTTATAAGGGAAAGGGGTTTAATTGACTCACAGTTTCACATGACTGGGGAGGCCTCAGGAAATTTACGATTATGGCAGAAGGGGAAACAAGTACCTTTATTACAAGGTGACAGGACAGAGTGTGAGCAAAAGCAGGGAAAACTGCCTTCTCAAACTATCAGACCTCATGAGAACTCACTCACTATCACGAGAACAGCATGGGGGACACCTCCCCATGATCCAATCACCTCCTGTCAGCTCTTTCCCTAGATACATGGAGATTATGGGGATTACAATTCAAGATGACATTTTGGTGGGGACACAGAGCCAAAACATATCAAAGTCATTGAATTTTTAAAAACATTTTTCTGCATCTATTGAGGTCATCATGTAACTTTTATCCTTCTTCCTGTTAATGTGTTCTATCAAATTTAATGATATACCATCCTTGCCTCCCAGGAATAAATCTCACTTTGTCATGGTGTGTGACATTTTTTAATATGGCCAGGAGCAGTGGCTCATGCCTATAATCTCAGCACTTTGGGAGTCTGAGGCAGGTGGATCATATGAGGTCAGGAGTTCAAGACCAGCCTGGCCAACATGGAGAAACCCTGACTCTACTGAAAATACAAAAATTAGTTGGGTGTGGTGGCCAGTGCCTGTAATCCCAGCTACTTGGGAGACTGAGGCAGGAGAATTGCTTGAACCTGAGAGGCAGAGGTTGCAGTGAGCCAAGATCATACCACTGCACTCCAGCCTGGGTGACAGAGTGAGACTCCGCCTCAAAAAAGAAAAAAAAAGAAATGTTGAATTTGTTTTCCTGTATGTTTTTTTTAGAGATGTTGCAGCTATGCTCATTGCAGATAGTGGCCTGTAGTTTTCTTGTCATGACTTTGTCTCGCTTTGGTATTAAAGCAATGCTGGCTTCTTGAGTTTGAAAAAAAAAGATTTTTATTATAGTTGTGTCTAACAGCACATATCTCATTGTTTCTCTTATGAACCCACTGGATATTTAAAATTTTAAATTTGCCAGCTATCAAGTTTAATCCATAAACATGTTTTTATTTCTTTTTTTAGAGACAAGTTTTCACTCTGTTACCCAGACTGGAGTGCAGTGGCATGATTACAGCCCATCGCCCCCTTGAACCCTTGGGCTGAAGCAATTCTCCCACTTCAGCCTCACTAGTAGCTAGGACTATAGGCACACACTACCACACCCAGCTGATTTTTTAATTTTTAATTCTTTGTGGAAATGTGGTCTTACCATATTGCTCAAGTGGTCTTGATTCCTGGCCTCAAGTGATTTTCCCACCTCAGACTCCCAAAGTGCTAGGATTATAGGCGTGGAACACTGTGGCTGGTCTGAAGGTATTTTGGTTGTTTGTAGAAGTCCCTTTTATTAATGTAAATATTCAACAGTGTTTTTCTCTTTCAACTTTTATTTTAGATTCATGGGGTACATGTGCAGGTTTGTTTCATGGTATACCCATTGTGTGACATTGAAGTTTGGAAAAAATAATCATTATTTTGCTTATTTTATTTTATGCTTCTTTTATCTTTTCTCTGACATTTTTGGGTATCAGTTATAGATTTTATTTTCCAATGTAAATATTATGGAAATTTATTCATCTTTTTCACTCACAAAATGTTACGTATCTTCTTCTTTCCTCATCCTCTTTCTTCTCTCCTTCTAGAACTCCAATTAGAATTATGTTAAACACTTAGAATCTTTATTCAGGATTCTGAATAAATTCATAAATTTTATCTTTATGAGTATCTAATTTGCTCTGAACCTATCCATTGAGATGTAATTCAAATTATTATATTTTCATATTTCCAGAACTTCTATCTGCTTCTTGTTTAATTTGCCTGGCTATGTTTTAATTGTCTTCTATCCATGTGCATGTTTTCAGATTTCTGATTTATTTCTTGAAATGTGTCATATGTAGCTAGTTTAGATCCTCACTCCCCAACTGCAGCATCTGAAGCCCTTGAGGTTTCTGTTTGTCTTTTAGCTGCCCTCATGAGCAGTACCTTGCTTCATGTTTGTTGTAATTTATAACCAGGAGTTTATTTTTATGTGACCCTGATCTGTGCAATGCTGAAGTGCCTGGTTGGGGCAGTGTTTCCTCTAGAAATAACTTCCCTTTATCTCTCCCTTGCACATAGCCTGCATTAAGTTTTTTTCTTGGCCAGCGGTATCACAGCACATAGGTCATGTGGGTTGAAATCTCAAACTTATGTGAGAGTAGGATAGTAGTTGTGAAAGTTTAGTTTTACACCCAGAGTCGAGGTGAAGACTGACTAGTCTCTCTTTGCTTACAGCACATTTTTTCTACCTGTCCTTTCACTGAGAGTTTACTCTTCTGAATGTTCTAGTTCCATGAGAGAGTTTTAGTTATAACTTTCCACCTTAAGTGGACCCAAGCCCTTGTCTTGTGTACCCTGTGTGGTCAGTAAAGGTCACCCTTTTACTCACCTTCCTTTTCACCTTTCTCTGCCTGGTTATATTCAGATACATCACACGGACATCTCCCCTACACACACAAACATAGACACAATGTACTCATCCACGTTCCTTCAAAACCTAATATTCATGTTGAAATAGACAGAAGCCCATTTCTCTTCTTTTACTAACCTATTACAACGTTGCCGTAGTGAATTTGGAAAAGCCAAGAGACTTTGATAACACCTTTGTCCTTATTTAGCTCTGTAAGAATCAGCTGAATCTAATCCACATAAGACTAATCCACTTTTAGAAGATCCTCTTCTAAAAGTAAGGAGCAACTGGGCATGGTGGATTACACCTTTAGTCCCAGTTCTTCGAGAGGCTGAGGTGGGAGGATCACTTGACACCAGGAGTTTGAGACCAACCTGGGAAACATAGTGAGACTCTACCTCTAAAAAAATTTTAAAAAATTCAGCCAGGCTTTGTGGCACATTCCTGTAGTGACAGCTACTCTGGAGGCTGAGGCAGGAAGACAACTTGAGCCTAGGAGTTAGACACTGTACCACTGCACTCAGCTCAGACTAGGCGAGAGGGCAAGATCCCACCTCAAAAACTAAAATTAAATTTAAAAACGAAAGTAAGAAGGGCAGAGCTTGAGGGTGGAGAAGGTAGAAAATTGTGGTTCATGGGTTTAGAGTTTTAGTCACGTAGGATGGGGGCATTTTGGGGACCCGTTGCATAGCAATGTTCATGGGGTTGATAATATTGTATCTGACGCTTGAAATTTGTTGGGAGCGTACATTTTATGTTATGTGTTTCTGTTTTTTGGAAACAAAATAAATAAATAAATAGGAAGAAGCCCTAAATAATCTCTAGGAATCTTTTCAAATGTAACAGCCAATGAATATATAAATCCAAGTATTCTTTGGCATTGAATAAATTTTAAAATTTTGCCTCATGTGATCTTACAACTTACATAAGTTTTCACATAATAGTTCCTTAACAAATATTTGTTAGAATGCTTGCTGTGTGAGAAGCATCACCTCCTGTAAGCAGATATTTTGAAATAAATAGATTTCTGTGCTTTCTTTGTGGCACAGACCTCCCAACTTGATATGCTTCTGCTCAACTTCAGTAACTTTCTTTAGACATTTTTACTTAAAATCCTTTACTCACTGATACGCAAATCTGGCTCATCAAGTAATAAACACCAGGTCCTGGATTCCAAGTCGGGTCGGGTCTATTACACATGAATACCTTAGTTATTAAAGACTGAAGGAGGAGGCTGGGTGTGGTGGGTCACACTTGTAATCCCAGAAACTTGGGAGGCCAAGGCAGTTGGATCACTTGAGCCCAGGAGTTTGAGACTAGCCTGGGCAACATGGCAAAATCCCACCTCTACAAAAAATACAAAAATCAGCTGAGCATGATGGCATCAGCCTGTATTCCTAGCTATTTGGGAGGCTGAGGTGGGTGGATTGTTTGAGCCTGGAGTGGTCAAGGCTGCAGTGAGCTGTGATAGTGCCACTGGGCTGCAGCCTCACCTTGTGAGATCCTGCTTCAAAAACAAAACAAAATAAAAAGACTGAAGGAGGGTCTGCTCAATCGAGTACTAATGCTATGAGGGAACATGTTTATGGAAGGAAAGTGAAAAATACTAGGACACATGCAAACCAAGAAAATCTGTCTACGTAAGCCATTTCATTATGATGCAAACAAAATATCCAGTTTTAATGATCAGTGTACCTCTGGAGCATTTCTGTTATTCGCATTTTCCCCTAAATTGTGGGTCAGTGGCACCCTCACATCTCTTCCTTGAGTGACTCTCTTCCCTGTCCTCTCTTGCTCTCCACTAGCCTAATGTCTCTCAAGATGGTGAGAGCGCTCCATCAGACCTGGGCCAATGGCTCTGAGTGCTCAAAACAGTCCTCTGGGTTGCAGCTCCTCCCTGATTACTGTGAGGCAGCACTCCAGCCAGCCATCCCGAAGGCAGCCAAATGGAAAGTGAGGGAAAGCAACATTTCTTGACAGAAACAACACAGTCATGGCCAAATCTTATGAATTCATGTCAGTGCATACTGGCATTTCTTGAAACTCCCCAAACAAATGAAAAGGAACAAACCTAGCTGTATTTGCATACGGAATGTATTCAGTCCAAACAACTACTAATTTTCTTCCAAGATTCAAGACCTGTGATTCTGACATCTTGTAGAATAGCTCCTTGTCACACTTCTTTTTCTCTGTCCTGTCTCCTACTTATTCCACGGACAGCAGTGAACCACATTTTTCTTTCTTAAGAAACTGCTTTCCTAGAGCTGATGGGCATACAGAAAGATATTTGGCAACAAACTGACACCATGGATGTTCTCTAAGACCATTGCTGGAATAAGTCACTCAGTAAAACACAAGTCTGTGTTAGAAAAGCATCCTCAGTGTACAAACACTGGCTACCCACGGATGGCTTAAAATTAAGATGTATGAAACTAATACAGTACTAATATGCCATGAGGGGGTGGTCCTGCTATTAAAGATTTCAGAGACAGACTTCGGTTATTACAGTACTTGGGAAAACATACAGCCAACTCCAGATGTGCATTGCATGTGAGAGCATATGCATTAAAGTTGTACAAAAAAATGAGTAATTAGAACTCATCTTCATTCTCAGGTTGCACACTGGTCTATAAGCTACTCTATAAAGCAAACTATAAATTTGCATAGACCCAGGAAAATCAAACCAAGGATAAATTGGGCAAGAGTTTTTTTTATGGCAGGCCCGGTGGTGACAAAATCTCTCAGCATTTGCTTGTCTGTAAAGTATTTTATTTCTCCTTCACTTATGAAGCTTAGTTTGGCTGGATATGAAATTCTGGGTTGAAAATTCTTTTCTTTAAGAATGTCGAATATTGGCCCCCACTCTCTTCTGGCTTGTAGAGTTTCTGCTGAGACATCAGCTGTTAGTCTGATGGGCTTCCCTTTGTGGGTAACCCGACCTTTCTGTCTGGCTGCCCTTAACATTTTTTCCTTCATTTCAACTTTGGTGAATCTGACAATTATGTGTCTTGGAGTTGCTCTTCTCGAGGAGTATCTTTGTGGCGTTCTCTGTATTTCCTGAATTTGAATGTTGGCCTGGCTTGCTATATTGGGGAAGTTCTCCTGGATAATATCCTGCAGAGTGTTTTCCAACTTGGTTCCATTCTCCCCATCACTTTCAGGTACACCAATGAGACGTAGATTTGGTCTTTTCACATAGTCCCATATTTCTTGGAGGCTTTGTTTCTTCTTATTCTTTTTTCTCTAAACTTCTCTTCTCCCTTCATTTCATTCATTTGATCTTCCATCACTGATACCCTTTCTTCCAGTTGATCGAATTGGCTACTGAGGCTTGTGCATTCGTCACGTAGTTCTCATGCCGTGGTTTTCAGCTCCATCAGGTCCTTTAAGGACTTCTCTGCTGAAGGAAGCACTAAACATGGAAAGGAACAACTGGTACCAGCCACTGCAAAACCATGCCAAAGTGTAAAGACCATCAAGGCTAGGAAGAAACTGCATCAACTAACGAGCAAAATAACCAGCTAACATCATAATGACAGAATCAAATTCACATATAACAATATTAACCTTAAATGTAAATGGGCTCAATGCTCCAATTAAATGATACAGACTGGCAAATGGGATAAAGAGTCAAGACCCATCAGTGTGCTGTATTCAGGAAACCCATCTGACGTGCAGAGACACACATAGGCTCAAACTGAAGGGATGGAGGAAGATCTACCAAGCAAATGGAAAACAAAAAAAGGCAGGGGTTGCAATCTTAGTCTCTGATAAAACAGACTTTAAACCAACAAAGATCAAAAGAGACAAAGAAGGCCATTACATAATGGCAAAGGGATCAATTCAACAAGAAGCGCTAACTATCCTAAATATATATGCACCCAATACAGGAGCACCCAGATTCATAAAGCAAGTCCTTAGTGACCTACAAAGAGACTTAGACTCCCACAAAATAATAGTGGGAGACTTTAACACCCCACTGTCAACATTAGACAGATCAACAACACAGAAAGTTAACAAGGATATCCAGGAATTGAACTCAGCTCTGCATCAAGTGGACCTAATAGACATCTACAGAACCCTCCACCCCAAATCAAGAGAATATACATTCTTTTCAGCACCACACCATGCCTATTCCAAAATTGATCACATAGTTGGAAGTAAAGCACTCCTCAGCAAATGTAAAATAACAGAAATGATAACAAACTGTCTCTCAGACCACAGTGCAATCAAACTAGAACTCAGGTTTAAGAAACTCACTCAAAACCGCTCAACTACATGGAAACTGAACAACCTGCTCCTGAATGACTACTGGGTACATACCAAAATGAAGGCAGAAATAAAGATGTTCTTTGAAACCAATGAGAACAAAGACACAACATACCAGAATCTCAGGGACATATTCAAAGCAGTGTGTAGAGGGAAATTTATAGCACTAAATGCCAAGAGAAAGCAGGAAAGATCTAAAATGGACACCCTAACATCATAATTAAAAGGACTAGAGAAGCAAGAGCAAACACTTTCAAAAGCTAGCAGAAGGCAAGAAATAACTAAGATCAGAGCAGAACTGATGGAGATAGAGACACAAAAAACCCTTCAAAAAGTCAATGAGTCCAGGAGCTGGTTTTCTGAAGAGATTCACAAAATTGATAGACCACTAGCAGGACTAATAAAGAAGAAAAGAGAGAAGAATCAAATAGATGCAATAAAAAATGATAATGAGGATATCACCACCAATCCCACAGAAATACAAACTACCATCAGAGAATAGTATAAACACCTCCATGCAAATAAATTAGAAAATCTAGAAGAAATCGATAAATTTCTTGACACATAGACCCTCCCAAGACTAAATCAGGAAGAAGTTGACTCTCCAAATAAACCAATAACAGGCTCTGAAATTGAGGCAATAATTAATAGCTTACCAATCAAAAACAGTCCAAGACCAGATGGATTCACAGCTGAATTCTACCAGAGGTACAAGGAGGAGCTGGTACCATTCCTTCTGAAACTATTCCAATCAACAGAAAAAGAGGGAATCTGCCCTAACTCATTTTATGAGGCCAGGATCATCCTGATACCAAAGCCTAGCAGAGACAGAACAAAAAAAGAGAATTTTAGAACAATATCCCTGATGAACAGTGATGCAAAAATCCTCAATAAAATACTGGCAAACTGAATCCAGCAACATACCAAAAAGCTCATCCACCATGATCAAGTGGGCTTCATCCCTGGGATGCAAGGCTGGTTCAACATATGAAAATCAATAAACATAATCCAGCATATAAACAGAACTAAAGACAAAAACCACATGATTATCTCAATAGTTGCAGAAAAGGCCTTTGACAAAATTCAACAACGCTTCATGCTAAAAACTCTCAATAAATTAGGTATTGATGGGACGTATCTCAAAATAATGAGTTATCTATGACAAACCCACAGCCAATATCATACTGAATGGGCAAAAACTGGAAGCATTCCCTTTGAAAACTGGCACAAGACAGGGATGCCCTCTCTCACCACTCCTATTCAACACAGTGTTGGAAGTTCTGGCCAGGGCAATTAGGCAGGAGAAGGAAATAATGCGTATTCAATTAGGAAAAGAGGAAGTCAAATTGTCCCTGTTTGCAGATGACATGATTGTATATCTAGAAAACCCCATTGTCTCAGCCCAAAATCTCCTTAAACTGATAGGCAACTTCAGCAAAGTTTCAGGATACAAAATCAATGTACAAAAATCATAAGCATTCTTATACACTAATAACAGACAAACAGAGAGCCAAATCATGAGTGAACTCCCATTCACAACTGCTTCAAAGAGAATAAAATACTTAGGAATCCAACTTACAAGGGATGTGAAGGAACCCTTCAAGGAGAACTAGAAACCACTGCTCAGTGAAATAAAAGAGGATACAAACAAATGGAGGAACATTCTATGCTCATGGGTAGGAAGAATCAATATCATGAAAATGGCCATACGGCCCAAGGTAATTTATAGATTCAATGCCATCCCATCAAGCTACCAAAGACTTTCTTCACAGAATTGGAAAAAACTACTTTAAAGTTCATATGGAACCAAAAAAGAGCCTGCATTGCCAAGTCAATCCTAAGCCAAAAGAACAAAGCTGGAGGCATCACGCTACCTGACTTCAAACTGTACTACAAGGCTACAGTAACCAAAACAGCATGGTACTGGTACCAAAACAGAGATATAGACCAATGGAATGTAACAGAGTCCTCAGAAATAATGCCACATATCTACAACCATCTGATCTTTGACAAACCTGAGAAAAACAAGCAATGGGGAAAGGATTCCCTATTTAATAAATGGTGCTGGGAAAACTGGCTAGCTATATGTAGAAAGCTGAAACTGGATCCCTTTCTTACACCTTATACAAAAATTAATTCAAGATGGATTAAAGACTTACATGTTAGACCTAAAACCATAAAAACCCTAGAAGAAAACCTAGGCAATACCATTCAGGACATAGGCATGGGCAAGGACTTCATGTCTAAAACACCAAAAGCAATGGCAACAAAAGCCAAAATTGACAAATGGGATCTAATTAAACTAAAGAGCTTCTGCACAGCAAAAGAAACTACCATCAGAGTGAACAGGCAACCTACAGAATGGGAGAAAATTTCTGCAACCTACTCATCTGACAAAGGGCTAATATCCAGAATCTACAATGAACTCCAACAAATTTACAAGAAAAAAACAAACAACCCCATCAAAAAGTGGGCAAAGGATATGAACAGACACTTCTCAAAAGAAGACATTTATGCTGCCAAAAGACACATGAAAAAATGCTCATCATCACTGGCCATCAGAGAAATGCAAATCAAAACCATAGTGAGATACCATGTCACACCAGTTAGAATGCGATCATTAAAAAGTCAGGAAACAACAGGTGCTGGAGAGGATGTGGAGAAATAGGAACACTTTTACACTGTTGGTGGGACTGTAAACTAGTTCAACTATTGTGGCAGTCAGTGTGGCGATTCCTCAGGGATCTAGAACTAGAAATACCATTTGACCCAGCCATCCCATTACTGGGTATATACCCAAAGGATTATAAAACATGATGCTATAAAGACACATGCACGTTTGTTTATTGCGGCACTATTCACAATAGCAAAGACTTGGAACCAACCCAAATGTCCAACAATGATAGACTGGATTAAGAAAATGTGGCACATATACATCATGGAATACTATGCAGCCACAAAAAGTGATGAGTTCATGTCCTTTGTAGGGACATGGATGAACCTGGAAACCATCATTCTCAGCAAGCTCTCACAAGGATAAAAGACCAAACACCACATGTTGTCACTCATAGGTGGGAATTGAACAATGAGAACACATGGACACAGGAGGGGGAACATCACACACTGGGGTTTGTTGTGGGGTGGGAGTATGGGGGAGGGATAGCATTAGGAGATATACCTAATGCTAAATGGTGAGTTAATGGGTGCAGCACACCAACATGGCACATGTATACATATGTAACAAACCTGCACGTTGTGCACATTTACCCTAAAACTTAAAGTATAATAATAAAAAAAAATTGGGCAAGAGTTTAAGAGGTGGATTAAAGAAAAGAACTTTTTTACTGAAAGGGAAAATGTTTGTATTTATGCCAATTTTAATTAACTCATTAATAGCCAGACAGTCAGAAGAAGATTGAGGTAAAATAGAATGGTTTGATATGGTACTTGTATGAAGAATGCAGATGCCAGAGAAGAAAATACAAGTAGAAATAATACCCAAGATCATCAGATTTTGTCATTGATGCTGAAATATTTCCACCAAACAGGAAAGAATATATTGTTTGAGACTATTACTGAAAGCGTGTTGTTTATTGGATGTCTATTGTTCCAAATATTTTTATAATCTTCTAATTTTTAGCCTAATCTTGACATGAATACATGTCAAATGCTTATTTTAAAGATAAGTCATGAACATGTCATTGAGCATGCTCTATATATTGTGCAGTACTTCCCTAGGCACTATGGGGAGATAATGACAAGGCATACTTTCTAATGCCAAGGAGGGTCAATGCTGTGTTTTGCAATGGAAGAGAGGATCACTGTATGGGTGGCCAGAATCAAAAGAACAATTAATTAGAGGAATGGCAAATTTGGAATTTCTTTACACAGAGGCTCAAAGTCAGAGTAAATATAAAAAAAGGGTGTCAAAATTTAAAAAGGCTGAGTTTGAGACTATGTTACAAATGTTTATCATCAATGACATATGAGAAGAACATATCTGATGGTATTATCAGATACCAGATACTTTGAACATTAGTAATAGAATAAGGTAATCAATAAAAAATGAAATACCTAGGCAATCTAATAAAGGATCAGATGAGCATGAAGTTCAACCTAGTAGGAAAAGCAGAATTGGAATGATTTTTCCAAAAAGAGAGGCCAGTTCAGATTAAGAGAATAAGAACTGGGTTTTAAACATACAAATTATTTTTTCTTATAAACATCACTCATATAAAGACATAAGATATAATAATCACATATAAAAATATAAGAACTAGTTTTAAATTCATTTAAGTGACTGTGTAACTGAACATGTGTTTGGAGTTCCCCAAATCTATATAACACCTAAATTATTATTTGTCATACACTGTCCCCTAGAGTCCCACATAAAAGGGGGAGAAAAATGACATCCAATATTTTAGTGACCCTCCAATTATCACAACCACTTTTTAGACCTAATGGAGTAATCTGTGTCTTTATTTAAAAGACACTGCTTTTTGGAGGCTCATATCATTGCTATTCTACTTTCTATACTTTCCCGTCATAGTCATTCTTGTATTTGTTTAGTTTTGCTGCATAACAAACTGCCTTAAACCTAATGACTTATAATAACAATCATTTGCTCAACTCGTAATTCTCCAGGACAGCAATTTGGACTGTGCTCAGCTGGGCTGTTATCTGGTCTCAATTGGAATCACTCTTGCTTTTAGATTAACTGAGAGATGACTAGACTAGGACAATAAGAGCTGGGACCATGTATTTCTTCTTGATGTCATCTGTCATTCCCCAGCAGAGTAGCCTAGACTGATTCATATGATGGCCGGGAGGATTATACAAGAAAGCAAGTGGAAACATTCAAGATTTTTGAAGCCTAGGCTCCAAATTGGCTCCCATCCTTCCCACCACATACTAAGTACATCCACTGAGACAAGTTATGAGATGAACACAAATTCAGGGGCACAGGAAATAGACTCCTAGATGGGAAGATTTAAAGAGCTTTAATTGTCAAAGACATGGATACAGGGAGACATGAAGGCTCATATTCATGCTTGCAAGCTCTTACTCTTTCTCATCTTCTGATGTCCTCTCATCAGGCAATGATTTTCTTCTTGGAATCATGACCCATGTCATTTCCCCAGCACCAGCCATCATTATGGCTGACTTGGGATCTCTATGTGGCACTCCAGCCTCTCAGGTCTTAATCGCTTCATCTCTACAGACCTTTACCTCCATGCCACATTGGTCATCTGTTGCCTTGCCACATCCTGGGCCTCGTCTCCACGGGAGTAAATTTACCTTTGAAATGGAAGTAAACGCTCCACTTTCTGACATAATCTCACTCCTTTTGGCTCTCATTATGACTGACCCTTTTTCATTGACATTATTGGTATTTCTAGGCCTTTGACCTTTCTGCCTGTATATCACTTCCTATATTGCTTAGATTCTATGCTAAAGCCATTTAATCATTCTCCTGGCTATATCTTCAACTTTTTTAAAAAAATATATCTCAGTAATTTTGCAGTTCAGGTGCCATTCCTTAAAGAACAACAGCCATGGCTTGTTTTGATGACTCACATCTGTAATCACAGCACTTTGGGAGACCAAGGCAGGAGGATCCACTTGAGGAGGATCACTTGAGGTTGGAGATCAGCCTGAAAAACATAGAAAGTCCCTGTATCTACAAAAAAATTAAAAATTAATTGAGAGTGGTGGCATGCACCTATAGTCATAGCTGCTTGGGAGGCTGAGATAAGAGGATCCCTTGAGTTCAGGGGTTCAAGGCAGCAGTGAAGTATGATTGCACCACTGCACTCCAGCCTGGGTGAAAGAGCAAGATCCTGTCTCAAAAGAATAGAAATGAAACAAAAAAACCCAGCCATAACCAAACACATCACCCAGCAGGACATTAAAGACGAAATGGGGCCTGTAAAACTACATATCTAAAAAGGGGACCTACATAGTTTTAGCTCTTGCCTGATTTGCAGTTCACATTTGTTGATCCTTGCCAAGGTGGTTGTTATTGTTCTTCTGGACAATATGGAGTCCTTACATGTGTTCCTTGTTCATTGCCGTATTTTAGCTCAGGCCATGACATTAGCAAAGCAAAAAAAAGACTATGCATATTTACAAAGGGTCAGAGAAAAAACAAAACAAAACAAAACTTTTTTTTCCTTATGATCTTCTGGCAAATAAACTTGAAGCTGCACTAGGAAAATGTGATAGTTTCCATTCCACCCTCTTGAGTGTCCTACCACCCCGGTCTCTCTTCACCCACCTGAAGAGAGCGAGAAGAGCACAGTAAGTCCTTGGATAGCTCCTGTGCCAGAAGTCATTTTTAACCTCTCAGAAATGGAGGAACAAAATACTTACAACCTATAAAAAGATCATAAACACTGCAAACCATCGAAGCCAAATGGGAAAATATGGCATTTAAGAGGGAGAGAATGAGCGTCCAAGTTACTACTTGTCATTGAATGTGTTGAAATCCTCAGACCGGTGAAACCTTCTGGTTATACAAGGGCAACACGGGGAGACACACTTTATTCTCTCCCTCTCTGATGCTAACTGCTACTGGAAGTTCATTTCATCTTTAAAAGTAAGTACACTCTTCTTTTACCTCAAATTTCACCATTTTATTTCAATATTTTGGGAACAATTAAAGTACTAGAAACAGAGTGGGACATTTAGACTCCTAAAGGGATAGTTCTCTCCAGGTCACAGAGCCAACGCTACATTTTATGCTCAGAATTTGAACACAGGTTTTCCACTATGTTCTGCATTCTTCTCCCTGTACTAGAAGGGAAGAACTAACGCAGTTATGTATCACTTTTTAAAAATATACTTGTTTTCTTTTATTGTATTGCTCTAGTTAATAGCTAGATACTGACGCATCATAGTCAAAACAAACTGAACCAAGAACAACAAAAATTAAAGCAAAATGATGTATTTTTTCATACCCTCCTGCCACCTTCCCTGTGTTACTTGCTGCTTTTAAACTTATGCCCAAAGGGAAATGATCATTGATGAATGTGTACGTCATTACACTTGAATGAAAGACTCACTGAAGTGTCAATGACCAAAGGAGCAGAAATACACCATTTAAAAATAATTGCAAGTTAGGCGTGGTGGCTTGTGTGCAGTGTCTCATGCTTGTAATCCCAGTACTTGGGGTTTAAGGTGGGAGGATCACTGGAGCCCTGGAGTTTGAGACCAACCTGGGTAACATGGCAAAACCCTGTCTCTACGAAAAGTGCAAAAATCAGCCAGGTGTGGTGGTGCATGCCTGTAGTTTAGCTACTTGGGAGGTTGAAGAGGGAGAATCACCTGGAATGGTAAAATTACCTGAGCCAGGGATTGGGCCACTGCACTCTAACCTGGTGAATGGCAGTGAAACCCTGTCTCAAAATAAAATAAAATGAAATGAAATAAAAATAATTGCAGAGCTGTGTGTGGTGGCATGCACCTAAAATCCCAGCTACTCCAGTATATGAGGCAGAAGGGCTGATTGAGCCCATGAGTTCAAGAGCAGCCCAGGCCACATAGTGAGATGCCTATCTCATTTTAAAATAAAAAATACAATTTAAAATAACTACAGTATAGTCAGTGAATGACCCTCCAAAGAGGAATCAGAGGTGGCTTAGAGGCAATCCCCAGCTTAGAAATGGGCTGCAACATAAACCTTTGTATTTGAATTAGCTATTTTAAATAGAAAAAACATTTTCTCTTCAAATTAAGAATCTTTTAAATCATTACTAGTTCTCAGTGTCAGTGTTGGAACAGTGCCCACAGTAATGGATGGTACTTAACCCACACTTGATTAGTGGCAGTTTTCAAATTATGGTCCATTCACCACTTACGTGGTAATCACTTGCAGAGAGGGAGTTGCAAAAGAAGATTCCTGGCGCGAGAGTTGACCCCCACAGTCAGATCCCCGTGGTAGTGAAGCCAGTGTGTGGATGGCAAGTGCAGTGGGGAGAAGGATGTATCTTCGAGGAAATCCCTTCAAGTGTGGATAGTGGCATCACTGGGGATCATTTACATCTCAGATATTGTTGGGACTGTTTTTCACAGACAGGGGGTTAAGTTGCAAAGAGTCTTGTCTCCCAGTCACACAAATGATGCATTTATAATTTCAGCATTCATAATTTGAGTATTGTCTCTACATTGAAACCTCAGTATCTTTTTTTTTTTTTTTTTTTTTTTTTTTTTTAAGACAGGGTCTCGCTCTGTCTCTCAGGCTGGAGTGCAGTGGTGTGATCATAGTTCACTGCAGCCTCAACCTCGGGCTCAAGTGATCCTCCCACCTCAGCCTCTCAAGTGGCTGGGACCACAGGTGTGTGGCACTGCGCCCATCAAGTTTTTTGTATTTTTAGTAGAGATGGGGTTTTGATCTACCAAGCTTGCCCAGGCTGGTCTCGAATCCAGAGCACCCACCCTGGCCTCCTAAAGTGCTAGGATTCCAGACATGAGCCACTGTACCTGCCCTGAGACCTCACTATTTTTTAAGGAACACATCTGAGTTCTTCCACCCTGGCCGCTGACATGTTGCACACAGAATCTGGGTTTCAACATGCATAAGAAATTTACATGAAAAAATCTGCATCAGAAGTCCTCACAGGAAACATGGCAGTGGTCTCTAATAAACTCTGACAGGAATCAAATACTTGAGTTGGAATTAATACCTCGGACAGCCACAAGGCCAGGGCAAAGAAGAACATGTTCCACTTGCATACCCATTTTTTCAAAACTCTTTCCTGTCTAGACATCCCCTAATCCGAAGCCCAACCCCCACCTTTAACAATGGCTGCTGTATTCTAATCAAAATGTGAATTTGAGTTGTAATTTAAAATATTGAGGCTGGGCGCGGTGGCTCAGGCCTGTAATTCCAGCACTTTGGGAAGCCGAGGTGGGTGGATCACCTGAGGTCAGGAGTTTGAGACCAGCCTGATCAACATGGTGAAACCTCCTCTCTACTAAAAATAGAAAAAATTAGCTGGGCATGGTCGTGCACGCCTGTAATCCTAGCTACTCTGGAGGCTGAGGTACAAGAATTGCTTGAACCCGGGAGGTGGGAGTTGCAGTGAGCTGAAATCGTGCCACTGCACTCCAGCCTGGGCAATGGAGTGAGACTTTGTCTCAAAAAGAAAAAATAAATTGAGTAGTTGCAGAAAGCAAAGAGACCACAGACCACAGGCTCATTAGAGCAATGAACGAATCACAGTTTCTCCAAACGAATAGATCATGTAGGTTACTTGCTTAAAATTGGAACAATACAACTCACAGAAGTTTTCAGTATCATTAAGTATAAACTAATGTTTCATTAATGAGAAAAGCGAGGCTTAGAAAGTTGATTGTGTTAAACTGCAAATAACACAGTTTAGTGTTATTGCTTCTAGAACGTGGAGTTTTTTGTTTTTTTTTTTTTGAGACGGAGTCTCGCTGTCGCCCAGGCTGGAGTGCAGTGGTGCTATCTCGGCTCACTGCAAGCTCCGCCTCCCGAGTTCAAGTGATTCTTCTGCCTCAGCTTCCCGAGTAGCTGGGACTACAGGGGCCCACCATCACGCCCAGATAATTTTCTTTTTCTTTTTTGTATTTTTCGTAGAGACAGCGTTTCATCATGTTCGCCAGGATCGTCTCCATCTCCTGACCTCGTGATCCGCCCGCCTTGGCCTCCCACAGTGCTGGGGTTACAGGCATGAGCCACCGCGCCCGGCCGAACGTGGACTTCTCGACTCCAATTTAGTTTCTGTCTATTCCATCAGCAGACTTCCCTTTCTTTACATAAATGGTAACTTTCAGACATATCATATAAAGGCGTATTAAACAGCATTTATTGATGATTTGTTTCAAGGGAAGAGATAACGAAAGCACATGGTACAGTCCAGCATATGAAAGCATTCAGGAAGACCATATTCATGATGAGAGGGGACCTCCTAAAGTACGGTCTGGCCCGGGTCACTCGAGGGTGAAAAAGACATTAATTAAAATTGTGTATTTTATAAAATAATTATTGAATGACTGTCAGACTGACATTAGTCTTTTGTTATATTGAATATTACATATTCAAAAACTATTTTCAGAAATAAAATTATTCATAAAAATAAGCTATACATATATAAAAGCAAAAACTTCAAACAGCCATTATTTTATTTGAACACTAGAAATAACAAACAGAATAGGGCCAGGCATGGTGGCTCACGCCTGTAATCCCAGCACTTTGGGAGGTCGAGGTGGGTGGATCACGAGATAAGGAGATCGAGACCATCTTGGCTAACACGGTGAAACCCCGTCTCTACTAAAAGTACAAAAAAATTAGCCGGGCGTGGTGGCGGGCCCCTGTAGTCCCAGCTACTCAGGAGGCTGAGGCAGGAGAATGGCGTAAACCCAGGAGACAGAGCTTGCAGTGAGCAGAGATGGCACCACTGCACTCCAGCCTGGGCGACAGAGCGAGGATCTGTCTCAAAATAAATAAATAAATAAATAAATAAATAAATAAATAAATACATAACAATATACATAATCTATGCATGGATATTATGTATATTTACATCAAAAGCATTTTTCTGAAAAATATATTTTTTCTCAGCATGATCTTTTGAAATTTGTTTTAAATACAACTTTCTGTAATCTCCTTCAACGTTACATCTTATGGCTCCTAAATTTGTAACTAGACACTTTCCACATACCCTTCTTTCTACATTATCAATTTTTAATTGAAAAAATATTCCTTTTTCCCCTCAAAATAAAGGCTGAATTGTTCCGTATGTTCAGAGCAAATTATCCTAGAGGAAGATTATACCCAATTGTATTGAAATGTATAATAATGACAAATATGTTCACAAAAAGTGCAAATACATTCACAAGTGTTGTATTTTTACCTCCATTCAGCGACTTTTCTTCAAATATCTTCCAAGTAAATCTGTTAAGTAAGTTGTATGTTGCGTACAACTTCGTAATTTTCCTAAACTAAATTAAGATGCTTCAGAATCATAGGGCTTCTCAAGTCCATTCCATTTCATTACAGAATATAAGACATTCACGTAAAAAGTAATGTACATCAAGTGCTTATACAAGAAATATTTTTAACTTGGACAATTAAAGGTTCCATCTTCATTAGAATATCACCAATTCTTTGAACACCATGATGAGTCGTTTTATACCATGAACACTTCTGCTCCCTGGGTTTCTTTTGATTGATTAAAAAAAAAAAAGTTTTTTGTTTTTGTTTTTTTTTTTGAGGTGAAGTCTTGTTCTGTCTCCCAGGCTAGAGTGCAGTGGTGCAATCTTGGCTCACTGCAACCTCCACTTTCCAGGTTCAAGCGATTCTTCTGCCTCAGCCTTCTGAGTAGCTGGGATTACAGGCCCACGCCACCATGCCTGGCTAAGTTTCGTATTTTTTTAGTAGAGATGGGATATCATCATGTTGGCCTGGCTGGTCTCAAACTCATGACCTTGTGATCCGCCCGCCTTGGCCTCCCAAAGTGCTGAGATTACAGGCGTGAGCCACTGCACCTGGCCTGTTTTTTACCATGATACTTTTGGAAACTAAATTTACAGTGGCATCCAAAATAATGTCAGGAGTTTCACCATTGACAGGATGAAAAGCTATACTTTGATTCCATAAAAAGGATTAAAAGTAATCTATTATTAGAATTAACTGCTCTTTTATTTGAAGCATCTGATGACACCAGTATGGCAGTGACATTATTTAACAGTATGAACAATTCTCTTTGTGATATCCCAGATAACCTCTTACAGCTATCACTTAATTTTTTATATGCAAAGAATTTACAATCTAAAATGAACAAAATTAATTTAGAGAAACAGTCAATCTAAATAAATGTAAAACATTTTTTGCAGTGTAATAGGTAAATGTACTTTTCATATCTTCATGTTTTACATTGTTTATAGGCATAGGTTCCTTAAAATAACTATCAAATGTTCAAGTTTATGACAATATTTTTTAGGAGACATGTGTCTTCTGTGTTTATATGGTCAGTGATATCACTATAGACCATAGTTGATGAGGCTATAAACATTTATATAGGTTATATATTTATCATCTGGTTTCTTGAGAATGGAAATCCAGTGATGTGTCTATTTTCAAACCAAAATGTACTTTTTTAGATCATCTCTACTGCAAAGATTATTGTAAAAAATGTTACAAACAATAAAATAAATAATTACAGATTTTTTCTACACAGAGTCACTATAGCGAGGTCTTCTTTGCCTGCATTTGTTTTCTTGCCCTTAACCTGTAGTTTCCCAGGTGTCCCTCTGAGCATTCCACCTGGCCTTGTGCATCTCCCAGGCTCTAGCAATGACTATGGCACCAGCAGCTGAGGTGAGCTGATGTTCAGCTATGGGAGCACCAGGGACGGCAGCTGACTCTCCCACGTCCACCCAAGCGTGGAAGGATTCTGCTATCCCAGGCATCGGTGTCAGCGCACAACCTCATTACAGCCACAGGCACCCTACATGAGGCCAGTGACACTGAGATGCTAGGTCGGTTTGGAAAAGAGGGGCAGAAGCCAGAAGTGAGAAGGGGCGGTATCCAAATCCATCCCAGTGTATTTTAAGGCAGCAGTTAAATATTATATTTTATTTTAAGTGAGAAACCATCAATATTCATGCTAAATGGACAGGAAGTGGTTCAACAGCCATAAACCAAGACTGTGCAGGATGTGCAAGTTATGACATTTTTTAGGACTTAGATGAAAGGAGGTTCTTATCTTGCATTATTTCAAGGTACTGATGGGGCAGATGACATGTCTTTGTTATTGGCAACAAAAAAAGAATGCCTTTTTTGGTATTCGTCCCAAAGCCTTTTTTGAGAGAGCCTCTCCACCCTTCAAGTATGCTCTTTAGGAATTAATCTAGCCATGACTCCCAGGGTTTAAAGCTCATGGGGTTTCTCCTAATCCATGCCCCTGTAGGACATTTCATCAGGAGCCTCCACTTACCTAGTTAAGTGGCTTGAAAGATGACCCCAATTCTGAAATGGGATGCCACCCTGAGCAGAAGGCCCAGCCAACCTGTGCCCAGATTCCTGACCCAGGGAACTGTGAGATAATACATTGGTGTTGTTTTAAGCTGGTAAATTTGTGGTACTCAGAAAGCAATGCAACTTTAAATAAAAATATCAACTGGAATAAACGAATTTTATTTATATATGTGCATTTATTTGTGTATCTGTGTATGTATACATACATTGACAAAAAGGCTGTCCCTAACCAAACTCTAGACAGGCTCCTCTGAGCTCATTTTTGACTAGGCCTCATCCTTGGTGTGTTCCCCAGCACCCAGTTTTAGCAAGACTCCCACCAAGTTGGTTTAGCCAGAATCTCCCACCCTTGAGATCTGATCCAAGTCCTTATTCTCCACCATCCCCCAAGTGATTATCTGATCACCCCAGCTTGCATTCAGCAAGAATCCTGTCAAGTCCATTTAGCCAGAAATCCTTCACCTCGCTGTCTTATTTCAGTAATTTTCCATCATCCACTGACCACCAACTTGGCTTCTTGGCTATAAATCCCCACTTACCCATGTTGTATTAGGAAATGAGCCCAGTTCTATACTGAGGCCTCTTTTTCCCTGTTTTGACAGTCCTTGATTAAAATCTGTTTTTACTACTTTTCTCTCCAGCTCTCGTTTTTCTTTAAAAACATAGGCATATGTAATAAACACATAAAATGCACACAGCCTATCCACGAACTCATGGGTCATTTATAAGAAACTAGACAGCATATGGTAATATACACATGCATGTGTATTGTATACATGTATAAATTACTTACTGGAGAAGTGAGGAGTTTCCTTTAACTAGGATATTAATGAGGCCTTTAACTGACCCAAAGAAGTTTGTTGTGATTTAATTTTTTCCTCCTGTTCTATTTCTTCAGTAAACCTGGCAGTAGTCTAACCTTAAAAATGGAGTTGATGTCCTTATAGGCCATTACCTTTAAATAAAACCAAAGCAGGTGTTTTCTCTTGGATGTATTAAAAATACCTGAAAGGAAGCTTAGATTGACTTGTGGCACAACAAATGCATTTAATGTCAACTAATGCAAGCCATTGAAGGTGTGGCCACTGAGCATTTGATTTTATAGGAAAGAATATCTAGAGAGTATTTTAGAGAATAACATGGCTGTGCTATTGCTTATCTTTTGGAGAGCATCCCAGGTTTGCTTATTCTCTGCCTTCAATATTGAGTTGAAGGATTTTGGGAAAAGGGACTTGTGAAACATATCCCTTCTATTCCTGGAAAACTAGAAATATAAAGTGTTAATAATATCAATGTCACTGTGACCTCCTCCACTGACAGGACTGGTTTATGCCAGGTCATTTTTCTGGCACACAGGGAGTAGATTTGACAGATTGGTAGCTTTTTTTTTAAGATGGGAGACATCTAAAATATTTATGTTTTCCTCTCTTAGTCCCGTCTCTAATATTTAGAAATGCTCTCAGACTTTAAAACAATGTACAAGGCTTCAGTTTTCTGTCATTTGACTTTAGAAGGAAATGTTTGTTGATAATAATTATCCTCTTATATAAAATTTATGTATAAAAATCTCACCTCCGAATATATTAAATGACAAAATTACTTTATAAAATGTTTATGCACACTTTATAACCTTAAGTTTTCATTTGGCCATGTAAAAGTACAAGGTGCAGTAGACTTCAACAGTCTTGAGTGCCAGGAATAATTCAGAAAAAGAAGATAGCTGACAAATGAATTGAAAGAGTCCTAATCCAAAGATGGTAAAAATGTAGAAAGGCCTTGCTGGCTTTCTGGATGTCAGTTTCTTAAGCAGTCCAAACCTAAGCTTAGAAGAAAAGCTCAGCATTGAGCACTTTCACCTTCATGGATAAGTTTCAGCTTGCTCTTGCCAAGAGAAGAAGGCAGAATTAGTTTGAAGTATGCAGCCTTTTTGTAAACTTTCCAGATATCAAAATAAATTTTGATATATAAATGCATTTTCTGAGATGATATGCCTCAGTTTCTATAACCATTTCACCTGGAATGTCTAATCAGTCCTATGAGTGTATTCCTACATGTGCCCAGCTTCTATGAAAACCAATTCACTGCCTCACGGCAATTAAGTATGTTATTTAAGGAGGAAAAAAATTAAATTGTTGAATCGAATGTGTAGGCTTCTTACCATTATAGAATTTCTCTTTGCACATTAGTTAATGACTTAATCTAAATTATAAGTGTTTAAAAATGGTTAATTGTCCTTCATCAAACTTGCATTAAATAGGTCCATTTATGTATGGAAGAGGGAAAGAGTTCATATAAGCTGGACACAAGCTCATGTGCCTGTGAGTCAGTAAAGACTGAAGTAATGTCCCATGTTGAATTGGTTATTTTGATACACGATGATTAACGTCTTTGAGGTAAAACAATTTTTTAACTGGAAAATCACAAGATATATTCATCATATTTTTCAAGAAAGATAGTTTTTTTCCTGCATGGCAAATAGGTTAAAATAACACTCTATGGAAATTGCATTTAGGTTCTAAAAAAATAATCTGTAGAGATATCTATGCAATATATAGTTCTTTCAGATTAGTTTTTATTCGGGGAATGAAGTTCTGAAATGTCTCCAAAGTAGTTTACTCATCAATTGAAAAGTCCTCCAATAGGAGAATGATTGGGCCATGGTGTGTGGTAGTGGAAAAGAAAAGCTCCCTCCGTTTTTTGAAGGGAATAACTTTAAAAAATACTTAAACTTTTGTTTACTTGGTACAGTTAAGAATTGAACTTGTTGGCTGGGCGCGGTGGCTCACGCCTATAATCCCAGAACTTTGGGAGGCTGAGGTGAGCGGATCACGAGGTCAGGAGATCGAGACCATCCTGGCTAACACAGTGAAACCCTGTCTCTACTAAAAATACAAAAAATTAGCTGGGCGTGGTGGCGGGCACCTGTAGTCCCAGCTACTTGGGTGGCTGAGGCAGGAGAATGGCATGAACCCGGGAGGCGGAGGTTGCAGTGAGCTAGATTGCACCACTGCACTCTAGCCTGGGCGACAGAGCAAGACTCCGTCTCAAAAAAAAAAAAAAAAAGAATTGAACTTGTCAATTTTAACATTGTTTATACCTGAAATAAACTTATGTGATGTTCAGACAAAAGGATGTGTATGGCAGCATTGTACATAATAGAATATTACTATAATCAGCTCAAATCTACATCAACAAAAGAACGGACATAGAAAAAAATAGACTGTTCATACAATGGAAACAGAGTTGGCAATAAAATTAAAGAGCTAGAGCTTCAAGTAACTAGTTGATGAATGTCAGAAAAAAGAACAGGAATAAAAATAAGTCACAGAGAAAATCATTAAACATGACTCTGTCTGCATAAGATACAAGATAGGCCAGATTAAACAATATTTTGTTTGGGAATACATTTTCTTTTTTTGTTTCTGTTATTGTTTTGTTTGTTCGTTTTTGTTTGGGACGGTGACTGGCTCTTGTTGCCCAGGCTGGAGTGCAATGGAATGATCTCGGCTCGCTGCAACCTCCACCTCCTGGGTTCAAGTGATTCTCCTACCTCAGCCTCCCAAGTAGCTGGGATTATTGGCGTGTGCCACTACACATGGCTAATTTTTGTATTTTTAGTATAGACAGGGTTTCACCATGTTGGCCAGGTTGGTCTTGAATTCCTGACCTCAGGTGATCCACCCGCCACGGCCTCCCAAAGTGCTGGGATTACAGGCGTGAGCCATGTGCAATGGCAGGATCTCAGGTCACTGCAACCTCCGCCTCCTGGGTTCAGGTGATTCTCCTGCCTCAGCCTCCCGAGTAGCTGGGATTACAGGCATGGGCCACCATACCCGGCTAATTTTTGTATTTTTAATAGAGACAGGGTTTCATCAGGTTGGCCAGGCTAGTATCAAACTCCTGACCTCGGGTGATCCGCCTGCCTCAACCTCCCAAAGTGCTGAGATTACAGGTGTGAGCCACTGCGCCCAGCCTTGGAATACATTTCTATGTGTTAAAACTATAAAAAAGAGAAAGTGACTGACTAATGGTGAATGATTATAGTGGCAAGAAAGCATGGAGATTTTAAGTGCAGACTCGGGAATTAAACTGCTCTGCTTCCAGCTCTACCACTAATGAACTGCGTGACTTACTTGACCTTGGTCAGTTGTCCAATATCTCTATGCCACAGTGTCCTTATCTAAAGAAGAGTGGTACATGCACCTATCTCATACAATTATATATGGATAAATGACTTTAAATCTCATCGCATGTGTGTTTATTATTCAGACTGAGTTCTAGATGATAGTTACCTCTAGTGGGGATGAGGAGGCAGAGCAATGCAATTTGAAAGGGGAGCACTGGGGCCCCAAACATTTTCTCAAATCAACTGCATCACATGGTTGGTACAGCTTCAGTAACATTTTATTGGCCTGACGTGGTGGCTCATGCCTGTAATCCCAGCACTTTAGGAGGCTGAGGCGGGTGGATCACCTGAGGTCAGGAGTTCGAGACCAGTCTGGCCAACATGGTGAAATGCCATCTCTACCAAAAATACAAAAAATTAGTCAGGCGTGGTGGCAGGCGCCTGTAATCCCAGCTACTCGGGAGGCTGAGGCAAGAGAGTTGCTTGAACCGGGAGGCAGAGGTGGCAGTGATCTGAGATGGCATCATTGTACTCCAGCATGCACAACAAGAGTGAAACTCTGTCTCAAAAAAAAAAATGTTATTTTTGTAAACTGCACATATACACTACATGTCTCTTTTATGTGTCTTGTATTTTACATTTTTTAAAGTTAGGTTTTAGACTAGGAAATTATTTTCCCATTTCTTTCCTTGAAAAAGTACAATAGACCAACCAGGGCAACATAGTGAGACCTTGTCTCTACAGGTGGCACGTGCCTGTAGTTCCAGATACTTGGGTGGCTGAGATGGGAGGACAGCTTGAGGCCCAGAGGTTGAAGCTGCAGTGACCTATGATCACACCACTGCACTCCAGCCTGGGAGACAGAGTGATATTCAGTCTCAAAAAAAAAAAAAAAGTACAATATATCACTTAAACTAAAGTTTAAGATTAATGAACAATTGTGTTTATTCTTCTATTTCCAAAAATTGGTATTTAAATATTACTTGTTGCTAAATTGAATTCCTTTTAAACAGCACTTGGTGTACACATACCAAATAGTTTTCAATCTGTGCATTTGACTATGGTGAAGCTTCTAAGGAATAAACTATTTCCTCTGGGCAAGGATCCATTTGTAGGACTATGAAACTATCAATTTGCTTTAAGAATTTGGTATGGCTTAGTAAATTTGTAGCTGGCATGGGCTCTCTGGTTTAATTCGTATTTAAGGAAAGTAAAGTACAGTAAGTCAGTTTTTCCAAAGTGACTTCGTTTTTCTTACAAGTCCTCCCAATGCATTGTTCGTGTCTCAAGAAACACAAAAATTTCTTGTAGCTTTTTTCTAATGGCTCAGGAGACACAGATGACAAAATATGGGTTCATGTCCTACATTAAACCAATCTGGAGCCTTCTATCACTGGTCTGCAGTGATGGAAATCTGTCCTGATATGTCATCTTTTAACCTGTTCTTTCATATCAATACTTTGGTTGTAATCACTGCCTGTTTTAGCTGTTTGTGTCCCTGGGATGCTGTTATGTTGATCTGTTTGGGTTATATTCTCTGCCGTTTTCATTCGCAGCTTTATGTAAACCTGAACACAGCTCCAACAAGATCTCACGTGGGTGAAGAACAGAGGTTTGGATGTCAGTGATTTCGTCAATGATTAAACAGTTAATGAACAACAAAGCTGAAACCAGAACCAAGTACTACCAGATCCCTAGCAAACATGTGTTTCACTTCTTCATTTGGCCTTTCCTTTCACTTAATGCATCTTAGTACGTCCATAAGAGTAGGTGCATTTGCATTGCCCTGCAAGGCATTCTGACCACTTTTCCCTCTAAATATTAATAAATATCATCCAATGAACAGCACACCTTAGAGGCCAAATAGAACTGGCCAAATAGAACACAGGAGTCAATCAACAAGTATTTGATGAAAAGGAAGAAGAAAAGGGTGAAAATAATAAGTAAAAGTCAGCACAGCTTCCTCCTCACTTGCCATCCGGCACTGCACACCTTCCTGCCATGTGCTATTGAGGGATGGTCATGTCGTTCACACCTGTCACACACTATCTTACTAAAGTTCTCAAATAAATAACCTTAGGTTATTTAACTGACCTTGACAAATAGGAAAGATAGGCAGAAGTCAAGATCTAGTGTGCAAAATATCTGATTTCTGTGCATTTTTATTGCTTTTGTTTCTTTGCAGTCTTCGTCGTTCTGGCATCTCCCTCTCTTTTTTCTGTGTGTGCTCCCTCCTCCTCCTTTGCACTTTTCCCCATATTTTGGCTAAATTCACCTGTGGCACCAAACCACAGTGTGGAGCAGAGACAACAGAGGGTCACTGAGCCATATACTAACTGTAGACAATCTGCCTTGGAGAGCATCTAAAAAGGAATGGGCAGCTTCAGCTGAAATTGGATAAATCCTTCTGTAAATCGAGAGCCTCTAATAAGCATTTTATTAAAATTAAAGAAGATATTGTGCATTAAATTGGAATCAGTTGTTGCTGATGGGGAAGCATTAAAATCAATTATTTTAAAAACAGATTGGTTTTCAATTAGCTTTTCATTTTTCTTTTTTAAGACTAATTTTTTGCTTTTCTGGAAAATAATCAAAAGAGTAAATGTGAAAAAGTGAAATAGAATTCAGTGTGAAAAGAAAAGGTTAAACCTGGTAACATTAGGTGGATTGCTTGTCAGTTTGCACACGAAGCAGAGGTTTATTATGGAATTGGACATGATGTTTCAGAATATCATTTGTGGATCCTCCTGCCTCCAATACTTACTGATCCCCAATTATTTTGCAGCTAGGTCCTACATTACATAAATCCTACACTACATAATCTAGGATCCCTTGAAAGGAAGCTAATAAGAATACTTAATGGGTTTATCATGTCATTGAGTTTAAATTAGGACTGCCATCCTGGAATGAGAAATGTGAACATGGATTAAAAACCCAGAGACCAGAGGCCAGGTATGGTGGCTCTCGCCTGTAAGCCCAGCACTTTGGGAGGCCTAGGAGGGCAGATCATGAGGTCAGGAGATAGAGACTATCCTGGCTAACGCGGTGAAACCCCCTCTGTACTAAAAATACAAAAAAATTAGCCAGGCATGATGGCGGGTGCATGTAGTCCCAGCTACTCAGGAGGCTGAGGCAGGAGAATGGCGTGAACTCAGGAGGCGGAGCTTGCAGTGAGCCAAGATTGTGCCACTGCATTCCAGCCTGGGTAACAGAGCGAGACTCTGTCTCAAACAAAACAAAACAAAACAAAACAACCCAGAGACCATTGTCAAAGACATTAGTGATATTAGTAAACCAAAGTCAGAATGAGCTATTTGTAACAGGCAAGAATGAGACTGTACACAATATTTATTCTTGGACAAGAGGTTGGAAAATAAAATTCTTCTTTTTTTTTGAGGCGGAGTCTCGCTCTGTCGTCCAGGCTGGAGTGCAGTGGCACTATCTAGGCTCACTGCAAGCTCTGCATCCCGGGTTCACACCATTCTCCTGCCTCAGCCTCCAAAGCGGTTGGGATTACAGGCGTCCGCCACCACGCCCGGCTAATTTTTTTTTTTTTTTTTTTTTTTGCATTTTTAGTAGAGACGGGGTTCCACTGTGTTAGCCAAGGTGGTCTCGATCTCCTGACCTCGTGATCCGCCCTCCTTGGCCTCCCAAAGTGCTGGGATTACAGGCATGAGCTGCCGTGGCCAGCTGGAAAATATAAATTCTAAAATAAATTCTATATTCCTTTCTTTGAAAAAAATTAAGTATATTTTATAACATTTTACCTGACTCCATTGTTCTGTCTCAGAACTCCCGAATAGTATATGCAAATTTATTTGTGTATATATAGATGCACATCTTTCTGGAGTGTGGGTACAGTAATCTCCAACAATGATTTTTACTTTTAGTGACCCCAAAATGATGAAGAATTACTACTGTATAATCTCTTTTCAACTTGAAAAACAATGTGATAGAAGTGTATGGCTTTCCATTTATTGTGGTTTTTTTAATCTGAAAAGAGCCTAAATCAAAGCTCTTTGGTTATAAGAAACAGAAGCCCAAATGACTGAGCTGAAGCAGATCAAAGCTGTCTATTAATCAGGGCAAACAACAGAAAGAAAATCCAGTTGTTTTAAACAGACACCTAATTTATTGGATGAATGTCATGGAGTTCCCAGATTTGGCTGGAAGGTTGAGGAGCCAGGTTTAAAAATATAGGCAGCAGCTGGGTGCAGTGACTTGTGCCGGTCATCTCAGCTACTCAGGAAGCTGAGGTGGGAGAATTGCTGGACCTCAGGAGTTTGAGAACAGCCTGAGCAACTCAGCAGGAGCCATCTCTAAAATAAAGAACATAGACAGAAACTGAGGCATACCATTGGAGGAAAGTCAAAATCCAGACAAGAAAAGAGTATGATTAGGGCCTTGTTGCTTCCAGCAAAGAGCCCTGCAGGACCCAGCAGTGCTGGTAGAACCCTGGGCTTTACCAGTTCTGCAGATGCTTGAAGAAGCTGAAATAAGTCTTAATCACCTGATTATCTGCAAAATTAAATGTATATCATTTTTCTTATTCATAGAAAAACTATTGTTCATCAGTATCCTTCACAATATCTGTCTTGTCCATTTTGTGTGGCTTTAACAGAATGCCATAGACTGCATAATTAATAGTAAAGAGAAATTTATTTCCTACAGTTCTGGTGGCCGACAGGTCCAAGATTGGGAAGCTTGCATCTGATGGGGCCTTCTTGCTGTGTCATCTCATGGTGAAATGCCAAAAGGCAAAGAGTATGAGAGAGAACAAGAGGAAGCCAAACTCATCCTTTTATAAACTACTCCCATGATAAGGAACCCACTTCTGCAATAACAGCCTTAATCCATTAATGAGGGTGGCATCCTCATGGCCTAATCACTTCTTAAATGTTCTACCTCTTAACATTATTGCAGTGGGGATTAAGTTTCCAACACATGCTTTTTGGAGGACACAGTTAAACCATAGCAGTATCTTTGTGCATACTTGAAAACTGAGCTTTAAGGCTGTTCTCCAAATTTAGAAGACTAGTTCTCTTTTCATGCAATGTGAATTTCCAGAGAATCTAGACAATCCATTTATTGTCCAGAGAATGTAGACAATCCAAAGCCGTTGTCCAGCTTTTAGGAGGACAACAATAGCAGTCAAAACAGCCCTCCTAATATATATGCATTCACATATAGACATTTTGTATTTTCAACGTCAAAAAATTGTTACATTTCAATGAATGAAATACCAATTATCATTTATATTCAACCCCTTAAGACCATTCTCTATTTAGATCTAAGACAGACAAACAGATCAAATAAAATTATCATAGAAAATAAATTTAAGTGAGAAAAGGCATACAAGAAGATCAAGATAATATGGTTCAGATTTTAAAAATGTGTCTATTAAAATGCTATAAGAACAATTATATGACTAGATAACTCAGGTGAATATAACATTCAAAATAATAATCTGAATATTTTTGCCAAATATCATTTTGGTCCATTACGTTGATGATATTTGGGTAACTGGGCTGGTTAGCAGCAAGTTCCAAAAAATCTAGACCCTTGCTACTCAGAGTGGTCCATGGACAAGCAGTATCAACATTGCTTGGAAGTTTGCTAGGTATGCAGAATCTCAGGCTCTATCCCAAACTTGCTGAGTTAGATTCTGCACTTTACCAAAATTCTTAGCTGATTGCCATATACATTTAAGTATGAGAAGCAGTATTCTACTTCTCAGTTATCCTTATTTTTTAGGACTTTTAACTAGGGAAGAGTAAGGATTAAGAACAATCACCTGGGGATACTTTAAAAATTCTCACAGGTTCTAGAATACTTGTGGAGTAGAATAGGCACAGGTAGTCTATTAATAGCATGGATGCTATTTAGAAATCTCCTCAAATAAACATCTTAACTGTTCTCTCTGGTGGTTTGAGAATGTCTAACATAGAAATGTTCACTCCTTAAAGGTAATTTCTAAGTTTCTGCTCTACCTTGGTATTTAAAAGCACAAATCACTTATTGGATCTAACTAGTTCTGCGACCCTTATCAATTTAGTTAGTAACTTTTTAACTCATTTGCTTTGTTTGTCAAGTGAGGATAATAATGATACCTATGTAATAAAGTTTTAACATAAGTAAATGAATATATGAATGTAACATGTTTACCACTTTCCTGGTACAAAATATACATCAATAAGAAAATATACAATTATGCTTGCTGTGGTGGGGGGAGTAGTGGCGATAATGCTCTCTAACACAGAAGATTCCTTAGTATATTTTGTTTTAGAAATGCACAATAATTTAGTATATAATTCCCAAAATTTAATTACAAAAGTGCAATTGTTTTGATGATGTGGTTATCCTCACATAATCAAATCATGCATACCTCCTCATTTGTTAAAGAAATTAATGTTTAACAATATAAGCGTTTCTCTTAAAGGCTGTATACAAATAAGCTATTTCTGTCAGAAACTATGAGAATTTCCCATTACCAAGGTGGAGATGGAGTCAATGACAAAATACTGGGGCTAGTTAGAAGAGGGATAAAAGGTTTCTGTCTACCCAATGGCATACTCCCTACCTCAGACCTGGGCCTTCGCTATTCAGAAGAAGCTGTCCCAGTGCCTCCCGCCTACCCATGTGTATTTGTCTTGTTTCTTTCCCTGCATTCCTTCACAGTCCATTAGTGAAACATTGTCCTCATTTATGTGGAAACCATACTTATTCATTATTGCAAAACCATCAGGGATAGAAGTAGATTAGTAAGGTGTCCTAAAATATTGGCTTTTGAATACTAAAGTCAAAAGGAATGGGTAAGAAAGAACTTAAGAGAATTGTGCTCCTTGGGAATTGGTTATGCTTTTTTCCTCTGTTTTTCAAAAATTTATGTTAGTGTATGCATCAAATGATTTATGACTAAACTCTCTTACATATACTCATATAACTAAGAAAAAGCATCATACATATTTTTATGTATCTTTCAGAACTTTATAAAACAAATAGCAATCACTGGAATATGGCTAGGGATTGTGACAATCATTCCACTCTTCAGTTTAAGGTCTGAAGTGAAAATTGAAACAACAATCAGGTGAACGGTAACTGGGGCCAAGGAGAATTTATCCATGCAGTGTATTAGCAAATGCCTGGTCTAATTTATTTTGAAGATGAGGAACAGAATAAAAATAATTAAAACAACACAATCTAAAACAACTTTTAAAGGTTTAAAAACACCCTACGGCATTAATGGAAAGGAATAATTCAGAAGAAAAACGTTTTTAGTATAAAATAAAAAGTAAAATTTCAGTCCAAGAAATATAATTAAATTTCAAAAAGCATGAGCTTTTTATTAAAAAAAAATCAAGAAAACATTGACTCTGTTGACAAGAGGGATGAAAAATATGAGAAGCCAACCTCAAGAGCTACAAAGGGATCTGACTAATGGGTGTGCCCATGGAAAGAGAGGAGCCAGCTGACCCGCCTGTGGGCCCTTGAACCAGAGCCTCTGGAAGTGTTGACTTAGAAGCTAGTCCTATGGAGGAAAGACTGGCACAGAGTAGGCTGTCAATCAATACTACTTAAAACTGTTAGGAAAGAGAACGGGTGGTGCAGAAGTACACACAAAAATGAAAACGCTAAGGAAATGAAACAAACAAGACTCTAATTAAATGACTTGTTTATTGGAGTAGAAAGCAGAGTTCACATTGCAAAAATTGAATCAGTGATATTGGGACACATGTAAATAAAAGTTTATCCATTTAATAGGTAAAAAGAACAGTTATGCCTTTTATATTGTTAAAAGATATATACCGCACTCAAAAATAACTTTATGCATTAAATAGAAAAACAGTAAAATATATATAATTGACACTTTTAGAAATACAGGTAGAAGTTAAGAGACACCAATTCATGGGTAGAGACTTCCAAAATGCTTTGATAAAAACACTTAAATAAACTAAATACACCCACAGCTGAAAACATTTTCTAGTAATTAAAACTTATATATTCCAAAATTTAGTATTTTAATCATGAAACTGTGTTTCACATACTCATGTGCACTCTAAACATTTTGTAGTTAAAAATGTGACTTTTAAAACTTGAAAATATAATTTGTTACACATCTTCAAACAGGAAGTTTTAAATGAACCAGCAGCACAATGTGACTTCGAGTCTCTCTCCTAATGCCTAAATGTAATGTTATGCTCTAAATTGTATCCTGGAACAGAAAATAGACAATAAATAAACTGAGGAATTCTGAACAAGTATGATCTTTAGATATCAACAGTTCATCAATACTGATTCATTAATTATATCAAATATACCATAGTAAGATATTAATAATAGAGAAAACTGGGTTTGGGGCTTTACAGGAACACCATACTATTTTCACAAATTTTCTGTAAATCTAAAATGGTTCTAAAATTAAAATTCTATTTAAATCAATTGCAATATATAAAATTAATTAAATCTGAATTGTGGAAAATATTGCTTTTATTAAAATTTTCCTTGACAGCTTTTTAAAACAAAGCTTTTGTTTTCTATTTTTAGGTGAAACTGCACACATTTTCAGTCAAACTGTTTATTTGTAACAATATGTGCAATACTAAAATCTTTATAACTTCCAGAGTCATAATAATGGAAAACAAAACACACTGTTGGTTTTATTTTTGGAAAGTTACATGAAACATGTAACCTCTTATTTAAGATTTATAATAACAATTCTATGGTATTCAGTAAGGAACTATAATTTACATAAAATATAAGTTAATTTTATCTCAATGATTGTGAAAAGATTAACAAATATCCAAGCTAAAGTAAGAATCCATATCTAGATTAGAAAGAAATATAAACTATATAATTCTTTACTTTAAAAATATTATATACAATTATATGATTAGTGTTTTAATAATAACAAAAACAGTAGCGAATATTTTACATATATTCTGTAATCTACCCTAAACAAAATTCCTTAACTTAACCTTTTTGAAAGGAGCTACCTATGAAGTCTAAAAACGTTTAATTCAAGTTTGTTTTAATATCAGCAACTCTTCAACCTTTTCCTGACTTTGCCAAGAAATTTACCTTCCTAATCTCGCTTACTATGTAAATTTCTCTCTCTGTGTGTATGAGTTTGTATTAGAGAGAGAGAGAGAGAGAGAGAGAGAGAGAGACTAAGACAGAAAGGGAGAAATTTATAGGAAAATGAGATAGGAAGGGTTATAATAACAGCTTTCCTTTTCTCCCTCCTGAAGTCCCCATTTTCGTCTCTGAGAGCTGATCTGGGATAGGGTGGGCTAAAGGAACAGAGAAAACCAGAGTGCCAGAAAGAGCTAGAAGGGGAAGTGGGGACCTGAAGATCAAATACTAAAGAAGGAGCTAATAGATGGCAAGGAAAGTGGTCAGCACGGCATGCAGGCAGATGGGGTCCTAGTTAGTGAAGACCCACAGGGTGGAGGGTAATCCCATGCAAGGGTCAAGTGTAATTGGGTGACAATACAGGCAACATGGGAGACCTACCACAGTGAACCAGCGATTGGCAGGTTTGTAAGGACGGTGTTCAGACTGCAGTTTTTTTGTTGTTTTTTTTTTAAAGATTAAGTGATCTTGAAATTGGTATTCCATGTCATTTTAAAAGATAAATGGTAAAGCAAATGTTTTATTCACATGTCTTTATTTCTCCCCTCCCCACTTTTCCTTCCACTCTTCTTTTTTTTAATGTGGAAGTTTAAAATCCCATCTCACATTTATTTATTTATTTATTAAGTGTAAATAATGGGAAAACTTCACTTGGATAGGGAACACGTAGATTAGTAGATTATATATTATTTTATTATTAATTATTTATTAGTAGAGTAGTAGATTTGCATCATTATTTAGCCTTTACTGCCGCTTAGTGGTAAGGAAGAGCCATAAGTTGACTGAGAGAGGATCAACTGAGCAAGTCAGCGAACAATAGCAATGCATCTGAGATGTATTGAAGAGTATTAATTGTAATTACTTTTTATATTTTGTAGGCAAAGAGCTCTTACTGCTTTACACGTAAGGTTTATTGAATATACTCTCCAAAGCAAAGTTTTATATTATAAGCATTGTATGACTTTTAGTATTACCTGAAATGTAATGAAGTTTGGTCTAGTGTTGTTGTTGGTTGTTTTTGTATTCTGATTACAGAACTGCATGAGAGGCTGAATACAAACTAAATGCATCCTTAGCAGCTGGCCTAGAAACTTACTTCCCCTGAGTGAAGCTGCACACTGTGGGTGGTAGAACATGTTTATTAAAATACTTTATTCTCTTCTTTTATTTTATTATATTATGCCTTAATTTATGGTAATTTATTAGTATGTCATATTTCCCTTAGGTTTCCTAATGTCAATACAATTTATTATCATTTTGTATGTTTCTTTTTTATTTGGTTTTTTTTTTTTTTTTTTTTTTTTTTTTTTTTGAGAATGAATCTCCTTCTGTCGCCAGCCTAGAGTGCAGCGGAGCGATCTCGCCTCACTGCAATCTCCGCCTCCTGGGTTCAAGCGATTCCCGCCTCAGCCTTCAGAGTAGATGGGACTACAGGCGCCCACTACCACACTCGGCTAATCTTTTGTATTTTAGTAGAGATGGGGTTTCACCATGTTGGCCAGGATGGTCTCGATCATCACCTGATCTCGTGATCTGCCCGCCTTGGCCTCCCAAAGTACTGGGATTACAGGTGTGAGCCACTGCGCCCAACCCATTTTGTACGTTTCTTAATGTCCTGTCCAGAATTGCTGCTCAATAAATGTTTGCTCAGTTAATCTTATTGAATAAGGCAAAACAATGTCATTTTCAATATTAATTAAGACTGGCTCTGCATTAGCAGAGCAGGGACTCTGAAGAATTGTCTCAAAATCACCTTTCTCCCAAAAGCGTTAGGCAACTTTAGAACTAGAGATTACGGAGAAGGTATTGGAGTGAAGTCATTGGATGACCTTGGCTTTACTCATACGTTCTCTAACCAAATGGATACAGATCAGAGAGTCTTAGCGTTATAACGGGCCATAGACATTGCCTAAACCAATAGTTAAACCAGAAAAAAATATTCCAAGGAACATTTGAAGGTGTATTGAACTGTTAAAAACTTAAAAGTTAAGAGAACTAAGAATCCAAATGGTGATTGCTTGAAACAACAACAACAAAATGCTAGCAGAGCACCATGGCTCAGTCCTGTAATCCCAGCATTTTGGGAGCCTGAGGCAGGAGGGTTGTTTTAGGCCAGGAGTTCCAGACCAGCCTGAGCAATATGTAAGACCCTGTTGCTACAGAAAATAAATACGTAAATAGTCAGATGTGGTGGTGTGTCCTTGCAGTCTCAGCTACTTGGGAGGATTGCTTGAGCCCAGGAGTTTGAGGCTGCAATGAGCTATGATCGTACCACTGCACTTCTCCTGGGTAACACAGTAAGACCCTGTCTCAAAAAAATTAAAAAAAAAAGGCATCTCACAAAAGAATACTACTAACCACTACTGCAAAGAACATATACTTTTAACAAAAGCAGCTTCATGTGGTTTGTGTGCATTCTCAAATACTTAAAAGTGATCCATACTTTATACGTGGTTCTAAATGCCTCTGTAAGATCTCAGATTTATTTGAGTTTGAACCTTTATTGTATTGCTTAAGCAAGTGGGTGAGGGAAATGTGAACCCTGACTGCTTTCTCTCAGCTCTGCCTCACTGAAGATGGGAACACAGCCCTCCTCAGAGGCAACTGGAACACCTGGCTGCAGTGCTCACGTGACATTCCTGTGGAGAAAAGCACTTTAGGGCCAGTCTCCAGATGCCCTCTCATGGGTCTTCTGCTTTCACATGAAGCCTGGGAGAAAATAAAGCAAAAAAATGTGAGAAGAACTACACTGCTCTTCCCAAATAGAAACTTGTTGTGCAGAGGCACATGCAACTGAGGACAGAGCTCAGCATTTTAAATTAAATTTGCACATAGTTTCTGTGACCTCATTTGACAGACTGTTTTTGAGCTCCCTGTTGCCAATGTGTCCATTTTCCTGTTCATTTAAACCTAAAGGAATACTCACATCAGCCGCAAGAGGTGACTTTGTTGCACTGGTGCTCCTGTATCCTCTTACTGCTGTCACAATGACACTGATATCACACAGTGACATGAACCTAGATGTACGGTACATGCAGAAGAAGAATGTGCCATGGTTAGCCCAGCAGTCATTAAATGAGCTAAAATTGTGATAACAGAAAAAGAAACACGTGTCATACAGTACATTCAAGGTACCCAGAAGTGAAAATGGAATAATGTTGACCAATTCACGACGGCAAAGCCACATTGCCTATGTCATTCATGATTCTTCTCTATAATCTGTGTTTATGGAGTAGATGTATGTACAGCCTCTATTACATAGAATAAGGTTCAATTGAATGTGACAGAAAATCCCCCAAATAACAATTCCTTAGACAAGTTAGCATACTTTTTGCTCATGTAAAATCAGACAGAGACTTGGCCATCCAGGTTTGGCGTGGCAGCTCTGCTTCATGAGCCATAAGAACTCCACACTCCCTAGCTTTGCCCAGGGCGCAGCTCCCTTACTCATAGTCACATATGGCTGCTGGAGCTCCAGGAAACACAACTACATCCCAAGCTGCAATCATGAAAAAGGAGGAAAAAACAAAACAAAACAAAAAACAAAAACAAAAAATAACTCCTCCAGTAAGGAAAATCCCTGGAAGTCACAGACAAACAATTCTGCCTCTATCTCACTTTCCCAACTTTAGTTCCATGGCCACACTGTCCTGCAAGGGAGGCTAAGAAGTGTAGTATTTACACGGATGATGATGTTATCAACTGAATATGTGGGGCTCTAGTAACTAACAAAAAATGAGAGAATAAATATCGGGAAGAAACTAGGATTTTTAGACACACAGAACACTCATTGTATAATAGTAATGATTCCTTTTTAAGAAATTATTTTACATTAACAAGAAAAGACTTGTGAAATCCAACAGAACACTGAGAAGCATATGAATGTAATTCAAAGTAGGAAAAACTTTAATAGATTAAAAATATGTGAAGGGAAACTCAGAAAAATTAGTGATCAGATAAATGACACAAGAGCACTTTAGGCCAGGCGCGATGGCTCACGCTTGTAATCCAAGCACTTTGGGAGGCCGAGGTGGGTGGACCACCTGAGGTCAGGAGTTCAAGACCAGCCTGGCCAACATGGTGAAACCCCATCTCTACTAAAAATACAAAAAGTTACCTTGGCCTGATGGTGGGCAACTGTCATCCCAGCTACTCGGGAGGCTGAGGCAGGAGAATCATTTGAACCTAGGAGGCAGAGGTTGCAGTGAGCAGAGATTGCACCATTGTACTCATCCTGGGCAACAAAAGTGAAACTCCATCTCAAAAAAAAAAGGGCGCTTTATATCAATTTATTAATTTTAGAAATTTGGATTTTGCCAAAATTAGTGGAAATGTATGTGGACATGTTCATGTTTTATCTCAAGGATGCAGACACAGTTGGTGATTTTCTTCATATTTAGTGAAAATAATTATGCATATACTTTATGTCCCGATCATCACATCCTGGGCATATTCCCCTGACAAGAAGCCATAGAAGACATTTTCAAAGATCTTATTTGCAACATTTACTGTTCTGCAACATATACTAAATTTAGATGACCTTTACTTGGAGATTTTATGCATGAGACATGGTTGTGTTTATTGTATACATTTATATTTATATACATATATATATTTCTCTATCTATATCATAGCTTTTACACACAATTTCATATAAATGTATTTGCAGGTGGCAAGAGGGCCCAATGGTCCCTAGTATAAGTGTATTTGCACCTGTTTTTTGTTTGTGTGTGCTTATTTTCTGGCTGTGTTTATTTTATACATTTACATTTATAGATGTGTATATTTTTCTCTATATATTATAGTGATTACACACAATTTCATCATTATGTAAGATAGCTATATTAACTATATATTTTATAGGAAATAGATATTTGTGCACATATATGCATACATACATACAAACAAAGCACTATTAGTAGGCCTCAAAAACAGTGCTGTATGAATACAGTGACCATATTCTAAGAAGTGGATGGCTGTCTATAAATAAATGACTTATGCATGCTATTTCTCCCACTCCTACACTTACCAAGATGAAGGGGTTTTCCCAGCTTTCACTTGAATAAACTCTTGGAAATAAGATTCTCTTCCTTTGATTATTTGACAAATTTATACCAAAATAGTGGGCTTTTATAATCAATATCTGTACGATTGATTTTCCTAAATATTATTTTTTTAAACATTGAATTGTATCCCTTGTTTGTCTTTTATTTTCCACAAGCAGATGGAACTTCCTCCCCCACAAGCAGATAGAAGAACCTGTGCAGTGTCACTTCAGAGAAGCTACATGGCAGGGTGGAAATAGAATGAACCTGCACATTTTTAAAACATTTTTTTACTTTCGTCCTTGGAGGACCCAAGGGGCTTGTAAAGAAGAAGAAGGGGGTAGACTGTGAGTTTGTAGCTAAAAGAAGAAGAGAGATGACCCAGCAACCTAGAGAAGCAGGAAGAAAATGTGTGTTCCACCTTCCTCTCCTCCCCAGAATTCTGCAGTGTGTGGAGAAGAGCAGAGTGGTCTCCAGCCTCCATGAGAGGGCCTGGGCCAGACCCTACTGAATGCAGAGAGCTATCTGCAGGGTGAGTGTCCAGGCAGACAGGACCCGGGGTGGCCTCACAGAAGATTCCCCGAGTACGGTGAGGTGTGGAAGCAGCAGCGAGCCAGCACTTCTGAAGGAGATGACTGAGCTCAACTCTTCTTTCCTGAAGAGGCTTTGCTCCTGAGGAGTCCCTGTACTTCTCTTTCTGCCAGAGTAAACCTAGCTCCCACACACTTGCTGTCAAGGCACGTGACGACTCTATAGCACCTCCAGGAATCATCAAAATCTGAACTAAAAACCCGGAGCATAGGCGGTTGGCTGCTGAGTGACCCCCAACAAAGGCAAGGACGGTAGGGTCATTGCAGACCTCATTACTACTCTCCAGTGAGGAGGGAGGAGACTCCAAATGGTTGCTGTCACCCAGGCCTCCTCCCCACAATGCTCACGCAGACAGGATGAGGCAGAAGAGCCACTGCCTGCCTTGCCACTCACCTCTGATACTTGGCTTTATCCTTTGTGTCTCACTCTAGGACTATTTATTCGTTTCCTGGTGCTCTAGGACACAGCAGAGAGAGCTGACTGGCTATTCTGGGATGAATGGAGATGCCAACAGCCTATGGAACCGGGTGATATCAGGTGATCTTCCATTCAAGTCCTATCTGGTTAGTACCTCCATGAGATTTTAAAAATAGAAAAGATGGGGCTTTCTGTAGGTCCATGCACTTCAGCCTGGCCTTTGGATGCAGAGGCCAGCTGGGAAGCTAGCAGTGCTTCTGGCCAAGACTAGATCCCTAGCGCAGGGCCTCAGGGCTCTCTGTAGCTTCCCAGCTTGTGCATGCACAGTTCATATCTGACATGATAGCATCACATCACTGCGCAAGCTAAGCTTTAGTATGGTGACAGACACTGTCCATTCACTGAGTCGGCAGTGTCCAAGAGACTTTTTCTGATGTGGTTTTCATTGCCTGCCAACTATTTCGGAGTCTAGAAAGCCAGAACCCTGTTTTCCATGTGTTTTATTTTTATGAAAGAAACTTCATGCACCTGACTCCTCAAGCACCTCAAGAACAACTGCAGAGTTTTCTTAATCCAGATGAAACTGGCTGGAACACACTTCCTCAGAATTGAGGAGCCTTCAGAATCTGACCCATTTCCCTGGTTCCTGAAAGCTGTCAATGGTCCTCAGCAGAGACCTTCCCTGGCCTCACTGTCCCTCCAGCCTTTCACCATCGTGCTCCTCCCGCACTCACACTGCCCCCAGCACATGCTGAAGGCTTAGACCTGGCCTTTCTTTCTCACTGCACAAAGGCTCTTCTCCACCCACTTAAACAGGGCACCACATAAGCACTTAAGGTGTTCAAAAGGAGAGCACCGATCCTGACTGTCAAGTTGTGGGGATGCGGACAACTTTTGCACTGGAGGGTGATGGCACCTGGGCTGGGTCTGGTTAAAGTGGTGGGCTGGTGTTTGCCATCAGTGTAAGGTCACATTGAAGTGACGGGGTAAAACTCCTGTGGTCGGGCCGGGCGAGGTGGCTCATGCCTGTAATCCCAGCATTTGGGAGGCCGTGGAAAGCAAATCACCTGAGGTCAGGAGTTCGAGACCGCCTGGCCAACATGGAGAAACCCCATCTACTAAAAATACAAAAGTTATCTGGACGTGGTGGTCCATGCCTGCAATCCCAGCTACTGGAGAAGCTGAGGCAGGAGAATTGCTTGAACCTGTGAGGCAGAGGTTGCAGTGAGCTGAGATCATGCCACTGCACCCCAGCCTGGGTGGCAGAGTGACACCACATCTCAAAAAAAAAAAAAATCCACAAAACAAAACAAAAAATCTCCTGTGAGCTTTGTGTCTCCCTTCACAGTTAGCAGGTGGCAAGATGGCCCAGTGGCCCCTAGTGTAAATGTATTTGCATCTGTTTTTGTGTTTGTGTGTGTTTATTTTCTGGTTGTGTTTATTTTATATATTTAAATTTATATATCTATATGTTTATCCCTATATATTATACACATATGTCTGTATATATGATATCTATATTTACTGAGGTACAGATATATTGTACAGGCCAAGGGCAAACTTCTCCTTTGCCCTCTTGAGTTTCTCTAAAGTAACATTTGACCAAAGGCAGATTAATCAGAGAAAAAGCATGCAAATGTATATACATTTGAAATATGTGCACATGAAATATACAGAATGTAGGAACTCAAAGAGAAGCAAAGGGTTGATGTTTTATGACATCTTCAGGTAACACAAAGAATAGGGGCATGGATAGTGACAAAACAGGGGATGGTGGCAAAACCAGTTATCAGAGGAGACAGAAAGGCCTGGCTAGGAAATGTGGTCTTGTCATTTACAAGATCCTCACAGGTGGTAGCCCTCAGAGAAAGAATTCGTAATTTTTTTTTTCTCAGACCTCTAAAGGTGTCAGACTCTCAGTTCAACTTTCTTACATCCAGACAAAGGAGGGCCTCAGAGCTTCAATTATGACTCTATCAATGCAGCTTTTCTATAAAGTTGCGAATCTCACCTGCAAAAGACAACTTTGTAGGGCTCCTTCTGATTGCAGGCCCTCTGAAAGGCTATCTCAAAATATGTCAAAGAAGTACATTTTGGGTATAATATTATAGTTTCCATATGTATATGTGTGTGTGTGTGTGTGTGTGTGTGTGTGTGTAGATGATTTTTACTCTTTTGCATAGAGAAACAGCACCACAGTCTGGTAAAAAGCACTACAATACTGTATGTATAAAAACCTGTATATCAGTTTTTAATTATTTCTATGTTGATGCATATATTCACATGTCACATATTTCATGATACATTTTAAATATTCATATTTGTGTGTATATTTCTGGTTATATCTTTGCTTGTGTATTCTATGTGTGAAACACTCCAGGCTCACAGTGTGCCTCACACTGTTTCCTAATAGCAGAGTTCCAAATCCCTGAGCCTCCACTGAGTGTGGTTCCTCTGGTGGACTGGGAAGATGCAGCTGTGCTGTGAAAACCTTACCTGCTCCTGCATAGTTCAGTCAGCCGTGAAAGACACCCTTGAATGCAACCACCTACGGTATCCAAAACAAGAGCACCTATGCTGATTGACAGCTTCTGGCGATGTGGACAGCTTTTAAGTTAGAGGATGATGGCCTTTGGACTAGCCCTGGTTCAAAGGGAAGGCTGGGTGTTTACCATCTGCAAGGGGGTCACGTAATGTGGCTTTTTGGCTCCATGCCAGTAGGTGGCAGCATTGCCCAATGGCCAGGAGTGTAAAAGTACGTGCATTTGTGTGTGGGGGTGTGTGTGTCTTTGTGTGAGATTTTTGGGTTATGTTTAGTTTATATGTGTGTGTGTGTGTATACCCACATGCTTGAGGGTTTATGATTTATATATGAATATACATACATACATATTTGAATATATGTACATACATGCATATTTATATATAAATCTATGTGATTATATAAGTTTATTAAGTAATACATATTTTTATGTATTAATTTACATATGTAGGCTTTCTCGTTCCTGCCTGGAGGCATACCACCACAAAGGGAAACAGCACTTAAAAGTTCCATGTATAAATATCTCTGCTTTAATTTTTATTTATTTATATGTTGATGCATATATTTATATAGGTTATTGATTTCTTCATATATTAAAAATATAGATATGGATTTGTGTATATCTTTTTTCGAGTTATGCCTTAACTGGTGCCCTCTATGTGTGAAGCACTCCAGACCGGCAGACCCCACTGCTTCATTTCTCCAGAGAAGCAGTTTCCACACACTGAGCCCGACCGATTCTTTATTCCCTGGAAGACTGGAAAGGCACCTCTGTTCTATCTGGTTGCTACCTCCCTGAGCTTCAAAGGACAGAAGAGATGGGGTTTTCTTTTGGGTGTAAGGCAATACATTTTTCAGCCTAGATTTGGCGACCCAAAGTCTGTGCAGAAAGCTAGCACTGCTGCTGTCCCAAGGCCAGATGCCAGGCCCGGAACCTCAGGGATCCCGGTGGACTCTTCACTTTAGCACGCGTAGTTCAGCCTTCTGGGATACACCTGCCTCACCCACAAGCTGGGGCTGAGTTCTTTGAAAGGCATCATCCATCCCCTGGGGATGGCCATGTCCAGCATCTGCCTCTGACCTGGTTTTCCTCATCTACCACCTACACTGTGGACAAGAAAGCTTTGTCAAGCCAGACCCGTTTCCATGATTCTCAAAGTTTTGGAAGAAGCCTCGTCTGTGGGTTCTCAGGTTTTTTTTTTTTTTTTAGATGGAGTCTCATTCTGTTGCCCAGGCCAGAGTGCAGTGGCACGATCTTGGCCCACTGCAACCTCCACCTTCCGGGTCCAAGCGATTTTCCTGCCTCAGCCTCCCTAGTAGCTGGGATCACAGGTGCCTGCCACCACATCCGGCTAATTTTTTTGTATTTTTAGTAGAGACGGGGTTTCCCCATGTTAGCCAGGCTGGTCTTGAACTCCTGACCTCAAGTGATCTACCCATCTCAGCCTCCCTCCCAGGTGTCTTTAATCCAAGTGTTCTTTGAGTCTGCCCTGGTTTCTTGAGATACAGCTGGAGCCTGCCATAACAGGCTCACGCTGGTCTGTGCAGTCTTCAGAATAAATCGGGGGCCATTTTCCTGGTCCCTGAATGCTCTGAGGAGCACTCAGAGCCATCCTGTTCTGGCCTTGCTGACCCTTGGGCCCGCACCCGGACTCATGCTGCGCCCAGTTGCTCCTGTGCGTTCAGACCTAGCCTGTTTTCATCTTCCTGGAAAGCCTCTTCTCCACCCCCCCAAACCGGGATGCCTCTCTAGTTCCCCACCTCAACTATCAAAAAAGGAGTCCCTGTCCTGAGTGACAGCTTCTGGATAAGTGGGCAGCTTTTCCACTAGAGGACAATGGCCCTTGGGCGGGATCTGGTCAAAGGGCCATGTTCAGGTGTTTGTCATTTGTGGAGGTTCACACAGAACTGGCGGGAAAGGAGACTTTGGGCCTCTTTGTTTCACTCCACTGCCAGTCTGTGGTAAGGGGGCCCAGTGGCTTCTCGTATAAGTGCAAGTGCATCTGTGTGGATTTGGGGTAACATGTTTGGGTTATGTTTATTTTATACATAGAGACTTATACATATATTCCTATATTTATATATTTGTTCATACATATTTTTCTCTATATAAATACAGATTATACAGAATATTTGCATTCACTGATTTATATGAATATGTATATATTTATGTATGTGTGGATAGATAGATAGATAGGGAGATAGGGAGATAGATTTTCTTCTTGCCTGAGTGGAGAAACACCACCATGGACAGGCAGAAAGCCCTACCCAGTTTCCTGTATAAATATATATATGTATATATATAGATCTTTATTTATTTATATGCTGATACATATATTCACATATGTTAAATATGCCCTTATATCTTTAACAAACACACGTTTCTGAATGTGGATATATCTATTTCTTGCTATGTCTTAGGTGGGACCCTGAATGTGTGAAACACTCCAGACCAACAGCCTGGGGCTCCCTGTTCCTCCAGATCAGTGATTCCCAAAGCTGAGGCCCCACCCAGTGTTGATTGGCCCAGTGGGAAGATGTAGCTGTGCATTTGACTTTGGGCGTCAGGGCCATCGCTTCCCTCAGTGTTTGAGGGAAGTCATGCTGCTGCTCTTGGTCCCCAAATGCTCTCAAGGCCACTCAGTGCAGTCTCGCTCTGGCCTGTCTGCCCCTCCATCCTGTGCCATTTTACCTGACCTGCTTTCTCTGCTCCCAGTGCATACTGAGGGCTCAGACACTTCTTTCTCTCCATGGAAAGCCACTTCTCTACTCACCAAACTAATTGCATTGCCTCCACCTGAAGTGCTCCAAAGAAGCCCAGCTAACCTGATACGCAAGTTCTGGGAAACTGGCCATTTTTCCCGATGGAGGGTGATGGCCCTTACACTGGCTCTTGTTAAAGGGCAATGGCCAGGTGTTTCCCATCCATGACCAGTGACATGGACCTGGCAGGAAAGGACTCCTGCTGGCTTTAGGTTTCCCTAGGCTGCTAGTAGGTGGCATGAAGGCCACAGGGGACCAATGGCCCCTAACACACATGCAAGTGCATCTGTTTGTAGTACGTGTGGTATTTTCATTGAGTTTTGGGTAATGTTTATTTTATACATATATATTTACATTTATAAATTTATTTTAAATATGTGTATTTATATATAAATATACATAATTATACCAAATATCCAAATTTATTCCTTCATAAGAATATGTATATTTTATGTTTTCTAATCACCTGCATGGAAAAACACCAACATAGGCTGGCAGAGAGTGCAGCAAAGATCTATGTCTACACATCTATATTTCTATTTATATGTTTATACACATGTTTACATGCTACATACTTCCTTATACCTTTAAACGTAAACACATTTATGTGTGGGAATATATTTATTTCTAGTACTTTTTTTGTTTTAAAACTTAAATGTTATTTTTGATAATACATGATTATTGCAGAAAATATGGAAAACAGACTATTATTAAAAAGTTAAAAATCCCTCACGTTCACTATGCAGAGGTAATCATAGTTGGCACTCATGACTCCTTCCAGATGTATTTTCTCACTCTGAATTATGCTTATTGTACAAAAACATACAATGCCAATATATCAACCATAAAAACATACTTTTACAAAATTAGAATACTAAATTTATATATTTTTTTCATATATTGTGACTATTTCCTTTATCTCTAATGATAGACACAAGGCCTTTCAAAAGTATAAAAAGAGACTTTGAAATATACAAATAGGTGACAAAACATGAACAATATAAAATGATGAATAAGGAAACGAATTCTTACCATTTCACATGAGGAATCCTTAGTTTTCACAGATTGCAAACTTCTAGAATATCCAAATATAGAAAAGTATGAAATAGAACAAAAAATAAACCTTAGGAGTAAAATATTTGATTAAATTAGTTACTAAGCAGAAATTGGTTTTTAAGGTTTTTTTAATTATTATTAAACTTTAAGTTTTAGGATACGTGTGCACAACGTGCAGGTTTGTTACATATGTATACATGTGCCATGTTGGTGTGCTGAACCCATTAACTCATCGTTTAGCATTAGGTATATCTCCTAATGCTATCCCTCCCCCCTCCCCCCACCCCACAAAAGTCCCTGGTGCATGATGTTCCCCTTCCTATGTCAATGTGTTCTCATTGTTCAATTCCCACCTATGAGTGAGAACATGCGGTGTTTGCTTTTTTGTCCTTGCAACAGTTTGCTGAGAATGATGGTTTCCAGCTTCATCAATGTCCCTACAAAGGACATGAACTCATCCTTTCTTATGGCTGCCTAGTATTCCATGGGTATATGTGCCACATTTTCTTAATCCAGTCTATCATTGTTGAACTTTTGGGTTGGTTCCAAGTCTTTGCTATTGTGAATAGTGCCGCAATAAACACATGTGTGCATGTGTCTTTATAGTAGCATGATTTATAATCCTTTGGGTTTATACCCAGTAATACGATGGCTGGATCAAATGGTATTTCTAGTTCTAGATCCCTGAGGAATCGCCACACCGACTTCCACAATGGTTGAACTAGTTTACAGTCCCACCAACAGTGTAAAAGTGTTCCTATTTCTCCACATCCTCTCCAGCACATGTTGTTTCCTGACTTTTTAATGATCGCCATTCTAACTGGTGTGAGATGGTATCTCATTGTGGTTTTGATTTGCATTTCTCTGATGGCCAGTGATGATGAGCATTTTTTCATGTGTCTTTTGGCAGCATAAATGTCTTCTTTTGAGAAGTGTCTGTTCATATCCTTCGCCCACTTTTTGATGGGGTTGTTTGTTTGTTTCTTGTAAATTTGTTTGTGTTCATTGTAGATTCTGGATATTAGCCCTTTGTCAGATGAGTAGGTTGCAAAAATTTTCTCCCATTCTGTAGGTTTCCTGTTCACTCTCATGGTAGTTTCTTTTGCTGTGCAGAAGCTCTTTAGTTTAATTAGATCCCATTTGTCAATTTTGGCTTTTGTTGCCATTGCTTTTGGTGTTTTAGACATGAAGTCCTTGCCCATGCCTATATCCTGAATGGTATTGCCTAGGTTTTCTTCTAGGGTTTTTATGGTTTTAGGTCTAACATGTAAGTCTTTAATCCATCTTGAATTAATTTTTGTATAAGGTGTAAGAAAGGGATCCAGTTTCAGCTTTCTACATATGGCTAGCCAGTTTTCCCAGCACCATTTATTAAATAGGGAATCATTTCCCCATTTCTTGTTTTTGTCAGGTTTGTCAAAGATCAGATAGTTGTAGATATGTGGCATTATTTCTGAGGGCTCTGTTCTGTTCCATTGGTCTATATCTCTGTTTTGGTACCAGTACCATGCTGTTTTGATTACTGTAGCCTAGTAGTATAGTTTGAAGTCAGGTAGCGTGATACCTCCAGCTTTGTTCTTTTGGCTTAGGACTGACTTGGTAATACAGGCTCTTTTTGGTTCCATATGAACTTTAAAGTAGTTTTTTCCAATTCTGTGAAGAAAGTCTTTGGTAGCTTGATGGGGATGGCATTGAATCTATAAATTACCTTGGGCAATATGGCCATTTTCACAATATTGATTCTTCCTACCCATGAGCATGGAATGTTCCTTCATTTGTTTGTATTCTCTTTTATTTCCTTGAGCAGTGGTTTGTAGTTCTCCTTGAAGAGGTCCTTCACATCCCTTGTAAGTTGGATTCCTAAGTATTTTATTCTCTTTGAAGCAGTTGTGAATGGGAGTTCACTCATGATTTGGCTCTCTGTTTGTCTGTTATTGGTGTATAAGAATGCTCGTGATTCTTGTACATTGATTTTGTATCCTGAGACTTTGCTGAAGTTGCTTATAAGCTTAAGGAGATTTTGGGCTGAGACGATGGGGTTTTCTAGATATACAATCATGTCGTCTGCAAGCAGGGACAATTTGACTTCCTCTTTTCCTAATTGAATGCCCTTTATTCCCTTCTCCTGCCTGATTGCCCTGGCCAGAACTTCCAACACTATGTTGAATTGGAGTGGTGAGAGAGGGCATCCCTGTCTTGTGCCAGTTTTCAAAGGGAATGCTTCCAGTTTTTGCCCATTCAGTATGATATTGGCTGTGCGTTTGTCATAGATAGCTCTTATTATTTTGACATAGGTTTCATCGATACCTAATTTATTGAGAGTTTTTAGCATGAAGGGTTGCTGAATTTTGTCAAAGGCCTCTTCTGCATCTATTGATATAATCACGTGGTTTTTATCTTTGGTTCTGTTTATATGCTGGATTACGTTTGTTGATTTTTGTATGTTGAACCAGCCTTGCATCCTGGGATGAAGCCCACTTGATCATGGTGGATAAGCTTTTTGATGTGTTTCTGGATTCAGTTTGCCATTATTTTATTGAGGATTTTTGCATCAATGTTCATCAAGGATATTGGTCTAAAATTCTCTTTTTTTGTTGTGCCTCTGCCAGGCTTTGGTATGAGGATGATGCTGGCCTCATAAAATGAGTTAGGGAGGATTCCCTCTTTTTCTATTGATTGGAATAGTTTCAGAAGGAATGGTACCAGCTCCTCCTTGTACCTCTGGTAGAATTTGGCTGTGAATGCATCTGGTCCTGGACTTTTTTTGGTTGGTAAGCTATTAATTATTGCCTCAATTTCAGAGCCTGTTATTGGTCTATTCAGAGAGTCAACTTCTTCCTGGTTTAGTCTTGGGAAAGTGCATGTGTTGAGGAATTTATCGATTTCTTCTAGATTTTCTAGTTTATTTGCATAGAGGTGTTTATAGTATTCTCTGATGGTAGTTTGTATTTCTGTGGGATCGGTGGTGAAATCTCCTTTGTCATTTTTTATTGCATCTCTTTGATTCTTCTCTCTTTTCTTCTTTATTAATCTTGCTAGCGGTCTATCGATTTTGTTGATCTTTTAAAAAAACCGGCTTCTGGATTCATTGATTTTTTGAAGGGTTTTTTGTGTCTCTATTTCCTTCAGTTCTGCTCTGATCTTAGTTATTTCTTGCCTTCTGGTAGCTTTTGAATGTGTTTGCTCTTGCTTCTCTAGTTCTTTTAATTGTGATGTTAGGTGTCAATTTTTGATCTTTCCTGCTTTCTCTTGTGGTCATTTAGTGCTATAAATTTCCCTCTACACACTGGTTGAATGTGTCCCAGGCATTCTGGTATGTTGTGTCTTTGTTCTTGTTGGTTCCAAAGAACATCTTTATTTCTGCCTTCATTTCGTAGGTACCCAGTAGTCATTCAGTAGCAGGTTGTTCAGTTTCCATGTAGTTGAGCGGTTTTGAGTGAGTTTCTTATTCTTGAGTTCTAGTTTGATTGCACTGTGGTCTGAGAGACAGTTTGGTGTGTGTGTGGTGTGTTGCTGAAAAGAATGTATATTCTGTTGATTTGGGGTGGAGAGTTCTGTAGATGTCTATTAGGTCTGCTTGGTGCAGAGCTGAGTTCAATCCCTGGATATCTTTGTTAACTTTCTTTCTTGTTGATCTGTCTAATGTTGACAGTGGGGTGTTAAAGTCTCCCATTATTATTGTGTGGGAATCTAAGTCTCTTCGTAGGTCTCTAAGGACTTGCTTTATGAATCTGGGTGCTCCTGTATTGGGTGCATATGTATTTAGGATAGTTAGCTCTTCTTGTTGAATTGATCCCTTTACCATTATGTAATGACCTTCTTTGTCTCTTTTGATCTTTGTTGGTTTAAAGTCTGTTTTATCAGAGACTAGGATTGCAACCCCTGCCTTTTTTTGTTTTCCATTTGCTTGGTATATCTTCCTCCATCCCTTTGTTTTGAGCCTATCTGTGTCTCTGCATGTGAGATGGGTTTCTTGAATTCAGCACACTGATGAGTCTTGACTCTTTATCCAATTTGCCAGTCTGTGCCTTTTAATTGGAGCATTTAGTCCATTTACATTTAAAGTTAATATTGTTATGTGTGAATTCGATCCTGTCATTATGATGTTAGCTGGTTCTTTTGCTCGTTAGTTGATGCAGTTTCTTCCTAGCCTTGTTGGTCTTTACAATTTGGCATGTTTTTGCAGTGGCTGGAACTGGTTATTCCTTTCCATGTTTAGTGCTTCCTTCAGGAGCTCTTTTTGGGCTGGCCTGGTGGTGACAGAATCTCTCACCATTTACTTGTCTGTAAAGTATTTTATTTCTCCTTCACTTATGAAGCTTAGTTTGGCTGGATATGAAATTCTGGATTGGAAATTCTTTTCTTTAAGAAAGTTGAATACTGGCCCCCCCTCTCTTCTGGTTTGTAGAGTTTGTGCTGGGACATCAGCTGTTAGTCTGATGGGCTTCCCTTTGTGGGTAATCCGACCTTTCTCTCTGGCTGCCGTTAACATTTTTTCCTTCATTTCAACTTTGGTGAATCTGACAATTATGTGTCTTGGATCTTGGAGTTGCTCTTCTCAAGGAGTATCTTTGTGGCATTCTCTGTATTTCCTGAATGTGAATGTTGGCCTGCCTTGCTAGATTGGGGATGTTCTCCTGGATAATATCCTGCAGAGTGTTTTCCAACTTGGTTCCATTCTCCCCGTCAGTTTCAGGTACACCAATCAGACGTAGATTTGGTCTTTTCACATAGTCCCATATTTCTTGGAGGCTTTGTTCATTTCTTTTTATTCTTTTTTCTCTAAACTTCTCTTCACGCTTCATTTAATTCATTTTGTCTTCCATCACTGATGCCCTTTCTTCCAGTTGATTGAATCGGTTACTGAGGCTTGTGCATTCGTCACGTAGTTCTTGTGCCATGGTCTTCATCTCCATCAGGTCATTTAAGGACTTCTCTGCATTCATTATTCTAGTTATCCATTCTTCTAAGTTTTTTTCAAAGTTTTTAACTTCTTTGCCATTGGTTTGAACTTCCTCCTTTAGCTCGGAGTAATTTGATCTTCTGAAGCCTTCCTCTCTCAACTCGTCAAAGTCATTCTCCAACCAGCTTTGTTCCATTGCTGGTGAGGAGCTGCATTCCTTTGGAGGAGGAGAAGCGCTCTGATTTTTAGAGTTTCTGGTTTTTCTTCTCTGTTTTCCCCCATCTTTGTGGTTTTATCTACCTTTGGTCTTTGATGATGGTGATGTACAGATGGGCTTTTGCTGTGGATGTCCTTTCTGTTTGTTAATTTTCCTTCTAACAGTCAGGACCCTCAACTGCAGGTCTGTTGGAGTTTACTGGAGGTCCACTCCAGACGCTGTTTGCCTGGGTATCAGCAGCGGTGGCTGCAGAACAGCGGATATTGTTGAACTGCAAATGCTGCTGCCTGATCGTTCCCCTGGAAGTTTTGTCTCAGAGGAGTACCCGGCCGTGTGAGGTGTCAGTCCACTCATACTGGGGGGTGCCTACCAGTTAGGCTACTCAGGGATCAGGGACCCACTTGAAGAGGCAGTCTGCCTGTTCTCAGATCTCAAGCTGCGTGCTGGGAGGACCACTACTCTCTTCAAATCTGTCAGACAGAGATATTTAAGTCTGCAGAGTTTATTGCTGTCTTTTGTTTGTCTGTGCCCTGCCCCCAGAGGTGGAGCCTACAGAGCCAGGCAGGCCTCCTTGAGGTGTGGTGGGCTCCACCCTGTTCGAGCTTCTGGGTCGCTTTTTTTACCTACTCAATCCTGAGCAATGGTTGGCGCCCACTCCCCAAGCCTCGCTGCCACCTTGCAGTTTGATCTCATACTGCTGTGCTAGCAATGAGCGAGGCTTTGTGGGAATAGGACCCTCTGAGCCAGGTGTGGGATATAATATCCTGGTGTGCCGTTTGTGAAGCCTGTTGGAAAAGCACAGTATTAGGGTGGGTGTGACCTGATTTTCCAGGTGCCGTCTGTCACCCCTTTCTTTGACTAGGAAAGGGAATTCCCTGACCCTTCGTGCTTCCTGGGTGAGGTGATGCCTTGCCCTGCTTCGGCTCACTCATGGTGCGCTTCACCCACTGTCCTGCACCCACTGTCCGGCACTCCCCAGTGAGATGAACCCGGTACCTCAGTTGGAAATGCAGAAATCACCTGTCTTCTGCATTGCTTACGCTGGGAGCTATAGACTGGAGCTGTTCCTATTTGGCCATCTTGGCTCCATCCCTCCTATTTCTAGTTTTATCTTAGGTGATGCCCTGTATGTGTGAAACACTTCAGACTAGCAGACTGGGCCGCACTGTTTCTGCGGATCAGTGATTTTAAAACACTGAGACCCCACTGAGTGTTGATCCTCTGTTCTCGTGAGAAAACGTAGCTTCAAGTTGGACGTCCAGATCAGAGACACTATTTCCCTTGGTGTTTGGGCCAGCTTGCACACACACTTGTGGAGATCAACAAAGAGTGCTGACCAACTGTGTTGGCATGAACAGGATCATCAAAAGCCTATGATACCTGATCAAATTAGGTGTTCTTCCATTCAAGTTCCACCTGGTCACTGTCTTCCTGAGCATCAAATAACAGAAGAGATCATCCATTTTTCTGGCTTGTGTAGCCATGCATTATCCAGCCTTGTTTTGACAAGCACAAGCCAGACAAAAAGCTAACAGTGTTCCCAGCCCAAGGCGTGAGGATTGTCGGTAGCATCCCCACTTGAGCAAGTTTACTTGAATCCACCACAATGAACTGCCTCAACCACAAGCTGGGCCCTAGTTTTGGGACAGGCATTATTCATCCAGCTGGGAAGGCAGTGCCCAACACTCTACCACTGAACTGTTCTTCCTTGTCAACCACCTACATTGCAGTCCAGGGGTTTTGTTAAGCCAGACCCCTGTTTCCCTGCTGCTCACACTGGTGTGAGGTCTCAGGCACATGGCTCTCCTGCTGCCTTTCATCCAGGTGTTCCTCAGGCTGCCATAAGGGGTGCTGTAGACCCACTAGACTACCCTAACAGGCTTTCTCAGTCTGCATCCAGAAAGTCTCAAGGGCACCCTGTGCAGTCTTCCTCTGGCCCTGCTGCTCCTCTGGCCCTGTACCACCGCAACCCCCAACAACTGCACTGCCCCCAGCGCATTCTGAAAGCTCAGACCCAGCATTTTCTCTTCTCCCAGGAAAGCCTCTTCTTCACCCACCTGATGTGGGACACCATTGGATGCATCCACCTTACATACTCAAAACATGGGCACCTAGCCTCATTGAGAGGTTCTGGAGGTGTAGGCAGCTTTTCTACTAGAGGGCAATGGCCGCTGGGCTTGCTCTGGTTAAAGGTCAATGGCCAGGTATTTGACAACTATAAAATGTCTTAGAAAACTGGCAGAAAAAAACTCCTGTGGGCTTGTTTGCTCTCTGTGCTGCCACAAGGTGGCAGAAAAGCACAGTGTCTTCCAGAGAACTTGGCAGTACATCTGGGGGGTGTGTGTGTGTGTGTGTGTGTATGTGAGATCCTCCAGTGAATATGGAAGTGCATCTGTGTGTGTGTGTGTGTGTGTTTATGTGAGATCCTCCAGGGAACGTGGAATCGCATCTGCTTTGTGGGGTTATGTGTGATTATGTGAGATTTGGGGATTTTTTAAAATAAATATTTATCTTTATATATATGGAGAAATACATGTTCATACATGTAATTACGTGTAGTATCTCTAGTTAGATATACATAAATTGCCTCTCACCTACATGAAGAAACACCATCTCAGACTATAAGACAGCAACACATAGTTTATGTGTAAACATCTCTATTTTAATTCTTATTTACTTATATGTTTACCATATATTTACATATGGTATATATTCCTTTATATATTTAAAAATATACACATTAATGTGTGTGTGTATCGGTTTCTTTCTAGTTCTATTTTGGCTGGTGCCCTCTATGTGTAAAAAACACTGTGACTGACAGAGTGAGCCACACTGTTTCTCCAGATCAGCGATTTTAGATTTTAACATCTAAATGTCTCACACTTTTACCAGCAGTTTGAATATCCAACCCATAATCATCTTCCCAAATCGAATTCTGTGTAGACTCTCAAAATATGTCTCTCATTTCCTCATGCCAATTGCATACTTCAGAATTTATTAAACTGCCACAGAAAATAATATTACATTTAATTTAATTTCAAGGAGATCTTCTAGCCTACCTGAAATTAGGCCCCTTTCCCTCTAAGGTATTCCTGCCTGAGAGGTGCACCTGGGGCCTCACGTGTGCTCAACACCAGTTGCTCAGTTTTGCTCCCCTTGCTCTCTGCTCCCTGATAACCCTCCTTCATAAAAATGAAACTCCAGTGTACACAGAAGTTTTTCTTCTTTATTTTTTCCAAAGAAAGGAAGTAAATCACCCCAAAGAACCAAAGGTCAGGTTATAATATTAATAATTATTTTATTGAAAGTCTGACCATAACAGAAAAGAAGTACAGGGCAGGAAATAAGTTACAACTCAGGCCCAAGCCAGGAAAAAACCTGGCCTGCCTTCCCCATTTGGACTTCCTGCCTCACCCCTGACCTGCTTCCAGTGGCTGGGCCTAGTTTACCAGCTTCTTCTGGAAATGCCTTAGAAATCTCAAGAGCTCAGAGTGAAAGTCAAACTAACTCCTGGCTCCAGAAGGAGAAGGTGACTTTTCTTCGTTCTAATCTGGAGTCTTCTCTATCAGCTTGTTAGGGCCATCATAATATAATACCACATAATATAATACCACAGACTAGCAACAACAGAAATGTATTTTCTCTCAGTTCTGCAGACTAGAAGTCTGATATCAATGGACTGGTTCCTTTTGAGCCCTCTTATCTTGGTTTCCAGATGGCTTCCTCATTGTGTCCTCACCTGGTCATCCCCCATTCTGTCTTCTGTGTCCTAATGGTCTCATCTTAAGGGACACCAGTTATATTGGATTAGGGCCCATCCCAGTGATGTAATTTTACCTTAATTACCTCTTAAAGGCCCTGTCTTCATATACAGTCACATATATGAGGGGACATAATTCAGCCTGTAACACCTTTCTTCTGAGTGTTCATTTTCTGCTGCAGGATAGTTTTTGCTGGAATGACTGATAGTACTAATAGGAATAGCCACTCCCTTCAGACGTGACCTTATCCCCATGTATAGGAGTATGCTATAGCCCTGTAGTTTCAACTGAAAAAAAACAGCCACATGATAGTCAGAAATAAGTATGTTATCCAAAGCTTCCAGTCTTAACTGATAACACATTTTGCTACAAGTTGCTTGTTTTGGCTATACTACAACACATATAGGCCTGTTTCTTTTTAGTTTCTCAGTTTCAAAGGTGTGTAGCATCTCCAGGTCACCTCTTCACCATTGCACTTATCATATAATATTGTATCTGTTTACTTGTGTGTTTTCTCAAGTAAACTGTGAACTCCTTTAGTAGGACTGTATTAGGCCATTATTGCATTTTTGTAAAGAACTACCAGAGACCCAATAATTTATAAAGAAAAGGGGTTTAATTGGCTCACAGTTCTGCAGGCTTTAAAGGAAACATGGTGCTGGCATCTGTTCAGCTTCAAAGGAAGCCTCAGGAAGCTTACAATCATGGCAGAAGGCAACGGGGGAGCAGGCACATCATATGGTGCAAGCAAGAGCGAGAGAGAGAGAGAGGAGAGGTAACGAAGGAAGGTGCCACACACACAGCCAGATCTCAGAAGAACTTCCTCACTATCACAAGGACAGCACCAAGGGCATGGTGTTAAACTATTCATGAGAAATCTACTATCATGATCCAGTCACCTCCCACCAGGCCTCACCTCCAATACTGGAAATTACATTTCAACATGAGATTTGGGTGGGGACAAATATCCAAACTATATCAGGGACTGTGTTTTATGGATTATGGAGCTTTTAATGCAGTGTGCATCACACAATCGGTGCATAGTAGGTGTTTAGTGGGATCACAGCTCCGCGTTCATGTAATGCTTCATTCAATAAGCACATATTGAACACCAACTCCTTCCTGGGCAGCATACTAATGTAGGAGAAAAAGTAACTCATGGTTTACCTGCCCTTATCTCTCATAATACTCAGTCCAACAACCCCAAGACAAGGTAATAGGTACTGTCTCCTTTTGTATCTGTGTTTCCTCATGGCATTAGAATTGCCATAGGTATGAAAATTCAGTTTGAGTGGTACAATAGACAGAGCTATCAAATTAGAACAAAGAGATTAACTATCTGTTCTAGCTGGACCATGAATCTCTAAATTCTAGTCTCCACCTCTGCAGATTTAGGAGCTGGCCATCTTTTATGTGGCTTCCAGCTTGGACAGTCTATATTATATAGAAAATGTTGACATTATTTTGAGATGAATTTCTTGAGCAATTTCATCTGTATCATCTGACTCAGGGTCTGAATGCTAAACACTAAACTATAGAGGGATTATTACAATAGACTAGTATGCCAGAAGGAGCCCACAGGTTTTGTTACTCTTTTAATTGAAGGCATTTCACAATTTTAGTACAGTCATTTGTTTCACACCTGAGTGATTTAAAATAACTCTTTTTGGTATTCCCAAAATAGGAGCAAAAAGAAAAACAAAAAGAAATTCTCCTCTGCTTGTCCTATTGGACAATCTGCTCCTATTATATACCAGAAAGAATCAAAGACTGTATTGTTATTTAAGTTGCAGACATAAATTTTATTATGCAGTTTTGCATAAGATGTCTATAATTTTTAGGGTAGAGCAATCTAACCGAGACTCCAAGATCTTTCCTATCAGCTTCTGAGGTTGGCCTTCATATCACCAGGCCCAGGTGGTCTGAGGTACTAGAAGGTTCTGGTCTGAGCTGGCAGAACATCTGCCTTGTATTACCCTGGCTTCAAAAGGTGTTCCAGGGGTCAGATGTCACAGAAAAATCATGAGTTATGAGGCTGATGTGACAAACTTATAACTCTTAAGAACAGACAGAGAACTGACAATAATCATATTCTGAAAGTATGAGACAATCTTTGTGGGAGATAAAAATATGACCAGCTTATGAAGTCTTAAAATAATCAGGACACTGGCATTTTTTATCCTTCCCCCAACTTATCCCCCATAGAGTAGGTTCATCCATAAAATTCTGTGATCCATAAGTCACTTGTATTTTATATATAGCCCAGTGATTTTTTAATAAATGGTTTGCCTTTTGGTTTGTAAATAATTTTAAACTTACAGAAAAGGTGTAAAAAAAAGGTAGCACATAAAGCAGTCAATACCCTTTACCCAGGCTAAGCTATTGTCAACATGTTACTACATTCGATTTATAACTTCTGTATACTTTCTGGACATTTATTGATAAATCATACAAATTACGGACCTTTAAACCTAATGATATCAATATGGTTTTCTAAGAAAAAGAAGATTCTCTTAAATAATGACAATACAGTTATTAACTTCTATAAATGTAATAATGATAACAATATTTTTACTTAATTTACTTTCTGTATTCAACTTTTTTCAAATGGTCCAAGTACAGCTTTGATAGTGTTTTTTCCCTGTCAATACTATTTTCAGTCTTGAGCTGGGCATTACATTTAGCTACCATGCTTCCTTACCTTTCTTTCACCTGCAGTATTCCACTGATTTCTGTTTTTTTTTTTTTTGACATTTACTTTTTTAAGAACACAGTCCCTACCCTTTTCTTTAATAAGGGACAGGGTGCTCCCCTCTATTAAAAAGAGTGCTCCCTATTTGTTATTTATCTAATGTTTTCTCATGATTAGATTCAAGTTATGTGATGTTTTGTCCTTCTCAGGGTATCACATCTAGAGGCATATAATGTCTAACTTCTCATTAGTCATATTAACTTTGATTACTTATTCAAGGTGTTTTCCAGTTTCTCCCATTGTGTGATTGCTATTTTCTTCCTTTGCAACTAATAAACAGTTGGTGAGGACATTAGTTAGGATCATAAAAATACCCTGTTTATCATGAGAATTTTCACCTAGATTTAGCAACCATCGATTCTTTGATGATTCTTGTCTGATACAGTTTTTTCTTTCTCCCAATGATGAGTGTAAAATGGAGATTTTGAAATGCTAGCACTTTATCCATATACATTAGTTGGCTCTCAGGTTTCTACTGTAAGCAAAAGTCTTCCCTTTTGTTTTATATATCTATCATCTATGTTATCTCTATATCTATCTGTTTAAATGTATTTGAACTGAAGTGTCATCTCCCTCTAGTCCGTATTGTATTATTCTTTTTTTTTTCTTTTTTGAGACAAAATCTCGCTCTGTTGCCCAGGCTGGAGTGCAGTGGCACCATCTTGGCTCATTGCAAGCTCTGCCTGCCAGGTCACGCCATTCTCCTGCCTCAGCTTCCCGAGTAGCTGGGACTACAGGCACTCGCCACCACGCCCGGCTAATATTTTGTATTTTTAGTAGAGACGCAGTTTCACCGTGTTAGCCAGGATGGTCTCGGTCTCCTGACCTCGTGATCCCCCCGCCTCGGCCTCCCAAAGTGCTGGGATTACAGGTGTGAGCCAGCGCTCCTGGCCTGTTGTATTATTCTTATACCAAAATGCTAACTTATTTTTGAAAAAGGAAAAAACTTATTTTTTTTAAAGAGCTAGTAAATTTGTAATCTAATTTAAACTTTAACTTGTTAATTAACTCCTTGTTACGGTAATTAATGTGCAGTTTTTGCTATGAAGTGACTTTATGCTATAGATTGTGTTTTCAAGGAGCTCATATTCTAGGGAAATATATAAGTATTCTAGAAAATAATTTACCATCACCTTGTATTTTTATTAAAGATCAGTGAAAATATGTGATGTTTAGACTGTTGTTTCTGACTTAATAGGAAAATGTTGATATTTCTACATGGATGGAAGATCTTATCCATACATTTTCATAGATAAATAGAAACATTGCAATCAAACTCATCCTTCTCCAAAAAGATGAGGGAAAAAAGCTCACTGATGTCTTTCTGTATCTTTCTTAAGCTGTGCAGTCATGTACTGTATAACAATGTTTTGGTCAACTGTAAGCCACATATATAATGGTAGCACCATAAGATTATAACACTGTATTTTTACTGTACCTTTTCTATGTTTAGATTCACAAATACTTACCATTGTGTTACAGTTGCCTACAGTATTCATTACAGTAGCATGCTGTACATGTTTGTAGCCTAGGAGCAATAGGCCAGACCATATAACCTATGTGTGTAGTAGGCTACACTATCTAAGTTTGTGTACGTACACTCTAAGAGATTTGCAACAATGATGAAATTGCCTAATGACACCTTGCTTAGACTATAGCCCATCATTGTGCAACACATGACTATATTCAGAAAAAAGAAAGCTCCTAAAATAAGATACATGAATGATTAAGCAGCTGTATTTTAGTATGATTTACAGTGATAAATTATATTTATCTTGATCATTTACATGATAGATCTTTTACATGATCTATCTTGATCATTTACATGATGCCCTTTCTCTTAAATGAGCTAAGAATTGGACACATACATTTTATAGACACTATTTCTAAAAAGTTGAAACTGGGGGTGTCTGCATTTTTACAGCTGTGACCTTGACTAGTGCTGCCCTTCCCATCTTCTTGTTTATCAAATGGCCTAGAACATTGGTGTAATAGTGTAGAGTTTGGGCAGATGGGATCAGAATGAACACAGAATGAGCAATTCTGAAATCCTAGGCTTGGCTGTGATTTCTTCTGCGACTATGTGAGACAGACATTTGTACCTATTAAACAGATGAGGAATCCAAGGTTCAGAGGAAGAAGAGCCTTGGCAAAGATTGTAGAGCTAGTGATTGACTTTGCCCAGGACAGACTCAGTTCCTGCCAGAACTCTGACTTTTCTTCACTACAGAGGTGTATGAGATTTTGGATATAAATCCATGGTAACTAGATATTAACTCTTTTGCAACTGTCTTGCCAAGACTCCAGGAGTATCATCAAAGAAGAGCCTACAGATGAAGATTGTCAAGGGGCACCTGCCCCAATTCCAGAGAAAAGCCTAATCCAAGGCTTACAAATCAGTGTGCATTGTGCATTATGCTTTCAAACTGCTTTCACATTCATCATTTAATTTGATCAGCAATGAATTTTACTAAGAAGAAAATTGTTTTATTAAATAGTTAACTTTATTTGTTTTCATTAAACTAATAGACAAGATGAGAGCACAGAGAATAATATACAACTCTACCAGGCTAAGGCCCTGGCTGGTTGACCCATTCTATTGCTTTTGATCTACTTCTTTTTGAGCCTCCATCAAAGCAATCATATTAAGCTGTGCTGTGTGTGATGCCTTGAGTCTCTTGGCTGCTATAGCCAACCAGGTGCTGCCTGCCGCTTGATAATTGGTCCAGTGTTTGCATATGGGTCTTGAGAGATCCATCCTCATAATATACTGGCACTTAATTTCAATGAAAAAACAAACTGGCAACCAGTTTAGACATGGAAAGGCTGGTCTCTCTCTTGCTTGGAAGAGCCTGTCAGGAGGTAGATGGCATTGGCATTTGGGAGTGGAGTCACCATTTGGAGAAGTGGCTGTGTTTTTTCCACATGAGTCCGTGAAATACTGGCATGTAGAAATAGTTTACAGAAACCATTTAATCTTTTTTAAATATATTTTTAAATTATACTTTAAGTTCTAGGGTACATGTGCACAACGTGCAGGTTTGTTACATATGATACATGTGCCATGTTGGTGTGCTGTACTCATTAACTCGTCATTTAACATTAAGTATATCTCCTAATGCTATCCCTCCCCCCTCCCCCCACCCCACAACAGGCTCCGGTGTGTGATGTTCCCCTTCCTGTGTCCAAGTGTTCTCATTGTTCAATTCCCACCTATGAGTGAGAACATGCGGTGTTTGCTTTTTTGTCCTTGCAATAGTTTGCTGAGAATGATGGTTTCCAGCTTCATCAATGTCCCTACAAAGGACATGAACTCATCCTTTTTTACGGCTGCATAGTATTCCATGGTGTATATGTGCCACATTTTCTTAATCCAATCTATCATTGTTGGACATTTGGGTTGGTTCCAAGTCCACTATTGTGAGTAGTGCTGCAACAAACATATGTGTGCATGTGTCTTTATTGCAGCATGATTTATATTCCTTTGGGTACATACCCAGTAATGGGATGGCTGGGTCAAATGGTATTTCTAGTTCTAGATTCCTGAGGAATCGCCACACTGTCTTGCACAATGGTTGAACTAGTTTACAGTCCCACCAACAGTGTAAAAGTGTTCCTATTTCTCCACATACTCTCCAGCACCTGTTGTTTACTGACTTTTTAATAATTGCCATTCTAACTGGTGTGAGATGATATCTCATTGTGGTTTTGATTTGCATTTTTCTGATGGCCAGTGATGATGAGCATTTTTTCATGTGTCTTTTGGCTGCATAAATGTCTTCTTTTGAGAAGTATCTGTTCATATCCTTTGCCCACTTTTTGATGGGGTTGTTTCTTCTTGTAAATTTGTTTGAGTTCTTTGTAGATTCTGGATATTAGCGCTTTGTCAAATGAGTAGAGTGCAAAAATTTTCTCCCATTCTGTAGGTTGCCTGTTCACTCTCATGGTAGTTTCTTTTGCTGTTCAGAAGTTCTTTAGTTTAATTAGATCCCATTTGTCAATTTTGGCTTTTGTTGCCATTGCTTTTGGTGTTTTAGACATGAAGTCCTTGCCCATTCCTATGTCAGGAATGGTATTGCCTAGGTTTCCTTCTAGAGTTTTTATGGTTTTAGGTCTAACATGTAAGTCTTTAATCCATCTTGAATTAATTTTTTAATAAAATGTAAGAAAGGGATCCATTTTCAGCTTTCCACATATGGCTAGCCAGGTTTCCCCAGCACGATTTGTTAAATAGGGAATACTTTCCCAATTCTTGTTTTTGTCAGGTTTGTCAAAGATCAGATGGTTGTAGATGTGTGGTATTACTTCTGAGGGCTCTGTTCTGTTCCATTGGTCTATATCTCTGTTTTGGTACAAGTACCATGCTGTTTTGGTTACTGTAGCCTTGTAGTATAGTTTGAAGTCAGGTAGCATGATGCCTCCAGCTTTGTTCTTTTGGTTTAGGATTGACTTGGCGATGCGGGCTCTTTTTTGGTTCCATATGAACTTTAAAGTAGTTTTTTCCAATTGTGTGAAGAAAGTCTTTGGTACCTTGATGGGGATGGCATTGAATCTATAAATTACCTTGGGCAGTATGGCCATTTTCACAATATTGATTCTTCCTACCCATGAGCATGGAATGTTCCTTCATTTGTTTGTATTCTCTTTTATTTCATTCAGCAGTGGTTTGTAGTTCTCCTTGAAGAGGTCCTTCACATCCCTAGTAAGTTGGATTCCTAGGTATTTTATTCTCTTTGAAGCAGTTGTGAATGTGAGTTCACTTATGATTTGGCTCTCTGTTTGTCTGTTATTGGTGTATAAGAATGCTTGTGATTTTTACAAATTGATTTTGTATCCTAAGACTTTGCTGAAGTTGCTTATAAGCTTAAAGAGATTTTGGGCTGAGACGATGGGGTTTTCTAGATATACAATCATGTCATCTGAAAACAGGGACAATTTGACTTCCTCTTTTCCTAATTGAATACACTTTATTTCTTTCTCCTGCCTGATTGCCCTGGCCAGAACGTCCAACACTATGTTGAATAGGAGTGGTGAGAAAGGGCATCCCTGTCTTGTGCCAGTTTTCAAAGGTGATGCTTCCAGTTTTTGTCTATTCAGTATGATATCGGCTGTGGGTTTGTCATAGATAACTCTTACTATTTTGAGATAGGTCCCATCAATACCTAATTTATTGAGAGTTTTTAGCATGAAGGTTGTTGAATTTTGTCAAAGGCCTTTTCTGCATCTATTGAGATAATCATGTGGTTTTTGTTTTTGGTTCTGTTTATATGCTGGATTACGTTTATTGATTTTTGAATGTTGAACCAGCCTTGCATCCCAGGGATGAAGCCCACTTGATCATGGTGGATAAGCTTTTTGCTGTGCTGCTGGATTCGGTTTGCCAGTATTTTGTTGAGGATTTTTGCATTGATGTTCATCAGGGATATTGGTCTAAAATTCTCTTTTTTTTGTTGTGTTTCTGCCAGGCTTTGGTATGAGGATGATGCTGACCTCATAAAATGAGTTAGAGAGGATTCCCTCTTTTTCTATTGATTGGAATAGTTTCAGAAGGAATGATACCAGCTCCTCCTTGTACCTCTGGTAGAATTTAGCTGTGAATCCGTTTGGTCCTGGACTTTTTTTGGTTGGTAAGTTATTAATTATTGCCTCAATTTCAGAGCCTGTTATTGGTCTATTCAGAGTCGACTTCTTCCTGGTTTAGTCTTGGGAGGGTATATGTGTCCAGGAATTTATCTATTTCTTCTAGATTTTCTAGTTCATTTGCATAGAGATGGCATCACACTGCCTGATTTCAAAATACACTACAAAATATATTATAATTCTATAGTAACTTCAATCTATAGTATAGTATCAAAACAGCATGGTACTTCAAAAAAAGGTGCAAGGGAGAGACAGAGACAGACAAATGACAGACAGAAACAAATGAAACAGAATAGAGAACTCAGAAATAAATTCACATGTTTACAGTCAACTCATTTTTAACAAAGGCACCAAGAACACACCTTCCTGAAGGACAATCTCTTCAATAAACTTTCCTAGGAAAACGCAACACCCACATATTGAAGAATAAATCTAGACCATTATCTTATTATATACAAAAATCAACTCAAAAGAAAGATTTAAATGTAGGACCTGAAACTATGAAACTACTAGAGAAGAAAACATAGGATAAATGCTTAATGAAACTGGTTAGGACAAGGAATTTTCAAATAGACATCAAAAGCACAAGCAATAAAAGCAAAAATAGACAAATGGAATTACATTAAACTTAAAAGCTTCTGCAAAGCAGAGGAAGCAATCAGTAGAAAGAAGAAATCCAGAGACTGAAAGAAAGTATTTGCAAACCTTACCTCAGGCAAGCAGTTAATACACAAAATATATAAAGCAAAACTACTCAAAAGCAAAAATGAAAATAATCTAATTTAAAAATCAGAAAAAGATCTCCCCAAAACGTTGTCCCCCACCATTATTTCCCTACCTTCTTTTCCCGACTGCCTTCAGCCCCCTCCCTCTCGCCACCCTTTTTTTCTCTATCTTCCCCAAAACTTTTTCCCTACCATTTTTCCTCAGCGTCTTTTCACAAAGCCCTCTTTACTCTCCTGCTCACAACCCTTTTCCCCACCAACTTTTCCCCTTCTCCTTGGCCACCCTCTTTCCCCTGCTCGCCCCCTCATCACCCTCTTGTTCTCCTCCATCTACCCAAAAACATTTTGCTCCTTCTTTTGCCAAAGCCTTCTCCCCACTCCTGCTGCTCACCACTGTCTTTTCAACCTCCATCTACCCAAAAACTTATTTTCCCCCCACCTTTTCCCCACCCTCTTCTTTCCACGCCTTCTCTTGCTCGCCATCCTTTTATCCCTTTGGCACTCACCACCCTCTTTATCCCTCCATGTACCCAAAACTATTTTCTCCACTCCTACCTCTCCAGCTGCGCAGCAGTCTCCCTGGCCGCCACCAACCGCAGCCGGGTGAAGTGCGGTGTCACAGGTCCCAGCTTCCAACGTGCCGCAGATGGCTCCCCCTTCTCATCTAGCCCAACAGGAGCAGCTCCCGCTGTGGGCGGCCCTCCTACCGCTTCAGCGACACTGCAGTCTCTGTCGCCACCACCAACCGTAGCGTGGCGAGGCGAGTCGCAGTGCCGCAGGCTCCAGCCTCCAGCCTGCAGCAGGTGGCTTCCCTTCTGATGGATTTTTTTTTTTTTTTTTTTAGACGGAGTCTGGCTCTGTCGCCCAGGCTGAAGTGCAGTTGCGCTATCTCGGATCACTGCAAGCTCCGCCTCCCGGGTTCACGCTATTCTCCTGCCTCAGCCTGCCGAGTAGCTGGGTGCGCTGGGACTACAGGTGCCCGACACCACGCCCAGCTAATTTTTTGTATTTTTCAGTAGAGAGGAGGCTTCACCTGTTAGGATGGTCTCCATCTCCTGATCTCCTGGTCCACCCGCCTCAGCCTCTCAAAGTGCTGGGATTACAGGTGTGAGCCACCGCGTGGGCCCTACTCATCCTCTAAGATAGCATGGAACAGCTGGGCAGGCAGACACACAAAAGCCTGGAGCAGCCTGTCTCCTCACCTCAGCATGCTTTATATACTGACATTATGCAAATGAAGTTCCTAGACTACATGTTCTAATTGGATGAGAGAAAAACCTCTAGGCCTACTCTGATTGGACTTTGTTATCATGTTCTGATTGTATGAGAGCAAGTCTTAGGACAACCAATCACAGCATGAAAAGAAAGTCCAATCAGAGTAAGCCTAGAGGTTCATCTTATCCAATCAGAACATGTAGTCCGGGAACCCCCATTGCCTAAGCTCATTATATAAAGCATGCTGCAGTGAGTCGGCCATGCCAGGCTCTGCTGTGTCTTCCCACCCAGCTCTTTCCTCCCGGGCTTAGCGGACAAGAAGGGGGAGACACCGGCTGCACGCTGGAGGCTGGAGGCTGGAGCCTGTGGCACCTCAGCTCGCCTCACTGCCGACAGGATGACGGAGACTGTGGCGTGGCCAGAGTGGCAGAATGGTGGCAAGTGTGTTAACCAAGGCATCTCTTCCCACAGCGTGGGGCAGTTTTGGGGCCTATCCTGGGCTGCACTGCCCATGGCAGGGACTGGTTGGGTGCACTATCCCGGGCTGCACTGCTGGCAGCAGTGGGGCACTTGAGGGGAGCTATCCAGGGCTGTGTTGCCCACAGTGTGGGGGGGATTTGAGGCATGATCCTGGACGGACGGGGTCTGCTTGGGTGTGCTATCCAGGGCATCACTTCCCCTGGCAGGAGGCTGGTTGAGGGCAGTATCCTAGACTGCACTGCCCATGGGGTGGGGGGGGGGCGCTGTTTGGGTGCACTATCCTGGGCTGCACTGCTGGCAGCAGTGGAGTTCTTGCGGGGAGCTATCCGGGGCTGTGTTGCCCATGGTGTGGGGCAGATTGGGGATGCAACCCCGGACGGCCATGGGCTGGTTGGATGCACTATCCAGGGCATCACCTCTCCTGGCAGGGGGCTGGTTGAAGGCGCTATCCCAGGCTGCACTGGTGGGGGCAGTGGGGCATTTTGGGGGTTCTATCCAGTGCTGCACTGCCTGCAGTGGGGGCCATATCAGGTCTTGCAATGCCTGTGGCTGTGATGGGTTGTGAGCATTATGGGTACTACACTGCCAGTGGCAGGGGGCAGTTTGGGGGTGCTATAAGAGTTACACTGCCTGCCAAGGGTGGGGGAATGTTGGGGGCGCTATCTAGGGGCTGCACTGCTGGAGGCAGGAGGCAAAGGTGGCAGCGACAGCGGTGGTCTGTAAGGAAGGGGACATTCTCCTCTTCCCGGACTCTGTATTCTAGAGGGTGACCTCTTCTGCTCATTCTGGAGCACTGGAGATGAACAACGTTTCTGCAGGAATCCTGAGTAAGGCAGGGCCCCCATACCCACCATGGTTCCCAGGCCTGCACCCTCTTGTTGTATTGCAGAAACCGTCTGGGACCCCCTGACCATTGAACAGAGTAGCAGGCCCCACTGGGTGTCAGGGGGAGAGACAGGGCCCTGTGGGTTCAGGGGTCAGGAACAGGAACTGGCACTTGGGTGCGGGGATGTCTGGGTCTGAGTTTCTGCTACTCCTGTTCCCCAAGGTGTGCAGCCCCAGTGGGCCCAGGGGTTCCTGTCTAGCTGGACTTGCCCAGGACCCGGTTTCAGTGAAGACACTCACACCCACCCCAGGCCCCAGTTCCTGACAAACTTGGGCCAAAAGGAGAGGCTGAACTTCGGAGGGTGGGTGTGAGTGCCTTGGCTGAAACCGGCCCCTGCCACCCAGTGGCCAGCATGACAAGGTGAGGCTCTAATGCTACCACTCCCTGCATCCTGTTCTAGGCTTTTCTGGCTTTGCCCGCCCAGCTGCTCCATACCCAGCTAGAGGAGGAGAAGGAGGAAGCACCGGATGCATGCTGGAGGCTGGAGCCTACAGATGGCGTGGCTCTGTGGCTCACCTCACTGTGGTTGGTGGCCGTGATGGAGACTGCAACTCAGCTGGAGCGGTAGGAGGGGGGCCAGTGGTGGCCAGGTGGTAGGAGCCTTATAGGGTGGGCTGGTGCATTGAGGGTAACAGCAGCAGTGGTTGTATTGATATTAGTGCTAGTGGTGGCAGCAACAGCAAGTCTGGGGGCTGGGAAGGGGGACTAGGAGCACTGTGGGGCCTGGCCCATCCTGGGGTGGGGAGGAAGTTGCAGGTGCTGTACTGTGGGCCTTGGTGGCAGTGGTGAAGGTGCAGTCAGGACAAGGAGGAGTCCTCCCCGTTCTCCTGCAGAATCTGGAGTGTCCCTTCCTCCTGCTGGTGTCTGAGCCACGTGAGAGTGGTAGCACTGTCTCATTCTTAACAAAATTTAGGGGGTGACTATTTGTATATTTTCTACTTGTTTTGGTTGTGATAGTCCTGGATTTTTTCAAATTTCATGAACTGGGGAGGAGAAAATATCATAATAGGCCTTTGTTTTTTGAGATAGAGTCTTACTCTGTCAGCCACGCTGGAGTGCAGTTGTGTAATCTCAGCTCACTGCAACCTCTCCCTCCCAGGTTCAAGCTATTCTCCTACCTCAGCCTCCCGAGTAGCTGGGATTACAGGCACCTGCCACCACACCTGGCTAATTTTTGTATTTTTAGTAGAGACAGGGTTTCTCCATGTTGGCCAGGCTGGTCTTGAACTTCTGACCTCAGGTTATCCACCCACCTCAGCCTCCCAAAATGCTGAGATTACAGGCGTAAGCCACCACACCCAGCCACTTTAATAGACCTTCTAATTTCCTCACCTGTTTTTTCCTTTCTTCCAGTCTCTTTTTTCTTATCATCATCATCATCATCTTCTTCTTCCTCTTCATTTTCTTATGCTGCTGCTTCTATTTCTTGCTTCTATTCTTGTTTCTCCTCCTCCTCTTGTTTTCTTTATCCCATGTGGTGGCCTTAACAAAACAATAAACCAAAATTGAGTTAAAAATAAACTACCTGTGTGCTGTATTTTTAAAATAATTGGCCCATTACTATGTTTTTAGAGATGAGAAAAAAATAGTTCCACAGTTATTTAGTTATTTGAATAGTTACACTTTCATGATCCTGTAATGTGTTTTAAGTAGTTATTCAAGGAAACAAGGAACCATCAAATCAAATATTGGTAGCAATCAGCCATTTCATTTCTCTCACATAGTAGTCTGGAGATATCCAAGAGTCATGAAAGTATTAAGTTCCAGTTTTTGAGATCATTAAGTGAACCATAATCCCTTCATTTTATTTTTCTGCCACCATTTTCAAGAGTATTGTCATCTGCATGATGAACCTGGTTCATCACCACATCTTTGCAACAGGAAAAGGAAGGGGAGGATCATGTGTATAATGTTTTAAGACCAACATTCACAACCAAAAACAAGGTTTTATTAACTTTTGCCTTTAAGAGCCTGCAGTGTTGGGCCCTCTTTTATTCCTAGTATTACTACCTTTGGTATGAACATTTTTTAGTGATTACTGTAGAAGTTTATGCATTTTATTGACTAAAGAAACAAATCATCTGTATTGTATCACTTTTCAAGCCCACAGAAATGCATAAGGCCTATAATTTAGACACTTTTTAATTATTTTTAAGTCTGTGAGCCTGTAAAATACTGTCGATATATGTAAAAATATGTATAAATACCACTAGATAGCTTATATTGAAGAGATACTGTCTAGATTTTTGTCCAGAGTAGATTGGTTGCTGTTTCTTAGGTGTGTTTCTCAATACATTGTCTCAATATTTTAAAGCATGTAGAAATTTAAATATTGTTTAACCTCATATAGTACCTTGTTTATAGGTTGTTTAATATTTCTAAAGACTAATAACATCACAGCCCCCTTTAAGATTCAGTAATATTAATAAAATTTGAGGTATATAGAGTTATAATCCAACAAACCCAGAGGAAAATTGTTAAATTATATAGCTGTAGAGCAGGAAATGAAACCCAGGTTCCAAGCTGTAAGGGGTCCATGAGCTACCACACAAGTGTATCAGTGACGGGCATAAAGTTGGCAGAATTACAGGATTTTTAAGAGAGGGAGCTGTGGAGCCTAACTCTATGTGAACATAAATTTTTAAACTGCATTGGTGCCTTAGTTTATCCATCTTTCCAATGGAGATAGTACTAAGTTTTTCTTTTTCTTCTCAGTTGACTGAATCATTTCCCTAGTCTGTCTTGTTGCCACTCTTGATGCCCACATGAGAGGACCTGAGGTAATTTCTGACAGCCTGGGACAGGTTAGGAGAAATCAAAGGTGTCACAAACCCCATTTTAGGAGAAACCTATTTTCCTCATGGAACCCCAAGAACTGTAAGCAGACAGGTCCCTCTCAAAATCTAAGGCTTTTGGGTTAACTGACCTTTTTGATTTGGGTGAGCATCAGAAATTAGTAGGGAAGAGAGATACAAAGAAAATTACGGATTTGAACATGTATTTATGGTAAGAACGGTTATGAAGAAAATAAATTTTATATGAGAGAGGATCTTTTGTGGCAAATTCTTTTCCTGAAGTAGAATGACTAGCAAAGAGGGGAATATAGGACAAGTCAGAAAGTGCAAGTTTGTCATAGTTGGTCTTTGAATGGTGTGATGGGAAAGAAAAACTTACAATTGCTAGATGTTCTCCTGTCTAGAAGTGTTGTGTGTGTGATGTTTGTCTAAAGGAGCTCTAATTAATTGGCTTGAAAGAAAATGAAAGCTCTTAAATATTATGTAAAAACAATAGAAACTCTAATGCCTTTTATTTCACATGACTTTAGTAATCTTTGGGAAGTGAAGACAGTTTCAAAATCATTGGTAAAATAAAAAAGTCTTCAAAATTTAGACGTTTGGTCTAAATTAAGTCAGCTTAAGTTTGCTTAGTGCTTTAATGTCATAAACTGCTTTGACTTCGTTTATCAATGAGGAATTGTTCAGATAAATGATGATTTGTGTCTTTCAAGGCCCAGCTATTAAAAAGCACCCTCTTTTCATCACTTGTCTTACATTTGGCTCTGGGCCTGGAGTCCTTCAGAGGTTACTCAGAACAGTGGACTCCTGTCTCCTGTGACTAATCCAGACAGCAGCTTCCTACTTCATCCTTTATCATTTATCATTACCAAAAGTTTGTGAAGATAATTTCTTGATGACCCATACTCTTGGTTTACTTTGCAGTTAACAACTTATTCCTTCACTAGATTATCTGTTTGAAGCTGAGGGTTATATGTGTTCATACTCTGGAGGGAGCAGAGGCAAACAGCTACACCCAAATGAGTTATCTTGCACTAAATGTTCATTATAAGAATGTGAATACATTCATAGATGATAAATCTGTCAGTAATGTTTAGTTGCGTGATTCTTAGTTAAAACTTCACTTACCGGTGATACTGTGCTGGTTGGATCATATGTGCAATTCTTATGCATTGGAATTGCATTCAAACCACCAGTGCCTACCTACTCAATTTTTGTTGCCTTTTGATTAAAAATACTTGTGAATGTTTCCCCTGCATGCAAATATGGGAACTGCAGTTTCATTCTAAGTAGAAACTCTTTGGCATTGAAATGCCATAATAAGATACACAGCTATCAGTGGGCAACAATTCACTGTTAGTTAGGAATTTACATTGGTAATTTTCATATCCTTCATTATCCAGACTTTGTGGCAAGAAAATGAAATTCTTTAATTTTTTTTCTAGAGGAATTACACAATATTGCTATTATCAAACCCAACACTGTGATTAGAAGAAAAGGTCTAGAAATTAAAAACAAAAGTAGGTAATATTTTCCAACTATGGTTAAATTAATTGCAAAATAACAACCTCTTAATTGTCAATTTGGAGACAAGATTATCATTTAGAGTGAAATAGAATATAATGCATTGGTGGCGCTAGTTACCACTAAAGCCTTTGAGTACTTTATATGTTTACAAAGGCTCAGTCTACTCATGTGTCTTTCTGTAAATAATCCTACTCTACCAGTATCCCATGTAAATTTTAAAAATTATAATTCTTACCTTAGATTGTAACAAATGTTCTTCTTCTTTAATTATATGTAAAGCAATCTTGTTATAAACTCACATTAGCTTGCCTCATTCCCTGTATGTTTGTTATAAAATGTATGGTCCTTTTCAATATATGATAGTTTAAGGGTGCATTTAATAGTTTGTTTTAGAACCAAAATAAATCTTTTATTTTATATACAGGAAAATTACGCCAAATTCAGAGGTCAGAAAACTTCTCCTGTAAAGGGTGAAATAGTAACTATTTTCAGGTTTGCTCAGCATGTGATATCTGACAACTGAACTCTGAAGTCATACCAAGACAGCAGCAGTAAACAATGTGTCAATGAATGAGTGGAGCTATGCTCCAATAAACTTCATTTACAAAAAACAAGTGGTGGGCCAGATTTTGACTGGAGGCTGTAGTTTGCTGACCCCTGAACAATTACTTTTTCTTGAAACAACAAAGTTGGATTGAAATTTGAAAGAATGTTGAAGCAGTATCATTCTTCTGGGGTAATACCCAACAGAGGTTCGTCCTCTCACACCAGGGAAATTGGGGATGTGGACACACAAGAAGTGAGTTTGAGTGGAGGATTAATAGGCAAAAGAAAGAAAAGAGAATAGCTCTCTTTCCTCCAGAGAGAGAGGGGCACCCGAGTGGGTCTTCTGGTTTCATGGTGAAATGCACAGGGTTTTATAGAAGAGCTCAAGGAGGTGGTGTCTAACTTACACAGGGCTGGAGAGATTGATTGGACCAGGTGTGATGTTCGCATAGCATGCAAAGAAGCTGGCCATCCCACCCCAATCTTGTATTATGCAGATGAGGTCTTTGCTTGACTGGCACCATATTTTTCATTCCTTACTGTACATGTGGTTGACAAAGAAAAGGGAAGATGGAGCCACTGTGTTGAACATTCATTGGCCGTGTTGAACATGCCTGGCTCCCAGGTAGTCTTTTCCTATTGGCACAGCTGCTGGCATTCACCTGTGTAAGCTTATCTATGTCTGTAGTGTGATTTTACAGGATGCTGTTTGTTAGAAAAGAAATTATTTCGGGGCTGCTTTTTATTAAAAGGAAAACCTTACCGAGGACTTCCTTACTTTCACTATCTGCCTAATTTTTTTTTTTTTTTTTTTGAGATGGAGTCTCGCTCTGTCAACCATACTGGAGTGCAGTAGCACGATCTTGGCTCACTGCAACCTCCACCTCCTGGGTTCAAGCAATTCTCCTGCCTCAGCCTCCTGAGTAGCTGGGACTACAGGTGCATACCACCACGCCTGGCTAATTTTTTTTGTGTGTGTTTTATTAGAGATGGGGTTTCACCATGTTGCCCAGGTTGGTTGCAAACTCCTGAGCTCAGGCAATCCACCCACCTCAGCCTCCCAAAGTGCTGGGCTTACAGGCATGAGCCACTGCACCCAGCCAAGAGATATTCTTCCGTTTGTGGATTTCTTAGGGTTGAGTCATTGTGACTAACAAGGCTTATCAGGGACAGGGATCAGTGCTTTGGTGGCACCTGTAAAAAGAAGTTCATAAAATGGCTTTCAGAATTAGCTAGTTCTCAGCTGGGCATGGTGGCTCACGCCTGTAATCCCAGCACTTCAGGAAGCCAAGGCAGGTGGATCACTTGAGGTCAGGAGTTCAAGACCAGCCTGGCCAACATGGCAAAGCTCTGTGTCTACTAAAAATACAAAAATTAGGCTAGATGAGGCTGAGGTGGGTGGATCACGAGGTCAGGAGTTCAAGACCAGCCTGGCCAGCATGGTGAAACCCCATCTCTACTAAAAATACAAAAATTAGCCAGGCATGGTGGCTCACGCCTGTAGTCCCAGCTACTCAGGAGGGTGAAGCAGGAGAATTGCTTGAACCCAGGAGGCAGAGGTTGCAGTGAGCCAAGATCATGCCACTGCACTCCAGCCTGGAAAACATAGTGACACTCCATCTCGAAAAAAAAATGGTGGAACGCACCTGTAATCCCAGATACTTGGAGGCAGAGGCAGGAGAATCACTTGAACCCATGACATGGAGGTTGCAGTGAGCTGAAATCACACCACTGCACTCTGACCTGGCCAACAGAGTAAGACTCAGTCTCAAAAACACTAAAAAATTAAAAAATAAGGATGAGCTTGTTCTCATGTCATTGTGACTGTGGCAAACCACACTGCCCCCAGCACAGTGATATTGTTTAATTATGTGACACATTCTCTAAAACGAGGTGTTGTTAAAGAGACCTTGTAAAATTGTCTTGCATACAACTCCCCAAATATTAGGAATATAGTTCCATTGGGCACATATGCAGTAAACATTTATTTGAAATTGTAAAAATCTAGCTAATTCGATATACATGAGTTATTAAAATAATTCAAACTTAAATTTCTTTTTGAATATTGCATTTTCTTGTTTGTTCTTTGGCAATTAAACACAATCTGAAGCTCAGTTGATTCTCATTCTTTGGGATTGGAATCACCAAGGTTTCAGGTGAATCATGATAGGGCTAATTGGGGCTCTGAGAAGGGTTCATTTTCTCTGTGGAAATCATTACTTAAGAGGTGCTTGGCTGGTTCGGTCAGCTCGGGCTACCATGACAAAATACCAAAGACTGAGTGATTTCAACAACAACGTGGATTTCTCACAGTTCTGGAGGCTGAGGTCCAAGGTCAAGGCACTGGCAGATTAGGTTCCTGATGAGGGCCCCTTCCCGGTTCAGAAAGGGCACCTCCTCAGTGTGTCCTCTTATGGCAGAGGGAGAGGAAGAGAGGGGGGGTCGGGGGAGAGGGAGTGTCAGGGGGAGAGAGAGAGTGTTGGGGGAGAGAGAGGAGGGAGAGAGAGGGGAGTGTGAGGGGACAGAGACAGTGTCGAGGGGGAGAGTGAGGGGGAGGGGGCAGAGAGTTCAGGGGAGAGAGGGACAGAGAAAGAGGGAGAGTGGCAAGGGGAGAGAGTAAGAGAGAGAGTGAGGGAGGCAGGAGAGACAGGGACAGAAAGGATGAGTGAGGGCTCTACCCCCTTCCTCTTACTTTTAGAGCACTGATCCCACCATGAGGCCCCACTTTATGAGGTTAGCCTCATCTAACCCTCATTTTCTCCCCAAGGCCCCTCCTCTAAATACCATCACATTAGGGGTTTAGGCTTTGACATGAATTTTGGGGGGATGCAAACATTTAATCCATGTCAAAGGCAACACTGAAGGATCATTTGACAGCTGAATTGTGTCTCCCAGGAAATCCTACTTTGAAGCCCTAACCCCTGGGACCTCAGATTATGACTGTATTTGGAGATACAGTCTTTAAAAAGATAATTAGTGTAAAATGATGCCATCTGGCTGGTCCCTAATCCATAGGGCTGATGTACTGATAAGAAGAGGAGATTCAGACACAGACATACACAGGGATGATCCTGTGAGGACGCAGGGAGAAGATGCCATCTGCAAGCCACAGGGATAGGCCTCAGGCAGAACTGAGAGGTGACAGCATGCTGGCAGCCCTCGCAGCCCTCGCTCACTCTCGGTGCCTCCTCGGCCTTGGCGCCCACTCTGGCCACGCTTGAGGAGCCCTTCAGCCTGCCACTGCACTGTGGGAGCCCCTTTCTTTGCTGGCCAAGGCCGCAGCCAGCTCCCTCAGCTTGCGGGAAGGTGTGGAGGGAGAGACATGGGTGGGAACCGGGGCTGCACACGGTGCTTGCAGGCCAGCGCGAGTTCCAGGTGGGCATGGGCTTGGCAGGCCTTGCACTTGGAGCGGCCAGCCAGCCCTGCCAGCCCCAGGCAGTGAGGGGCTTAGCACCTGGGCCAGCAGCTGCTGTGCTCGACTTCTCACTGGGCCTTAGTTGCCTCCCCGTGGGGCACGGCTCAGAACCTGCAGCCCGCTATGCCTAAGACTCCCCCCCTACTGTGGGCTCCTGCACAGCCCGAGCCTCCCTGACGAATGCCACCCCCTGCTCCAAGGTGCCCAGTCCCATTAACCACCCAAGGGCTGAGGGGTGTGGGTGCACGGCACAGGACTGGCAGGCAGCTCCACCTGTGGCCCCAGTGGGGGATCCACTGGGTGAAGCCAGCTGGGCTTGTGAGTCTGGTGGGGACTTGGAGAAACTTTATGTCTAGTTAAGGGATTATAAATACACCAATTGACACTCTGTATCCAGCTACTCTGGTGGGGACTTGGAGAACCTTTATGTCTAGTTAAGGGATTATAAATACACCAATTGACACTCTGTATCTAGCTACTCTGGTGGGGACTTGGAGAACTTTTATGTCTAGCTAAGGGATTGTAAATACACCAATCGGCACTCTGTATCTAGCTCAAGGTTTGTAAACACACCAATCAGCACCCTGTGTCTAGCTCAGGGTTTGTGTCAGCTCTCTGTAAAATGGACCAATCAGTTCTCTGTAAAATGGACCAATCAGCAGGATGTGGGTGGGGCCAGATAAGAGAATAAAAGCAGGCTGCCTGAGCCAGCAGTGGCAACGTGCTTGGGTCCCCTTCCACACTGTGGAAGCATTGTTCTTTCGGTTTTTGCAATAAATCTTGCTGCTGCTCACTCTTTGGGTCCACACTGCCTTTATGAGCTGTAACCCTCACTGCGAAGGTCCGCAGCTTCACTCCTGAAGCCAGTGAGACCACGAGCCCACCAGAAGGAATGAATAACTCCAGATGGGCTGCCTTAAGAGCTGTGACACTCACCGCGAAGGTCTGCAGCTTCACTCCTGAAGCCAGCAAGACCATGAACCCACCAGAAGGAAGAAACTCCGAACACATCCAAGCATCAGAAGGAACAAACTCCGGACACTCCACCTTTAAGAACTGTGACACTCACAGCGAGGGTCCACAGCTTCATTCTTGAAGTCAGTGAGACCAAGAACCCACCAATTCCGGACACAGAACCAGCCCTTCCCACACCATGATCTCAGACTTGCAGCCTCCAGGACTGTGAGAAAGACATTTCTGCAGTTTAAACCTCCTGTCTGTGGTGCTTTGTGATGGCAGCCCTCATGTACAGCTGTACCAGGCTGGAGAAGCATGGCTCGGCCTTGAAGCAGCAGCAGAGAGACCACAGAGGTGCAGGCAGATGTGGGGTGGGCATCAAGCCAGTTCCCTCAGCTTTTCTGTACCCCCTTAGCTCCTGCTGAACCTGGAGGCCTCTTCCAGCCTGATGGGAAATTGGCTGGGTTTAGTTCTAGTAGAAACTGAGACAACTTTCTCACAGACATGCAGGCAGCAAACACACAGAATAGACAGTCGCCTGCATCAATGTCAAGGGGCAAAGTGAAGCACAAACACACATGCGGGCCTAGCCTGCCCAGTGCGGCTGCAGGATCCCCACTGCAGCCAGGGAAGGTCAGGCCTGTGTGTGTGTTTGGGCTGGGACTGGAGTGGGGATTAAGGTTGCAGTGGTCGGCAGGTGGGCAGGGAGGTGAGTGCAGTTTGCAGGGACCAGCAGGTAAGGCAGACAGAGAACTACAGACACAGAGAAGTAAATGGGGCTGCAAATCGCAGTGCACAGAGGCTTCTGTGGGGCTTGTTTTTGGAAGGCTGAGGATGAATGAGTCATGCGTTGTGGTCTCAACTATGCTTCAGGACACCCACTGAGTCAAAGATGCTCACTCTGGCCCAGGTGGCTAGCTGCTTCTGGCTGCCTTATAACCTTCTAAGAGTCCACTGGAAACTCTCCGGGCCTAGTGACAAGTGGTCCCCAGTTGTCAGGACTCATGGCTACAGGCTCATTCCCTAGGTTCAAGGCTACCATCCTGCTAATGAGGCACTGATTAATTGGAGTTTTGTCCCATCTTATCATAAACTGATGCTTGCAAGTCTTAAAAAACAAAATAAAGGCCAGGCACGGTGGCTCACGCCTGTAATCCCAGCACTTTGGGAGACCGAGTTGGGTGAATCACATGAGGTCAGGAGTTCAAGACCAGCCTGTCCAACATGGTGAAAGCTTGTCTCTACTAAAAGTAGAAAAATTAGCCAGGCATGGTGGCAGGAACCTGTAATCCCAGCTACTCAGGAGGCTGAGGCAGGAGAATCGCTTGAACCCAGGAGGCGGAAGTTGCAGTGAGCTGAGATTGTACCACTGCACTCCAGCCTGGGCAACAAGAGCAAGAATCCATCTCAAATAAATAAATAAATAATAACAAGCACTTACTGTGTGCCGGGTGGCTTGTTTGGGGTTGAAAGCACAGACGTGAATAAGACATACTTAATCAACCAGAATAGTTGATTCTTTTGGAGGGAAGGGGCCCCACGTAGCTGATTGTGCAGGGGATCCTTGTAGCTTGCCAAGGCATAAAGCCCACTTTCCAGGAAGCCAGATACACTGGGTAGTGCCCAGCCCCAGCTGTCCATTGGCCCTGTGCATTACAGGGGGTCTGACCGAGGGAGGGCTCTTTTATTTAGCACTTTGCACTGCCTGTGAACTTGCCAGCTTCCCTGTCTGTTTACCCTCACTGGATTGAATGTTCCTTAAAGTTTAACATAAAAGAGTTTACGTTAAATAAGACAGAGGTCTTGTTCACTTCTTCTAGTGCCTTGCGTGGAATAGCATATTTATTAAAAAATGAAAGCGAGATTTCAAGAACTTCATTAACTAAAAATCACACAACCTACACATTTAAAAAGGAAATTTTCCTCAAAGGTTTATGGGCTGCAAGGTGGCCATCCCCACAGGCTGGGAAGTGTAGCCCACCCCAGAGCCTTTGAGGCAGAACTGTGAGGGAGGGGAGTGTGGCACAGGGATCCATGCTGAATGGATTCAAGCACACATATTCAACGGGTTACAGGAGGAGCTATGAATACTCAGGAAGGGGGTCCTGGCACATGCATGATGGACAAACATGCATGTTACATATAAACCAAGTTCACCTTGGGATGGAAACCTAACATTTAAATGTGTTACAGTTGGGCTATATACATCAAAAGGTCTCAGGACACCAAAGCACTCAAGGGCACAGCCTCTGTAAAGTGGCTGGAGCCAGTCCATGGTTGGGGGTCTTTTTATCAGGAGAAAGTCACTCAGTCTCTTGTCTAATCAAAGCTGTAGTCGTGGCTAGTGCAATGGGGTTCAGTTAGGCCGCGTCTGATGGTTGGTTACCTGTAACTGCTGCAACACTGTTTATCTCAAGGCCAGGGCTTGTTTAGCTGACAGAGAAATAGAAAAATCTTGTGAGAGTTAGAGCACAGTTTACTCCATGCACAGTGTAGGTTGCATGTCTTAATCCTTGCCTGGCGCAGCCTTAGGCCCTGTGTATAATTTTGGTATCTTATTGCCAGAGTCTCCTCCATCAGTCTTGTCTTTGTTCTGACATTACTGCTGGTCAGTTGTGTCTAAACCCCAAAAAGGTGAGGTATAATGAGGCGTGTCCCACCTTCCATGCCATCATGGCTGGGAAGTCAGTTTTAAGGTTTCCCTTGGGTACCCTTGGCCAAGAGGGGATCTGCCCCATCAGTTGAGGAGCTTAGAATTTTATTTTTTTAGTTTACATCTCTTGGTGGAGAAATCTGCAGAGGCAGCACCTGTTAGGCGCTGGGGCCAGGGGTCCTGGGTTGGGCCTGCAGGAAGTTCACAGTGATGCTGAGTCCTGAGGACGCACCGTTCTGGGATGGAATTCTGGCATGGTGAGCCGTGCTACATGGAACGTGTTTGCATCAAGAAGTGTCATTTAGGGATTTTCTTTCTGCTATGAGCCACAGTCCCTTCACTTCATCAGCGGGACTTTCCTTCTGAGAGCCTGGGGAGAACAACTGCGACCTCGGAGCAAGGTGGGAGAGGTCTGGGAGCAGCTGCAGACTCAGAGTCAAAAGGCAGATGGCCCCCGTCATGATTTGCATGGCAGGCAAATACCTGGAGCCCCCACGGCCATGTAGACAACACTGGAATCACTCGGGGTGAAGATCAGATCTGCAGGACACAACTCAGTCTGAGTTCTCTACTCGATTTCCCCATCACAACTTGGAAGACAGAGTTGTGCCAGGACCCCGGGCACTGGGGGAGGCAAAGCCAGTGGGGGCGGGGAGGGCAGGGACCATGAGGGAGACACAGCATCCCAGAAACATTCAAATAAACAACCAGAAAATCAGAGCAACACCGGGTGAGAAGAGGATCTAAGGGCAGGTGGGCTGTTGTGGATGCCAGCCTGATCTGTGGCACGGTTTGCAAGAGGAGGCTCGCACCAGTGAGTGGCCCTAGAGGGTGTGCGGACCTCCCACGCTTAACTAACATACACGGGGCAGGTGTGGTTTTGAACCACAGGAAGACAGCTTACATTTCATTTATTTGTTCATTCTTCCAATAATTGTTTTCATGATAATCTTTTGTTCCTGGGAACTTTCTCTGCTTCTGTCAAGAATGATATGTTTGAGGACTTTTATGCTTCAGAATATTTGTTTATTTATTTTTGAGACAGGGTCTTACTCTGTTGCCCAGGCTGGCATGCAGTGGCACAATCTCGGTTCACTGCAGCCTCCACCTCCTGTGCTCCGTGCCTCAGTCTCCCGAGTAGCTGGGCTTACAGGGGTGCACCACCACATCAGGCTAATTTTTGTATTTTTAGAGACTGGGTTCCACCATATTGGCCAGGCTGGTCTCAAACTAGATTCAAGTGATCCTCCCACCTCGGCCTCTCAAAGTGCTGGGATTATAAGCATGAGCCACCGTGCTTGTCCTAGAATATGTTTTTTTTTTAATTTTTTTTTTTTTTGAGATGGAATCTCACTCTGTCTCCCAGGCTGGAGTGCAGTAGTGCAATCTTGGCTCACTGCAACCTCCCTCCACAGGGTTCCAGTGATTCTCCTGCCTCAGCCTCCAGGGTAGCTGGGATTACAGGCACCCATCACCACACCCAGCTAATTTTTGTATTTTTAGTAGAGATGGGGTTTTACCATGTTGGCCAGGCTGGTCTCAAACTCCTGACCTCAGGTGATCTGCCCATCTCGGCCTCCCAAAGTGCTGGGATTACAGGCTTGAGCCACCACGCCTGGCCATATAAATTTTTTAAATATATTAATTTAATTTAAAAATATTTTTATTTTAGATTCAGGAGATCCATGTGCAGGTTTGTTTCAAGGGTGTATTTTGTGATGCTGGGGTTTGGGTTTCTATTGATCCTATCCCCATACACTGAGCACAGTACCTGATAGGAAGTCTTTCAAGCCTCACCCTTCTATCCCTCCTTTCTTTTGGAGTCCCCAGTGTCTACTGTTGCCCTATTTATGTCCTATGTACTCAGTGCTTAGCTCCCATATATAAATGAGAACATGTGATATTTGGTTTTCCGTTTCTGTGTTAATTCATTCCGTAAACATTCATTGAGGACATGGAATGGGGGGGGCCATGCCATGTGCTGAGCTCTGAAAATGCAGACATAAATAAGTTAGTTTCTGCCCTGCAGTAGCTTTCATTCCAGCAGGAGAGTGAGAGAATCGCTGTGTAAGAAGTGATAATCACTAAGAAACTGTTAACTGTTGCAGTATTAGTATGTGTGTCAAGTGCTGTGAAAGCCCAGAGAAGGTTGTGATTAATGCAGAGAAAAGAGCTCAAAGGTGAATCTCCTACAGAAAGCGCATGTGCTTATGAACTTCCTGGTTGTAGCAACGGCTGATATTCACACAGACATGGCAATACCTACATGCTGTTTCATAGAAAGCCACATCTACACTGTCCTGCATAAAAAGTCAGGAGTGGCCTTTTATTAGACAGCAGCAGAGCAAGCTTCTCAGGTACCCTGAATATATCCCTCATGTAATTCATATTTAACGTAGTACACAAGCTCTCAACCTATATGTGAATAAAGTGTTGGATATATAAGCACAGATGAACCTACACATTGCTTTTGAAAATATTTGCCATGAAGTCTACAATGCAATAATGCTCTGCTCTTCAAGAGATTCCAAGTGAATAGCCCATGTGTGACAACCTTGATCCTTGCAAATAATTACGTGACATCCAAATGGATCCAGAAGGACGCAAGAGTCCTGGTGTGGCACAATGCAAAGCATGACTGAAGACACACAATGGCCAACCTCTCAGTGTCCCAAAGACTCTGTGTCTGTTTTTCAGGTTTTTTTTTTTCCCTTGAATTCCTGTCACCTAGGTAGATGCCTTTTCTCAGGATGCAAAGTAAAAAGATACAAGAGCTGAATATCTGCTAGATTCCTTCCTTTCTAAAAATTGTTCATTGTTCTGTGTCCCAAGTTAGGTCTGATAATGACAATGTTTCTTTTTCATAATAATAATAGAGTATCTGGAAACCTCTGACCACAGTAAAAACCCTGAAAAGATACAACCACAGGATTGATAACAGGAGTCAGGTGTGATTAGCAGAGCAGTCATTAAAGAAGATAAAGAGGAAAGAATGCTGTCTTCACAGGGCAGGCCAGTCTGACTTACAGAACCTCCAGGAAGGCAAGGATTATCTGTCTTATTTTCTCTCTGCTAATAAAAGTTTTTGTATTGTTGTTCTTCTGGACAATAAGAAGAATATTTAGAATCCAAATGCAGCAAATTATAAAATAATATCCTCCGGAGATGCTGAGATAATATATTTACCGAGTTTTATTAAAAACAAATATATCATTAAGTGAGACTGTAGTCTTAAAAACACACAAAGGCCTAATCTCTATCAGGATGCAGGCATGTAAACTGTTCTAGAATAGTATTTATAATCACACTTTCTTAGGTTGGGAGAACTGTTTTCAAAACTCCTGCTAGTTAATGACCTAACTTTCCCCCACAAGCTTTTTGGCTCTCAGCCTGAGACTATCTTAAGGATATAAGCAGAGGCCTGAAAACCCTATGGCCATGGAGATTTGGCTGCAGAAAGCCAAAGCCAAAGGAGGCATAGACCTGTTTCCTGGGACACAAACATGTTCCAAAGTCAAATCAATGTTGTGAGCAATATAACATATATGACGGCAACCACAGTCAATATTTCAATAGTTGTGCATTGCTCACAGATGTAATTCTTAACAGAAGGTGGTTCTAACACCCTGGAGACAATGTTGGGAGTGAAGATAGACACATAAGTAGCAACCAGCTTATTGAAATCTGTTAGTCCAAACAAACACCTTAAAAAAATTTCCAAAAGTTTTTGTAGGAGGTTAAATTTTATTTACCCAAATTTTTCTAGTGCAGAAATCTTTAGAATCATTCAAGCTTCAGTGGCTTTTAAACTTCCTAACATTAGCTGCAAATTTTTATTGCACATGTATATATCCACATTGATTTTTTCTGAGAAGAGGGTCAAATAGGTTTAATCACATTATTATATTGTCAGAAACCAGTGCTCTAAGGACCCACCAGGGTGTGTAGCTAACAATAGACAAGAGATTCTGGTGAGAATTTCAGACAGTGAGAGAAAAACAAACTTCCTAAGTAGATTGCTGCTCACCCCAGGCGAACCACAGCAAGGACAATGGGGACAGCAGCAGCAGCAGCAGCAAGTGATGTTTCACCTGCTGGTTGCTGGAGTCCTGGGAAGGTGTTAGTGGTGTTTGCTAGAAGCACTTCTCTGCCCTGGAAACCTTGCTGCTTGTTGGAGAGAGGCAGTGAAGAGTGGCCCATAGACACAGGGCACTGCCACAGAATCAAAGGTTCCATGGGAGAGAGTGAGCATGTTCTCCAGGTGGACCCCTTCTATAGAAATTCTAGCACAGGGAAATCCAGTCATTCCTCCCTAGGACAGATGTTGACCAACTCTTTACTGCTTTCAAATCTGGGGTCATGTTCTGTTAAAAGTATTATGAAAACAACAAAGAAAATATTAGAACTTCTTTAAGAGAAAAAGGAATGTACAACCCAAGGATGAATGAAGAGAGTGAGAGAGGCTCACTGCAGAAGAAAAAAGATTATGGAAGAAAAAGTATTTCATAAATCCCCAATCGATCATAAATCTACATCTGTGTGACTACCATATGTGTCACTGATGAATTAGAAGCTGGTTCTTTGAATCCTGTCTTGCACATGGGATTATGCAATTTACATACCGTTTTGGTTCTAACACTTTGGCCACATCTTACTGTACAATTGGATATAACACCCAGTTAAAGCAGTTTGTTTTTTGCTGTGATGCTAAGGAGGCCTGGGGATGTCATGGCAACCAAAGGGTAGTCTAGTCTAGAACAGATGCCCCTGAGCTGTGATGGGGTTGTGTCCTGATAAACCCATTGCAGATTGAAAATATGGTACATTGAAGGCTGGGCTTGCTCGCTCATGCCTGTAATCCCAGCACCTTGGGAGGCCGAGGCAGGCTGATCACCTGAGGTCAGGAGTTCAAGACCAGCCTGGCCAATATGGTGAAACCCTATCTCTACTAAAATACAAAAATTAGCTGGGCATGAAGGCCTGTAATCCCAGCTACTTGGGAGGCTGATGGGGGAGAATCACTTGAACCCAGAAGGCGGGGGTTACAGACAGTCAGATTGTGCCATTGCACTCCAACCTGGGCAACAGAGTGAGACTCTGTTTCAAAAAAAATGAAAGACAAAGAAAAAGAAAATATGGTTAAGTTGAAAATGCACTTAATACACCTAATCTATAGAACTTCATGGGTTAGCCTAACTTGCCTTAGACGTGCTCAAAACACTTAAATTAGCATACGGTTGGGCACAGTCATGTAACACAGAGCCTATTTTATAATAAGGTGTTAAACATTTCAAGTCATTTATTGATGTAGTTGCTAGCTGAACCAGCATAAATCAAGAACTGTCTGTATTGATTACATTTTCTTTCTCCTAACTTTTCGAAATCCTAAACACCGTCATGAGAATCTGTTGTGGAGTAACCTTGCATTATTTTATACAAACACACTTTAAGAACATCTGTACTTTTATCTTACAGCTGTAATAATGAACTTTACCATTTTTCTATGGCATGGAAAGGTATTTATCCACCTCGCTTTTAAATCTAAAATTCCCTCCTTCACCAAATTTACACTCTGAACAGTTCAGAGACTTCTTTCGAGTGCTTTTCCATCATTTATCTTTCCAATGGATGGCTCCTAACCATGTCCCTGTCCCTGGGAAGTCCATACCTCCCCTTGGTCAGTTCACCCGGGCCTTGGCCCGGCTGATGTGCTCTGCCTGCCATGAGACAGATCCTGCAGGGGCACCTGGGATTCCCTGACAGTTCACTGGGTCTTGTGCCAGAGTGGGAGCCTGTTTTGTGTTGTTATCACTTGCTGCCTCTTCAGGCCTGACGCCCATCACTTTGTTGAGTTGTTTTGCCATTCAACTTCAGTTTGCCATAAAACACTACTCTAAGTCAGCCTGTTAGAGAAAACACTGTCAAGGTCTGCAGTCAAGGATAGGCATACCTTCTGAAGTCCGTTTTTCTCCCTGTTATAATTTTGTCCAAGCCTTGCTCCTTCCGAGTCCCTTACCTTTGTGAGCAGCATCAGTGTCATGAAGTCTGTAACAAATGTGATGCCATGGTTCATAAACTGACCTCAGGTCCCCTCCAAGTGTGTCTGTGTATGCCCAGCATTTTCACTGTAAAGTAGATCCTTGCTGAATCAATTTCCATCTGTCATTGTTCTTATTGCCCCACTTAACAGGATTGAATTACCAGGTTGAGATTGGGTTTCTGTATTCCAGCAAAACTGCTCACATAATCCTATGTGGCCAGGGAGGTCAGTAACACATATGGTAAAACCATGTGTGATGCCACTGCAATGTACCCATCGGTTGCTGAATATAAGACCAAATCTGAAAGCTTTCTGAAGGTCCTGAAGTTACTCTTTCTTTTCTTTGCTTTTCTATTTCTTTTGAGATAGGGCCTCACTCTGTCAACCAGGCTGAAGTGTAATGGCATAATCATCCTCACTGCAGCCTTCAATTCCCAACCTCAAGTGATCCTCCTGCTTCAGCCTCCTGAGTAGCTGGGACCACAGACACACACCACCACGTCCAGCTAATTTTTTAATTTTTTTTTTTTTTTTTTTTTTGTAGAGATGAGGTTTTGCTATGTGGTTGAGGCAGGTCTCAAACTCCTGGCCTCAAGGGATCCTCCCATCTCAGCCTCCCAAAATGCTGGGATTACAGGTGTGAGCCTGGCCTGAACTTATTCTTTTAGAAATAACATTGCTGCTCTACACTGCCCTGTTATGGGTCTTCTTTTCCCCTTGAGAGAGGGGCCTGACTAGTGAGTCCAAGCCTTGGCGCTTTGGCCCTGTTCCCGTGGGTACGCTGCTTCCTTTCTCAGGGCATCAGCCTCCGACAGATGCCTTGCCATCGAGGTCTCATGACTCAGTATCATCTGAGGGCATGACTTTCCTAGTCGTGCCTCACCCTCAGCACCCCCACATCCTCTGTGTATGGTGAGCACGTGGACAATGCCCTTTTGCGTGGTTCTGCTGGGGCCAAGCAACAGCTGGCAGGCTTGACCCTGAGGACTCTGGGGCCAGCACAGAGGTGGGGACAGTCACTTCTCATCTTTCTGAAGCTACGGCCCCAATTCTGATGAGCTGGCCAGAGCCAGAGCGGCAGCCTTGGACACCCATACGGAGGAAGCTGACACCAGCCTGTTCTCTCAGTGTCCCTCTTGTATTTAGGCTCTGCCCCTCGTGTACTTAGGGTGTTCCCACAGAGAGAGTGAATCATTCCTTTCAAAAGGAGCTACCACTTTATAAATATAACGCAGCATAAAGAGTCTCTCTGTGACATTCAAGGTGTTTTTTTTGTGTGTGGGAGGGTCCTCAATTTATCAAGATTGGGAGCAGGAACAGTGCTGAAAAACAAGGAATTCAGTGTAGATGGCTGTGTCCCCTTGCCCCTGGTTACAGACTGAACTGTGTCCTCCTGATTCATAAGTTAAAGCCCTAACACCAATGGGACTGTATTTGGAGACAGGATCTTTAAAGAGGTCATTAAGGGTAAATAGGTCCTAAGAGTGGGGCCCTAATTCTCACAGGACTGGAGTATTTAGAAGAGGAAGAGATTGCTCTGTCCCCTCTCTTCATCACTGTCTCTCTCCATCTTTGTGTCTCTCTTTCTGTCTCTCTCTGTTTCTCTCCCTGTCTCTATCTTCATCTCCGTCTAGCTGTCTTTGTCTATTTTTGTCCCTGTCTCTCTCTTTCTCTGTCTCCATCTCTGTTTCTGTCTCTCTGTCTCTGCCTCCATCTTTGTCTCTGTCTCTCTCCATCTCTATCTCTGTTTCCATCTCTCTCTTTCTCTCTCTCTCTCTGCCATGTGAGCACACATTGAGGTTGTCATCTGCAAGCCAGGAAGAAACCATCACCAGAGAACACTTTGATTTGGTCTTCCAGCCTCTAGTGCTGTGAGAAAATAAACCTCTGTTGTTCAAGCCACCCAGCCTGTGGCATTTTATCATGGCAGCCTCCTGTTCCTACAGCTCAAAATCAAGCAAATCATTGCAGCGTGTGGGGCGACCTTGGCGAGCTTATTAATTATTTAGTCTGTTTCCCAGGCAGCCACCTTTATGGTCATCCTCCAGACCCCACTGCCCTTGGCCCCAAAGCCATGCCCACAAATACTTCTCAATTCCTGTGTCTTATTTTTATTCAGATTCTGCTCTGTGTGGATGACAGCAGCCATCCTGAGACATCCATCTATGGAAGTGCATGACTTTGGTCAGTTGCAATATTGACAGTAATACTGTTCCCTACCAGGTGCACCACAGGCTGGTCCCATACCAAGCCCTTTGTGTGAATATCAGGTATTTTCACAGGGGATTTCTTTGTACCACCTAGAGAAAAGCCTCATTCAACAGACCTTCCACATTTGTATGCGAAGTCCTACCCCTCCTGGACTTTTGCTGTTCTTCAAAGCACACATACACCAGGATCATACGCTTGGGTGCCTAGGACTTCTCATTTTATCTTCTCATAAATGGGACTGAGAAGGCACCAGAAACTTGGGGACCAGCCAGCGGCATGCTGTGTTCTCAGTGAAGCTATTGAAAAACCTTAGTTACAGTTCTAGAAATAAATGTATTCATGAAAAATTAAGAAAATATAGTTTTCCCCTCTCTAGATTACCATCATTATAAAGAGACACACCAATTGTCTTATGATATAAAAGTCAGAATTGGAAGTATATAAAGTAAAAAATCCAATTGCTGCATTCTAGAAACTCTTATGCATATTTTAAAAGATAATCAAACACAATCACCAGGAAAAACCTTTGATCTAAGGCATGCCAATTTTTTTTGGTCTCCAAAGTATACTATTTTCCTCTGATTATGTTAAAGAAGATTGCCTTTAAAAACATTGAATGGAGATAATTTTGAGTCCTATTAACTTGTATTTCAAGCTTGCCTCAAGCACTAATGAGAAAAAAAAGTCCTGTTTTTCTCACAAAGAGGAATACACAACTCCAGCCTCAAAAATACACTCAGTGTTTGCATTTTATTAAAGCACACTTTGGACATCTGTGCCACTGACCTACAGGTATACTGATCTAAAGACGTATTAGTATGCTGTATGAGATCAAGTTTGAGAATATTGCTTTATCAATCAAATGAAAGCATCTCTAACATTTAAATGCTTACCTGTGGCATGATGCCACCAATGACTACCGCCTCTTCACTCCAAGTATTTGCAGAACTGCTTACACAAGCCCCCCAGATTGCCTGCTGTTGTATATGTCAAGATATTCTTATTTATGGTCTTGTTATGCAGGTGTAACTGTGGGCTCAAACCAGTGACATTGTTTGGGACAGGAGGTGACAGAGCTAAGAGTCGGACATGGGACACACCTGTGCTCAGATGAACTGATTATTATTCATGGGAATTTAAGCAATTATTTTCCAATTTTAAATGTTTCCCCATTTGTAAAAAATTATTCCATGTAAGTATTGTGAGCATTAAACAAAAGAATGTATGTTAAACATTTAGCTCAGAGCAAGGCACATAGCAAATGCTTAATAAATAATAGCCATTATTACCATTTGAGATTTTTCTGAAGTCATGTGGAAAATATCTTACCAACTTAGAAACACAATTTAAATGCCTTAGCAGGCATTAAACACAATTTAAATGCCCTGAGAAGGAAGATTGACTCCAGGGTATGATCTCTTGTCCGTCAGGATAAAGCATTCTTAGGTGTCCAGCATACCTAGTCAGTTATGCAGTATACCTGGTCAGGTATCTATCATACCAAGTTAGGTGTCTACTGCACCTGGTCAGGTGTCCAGCATACCTAGTCAGGTGTGCGGTATACCTGGTTAGGTGTCTAGCATACAGAGGTGTCTACCACACCTGGTCAGGTGTCCAGCATACCTGGTCCTGTTTCCTTTAGGAGACATTTCCATTTTTGAAGGAAATTTTCAGGCTGATATACATAGTTTCCTTTTAGGAGTGGTATACAATCTATTAATTCAATAGCAGTTATTTTCCTTTAATCTGTTTTCTTGTTCTTCAATTTATTTTACATTTCTAATAGTTGCATTTACACATTTTTGCTCATTTAAAAACAGAAACGCACACTTAGCACAGTTATTAATAGGCATATTGTCCACAGAAAAATTTATTCTCACTAAATACTGCTTTCCAATTTTTTGCTGGTATAGAGTCTCCTGAGGGTTTTGCTTGACACCTGAGTTTTCACTTTTTTCACCAAGATATCTAATGATAATTATATCAATATCTTGAATTCTATTAACTTAAAGGTGCAGTAAACTTATTGGAACTATCCTTAATAATTTATTGAGCACCTACTATATGCCAGGCACTGTACCAAATCTAGTTACACTAAAATAAAAACTTAAAACTAAAAAACCTCAAATTCCTGTCTGAAAGAAATATTCAATTAATGTTGACTAAAATAAAATACTTGAATTATCTGTGTTTTCACTTATTGCATTACCCTGGGAAGGGCAACTGCTTTGGGGGTATTCTTCTGTTGCTACTTCTCTTCAATGATATTTCCTTCTCCATCTGTTTTTTAAACATGAACCAAGAGGCTGTTTGAAGCCAGAATTTTGATCACATGCACAGGGAAACCAACTGGTAAGTAGTTCCTGGATGAGTTCTCAGAAGTACCCGGAGTCCCAGGCCACGCTCACGGCTGGGAATCCAAGATCAGGGTTGACTTCTGTTGCAGGGAGACCCAGCTACAGCAGATGTGCTGTCATTTAGAAGGGAACCAGCAGGTTCGCCACCCCACCAACTTCACGAAAGCTCATCTGAGCCTTGCAAAGGGGCAGGATCAGGAGGGCAAACTCAGCCCACAGTCCTGCAGTGAACCATGAAAATGCTGGAGACCATGGGTGTGCAGGCTGGCTCTTCAATTTGACTTCTATTAAAATAAAGATTTTAGAAAAATTAAACAGTTTAACTGAGCAAAAGAACGATTTGCAAACCAGGCAGCCCCTAGAACCTGAAGGGGTTCTAAGAGACTCTGCGGCTGCCCCATGGTTGGATAATATTTAGGGACAGAAAAAGGAAAGTGAGGGACAGAAAACAGAAGTGAGGCACAGAAACAGCTGGACTGGTCACAGCTTCACCTCTGCCTTCTTTGAACACAGATCGAGCAGTCAGCCGCCTGTGACTGGCCGAAGTTCTGATTGGTACAATCACAATTGTAGGTGACAGCCTGTTACACATCCTGTTAGATTACAGTTCACTGTGCATGGAGAAATCTTTTGGTGAACTTAAACTACATAAGGAGGCAGCTTTAGGCTGAACTTAATGCTTGACAGCAGAGAACAACTCACAGTGGTCCAAGAAGGCCACCAGAGGACACTCCTGAACACTCCACCAGCCAGGGCCTTTCCATCCGCACAGCTAAGAGCCTTCTGCTCAAGCTGAAGACCAAGGAAGCAGCTCCAAGTGAGCCTACTGCCTTGGCGTGACTTCCTGAGCATGCAAAGCTGACTGTGCATTGTCTTCCGTAGCACATCTGGTCCCTGGGTGTGCAGGCCACCGCAGCATGAACACTCATCAGTCAGAGCAGACGCATGCTGGGGCAGAGCATAGCGGTCCCCAAATGGCCTGGGAGTTAGTCTTTTAATTTCTGAGTTTGAGGGTGGTGGGGGTCCATGGGGAGAAGTGTGCTTGTTTGGGTAAGTGGGGTTAGTATAGGGACCCTGGGGCAGTTGCTATTTACTAACCAGTAAGAAAGTCTTTTTTTTTTTTTTTTTTCTGAGACAGAGTCTCGCTCTGTCACCCCGGTTGGAGTGCAGTGGCATGATCTTGGCTGACTGCAACCTCCGCCTTCCAGGTTCAAGCGATTCTCATGCCTCAGCCCCTGCCCCCCCGCCCCAGTAACTGGGACTACAGGTGTGTGCCACCACGCCCAGCTAATTTTTGTATTTTTAGTAGAGACAAGGTTTCACCATGTTGGCCAGGCTGGTCTCGAACTCCTGACCTCAAGTGATCTGCCCACCTCAGCTTCCCAAAGTCCTGGGATTACAGGCATGAACCACTGCACCTGGCCATGTCTTTCCACATTCTAGAAAGCAGGGAATGGGCTCCGTTGGAATGGTTGATGTTGCCTGGTCTGTCCAACTCCAGGCCCTGGCCTGCCAACTTTCCCAGCCTCCACTTCCCACGTAGCAACTTGAAGCAGCTTGTAGTTTCAGGCACACATCACACCATTCCACTCCTGCTCCTCTCTTTGGGCCTCCCGCCTTCTGTCCAGTTCACCCCCTTCCTCCTCATGTGCTCTTGGGGCCTCTGCTAAGACATACCCTTCTTCATGGGGTCTTTGCTCACTGGTCTGGGCTGGGCCATGCGGATGCTGCCTTCTTCACCCAAGTGCACGTGCACTCTTCTGTTGCTGTTCCCAGGGTGTGACACAGTGGCTGGCCGAGCTCCACCTTCCTCCTAGATGGTCTCTATCCTCTGAGATTCTATATATATGCAGGGGTCTTATTCTCTAGACCCCAAATGAGTACATTTGTCTGAAATATTGGCATTATTCCAAAACATGAAGGCCAGTCTAGAGTCGGGAGTTACTGTTGTGTAGCAGACCTCTAAATATCCTTTATGCTCCTCACGACTTTGAAGTCATAGTAGTTACCGGACCCAGCACTAAATCTTTTTATTTTAATGCTCAGAGAAGCACGTAGACTATTCCTAAATAAGTTTTTAAAAATATTCTGTATACTTTGTATATTTTTAAAATATTTGACAACTGGTTTTTAATAACAGTAATAGTTTATTAGATATTTTCCTTATTTATTTTCATATTTATTTTATCTAATTTAGGTGTTTTATTTTCTTAGGTATTTTAATAGTTTAAAAATATTCTGAGAAAGGGTCTTTAGGCTTCACATGGCTATCAAAGAGACCCAACGCGTCAAAAGATTAAGAATGTTTTTAGAGGATTTGAGGAAAGATAAAAGATAACTGTGAAGGCTGTCATCAAAAGTGTAAGGTGAAGGCTCCAATTTGAGTAGAACCAGTGCTCTATGCGTGGTACACAGTGGTGCTCAAGCAAAGTTTATTGAATGATGAGTGACTGCATGGATGCTGGTTGGGCTCCTTTCGGGCTCCTAATGCCTGAGCCCTTTAGCTGCTCCTACAAAGTGCACTAGTGGGTCACTATCTCTAAGGCCTTTACTTCCAAGCACAGCCACTGTCTGAAGACAGTGCTGCCTGCATCACTTGTGTTTTGCTCATCTCCTGGGCAGAGATATCTCATGTCTCCTGCAAGTCTTTGTTGAGGACTTGTCTGAACAAAGTCTTTTTTCTTTTCCAGGATGTTTGTGCAGCAAACAGCCTTAGAAGGTGGAGACTGTGTGTCCCTGGGAGCAAACGGCAGCCATGCCTCCTGCCAGTGTAAAAGATCTAGGTTCTCTAAGCTCAGGGTCGCTGCTTCTCTCCTGTAGAACAACCCACTGCACATCCACATCATCTGGGTCTTTTCCATCACCATGTGGGGCTTGACAAACTGGCATCACAAAAGTCAGATACTCTGACTATGGCAGCTTCTGTGTGTAATAACATTGTTGTCCTCTGACACAGGTGTCTCATGTCTTCTGCCAGCTTTTGTGAAACTGGCAGGCTCAGGAGTTAGCTTGCAGGAGAGTAAAATCTCAGACCCTTTGCAGGTCTTGACAGCTCACAGGGGAAACCTAGATCTGGGTCCATGTTGGGTGCCCCTTTCTCCAGAGCTGTAGTTGTCATTCTAGAAAGTCCAGAAGGCACCAGAACAGTGACACTGCTGTGCCCTCTAGTGCCCACTGCAGGTTATGTATCAAGGGGAGAACTTGTAGGAACTCAGCTCTCAAGCTGTCTAAGAAGAAAGCTAACCATGCAGTCTCCTTTTAGCTTTGTCCCATAACAGAGTGTTGTAGGTACTCTGTGTTACCTACCATTAGCCATTATTTTCCCCTAAGCTTTGGGTGAAATTTATAGCTGCTCTCCTGAGAAGCTGTATTATAGCAGTCACTAGATGTGTGCTTTTTTTCTTCCTTTTTCCCTGGCAGGATCCATCCATGCTAGGTGCCAGGAATAATTCCAAGCCCTGAGATGTACCCACAGACCCAGTTCCTGCACTGTAGGGCTGGGTCTGAGTCTGCACTTAGCCAGAGACTCTGCGAAGCCCAAGATGAAAGAAAGATGATTTCTGTGAAGTTCTCATCCAGTGCTGTGTCTCAGCACTGATAGAAACGAGTCAGTTTTGCATGCCACACGTTTCCATCCTTATTTAGATGTGGGGCTGCGACCTCCACAGATAGATAGGATTTGGGAGGAGAGGGTCTAGGCAAACCAAATACAAAGGTGGCCCAGAGCAGCACAAGAAGAGCCCAAGTGCTGTCACCATGCAGATCTTTGTGGTATTCATGGCCTCGTGTGTTTTAGGTAAATCTGGCTCTGATGGGTGGGAGAGGGTCAGGCTCCCCTCTATGCGGCTGCACACTCCTCCACTGTTGGGGCCCTACCTATTCTATTTTTAGAGACAGGGTCTCACTCTGTCTCCCAGACTGGAGTGCAGTAGCATGATCATAGCTCATTGTAGCCTCCAATTACTGGGCTCAAGCAATCCTCCTGCTTTAGCCTCCTGAGTAGCTGGAACTACAGGTATACACCACTACACCTGGCTTTTTTTTTTTTTTTAAGAGACAAGGTCTCACTATGTTGTCTAGGTTGGCCCTGAATTTCTGGTCTCAAGCAATCCTCCTACATGATCCACTGCACTTGGCCACATCTAGTGAATTTTTTATTTTAGGTAATTTATGTTTTAGATCTATAATTTCCATGTGGTTTTTTCTGTAATTTATATTTCTATGCTGGGACTTCCCATTCATTTTCTCCTTCATTATGAACATATGTCATATATGACATTATGAGTATATGTTCTCGAACACAGTTTTTTGGGGTTTTTTGTTTTTGTTTTTGTTTTTTTTGAGACAGAGTCTCACTCTGTCGCCCAGGCTGGAGCGCCGTGGTACAATCTTGGCTCACTGCAACCTCCGCCTCCCAGATTCAAGCAATTCTCCTTCCTCAGCCTCCTGAGTAGCTGGGATTACAGGTGTGTGCCACCACTGCCCGGCTAATTTTTGTATTTTTAATAGAGACACGGTTTCACCATGTTGGTCAGGCTGGTCTCAAACTCCTGACCTTGTGATCCACCTGCCTCAGCCCCTCAAAGTGCTGGGATTACAGGCATGAGCCACCGCACCCAGCCGAGCACAGTTTTAAAAGCCACATTAGGCTGGGCGCAGTGGCTCACACCTATAATCCCAGCACTTTGGGAGGCCAAAAGGCAGGCAGGTCACCTGAAGTTGGGAGTTTGAGACCAGCCTGAGCAACACAGAGAAAACCCATCTCTACTAAAAATACAAAATTAGCCTGGTGTTGTGGCGCATGTCTGTAATCCCAGCTACTCGGAAGGCTGAGGCAGGGGAATCGCTTGAACCCAGGAGACAGAGGTTGTGGTGAGCTGAGATTGTGCCATTGCACTCCAGCCTGGGGAAAAAGAGTGAAACTCCATCCAAAAAAAAAAAAGCCACTTTAAAAAACAACAACAGCAAAAACACTTTTCTGACCAGGTGCAGTGGCTCACATCTGTAATCCCAGCACTTTGGGAGGCCAAGGCGGGTGGATCACCTGAGGTCAGGAGTTTGAGACCAGCCTGGCCAACATGGTGAAACCCTGTCTCTATTAAAAATAAAAAATAAAAAATCAGCCAGGTGTGGTGGCACACACCTGTAATCTCAGCTCAGGAGGCCAAGGCAGGAGAATCACTTGAACCCAGGAGGCGGAAGTTGCAGTGAGGCGAGATCATGCCATTGCACTCCAGCCCAGGCAACAAGAGTGAAACTCTGACTCAGAAAACAAACAAACAAAAAAAATAACTTTTCCATGAATATCTTGCTCATCTCAGAACTTGTCTCCATTGATTGTCTTTTCTTCTGATGTGGTTCATGTGTTTCTGTTTCTTCATATGCAAAGTGATTCTGGACGTTGTGTATGATAGATGGTAGAGACTCTGGGTTCTATTTTGTTCCTCTAAATGTTACTGATAGTTTCTCTTCCGGTAGTTAGTTTATTGTCTGGATTCAAACTCCAAACTCTTTCTACTAGGTCGTGGAAAGCAGCTGAAATCTCTTCAGCCTAAGATGGCTTGGTTGGAATTTGCAGTTCAGGTGTCAGCTAGATATACTAGCTGATTTTATGTACAGAATTTTGAACTCCACCCTCTGTGAATCTTTTTCTTGGATTTCCTCCTTCACTTTCTAGTTGCCGTGGTATCCTTGAAACAATTTTGAACTTTCAGGAAAGTAGTAAGTACAGCACAAAAAAACTCAAGAATATACTTCACCAAATTTAAGTTTCACCAATCGTTCTAATAAAGCCCTTTATAGGAAAATAATCCATCCAGGGTTGTGTGGCTTACCCGGTTGTCGATTTGGAGCAGTTCCTCCAGATCAGACAACCAGAGCAGTTCCTCAATTTGGAGAAGTTCCTCAGTTTCCTGCACTTTGATTACCTTGATGTTTTTGAGAATAACTCAGTCACTTTGTGGAATATACTTCAGTTTTCCTCTGCCTGATGTTTTCTCAGAAGTAGACCCAGAGTATCCTGTGGCTGAATTGTCACTGAAATGATGCCAAGTTGCCACTGCGTCCTCTCAGGAGGCACCATGATGCTGATTTAATCAATTACTGATGGTATTAACTTTGATCACTTGATCAAAACGGTGTTTGCTATGTTTTCCACTCCGTTTTTTCACCCTTGAATTACTAAGACTGTTGTAGAGTGATACTCTTGAGACTATATCAAATACCATTCTTCATTCCACTTTCTTCCACTAATTTTGGTATCCACTCGTGTTTCTTGCCTGAAGTAATCATTACTGTGATGACAACCAAATGGTAATTTATTAGTACCATTATTCCTTCTGCATTTATCAGGTAGGAAGAGCATTCTCTTCTCTTCATTCATTTGTATTAGTGTAGAGTTATGGATTTCTATTTTACTCAATGTTCTACAGTCCATTACTACCATTATTCTTACACTGTCCCAGATTCTGCCAATACGGGTTCCTTTAGGTTTCCTTAAACTGTGTACTTTCGACAATCTCATCATGCTGTGAGCACTTCTTTACTTCCTCACACAAAAAATATTTCAGGCTAATCTTGTAATTTCCTTGTCCCAGTCCTGCAATCAGCTATTTCTTCAAGGACACCAGGTTATTTTAGTAAAGAATGGCATCTGGGAACCAAAATGTAGAAACCAGCTATGCTTATTACTAATAGTTTATTAGTGCTACCTTGCCCCCTCAATGAACAGAGCTGGGATGTGTGCATAAAAGCACCCACATTTGCACTTTTACATATTTCTTATTTTAATGAAAATCATATACTCATAATAACTCCTATTCCAATCCAATGCCACAGTACTTATTCTATTTTCTCCCCTATATATTTAAACTAAATTCTCATTCTGCTCAAAGAAGCAGGAGTTGCCTCTATTGCCTCATGCAAGAAAAATATTTCACAAATAATTAGCACAAAGTACAAATATATAAACATATTATTATTATCTTTTGAGATATTTCTACTAGATTCATTCTTACTTGATATTTTTGTTTCCCTGTTTTTAATGTTTTTGATGTAGCTTAACTGTGAAATCTCAGACAGTTCTGGGTGTAAAAGCTATCCTTCCCACAGAATATGCATTGTCCTTACTTATCCCAATGCAGAAACACATCTGACATCTTATTCTTTATCTCTCAGTTCAGAGCGAAAGGGCTCTGAATGAGCTACAGAGAGAATGCTCTGCTGTCTGTGCTAAACGAAACCACTAGGCAAGGAAGGATCAGATGGACTCCCTTGGACCTCTCTTGGAAGCCACTTACGCAGGTTTCTCACAGCCAACAAGGTTAACATGCAGCCCTGATCCTCAACTCCAACTCTCAAAGTTGGCTCTCAGAGCAGATTTGAGAAGCAGTAAAACATTCCTTTGGTTGCTAGACCCATGTAAAAAAGTATAATAAATTTAAAAAGAAAAGCAGTAAAGTGGCCTTTGGGGGCAGTCTAAGCCATCTGAGAGTTTTCTGAGGGTCTCGTTTGTGCTGTGGTTCTTGGTTTGTTGACTCTTCTGAGAGTATGATGGAAGCTACCAACACACTCCCCAGAAATATGCAGTTCACATATGAACAAGTTCATGAAACTATACATTGGGTGCTAGGTCAGGAAGTATGCTAAGTTACATCTGCTTATGAAACCCCTTAATGTGTTCCAGATGGGAGAAGGTGCGAAGGCAGGAGCAGGGGATGTGTTCCAGAGCTGTGAAGAATGAGGAGAGAAATTATCACCCAGCCACTCACCCTGGCAAAAGCCCTTAATCCATTCATCTCTGTTAGTCACACAGACAACTATGGTCAGATAGATGGCTTAGTGAAAGCTGTCAGCTAACCAACAAGACAGAGCCTTTTTAGTAAAGATTAGTAGGCAGGTAGGCAGTGGTTAGAATGTTGCTCTGTCAGACAAGCAAATACCAAGTTGAGGTTAGAGCCCAAAGTCTCAATATTGTCTCCACATTCAGAGTGGGAAAATCTGCTCTGAATAGAATCACACTTAACCCCAAATCGTGGCATCCTGAAGACATTTTTAAGCAGACAGAAAGAAAACCTGGAGATGCATCGGTGTCCAGATGAGGCTTCCATTTGCTGGAAATGAAGACAGACCTGCTGTGGAAGAACCACTAGGCAGGGAGGAGGCAAAATCAGGGCTCAGGGAGCTGACCTCAAGGCAGTTGGTAATGTTGAGGTGGTTCTGAGGAGTGGAGCTGTCCAGAAGAGGGAAAAGCAGGTGCAATCTGAGTCCCAATCCCTGGATTCTGGCCTGATCTTGGAAAGCAAGGAAAAGTTTTTACACCTCAGGGTAATGCAAATCCAATCAGAACTCAAAATTTTTTATGGGGTGAGGGAAACTAACAAATGGAGTAAATAAAACCTTTAACAAAAATATATGGAGGAATAACTTCAAGAAATAGAAAATGCTGGGTTTTTTGTTTTGTTTTGTTTTTGAAAGAGGGTCTTGCTCTGTTGCCCAGGCTGGAGGGCAGTGGTGCAACGCACAGCTCACTGTAGTCTCGACTTCCCAGAGCTCAGGCAATCCTCCCACCTCAGCCTACTGAGTAGCCAGGTTTACAGGCACATGCCACCAGGCCCAGATAATTTTTTGTAGAGACAGGCTTTCACTATGCTGCCCAGGCTGGTCTCAAACTCCTGGGTTCAATCTTTCCGCCCACCTTGGCCTCCCAAAGTGCTGGGATTATAGGCATGAGCCACTGTGCCTGGCCTAAAGTGCTATTCTTTATTAAAAATATTATAGGCTGGGTGCAGTGGCTCATGCTTGTAATCCCAGCACTTTGGGGGACTGAGGCAGGTGGATCACAAGGTCAGCAGCTCGAGACCAGCCTGGTCAACATGGTGAAACCCCGTTTCTACTAAAAGTACAAAAATTAGCCTGGCGTGGTGGTGCATGCCTGTAATCCCAGCTACTCAGGGGGCTGAGGCAGGAGAATTGCTTGAACCCAAGAGGCAGAGGTTGCAGTGAGCTGAGATCATGCCATTGCAGTCCAGCTCTGGATGACAGAGCAAGACTCTGTCTTGGGGGAAAAAAAAGTATTATAAAGACATACTAAAACATTACCTTTTGTATGAGGACAAACAAAGAAATCAGTGAAACAAATGTCAGAAACATAAAATGTCAGGATATTAGTATTTGTTGGCTTAATAATGAAACCACAAGAACAAGATGGCATGATGGTGCAGGCCTTTAGGGTATCTAGAAGAAAAGAGTCATTGCTTCCTGGATTGTGCATCATCCCAACTCCATCTGCCTTTCAAATGTCCACATGGTAACTTTTTCATGTAGACACATTTTCTCAACAGGGTTACTGGCAGTTCCAAGGTCACCAACAGACAGAATGTGATGATCTCCTACTACAAAAACCCACGGACTCTTATTGGCCCATCTTGGATTAAATGCCCTTCCCTGGAATAAATGTTGAGCCAGAAGGATGTGAAATCTCTGGAATATCTGCCACCCCTTAGGTCATGAAGGCAGGTTGGTAACTATAAGAACAGAGGGATGGGGTGCTGAGAAATGACCATTTAGCATGAAGATAGTATTTCAAATTAGTGGGAAAGGTGTGAACTGATCACATGGTGTAGAGAAAACTGGCTATTCATTTGGGAAAACAAAGTTAAATCCTTACCTCATAGCAACAACACAGGGACAGATCAATGAACAATTAAACTTAGTAAACATATTTTAAATATAAGATATACATGAGATAATGGTAATTTCCAAGTGAGTTTCTTGTGCTGATGCAATGAAAGTGCAATGAAGCAGAGCTTCGTTGTTTCTTACAATGGAATAGTGAATAACTTTACTTCAAAGAATCAGGCTCGCCACATGAAGATTTCTAGGGCTGAAACACAGCTACCCATGAATCAATTTTTCCTAAGAGCATATTCTCCCCAGAGACTGCTGTTAATATTTCTGAATTAATAATTCTTCAAAAAGGTTGCCTGAGTTGGTTAAACCACCTTCAGCTCTAAGAAATAGAAAATCCCAACTAAACCAGTATAATGAGACCAAAAAAACCTATTATCTCATATAAAGCTTCAGAGTTGGTTAATTTACCTGCTAGAGACCATCAATCCAACTGCTTCCCAGTTTTGTGTTCTGCTATTGTCAGATCTTACCTCAAGACCAAAAGATAGAATCACACGTCCAGACATAAGAACATCTATCAAAATCAAAGGGCTGTCTTATGAAATCTGTTAATCATTATGAAATTGTACTGTCTCAAATCTCATTCAGCATTCTCAGTATTTCACTGGCCAGGAAACATTTTTCAAAATTAGGGTGAACTAATAATTCTAGGTAGACAATGAAACAAAATCAAGGTTCTCCTGGCATGGAATAAGTGGGGGATAACTGTTGAGTAGCAAATCAAAAACCTGCAAAAGCTCCTACAAATCTGTTGCAAGGAATAATGCTCCTCATAATAGTGCTAACACTTGGAATGTTCTACACATTGGTCAAGTACTTTACTAGCTTAACTAATCCTTACTAGAACCCCATGAGGGAGGTAACATTAGTATCATCATTTAGCAGAAGAGGAAACTAAAGAACCTATGTTCAAGGATTTGCCCCAGATCACACACCTAATATGTAACAGACCCGGGATTTAAGCCCAGGAAGTCTAGTTCCAAGGTCTATGTTCTTAACCACTGTATCAGGGGTAAGCAAACTTTGGACCAGAGGCCAAATCTGGCTGAGAATCTGTTTTTCAATGAACCATGAGCTAAGATTGGGGGATGGGGGGTTAAGAAAAATGACAGAAATAAGTATGTGGCCTGGAAGGTTGAAGTATTTATAGCATTTTATAAAAATTTTTGGCCAACTCCTGTACTATACCAGGTTGCCAGTACTAGGAAGTAATGGCAAATAACAACAAACGTGTGCTACATACAAATAGTTCCTGGGTTACATACAAGTGAAGCTTGGTACACTCGAGGCTTCCCATGTAGACATTTCAAGATATTGAAATACGGGTGGTTTTCTTACTAAGCATTTTATGGGATAGTGCAGTGAGCATTACTATTCTCAGCTATTTCCTTAAACTAATTTAGGCTGTGCTAAATGTAAAAATTATGTACTTGATCACTGCATTTTTCATGTAAATGTTTTTTTAAAAAAATGTGTGGCTAACAAAAACACTGTTTGGCTTCTTTATTGAAAAGGCAGCTCAACAACAATGGTCATTTCCATTAATATATGCCAGGAAATGGTAGAGAAAAATGCTTATAGTAGGATACTTTTCACGGACCTATTGGATTGAACAAAGGGGAGTGAATGCAGGAATAAAAGACAAGAGACAAAAGAAGAGTATATTTGGAAGAAGGGGTCAGGGGCACCACGCCTCTACTGGACTAGGGCCCTGAGCTTTACACAGCTCTCCATATGTATTAGGCCAAAGGGATAGTGAAAAAGAGGGGATGATTGTCAGGTAATTTTCAGTCAGCCATTTGGTTCACAGCAGGCTTGTGAGACTGCATCCTTTGAACAATAGGTACTAATTTTCTCAGTAGATAACTTCAAGGAGTCTGGCACCAGGGACTGATGTCCCTAAACAAACCTTTTGCTGGCAGGGCAGTGTGAGTTTGCCCACATCCTGCATTCATGAGAAACAGTTTGCTGTTTGATCATATAGCCTTCAGCAGAATGCTGAGTTGGTCACGTCCCACAGGCCTTTGGCTACTGTAATATTTAAAATGTATCAAATATTATTTCACATAAAAGACTGTATTAATATAAAAAAGAACACAGTGATTTACAATAATTAAGTCATAATGGTTATTAAAGTAAGGATTTTAATGTTTGCATTTGATTCTGTTGCGTTCCAATGAAAAAAAGTAGAAGACAGAAAAGATATGTTGTTGCAGGAAGTCAGGGACCCCGCACAGAGGGACCGGCTGAAGACATGGTAGAAGAACATAAATTGTGAAGATATCATGGACATTTATTAGTTCCCCAAATTAATACTTTTATAATTTCTTACACCTGTCTTTACTGCAATCTCTGAACATAAATTGTGAAGATTTCATGGACATTTATCACTTCCCCAATCAATATTCTTGTGATTTCCTATGCCTGTCTTTACTTTAATCTCTTAATCCTGTCATCCTCATAAACTGAGGATGTATGTCACCCACCTCAGGACCCTGTGATGATTGTGTTAACTGCACAAATTGTTTAAACAATATGAAATCTGAGCACCTTGAAAACAGAACAGGATAACAGTGATGTTCAGGGAACAAGGGAGATAACCAATAGGTCTGGGTCCCTGAGAGCTGGGCGGAACAGAGCCGTATTTCTCTTCTTTCAGAAGCAAATAGGAGAAATATCACTGAATTCTTTTTCTTAGCAAGGAACAGCCCTGAGAAAGAGAATGCATTCCTAGGGGGAGGTCTCTAAAATGGCCGCTCTGGGAATGTCTGTCTTTCATGGTTGAAGATAAGGGATGAAATAAGCCGCAGTCTCCCGTAGCGCTCCCAGGCCTATTAGGATGAGCAAATTCCCGCCTAATAAATTTTGGTCAGACCAGTTGTCTGCTCTCAAACCCTGTCTCCTGATAAGATGTTATCAATGACAATGTGTGCCCAAAACTTCACTAGCAATTTTAATTTTGCCCCAGTCCTGTGATCTCGCCCTGCCTCCATTTGCCTTGTAATATTTTATTACCTTGTGAAGCACATGATCTCTGTGACCCAGACCCTATTCGTACACTCCCATCCCTTTTGAAAATCACTAATAAAAACATGCTAGTTTTGGGGCATCACGGAAGCTGCCGACATGTGACTCTCCCCTGGACACCCAGCTTTAAAATGTCTCTCTTTTGTACTCTTTACCTTTATTTCTCAGACAAGCCAACACCAGGAAAATAGAAAAGGACTCATTTTGAATTATCAGGGGCAGGTTCCCCTGATAATATGTAGGAACTAATTATTTGCCATGTTGACTGTTGAGATCATCAGAAAAAGTTAATATAGGATGTTTACTATATTCTTTATTTTATGTCATATTTTGTGGGAGAAAGGAAAACATTAAAAATACCCAGTTAATTTTCTAATTCATGCATAAGACATGCAGACAAAATATATTATATGCATGAATCCACACTAGTTTATGTGGCTATTAAAACACCTAAGACACTTTTTGAGCATTTTTTTTTTTTTGAGAGAATCCTGCTCTGTTGCCCAGGCTGGAATGCAGTGATGCAATCTTGGCTTACTGCAACCTCTGCCTCCCAGTTTCAAGATTCTCCTGCCTCAGCCTCCCGAGTAGCTGGGACTACAGGCCACCATGCCCAGCTAATTTTTATATTTTTAGTAGAGATGGGGTTTCTCCATGTTGGCCAGGCTGGTCTCAAACGCTTGACCTCAGGTGATCCGCCCACCTCGCCTCCCAAAGTGCTGGGATTATAGGTGTGAGCCACTGAGCCTGGTCAAGTTTGAGCTCTAATGATATAAATTCCTTGAGCTGTTTAGGGAATGGAATTACGTGGCAATTTGGAGATTATTCCTTTAAACAAATGGTCTCCAAAGTATTTGATGACTCACCCAGCCAGGAAAAAAGTTTCATCATCCACATATTTTGTAGCAATAGATAGGTATGTATGAATATAGATATATTTCCAGGTGGTCCACACTTTGCATGATTCTGATATGCAGGAATTTCAGTTATGACAATTCAGTTAAGTAACACTAGTGTCCTAACAACAAAGGTCAGATTTCATTTAGCATGGTATATTATCTGTAACTGCATAAAATACAAACTTCACTCCTAGCTCTTAAGTCCACGAATCACCATATTAATAATCGATGCACATGGAAAGGGAGCCAAGATGGCCGAATAGGAACAGCTTCGGTCTACAGCTCCCAGCATGAGTGATTTCTGCATTTCCATCTGAGGTACCGGGTTCATTTCACTAGGGAGTGCCAGACAGTGGGTGCAGGACAGTGGGTGCAGCGCACTGTGCACGAGCCAAAACAGGGCGAGGCATTGCCTCACTCGAGAAGTGCAAGGGGTCAGGGAGTTCCCTTTCCTAGTCAAAGAAAGGGGTGACAGATGGCACCTGGAAAATTGAGTCACTCCCACCCTAATACTGTGCTTTTCCAATGGGCTTAAAAAATGGCACACCAGGGGATTATATCAAGCACCTGGCTCGGAGGGTCCTATGCCCATGGAGTCTCGCTGATTGCTAGCACAGCAGTCTGAGATCGAACTACAAGGTGGCAGCAAGGCTGAGGGAGGGGCCCCTGCCATTGCCCAGGCTTGATTAGGTAAACAAAGCAGCCAGAAAGCTCGAACTGGGTGGAGCCCACCACAGCTCAAGGAGGCCTGCCGCCTCTGTAGGCTCCACCTCTGGGGGCAGGGCACGGACAAACAAAAAGACAGCAATAACCTCTGCAGACTTAAATGTCCCTGTCTGACAGCTTTGAAGAGAGTAGTTGTTCTCCCAGCACGCAGCTGGAGATCTGAGAGTGGGCAGACTGCCTCCTCAAGTGGGTCCTTGACCCCCGAGCAGCCTAACTGGGAGGCACCCCCTCAGTAGGGACAGACTGACACCTCACACGGCCGGGTACTCCTCTGAGAAAAAACTTCCAGAGGAACGATCAGGCAGCAGCATTTGCGGTTCACCAAGATCCGCTGTTCTACAGCCACCGCTGTTCTGCAGCCACCGCTGCTGATACCCAGGCAAACAGGGTCTGGAGTGGACCTCTAGCAAACTCCAACAGACCTGCAGCTGAGGGTCCTGTCTGTTAGAAGGAAAACTAACAAACAGAAAGGACATCCACACCAAAAACCCATCTGTACGTCACCATCATCAAAGACCAAAAGTAGATAAAACCACAAAGACGGGGAAAAAACAGAGCAGAAAAACTGGAAACTCTAAAAAGCAGAGTGCCTCTCCTCCTCCAAAGGAACGCAGCTCCTCACCAGCAACAGATCAAAGCTGGATGGAGAATGACTTTAATGAGCTGAGAGAAGAAGGCTTCAGACGATCAAACTACTCTGAGCTACAGGAGGAAATTCAAACCAATGGGAAAGAAGTTAAAAACTGTGAAAAAAAATTGGACGAATGGATAACTAGAATAACCAATGCAGAGAAGTCCTTAAAGGAGCTGATGGAGCTGAAAGCCAAGGCTTGAGAACTACAGGAAGAATGCAGAAGCTTCAGGAGATGATGCAATTAACTGGAAGAAAGGGTATCAGTGATGGAAGACGAAATGAATGAAATGAAGTGAGAAGGGAAGTTTAGAGAAAAAAGAATAAAAAGGAACAAAGCCTCCAAGAAATATGGGACTATGTGAAAAGACTAAATCTACATCTGATTGGTGTACCTAAAAGTGAGGCGGAGAATGGAACCAAGTTGGAAAACACTCTGCAGGATATTATCCAGGAGAACTTCCCCAATCTAGCAAGACAGGCCAACATTCAGATTCAGGAAACACAGAGAATGCCACGAAGATACTCCTCGAGAAGAGCAACCCCAAGACACATAATTGTCAGATTCACCAAAGTTGAAATGAAGGAAAAAATGTTAAGGGCAGCCAGAGACAAAGGTCGGGTTACCCACAAAGGGAAGCCCATCAGACTAACAGTGGATCCCTCAGCAGAAACTCTACAAGCCAGAATATAGTGGGGGCCAATATTCAACTTTCTTAAAGAAAAGAATTTTCAACTCAGAATTTCATATCCAGCCAAACTGAGCTTCCTAAGTGAAGGAGAAATAAAATACTTCACAGACAAGCAAATGCTGAGAGATTTTGTCACCACCAGGCCTGCCCTAAAAGAGCTCCTGAAGGAAGCACTAAACATGGAAAGGAACAACTGGTTCCAGCCACTGCAAAAACATGCCAAAATGTAAAGACCATTGAGACTAGGAAGAAACTGCATCAACTAACGAGCAAAATAACCAGCTAACATCATAATGACGGGACCAAATTCACACATAAGAATATTAACTTTAAATGTAAATGTGCTAAATGATCCAATTAAAAGACACAGACTGGCAAATTGGATAGAGTCAAGACCCATCAGTGTGCTGTATTCAGGAAACCCATCTCACGTGCAGAGACACATGTAGGCTCAAAATAAAGGGATGGAGGAAGATCTACCAAGCAAATGGAAAACAAAAAAAGGGAGGGGTTGCAATCCTAGTCTCTGATAAAACAGATGTTAAACCAACAAAGATCAAAAGAGACAAAGAAGGCCATTACATAATGGTGAAGGGATCAATTCAACAAGAAGAGCAGCTATCCTAAATATATATCTACCCAATACAGGAGCACCCAGATTCATAAAGCAAGTCCTTAGTGACCTACAAAGAGACTTAGACTCCCACACAATAATAATGGGAGAATTTAACACCCCACTGTCAACATTAGATAGATCAATGAGACAGCAAGTTAACAAGGATACCCAGGAATTGAACTCAGCTCTGCACCAAGTGGACCCAATAGACATCTACAGAACTCTCCACCGCAAATCAACAGAATATACATTTTTTTCAGCACCACACCACACCTAATCCAAAACTGACTACACAGTTGGAAGTAAAGCACTCCTCAGCAAATGTAAAAAGAACAGAAATTATAACAAACTGTCTCTCAGACCACAGTGCAATCAAACTAGAACTCAGGATTAAGAAACTCACTCAAAACCACTCAACTACATGGAAACTGAACAACCTGCTCCTGAATGACTACTGGGTACATAACAAAGTGAAGGCAGAAACAAAGATTTTCTTTGAAACCAATGAGAACAAAGACACAGCATACCAGAATCTCAGGGACACATTCAAAGCAGTGTGTAGAGGGAAATTTATAGCACTAAATGACCACAAGAGAAAGCAGGAAAGATCCAAAATTGACACCCTAACATCACAATTAAAAGAACTAGAAAAGCAAGAGCAAACAATTCAAAAGCTAGCAGAAGGCAAGAAATAACTAAAATCATAGCAGAACTGTCGGAAATAGAGACCCAAAAAACCCTTCAAAAAATTAATGAATCTAGGAGGTGGCTTTTTGAAAAGATCAATAAAATTGATAGACCACTAGCAAGACTAATAAAGAAGAAAAGAGAGAAGAATCAAATAGACGCAATAAAAAATGATAAAGGGGATATCACCACCAATCCCACAGAAATACAAACTACCATCAGAGAATACTACAAACACCTCTACGCAAATAAACTAGAAAATCTAGAAGAAATGGATAAATTCCTCAACACATACACCCTCCCAAGACTAAACCAGGAAGAAGTTGAATCTCTGAATAGACCAATAACAGGCTGTGAAATTGTGGCAATAATCAATAGCTTACCAACCAAAAAAAGTCCAGGACCAGATGGATTCACAGCCGAATTCTACCAGAGGTAGAAGGAGGAGCTGGTACCATTCCTTCTGAAACTATTCCAATCAATAGAAAAAGAGGGAATCCTCCCTAACTCATTTTATGAGGCCAGCATCATCCTGATACCAAAGCCTGGCAGAGACACAACAAAAAAAGAGAATTTTAGACCAATATCCTTGATGAACATTGATGCAAAAATCCTCAATAAAATACTGGCAAACCGAATCCAGCAGCACATCAAAAAGCTTATCCACCATGATCAAGTGGGCTTCATCCCTGCGATGCAAGGCTGATTCAACATACGCAAATCAATAAATGTAATCCAGCATATAAACAGACGCAAAGACAAAAACCACATGATTATCTCAATAGATGCAGAAAAGGCCTTTGACAAAATTCAACAACCTTCATGCTAAAAACTCTCAATAAATTAAATATTGATTGGACATATCTCAAAATAATAAGAGCTACCTATGACAGACCCACAGCCAATATCATACTGAATGGACAAAAACTGGACGCATTCCCTTTGAAAACTGGCACAAGACAGGGATGCCCTCTCTCACCACTCCTATTCAACATAGTGTTGGAAGTTCTGGCCAGGGAAATTAGGCAGGAGAAGGAAATAAAGTGTATTCAATTAGGAAAAGAGGAAGTCAAATTGTCCCTGTTTGCAGATGACATGATTGTATATCTAGAAAACCCCATTGTCTCAGCCCAAAATCTCCTTAAGCTGATAAGCAACTTCAGCAAAGTCTTAGGATACAAAATCAATGTACAAAAATCACAAGCATTCTTATACACCAATAACAGACAAACAGAGAGCCAAGTCATGAGTGAACTCCCATTCACAACTGCTTCAAAGAGAATAAAATACCTGGGAATCCAACTTACAAGGGATGTGAAGGACCTCTTCAAGGAGAACTACAAACCACTGCTCAAGGAAATAAAAGAGGATACAAACAAATGGAAGAATATTCCATGCTCATGGGTAGGAATAATCAATATCATGAAAATGGCCATACTGCCCAAGGTAATTTACAGATTCAATGCCATCCCCATCAAGCTACCAATAACTTTCTTCACAGAATTGGAAAAAACTACTTTAAAGTTCATATGGAACCAAAAAAGAGCCCATATCACCAAGTCAATCCTAAGCCAAAAGAACAAAGCTGGAGGCATCACGCTACCTGACTTCAAACTATACTACAAGCCTACAGTAACCAAAACAGCATGGTACTGGTACCAAAACAGAGACACAGATCAGTGGAACAGAACAGAGCCCTCAGAAATAATGCCACATATCTACATCTATCTGATCTTTGACAAACCTGAGAAAAACAAGCAATGGGGAAAGGATTCCCTATTTAATAAATGGTGCTGGGAAAACTGGCTAGCCATATGTAGAAAGCTGAAACTGGATCCCTTCCTTATACCTTATACAAAAATCAATTCAAGATGGATTAAAGACTTAAGAGTTAGACCTAAAACCATAAAAACCCTAGAAGAAAACCTAGGACATATGTCCTGAATGGACATTCAGGACATAGGCACAGGCAAGGACTTCATGTCTTAAACACCAAAAGCAATGGCAACAAAAGCAAAAATTGACAAATGGGATCTAATTAAACTAAAGAGCTTCTGCACAGCAAAGGAAACTACCATCAGAGTGAACAGGCAACCTACAAAGTGGGAGAAAATTTTCACAACCTACTCATCTGACAAAGGGCTAATATCCAGAATCTACAAAGAACTCAAACAAATGTACAAGAAGAAAACAAACAACCCCATCAAAAAGTGGGCGAAGGATATGAACAGAGACTTCTCAAAAGAAGACATTTATGCAGCCAAAAAGCACATGAAAAAATGCTCATCATCACTGGCCATCAGAGAAATGCAAATCAAAACCACAATGAGATATCATCTCACACCAGTTAAAATGGCGATCATTAAAAAGTCAGGAAACAACAGATGCTGGAGAGGATGTGGAGAAGTAGGAACACTTTTACACTGTTGGTGGGACTGTAAACTAGTTCAACCCTTGTGTAAGTCAGTGTGGCGATTCCTCAGGGATCTAGAACTAGAAATACCATTTGACCCAGCCATCCCATTACTGGGTATATACCCAAAGGATTATAAATCATGCTGCTATAAAGACACATGCACACGTATGTTTATTGCGGCACTATTCACAATAGCAAAGACTTGGAACCAACCCAAATGTCCAACAATGATAGACTGGATTAAGAAAATGTGGCACATATACACCATGGAATATTATGCAGCCATCAAAAATGATGAGTTCATGTCCTTTGTAGGGACATGGATGAAACTGGAAACCATCATTCTCAGCAAACTATCGCAAGGACAAAAAAGCAAACACCGCATGTTCTCACTCACAGGTGGGAATTGAACAATGAGAACACATGGACACAGGAAGGGGAACATCACACTCTGGGGACTGTTGTGGGGTGGGGGGGAGGGGGGAGGGATAGCATTAGGAGATATACCTAACACTAAATGACGAGTTAATGGGTGCAGCACACCAACATGGCACATGTATACATATGTAACAAACCTGCACATTGTGCACATGTACCCTAAAACTTAAAGTATAATGATAATAAAATTAAATTAAAAAAATAATCGACGCACACCAAGATCAATGACTAATCATGTCATTCTTTCAAAGTCAGCCAGTGGCTAACCACTCACATCTCTCACTCAGTTCATTCACAAATCACAAAGCATGTAATTGTGTAGGGCCTCCTTATCTCCCAGGAACAAACCCCTAAGACATTTTGCAAAAATGATTAAAAGGTAAAGAAGGCCGGCTGTGGTGGCTCATACCTGTAATCCCAGTACTTTGGGAGGCCAAGGCAGGCGGATCACGATGTCAGGAGTTCGAGACCAGCCTGACCAACATGGTGAAACCCCATCTCTACCAAAAATACAAAAATCAGCCAGGCGTGGTGGCATGCACCTGTAATCTCAGCTACTCAGGAGGCTGAGGCAGGAGATTCACTTGAACCCGGGAGGTGGAGGTTGCAGTGAGCCAAGTTCATGCCACTGCACTCCAGCCTGGGCAACAGACCAAGACTGCATCTCAAAAAAAAAAAAAAAAGGAAAAAGAAATTGGCCAAAACAAAGATGAGAGAGCAGTAAAGAAATGAAAAGTGATTACAGCAGAAGTGAAATTCAAACTGGACATATCAATGCAGGTGTAGAAGAAACAGCTGACCATGGGAATGCTGACCCCACTGCCATTTAAGACATTCTAGGCAGCTGGATTGAGTGACAGGGAACTTGGTACTAAATAAATACTAGTTTGTACTATTTTTTCAGTTCCATATACATTTATAACCAATAATAAAAGTGTTTTTTAATGTTTTGACAAACATTTTTTTTCTTGGTATTTTTAGTAGAGACAGGGTTTTGCCATGTTGGTCAGGCTGGTCTCAAACTCCTGGCCTCAAAGTGATCCACCTGCCTCAGCCTCCCAAAGTGCTAGGATTACAGGCATGAGCCACCCTGCCTGGCCTTGACAAACATTTCTAAAGGTAATGGAACAACTGAAATGCTTCCCATCAATTAAGTTTTCTAGGCTGGGTGTGGTAGCTCACAACCTGTAATTCCAGCACTTTGGGAGGCCAAAGCAGGCAGATGGCTTGAGCCCAGGAGTTCAAGACCCGCCTAGGCAATATGGGGAGACCCCATCTCTCCAAAAACAAAAAACTAAAAAAAAAAAAAAAAAAAAAAAACACAAAAATTAGCCAGAAATGGTGGCATGCACCTGTAGTTCCAGCTACTTGGGTGGCTGAGATGCAAGGATCTCTTGAGCCTGGAAGGTCAAGGATGCTGCAGTGAGCTGTGATCATGCCACTGCACTCCAGCCTGGGCAACAGAGTGAGACTCTCTTAAGAAAAAAAAAGAAAAAAAGTATTTCTAGTCTGGTTTCTGCTTTTACAGCCATTTTTAGAGTGCCACACTATCGTGCAAAGTGAGAACCAACTGTATGCACTGTGTGTGTCTGTGTGTGTTACATATATAATACATATTGCCACCAGACACCGCTGAACTCCAAATGGGCAGTGTGCTGATGGACTAGCCGAGGAAACAACTGAAGGAATATCAGACCCCTTTGGGAAGTTGCCACTGTATAAGCACAGCGGAGGCTGAAAGATAAAGCAGATAAAAAGAATGTATTATGTAAATATGGGCAAATATTTGGGGCTCTGATAATGGCCAAATCAACCAGAGAGAAAAAGATTTTGCTTTAAGGCAAGTCTTCGATGAGACAGATCACAGTGGTCTAACACCACAGTATGAGAAACCTGCACTTTAGACATGGAGAATCCCTTTAGTCACCTATATGCTTCCTGTTGATAACCTGACAGGGAATTTATTCCTGTTCATCTTTCCAATGATTTCATTTACAGATCCTTGAAGTCAGCTCTTTCATTGAGGGAAGTAAACAGATGAAGTAACAGCGTTCCACATTTCTGACTAAACTCACAATAGCCACCTCCATGAATCAAACCAAATCTTCACTTATAAATGTAAATGGAAAATGAAGTTTCACTAGAAATTTCAGAACCAGTAACACAAGCTACATATGTACCAATATGAACTGAAGATGTGACTATCAAAAAAAAAAAACAATGAGGGAGGCTGAGGCCTGTGGATCCCTTGAGGTCAGGAGTTTGAGACCAGCCTGGCCAACATGGTGAAACCCCATCTCTACTAAAATACAAAAATTAGCTGGGCATGGTGGCACACACCTGTAATCCCAACTACTCAGGAGGCTAAGGCAGGAGAATCACTTAAACCAGGAGGTGGAGGTTGCAGTGAGCTGGGATCATGCCACAGCACTCCAGCCTGGGCAACAGAGCAAGACTCCGTCTAAAAAATAAATAATAATAATAATAATCTGTATCAAGAAATCAGAAGAGAGTGTTTTGGAGACACTGGAGATTATTAGTATCCTCAATTATACTCAAGAGAATGTTACTTCACTTCACAGCTATTAGAATGGCTATCAAAAAACAGAAAGTAAGTGTTGGTGAAGATATAGAGAAATTGGAACATTTGTCACTGTTGGAGGGACATAAAATAATGCAGCCGCTATGGAAAAGAGTATGGTGTGTTTCCTCAAAATGTTACAAATAGAATCACTATATGTATACATTCATTTTCTGGGGATACCCTAATAAAGTACCACAGACTAGGTGGCTTAAACAACAGGAATTTATTTGTCATGCTCCTAGTGTCAGAACAGGGTTGGTTTCTTGAGGCCCCTCTCCTTGGCTTACACGTGGCCATCCTCTTACTGTCTCTTCACAAGGTCATCCTCTCTACACACATCCCCCTGGTTGCATGTCCTCATCTCTCTTTCTTATGAAGACACCAGTTAGACTGGATCACAGCCCATGCTGATGGTCTCATTTTAACCTAATTACCTCTGTAAAGGCCCTATCTCCAATACAGTCACATTCTGAGGCATTGAGGGGGTTAGGGCTTCAGAAAAGGAATTATGCCTCAAGATTGCAGCATTAACGTCTGCCTAGCTCCCAGCCTGCTGGCCTGCCCTACAAATTTTACATTCAATAAGCCCCCATAATCACATAAACCAATTTCTTAAAATGAATACACACACACACACACACACATACACACACACACAGAAAAAAAAAAAACAGGCACATGCACCCATATCCTATCAGTTGTTTCTCTGGAGAACAGTGATTGACACAGGGCTTAGGGCATGTTATTTTTCTTCATCTTAAAGTTTTTCCTCCATTCCATTTCCCTCCTTCTCTCCTGACAGCCACCAGAAGAAATGGGGAGTAGTCTCCTCTAGGTCTGTCAGCAGGAGCATGGCCCAGATGGCACTTTGATTTCAGACTGATCCAGAACTGGGAGAGAATACATTTCTGTTAACAGAACACAAAGATTGTGGTTATTTGTTACCGCAGTCACAGGAAATTAATACACCAACATTTTGCAAAAATCCTACAGAAAATTAAGTTTGCTTTGCTCAGTGAGAGCACATCTAACCAGTGAGAGCTATCACTTTAAAGGCACTAAATTCACCTTTTGTGTTTCAGCTCTCGAGGGGTTATCTTATCCTTTGATATGGTTAAAAATCTAGAGAGTATGTAATCAGTCAAGAAAAATAGGGTAAGAGTTATAAAACACCTGGGGATATGCTAGGCTATAAAACTCCAGGAAGACAAGAACATGAAGCAGACAGAAGAAATCTACCACCTGGATCAATTGAGCTGTCCTTTGACTTTCTACCTCCTGTGCCACTAAAGAACAAACAGCGTGGCAATCACAGGCAGCATGCATTTCAGGCTTGTTAACTGAGGGTGTCAACTACATTACTTTCATGAAGAGAGTTAAAGACATTTTCTTAGACTTCAGGCCAGGAAGTCTTTGTGTTCCATGAAGAATTACTTTTGTTTATTCTTTTTTTTTTTGAGACAGAGTCTCATTCTGTCATGCAGACTCTGGAGTGCAGTGGCACAATCTCAGCTCACTGCAACCTCTGCCTCCAGGGTTCAAGCGATTCTCCTACCTCAGCCTCCCAAGTAGCTGGGATTACAGGCACACGCCACCACACCTGACTAATTTTTGTATTTTTAGTAGAGACTGGGTCTCACCATGATGGCCAAGCTGATCTCAAACTCTTGATCTCAAATGATCCACCCATCTCAGCCTCCCAAAGTGCTGGGATTATAGGCATGAGCCACCACACCTGGCCTCTTTTGTTTATTCTTACGGTCAAAACAAAGCACTGTCCTTTTGCACAGAGTATCAGAGATAAGTCTGCACGTTACTAACAATTACAGTTATACAACACAATGTATAATATATACACACTAAAATAAAACTATTATAATTATCTTGATGTCTTTATAATTAATATGTTGACTTTTCCCTATTTTAGCTCTGTTAACTATAAATTCCTTGATAATTTTTATCATGTTAATCTTTTATCATTTTATGCAATGGAAACAAGAGAAATGAATAAACAACTCACCTGGCATTTGCTTTTTTTCTGTTGCTCTTGGGAAAGTGCAGGGGAAGCTGAATGTACAGTTACGGGAGAAGAACACAGGGGTGGTCATGCGAGATCTGGCCTGCTATGGACCTTTGAGATTCAGCTTCCTAAAAACTGCTGCCCACCAACTGGTTACACACTCTTCTACGGGAAAAAGTTTCTTCGGCCCTTGAGGAGACAGCAAGAGCCATGATGAGTGAGAATTCACACATGTAAATCTGACAAGATCTCACAGAAGTTGGCTATGCAACTTTTCACTGGGTTCACTTCCAAATGGTCAATTTCATTTTTCTTTCAGAACTAATCCGGGACTAATTCAACAAATAATATTATATCAGAAGACAAATTGTTACCTGCCATGTTCACTCCTGTAGATGAAATACTCAGGATATTTGTTTACTTACATTCCTACTGAGTTGCTAACCCTTAAGGAAATCATGCTGCAGCAAATGGTGGGAGTGCTTTGGGGAAAGATCTGTTTTAAGATTGTTTGCTTCTAACTCAGTTGCAACAGAACCTGGCAGGTGACTTACCTGTTATAAGATGGATGGGTGTTTTCTATTCCTGCTCTGCCATTTACAAACTGGATGAGTCTGGGCAGGTTACTTATACATCCAAGAGTCAAGGTTTCTCAGCTTTGCAATGATGCAGACACAGACACCCCTACTCTCTGCCTCTGTAGGATCAGGGTAGGTAAGGCGGCACCACATCTCTAGAGGGCCCATATCACAATGGACATGGTATGAGAGCAGCTCAGAATCTGGACAAAGACCATGGAGACTGAATGTGGGGCATGTTGGTTAAAGACTGGAGATAGAACTCCTCCAGCTACGCCCAGTGATGTCTCCCTCCAGACCATGCCCACACCAACCCTCCAAGATTAATATTTCCACCAGCATACCCCTTGCCACCACTCAGTCCAGTCACCTATCTTTTCTGAGACGTGGTCCAAACCTTTCATCATAGTGGGGAGACCTTCTGGATGTGATAACATTTACAGAGCATCACTCATTCTGAGCAGGAGGAAGAATTACTTCAGGCTGTGCAAACTGTCAGGCTCTGCCCTTTCTGGCAGTTTCCTGACTTTGCTCTGAAGTTGAGCTGACAATGTTCAGGTTAGAGAAGCAATCTTCAAGGTGGGATTCCTTTTCCTAGGGCCCCTTCTTACTTCACAAGAACTGCTTTATTCCGAGGAGCTGAAACCTGAGCTTAATGGACAAAATCATTTTACTCAGAAGCTTCACCCAGGGTTCCAAATCTCAAAGAACTTCCTTGTCTAAACTCTGAAGGCACTGACTATACTGAAGGTTGGACAGTGCAGGAGTCCAAGCAACACAGTCATGCAGCCTGACCCAACGGCTTCGAGATGTTGAGAAACCCCAGAATACATGACTACAAGGTGACACTCAGCCGCCCCCCACCCACTTCAGTATGATTTCAGGAATACAAGATGGTTTTAGGTAGGGTGGTCTACCCTGGCCATGTGACCTTCACCATTTCACTTGAACCCTCAGACCCTCAGTTTTCTTGTTTGTCAAGATGGAAGACAGTCACATAAAGATTGTTGTAACGACTAAATAGAAGAGCTAATGAGAAGAACAAAGTATTTTCCAAATACCTTATCAGCTGAGGTTAACTACTAAGCTCTGTGCCAAATTTTTTACATATGCCAAAAATGTGAAACTCAGAACCACTCTTCATGGCACATATTATTGATGGGATGTGCTATACAAAATGGGCTTACTCTGATTGAGAGCTCTAAACTGGAGGTAGGAAGTCATTCTAAGGGCTGCCTGCACATCCTACAAACCTGCAGGGAAAAACAAAACAAAACAAAACAAAAAAAAACGGAACTTGCCTTGAACCTTTGAAGTGGGCCAAACTGCAACGACCACAAAATTCTGGAAAACAGCTGAACTTGACCAGTGTTGCAACTCCTGAACAGTAACAACCAATGAACTATGGACTCAGGTATTAAGCCACCCGCTTTCACCAACGGATAATTCTTTCAGAACTTGCGTAAACACCCGTAGCTTCCTTTCTGATTTCCTCCCTGTTCCCCTCCCTCTCTTTGGAATACAATTTGGCTTCCAGCCCAATGCGTCTCCCGAATCGCAATTCCTAAAACCTCAATAAACGCCATGGTTTACTGCATTGCAGCCTGGTCTTCGACTCTTCTTGATAGACATATTAACAGCATCCCTCTACAGGTGAGGACTCCTCGTCCCACGCGTAGGGACTAATTCACACCCAGCTCAGCCTGGAAGCAAAGCTCGCGCCCTTCCAGGGCGAAGGCGCGCACCCCGCGCGGGGCCTGGACGCGCGCGCACGCGCCCAAACTTGCGATCCCCGGCCACCCTCCGACTCACAGGGACACCCCGCCCCCGCTCCCACTGCCCCCGAGCCGCGCGGGACCCTGGCCCTAGCCCAAACCTCCTCAGCTCGCCTGCCTGTCACACTCGGGCTGAACCCGCTCCCGGAGTGGTGTATAGACCTGAAGGTTCCGGGGCATCTCTGCAAGGAACGGAAACGCAGGGAAGCACTGCAGGAGATTGCAAAAGACGCAGAGCGCAGTTGTTGGGGACCATGGGGACACGTTTTTGTTGGGGACCATTTGGGACACGTGAACTGCGAGGATATGATGGTTAATTCGACCCTTGTACTGGGTTTAAGTGTGTCTACCCAGAACTCTAGAATGTGATTTTATTTCAAAAAGGGTCCTGGAATATAGGACTAGCATGTCCTGTGTGATGGTATATCCAGATGTCTATGGTCTTTACCTGGGTGGCTCAGGTCCCATCAGCTGGACCCAACATCTGTTGATGCCACCGATATTCACTGTAAAGGGTCCTTTTCCATGGGAGCCCACGTGAGTGACAGAGGTAAGCATACTGGACTATCTGCTGTCATAATGTACCACCTGACAGGGTTTAGGACTTGTTCCTGCGTCCAGGTCTTAGACCACTTGCCATCTTGTTGGCTGTTGCCCATAAGTCAGTGAAAATGTAGCAAGATGCATTTGAAGGTGTGCCATCCAGGACAAGCCCCATGACCCACAACTCTGCCCATTGGTTGGAGTTTTCTTTTTCATGTAAAGTTTGTAACAGTTTTTCCTGTAGTTGCACAGCCATAATGCCTCAGTACACCCCTCAGCCGTTAATTCAGCTAATCTGTTAACCCAGTCTGGGCCTCCTCGGGGACTTCAGTGTACCAGCACCCAACAGACTCCAACCTCTGGGCTACCCGCACGTGGGAAAGTAACTGGCTACCTTTTTATGTATGAGAAAGGTGTGATTGAGGCTTAGGTGACTGTAGTTTGTACATTGACCAGGCACTGACATTTGTAGCTCTAAAGGCTTATTAGGACTAATTGGCCTGAGTGGGAGAGCAGTCTGTACAGCTTGTTGAACAGTGAAGCACTCCTGTCTCTACCAGCTCTTTAATAAGGTTATTAATCTTCTCCTGCATTTATTGACTGACATTACATGGCTGGGCTAGGGAAGACTGCCTGTGCACTTGTCCCAGTATCCATTGTAATTGTGTAATTTCTACTCTGGGAACATCCCTTACAATTCGGAGAAGTATTACACATAATGAAAACATCAATTTTTATAATAGATTTAGCATTGTCAGTTACAGACACTTGAGTATATGGATGTCCATTAAATAAAATATTACCTGGTTCAGTTTCAAAGGCTGGAACAGCAAAACTCACCTGAAGAATTCAATGAAGTCAATCTACCAGGAGTATGTGCAGCCAACCACCACTCCACCAACTGTGGTCTTGCCTCTAGTACTATGTTGCACACCATTGTATTTTGGAAACAGATTGTTTTTCTGAGTTTCACAGTTTGTAGACAGAGAGGAATTTTACCCCAGGATGGACCATGACTAATTAAGATGATTTACAAGATTGGATTTAGGAGTTTTTGAATTTATTATATTTAGATAAGATGCTGGAGTTAGAGTTAATGCTGTAATGGGTTAAGATTTGGGGGCATATTGGGAAGAGGTGAATATATTTTGCACATAGGAAGGATATGAATTTTGGCAGGGGTTGTGGGGCAGAGGGCAGGTTGTTGTGGGTCACATTGTGTCCTCCCAAAAAGACATGTTCAAGTCCTAACACACAGTACCTGTGAATGTAACTTTATTTGGAAATAGGGTATTTTTAGATGTAATCAAGTTAAAATGAGGTCACAGTGGATTAAGTAGGCCCTTTTCTAATGACTGGTGAGGGAAATGTAGACATAGAGATACACTGGGAGGACACCATTTGATATGAAGGCAGAGATTGGAGTGATGTGTCTACAAGTCAAGGAATGCTAAGGATTGCCAGCAACAACCAGAAGCTAGGAAGAGGCAAGAGAGGATTCTCCCCAGCAGGCTTCAGAAAGAACATGGGCCTGCCACATTCTGGAGGCTTACACTCTAGCCTCCAGAACTGTGACAGAATAAATTTCTATTGTTTAAGCCACCCAGTTTTAGGTACTTTGTCATGGCAGCCCCAGGAAACTAATACAAATGGCAAAGGGACTCCAGGGCACATAGCTTGGGGCACCAAACCTGGAAGGCCTTAGCAAATAGACCATGCAGATGATCTACCCTTTTCTTGAGGATACTACCAGCATTGACTGTGCTAGAAACCTTTTTTTGGGTATGGCACAATTCCTATCTACGTGGCAGATGCAGGCCATACCACTCAAGAACTCTTGAGTGGACTATGTCACATGCTTAAATTTCCAAACATATCTAGTCAAAGAATGGTGCCAAGTTTACAGCCAAGAATACCCAGCAATAGACAATTCTCTGGAGTATTCACTGGTCATATCATGCCCCATCTTATTCCCAGGAGGCAGTTACCATTAAGAGATAAACTGTACTGTTAAAGGAGAGCATAAAAAGCTAAACCCCTCTCATACCATATACACAAATTACCTCAAAATAGATATATAATCTAAATATAGAAGATAAAACCATAATACTTTAAGAAGAAAATACAGGGGTGAATCTTCATGATTTTAGATATGGCAATGTGGTCTTATATAGAGCACCAAAAGTGCAACCAGCCAAAGCAAAAAATAAATAAGATTTTGTCAAAGTTAAAAACTTTTGTGCATCAAATGATGTTATCAAGAAAGTGAAAAGAGAAGTGACAATTCACTTCCTGAAACATCTGGCTTACACAATAAAAAACAGGTCAAGAATGGATGGGTTGATATTAGGTGGTGTAATGGAAAAATACTAACAATCTCTCACCCAGTTTTCCTCCTTGAACCAGTTCTGAGATCCAGTTTATGGATGGAAGGGAAGGAAGAATCTTTTTGAGGGCCTCCCAAAGCCATAGCAATTATAAACAATAGCTAGTCCCTTAATATTTCTCCCAAAGAGACTTTTTTTTTTTTAAGACAGAGTTTTCCTCTTGTTGCCCAGGCTGGAGTGCAATGGCGTGACCTCGGCTCACTGCAATCTCTGCCTCCTGGGTTCAAGCAATTCTCCCGCCTCAGCCTCCTGAGTAGCTGGGATTACAGGCATGTGCCACCACGCCCAGCTAATTTTGTATTTTTAGTAGAGATGGGGTTTCTCCATGTTGGTCAGGCTGGTCTTGAACTCCCTACCTTAGGTGATCTGCCTGCCTCGGCCTCCCAAAGTGCTGGGATTACAGGCGTAACCCACTGTACCCAGCCTCCCAAAGAGGTGTCTATGCATTTACCAGAGCAACAGTACACTGGCAAAAAAGGAATACTAGATCTTTGGAATGTTTATATTCAGAGTATAATCTGATTGAAACCAGGCAATCCAAAATGCCACCAGTATGCATGTTATGAATGTACAAAGGCCAGATGTTAGAGTCCTCATCCAAGTCCATCTTAAAGTCCAGAGTATACAGATATGTCCTGCGGTCTTTTACTCAGCCCTTGAGTGAATAATTGGAATAGATAAACTTATTAGGCGCCAGAGCCTTCATGCTGCCTCCTGGACTTGTGGAGTAAGAGCCATTAATTGTAGTTAAGGCCAGTGTTGCCAATTAAGATTTCCCTCTCCCTGGCTAAATTGGTAAATCAGAAGCAATATCAATCGCAGAGTGGTAATAACCATAGCTATTGTGCTAATTGTGCTTTTACTAGAAAAAATAATAATCTCTGGAGCTTAATATGCAGCTATTAAACTGCAAAAGGATCCTTTTCAACTTCCCTGAAGAAGACTCAAATGCAGTTCACTTTGTTCTAGACTAGATAGCAGCATATATTGTCTTGTCCTAGTCTTGTTAATTTTCCTGCCCTCTGTCACAGTGTAGTACACAGTGAGTTCCACAAAACATCATCCTGGCCACTACATGGATGGCACATCAATGGAACCTGGTGAGGAGAAAGAGGCAAGTACTCTGCTTACCTTGGTAAGATAAGTGTTTGGTAGAGGTTGAGGGAAAACAAAACAAAACAAAACAAACAAACAAAAACACCTATGTCAGCATTTTGGTGTTTGGTACAAGGCTGGACACTTACCCCAGTGTTAAGATCGAGCTATTACACAACTTGCGTTTCCTGCCGCTGAAAAAAAGAAAGGTATTTGGAAGGTCTGTTTACACATGGGGAAAACACCTACTACATTTGGGAATACTGTTTTGTCCCACTTACTGGGTGCCTTGGAGGAAGGCCAGTTTTGAGTGGGGCCCACAGCAGGAAAGGGTTTCATAGCAGGTTCCATCTGTTGTCCTTCATCCAATGGCACTAAAGTTCTCAGTGGTATAACATAACACTGTGTGGGGTTCTGACAAGCCAAAATAGACCAGTAACAGCACAGTCCTCTAGGATTCTGGAGCAAAACCATGCCATCTGCAGCAAAGAACCTCTCATTGTTTCAAAAGCAGCTCCTGTGTACTACTTGATCCTAGTACAAACTGAGCAGCTGACTTAGTGTTATCTATTGACTATGTGACTATAGCTGCCCGTGATTTGGGGTTACTGTCAGACTCACACCAAATCATAAAACAGGCAGGGAAACAACAGTTTATTGTGCAACAAAAATGGTGCATTGGGAATTGGGCCGGAACAGGTCTCAGCAACTTAAGTAATTTATATAAATAGGTGACCCATGGCACTTACCCCTGTCATATGACTACCTCTACTTCAATTCATGTAGAGAGTTCAATAGAGATCTTTCTCTCTCATCCAAGAATGAACACTCCATGGAGTATTCCCTGTGACAGAGTATCAGCGGAAAATCCTGGGCCTGGTTCTCTCACATTGCTGTCTTCCATGGCCACTAAAATTCCACTCAGGAATGTCCCTGAAAGATGGTGATGATGGGGAAATCCTCCCAATGAACAGGACTTCACATCACACACTTGTTTATTATTATTTGTGGCAAGAAAAGTCAGCTAAGGTAATACCCAGATTCTTGAAGATTGGTAAATAGATTGATTGGTTGCAACAGGATTGGAAGACTGGAGCCAAGGAGGTCTTGTAAAGAAGCAGGGGGTTAGATATCTGGCCGTGCACACAAATTGTGCAGATCTTTGAGCCTTTTGTTAATGTCCATCAAAGAGCAGCTACCACAGAAGAAGCAGTGGACAGAATCATTTATCCAGTGGCTGTCAGCCTAGGTCCCATGAGTTTTCACACAAGCCCAAGAATGGAGTAGCCATGACAGCAGGAAATGGGAACTATACCTGGGCCTGACAACATGGGTTTTATCTCACTAAGGCTGATAAAGCTCCTGCTAAATATCTGACTTTTCAGAAGTAGAGATCAATGCAGAGCACTCAATATATTACCATTTTTTGCAGAGATCAATCAGATTCTTCTGGCAGGATGATTTCACGGGAATCCTTCTACTCTGGAAAAACAGTGAATTGTTCTATTTGGGATTCAAATATATTCTGATTATAGGTTGTTTTTATGCCCACAGTGCCTCTGTGTTTCATGTCATTCCCAAATCATGTGGGAGGGTTAACATCCAGGTTGACAGCAGGGAAGTAATGTGGAAGTGGAATAACTTGTAGAGTAGGCAACCAACAACATCAGCTCCAATAGCCTACTATTTGGTTCCAAGACAACCCAGTAAAAATTAGAAAAACAAGAAAAAAGTGCTATATGCATTATATGACTATATAATGCAAATAATTAAAAATGTAGACATAAACTTGAGGTTGCATAGTTTTAATGTTATGTATGTTTATACATGAATCATTCCATTGAAAAAATAAGAGTATGAAAGATCAGTTTAGTTTTTTAAACAGTACTACTTTTTGTTTTATGGATTTCAAAGTATAATATAGTTTACAGCTGCTTTCTTTCTCAAAATTCATTTTGTAGGGTTAATAATTGTATTCTACCTTTGTGTATTTTATGAAAATTTTTATTTACATGAACTGAATAAAGAGGCATTCCATGTTTATGGATTAAATAAGGCTGAATATTGTGATAATGCACAAAAGTTTTAATTTTGTTGATGTCCAAATTATTCATTTTTTTCCTTTGGTAGCTCATGCTTTAGGTGTCATGTCTAAGAAACCAAAACAATCTTGAAAGAGAACGAATTTGTAAAACTTATACTACTTGATTTTAAAGTATACTATAGGTCAGGCGCTTTGGCTCATGCCTTTAATCCCAGCACTTTGGGAGGCTGAGCCAGGCGGATTACAAGGTCAGGAGATCCAGACCTTCCTGGCTAACATGGTGAAACCTTGTCTCTACTAGAAATACAAAAAATTAGCCAGGCATGGTGGCACGTGCCTGTAGTCCCAGCTATTCAGAAGGCTGAGGCAGGAGAATCGCCTGAACCTGGGAGGCAGAGGTTGCAGTGAGCTGAGATCACACCACTGTACTCCAGCCTGGGTGACAGAGCAAGACTCCATCGCAAAACAAAAAAATAATAATAATAAGTAAAATACATAAATAAATAAATAAAGTATACTATAAAGTTACCAAAATCAAGACAGTGTGGCACTGGCATAAGTACAAACACATAGATAATGGAAATTAAGTGAGTCCAGGAATAAACTTTCACTGCCCGGGATGCTATGTGTCACTGGTCAACTGATCTTTTTTCCTGTTTTGCTTTTGTATGTATGTTTTTCAGTTTTTGGTTTATTTATTTATTTATGTATTTTTGGTCAACTGATTTTTGACAAAAGTGCCAAGATACTTCAAGAGGAAATTAAATTTGGCATTAAAACAAACTGTATGTCCACAAATCATGCTGGGACAATTGTACATACCCATGCCAAAAAAAAATAATAACTTAGACCTTTACCTCACACAATATATGAAAATTAAAGCAGAATGAATCAAAGACCCAGATATAAGAGCTAAAAGTATAAAATTTATAGAAGAAAATATAGAAGAAAAATCTTTGTGACCATTGGTTAGACAAAGAGTTCTTAGACAACAAAGCACAATTCATATAAAAAAAGTAAACTAGATTTCATTAAAAGTGATCGCTATTGTAATTCAAAAGATAACATTGAGACAATGAAAAGATAAGCCATATATTAGTAGAAAATATTTGCAAGCAATATTTCTGATAAGTCTCATAACTTGAATATATAAAGACTTACAACTTGGCCAGGCACGGTGGCTCAAGTCTGTAATCCCAGCACTTTGGGAGGCTGAGGAGGGCAGATCACCTGAGGTCAGGAGTTCAAGACCAGCCTGGCCAACATGGTGAAACCCCATCTCTACTAATAAAAAATTAGCCGGGTGTAGTGATGGGCACCTATAGTCCCAGCTACTCAGGAGGCTGAGGCAGGAGAATCGCTTGAACCCAGGAGGTGGAGGTTGCAGTGAGCCAAGATCGTGCCACTGCACCCTAGCCTGGGCAACAGAGTGAGACTCCGTCTCAAAAAAAAAAAAAACAAAACAAAACATGCAAAAGACTTGAATGAGACATTTATCAAAGAAAATATACAAATGCAAGGGCCAGACACGGTGGCTCACACCTGTAATCCCAGCACTTTGGGAGGCTGAGGCAGGTGGATCACCTGAGGTCAGGAGTTCAAGACTAACCTGGTCAACATTGTGAAACCCCATCTCTACCAAAAATACAAAAATTACCCAGGCTTGGTGGCATGTGCCTGTTAATCCTAGCTACTCAGGAGACTGAGGCAGGAGAATCACTTAAGCCTGGGAGATGGAGGTTGCAGTGAGCCAAGAAGCCACCACTTCACTCCAGCCTGGGTGATGGAATGAGACTCCATCTCAAAAAATAAAGAAAATACACAAATGCAAACAAAGAAAACATCATTAGTCACTAGAGAAGTACAAATTAAACATACAATAAGATACCACTACATAATTACTAGAATGGTTATTATAAAAACAGACAATAACAAATGATGTTGAGGATATGGAGAAACTGGAACCCCTACAACATGGATGAACCTAAAACAATCATTTTGTTAAATAAAATGAGTTAGACATAAAAGACTAAATATTTATATGAATGTCTAGAAAGACTTTTTTTTTTTTTTTTTTTGAGACAGGGTCTCACTTTTTCTCCCAGGCTGGAGTGCTGGCTCACTGCAACCTCTGCTTCCTGGGTTCAAGCAATTCTCCCACCTCAGCCTCCTAAGTAGCTGGGACTACAGGCACATGCCTCCATCCCTGGCTAAAGTTTACATTTTTTGTTAGAGATGGGGTTTCATCATGTTGGCCAGGCTGAAAGACAACTTTATAGAGTCAGGGAGATCAGTGATTGGCTGGGGGTTAGAGTGGGGACTGACAGCATATTGGCATGAAGGAATGTTTTTGGGTGATATAAATGTAAAACTGGATCGTGGCGATGTTTGCATAACTCTTAAAATTTAATAAATATCACTGGATTGTACACACTGTGGATGAATGTTAAGTTACATAAATTATATCTCAAAAAAAAAAAACTGCTAAAAAGCCATTGGAGACTGCTTTGAGGAAAAATGCCCTCTACAGAGTAATTTTTCAGACTCCATAAACTTATTGTTAGGTGGAGAGGGCAAACATTTCAGGAAGAGCTCAAAAGGTGTCTGCTGAATATCAGTATCAACTAAAATGGTGTTTTATGGTAATCTAGAAAGATAAGCCATTTTCAGAAGTGTCTTTTTTGATAACCCCTTCTCAGTGCTTTCAAGGGACAGGGCAATGAAGATCTTTTTCTCTCAGGCAAGGTGCAAACATAATTATAGAACAACAGATAATTTATGAGCTTACTCATCCAAAAATGTACCCAAGTACATGGAGCTGATGGCATTCAGCCTCTCTCTGGTACCTTTATTGTAAAAAAGTTTCTTCTTAGAAAATATGAACTCTATAACATCAGCTGTGTTGACTGAGAAGCCTAAAGGAACAGGATACCAGCCTGTATTCATCTCTTTATAGGTGACTAACACAGATAGGGGAAGGAGTTATATATTTCTCAATAAACAAATATTTGCTCTGGACTAGAACAAGGGAAAAATTCCTCCAGCTTAGTTTACTAAGAACACCTGAAGTTTTAGGACACTACTTCCACTCTAGTAGGAAGTGGATGAATGAACCACAAGCTTTATCTTTTCTTTCAATTGTACTTAAAACCTGCCTGGAGCCGGGCGCGGTGGCTCATGCCTGTAATCCCAACACTTTGGGAGGCTGAGGCAGGCGGATCACAAGGTCAGGAGATCAAGACCATCCTGGCTAACACAGTGAAACCCCGTGTGTACTAAAAATAGAAAAAAAAAAAAAAAATTAGACGGGCGTGGTGGCAGGCGCCTGCAGTCCCAGCTACTCGGCAGGCTGAGGCAGGAGAATGGCGTGAACCCGGGAGGCAGAGCTTGCAGTGAACCGAGATCGCGCCACTGCACTCCAGCCTTGGCGACAGAGCAAGACACTGTGTCAAAAAAAAAAAAAAAAAAAAGTATACTAGGGCTGGGAATGGTGGCTCATGCCTGTAATCCAGCATTTTGGGAGGCTGAGGCTGGAAAATCGCTTGAGCCTGGGAGTTCAAGACCAGCCTGTGCAACATAGGGAGACCCTGCCTCTACAAAATAAAAAGTTAGGCCGGGCACAGTGGCTCACGCCTGTAATCACAGCACTTTGGGAGGCCGAGGCGGGCAGATCACGAGGTCAAGAGATCGAGACCATCCTGGCCAACATGGTGAAACCCGGTCTCTACTAAAAATACCAAAATTAGCTGGGCGTAGTGGCGCACGCCTGTACGAGTAGCTGTAGTCCCAGCTACTCGGGAGGCTGAGGCAGGAGAATCGCTTGAACCTGGGAGGCGGTGGTTGCAGTGAGCCGAGATGGCATCACTGCACTCCAGCCTGGCGACAGAGCAAGGCTCCATCTCTAAATAAATAAATAAATAAATAAATAAATAAATAATTTTTTAAAAAAATAAAAATAAAAAATGAAAAAAAGTTAGCCAAGTGTGAGTGTGCACTCCTGTAGCTCCAGCTACATGGGAGGCTGAGATAGGAACATTGCTTGAGGCCAGAAGGTCAAGGCTGCAGTGAACCATGACTGAACAACTGCACTCTGGCCTGGGCAAGAGACTAAGACCCCATTATCTTAAAAAAAAAAAAAAAGTGTACTAGAAGTGTACTTTAGCTCTGACATGACAACAGTCAAGTTCCCACCTTGGGGTTGAAAAATGGTCTATGTTTTTGTTTCTCTTATACTTTCTTTCTTTCTTTTTTTTTTTTTTTTTGAGACGGAGTCTCACTCTGTCTCCCAGGCTGTAGTGCAGTGGCGCGATCTTAACTCACTGCAAGGTCCGTTTCCCTGGTTCACACCATTCTCCTGCCTCAGCCTCCCGAGTAGCTGAGACTGCAGGCACCCACCACCACGACCGGCTAATTTTTTTGTATTTTTAGTAGAGACGGGGTTTCACCATGTTAGCCAGGATGGTTTCAATTTCCTGACCTCGTGATCCGCCTACCTCGGCCTCCCAAAGTGCTGGGTGTGAGCCACCATGCCCGGCCTTTGTTATTTATTTCTACAATATGTTAATGGTCATTTATTATGCTAGATGTGAATACACTGATACAAAAATGTGAGTAAAGCCTTGGCAGTTTTAGCACTCTATTACTTTCAGGTATATTCGTTTTCAGGTATACTCTTTTGTATGGGACTTTTTCTGTTTTTCATATACCAATTGAAGAAGTGGAGATTAGCTTCTGGCTTATCTGATGAACTTGAAATAGCCACTCCACAATAGGGAAGTGGAAGACAGATGGATTTCAGTGGGATGTCATCATTATGAAAAGCATATAACCTTCTCCAAATAATTAAAAGCAGCAACAAAAGACAAAAAGAAGAAAGACATTTGAATAAAAATTAACCTTATAAATGTAATAAACCTTTTAATTCCTTTAAAAACAAAAGGTTGGCAGCATGTTGAAAGAACCCAGAAGGCAACCTGAAAGAGCGCTCTCAAGCAGTCTCTAAGCAGCAGTGACTACTGTAGCTATTGGCTGGTAAGGACATAGCAAGCACAAATGGATTGAAACAGTTTATTCCTTACATAGATCACATATGCAAGATCACCATAGTGTCAGCTGCCTGTATCTCCTCTCCCACAGGATGATACCAAGAATAAAAGGGCCACAGGATGGGCAGCATGAGTAGCTGGGGTACTCTCTTGCAGAAGAGCTAATTCTAGACCACAGTTAAGTGGTTTTATAGCTTGCAGATCTACCCATGGAGGAAGGTGACAAGGTACAAAGTCTCATGCCTGGGACCAGAGAGGCAGATGAGAAACTGCCTCCCACAAGATAGGGAGGTGAATGAGATGTAATTTCATGATAGCTCCTCACTACCTGCCAAGACACAGGTCAGCCTGCAGTTGAGCCTGTCCTATGTGGCCATGTATGGAGACATGTAAGACTGCCAGGGTGCCATCATGGAACTGTTTCCCTATAAACTTCCAGTGGCCAAAGCTGGAACAAACTGAGCAACAAAAGGAGTAATGTCAAGAATAAAATAAATATCCATGAGGCCACATTGACATAAATGGCTGAATAAACTGATAAACAAATGAGAAAGAACAAACCTTCCTTTTGGAAGACTAGAAATAATATATGTATTTATCGCCACTCCAAGGGGTGAAGCTTAACTCTTCATGCCTAGAGTATGAGCTAGACTTAGCAACTCACTTCCAAAAAACAAGAGTATGGAAAGGAAAACACTGTAACTTTACAGGTGAGAAACCAGACAGACACCACCTTAACCAAGTGATCAAAGTTAACACCATCAGCCAACAGTCATGTTGGTATCATGCACACCATCATATGATGCAATTAGGATACCTAATCTCTGTGGTATTATTCCCCAAATTCCACAACCCCAGTATGATTGTAAGAAAACATTAGGCATACACAGATTGAAAGACATTCTACAAAACATTTGACCAGTATTCTTCATAAGTGCCAGGGTCTTGAAAAAGACAGAAAAACTGATATAACAACTAAACACAATGTGGCATCCTAGACTGGATGCCAGTCTACAGAAAAACACCATTAACGGAAACTGGTGAAATCCAAACAAAGTTTTTCATTAATAGTGTTGTACCAATGTTAATTTCTTATTTTGACATCTATGCCAAGGTTGTATATAATGATAACATCATGAGAACTGGGTGAAAGGTGTACAGGAAATCTATTATCATTGAAACTTTCTCTGAATTTAAAAATATTGACTGGGCACGGTGGCTCACACCTGTAATCCCAGCACTTTGGGAGGCTGAGGCAGGCGGATCACAAGGTCAGGAGATCTAGACCAGCTTGGCCAACATGGTGAAACCCCATCTCTACTAAAAATAGAAAAAAAATTACCCAGGCATGGTGGCACATGACTGTAGTCCCAGCTACTCGGGAGGCTGAGGCAGCAGAATTGCTTGAACCTGGGAAGCGGAGGTTGCAGTGAGCCGAGATCACGTCACTGCACTCCACCCTGGGTGACAGACAGAGACTCTGTCTAAAAAAAAATTATTCAAAAATAAAACTTTTATTTAAATAAAGCATATAGAAACATAAACAAACACAAATAACAATAAACACGGATTCTTTATTAAAGATGTGGTTCGATACCAATGGCCAATACCATCTAATTAGGCCAACAAAATGTTGAAGAAAGGGTATCAAATATAACATTTTACATTTGTCAGATATAATAAATAAAAGTGTTGAAAGATATTAAGGCAAAGTGGTGTGGAGAATTCAGTGGGCCTAGTTCTAATGATGATATTAAGGGCAAATATATTCATTCTATACCCACTTATTCTGGAATCACATATGCAAATCCAATATGTGCATAATTCCTGTGATGCAACATATGCATATAGATCTCAGAGACCTTATATGTTTATTTCTATTTTCTTGATCATTAAACTTATCCAAATTTTAAAGGATTTCCTACTTTTCCATGTATATATGTGTGTACACATATACATATAAGAATGTTGGCTTTACGCTATAAAATATTTCACATCACATCTGATGCAAAAACTGTGATGACATTTCTTTTTAATACGTTTTTCCATGTTAAGATCCCTAAAAATGGATTCTCAGATGTATAATTTTTTTAAATCTTGTCAAATGTTAATACCAACTGTCCATAAGGTTTAAATCCTAGACTAATAATTTGATGTACAAGTAGTTATGCTTACATATGCAAGGTTTTTTTTTAATTTGTTGCATTATTATGATTATTTGATGTTCACTGCTGCATTTCATCAGTTCTCTCATATATAATGAGTTTGGTTTATGGATTTAATTTTGGAGTTTCAATGTTTAAGACATTTTCAACATTTAAAAGACATTTTCCGCTATGTGTGCTATCTCATGTACCACAGTTTGTCTTCTAGCAAAAGGATTTCTTACATTCATTATACTTATAGTGCTTCTTTCCTCTTTGAATTCTCTGACATTTAGTAAGGACTAGAACTGTGGCACAATGATGTGTCACATTTATTACATTCACAGAGCTTTTTCCCTATATTCTACAATGTTCACTGAGACTTGATTTGTGAGTGTAGGTTTTCCCATGTTCAGTACATTCATAGGGTTTCTCTCTTGTATCTGTTCTCTGATGTAGTGTGAGATTTAAATTGCTACTGGTTTTCTCACAGTCGGTACATTCATAGGGTTTCTCCCGTGTGTTTTCTCTGATGTACTGTGAGGCATGAATTACCACTGAAAGTTTTCCCACATCTGACATATTCATAAGGTTTTTCCCTAGTGTGTATTTTTTGTTGTCCAATGAGTTTTAACTTTGCAAAAAAGGTTCTCCTACATTTAGTACATTCATAGTTTCTCCTGTGTGTGTTCTCTGATGTTCACTGAGTGTTGACTTGTGGTTAAAGATTGTCCCACATTCAGTACATTCGTAAGGTTTCTCCCATGTGTGTTCTCTGATGCACACTCAGTGTTGATGTCACACAGGAAGTTTTCTCACACTCAGCACATTCATAGGGCTTCTCTCCTATGTGTATTCTCTGATGTCTAGTGAGATGTACCTTACTATAAAAAGCTTTGCCACATTCACTACATTCATAGGGATTCTCCCCTGTGTGTAGCCTGTGATGTTTTGTGAGATAAGACTTTTTGTTGAAGGTTCTGCCACACTGACTACTTTCACAAGATTTCTATGCGAGTTCTCTGATAATGGGTAAAGTGGAACTTTTTGTGTAAGGCATTTCTACACTCAGTAAACTCATAAAGTTTCTCTACTTTGTCAATTCTCTTAAAGTTTGAAATCTTAATTGCTTGTTTACATTCATTATATTCATTGGATTCTTGTCCTGTAGGAGCTCTCTGATGTACAGTAGAATGTGATGGTTCAATTATAGTTTTCATACATTGAGGATAATCATGAGATGTCTACTTTGATTGACTTCTTTGATGTATAATAATTGTTGATGAGTAACCAAAGGTCTTCCCAAATGAACCATATTCAAAGAGGCTCTCCCCTGTATGTGCTGTTTGATATAATTTTTTTGACACTGTGCAGGATTGGCCATGCTCATTGCTTTCATGGGCTTACTTTCTATTTCAGTTCTCTCATATATCCTGACAACTGACTTTTGGAAGAAAGTGCTTTCACAGTCATTAAATTCAAAAAGCATTTTTTTCCCCCCTCTCCCAACATGAGATCTCTTTTGGCTGCCAGAGTCTGCCTTATAAAAGTGTTTTCCATATTCATTAAATCCTTAGTGTGGCCCCAAAATTTGAAGCTGAACACAGTATTCATTATGACTGATATCCTTTCCATTTTGATTATATTCATGAGGTTTAATTTCAGTAGATGTTTCCTCAAGTTTAAATGCAATGTCACTTCCCACATATATCACATCCATGAGGCACCTTTCTCATGCAGTTTCTATTACTAATCATTAATTCTGAAATATATTTCAAATTTTTATCATATGAATTATATTACTGATAGAGTACTTTTCTTGAATCAACAAGATTAGTACCAATATTAAATGCCTTCCACGTAAAGTACTTTTATTATTAATCATTATTTTGTTTTTTATTAATATAACCTGTCTGGGTTGCTGGTGTTGAATATTCTGGAGTCCCCAGACTTTTTCTAGAATAGAAGAAAATTAATCACATCTGGTGAATTTTATGTTCATTATGAATTGGTTATACAACTGCACTTAAATGTTGCTAAGCTTTGGCTTCAAATACATTTCTCTCAGGAAGAAAATGCAAATTCCTCTTAATTGGTTATAGTCTATCTATTTGATTAACTGATATAACTAACTATGGGAAATAATATTTTGTAATAATAAAAGGGGGGGGAAGCAAGCAATAAATAGAAATACCTGTGGTGTTCTCCAAACACAAATCTTTAATACTTTTTTTTTTGTTGTTGTTGAGACAGTCTTGCTCTGTCGCCCAGGCTGGAGTGCAGTGGCGCAATCTTGGCTCATTGCAACCTCTGCCTCCTGGGTTCAAGCAATTCTTGTGCCTCAGCCTCCCGGGTAGCTGGGATTACAGGCATGCACACCTACAGCTGGCTTTTTTTTTTGTATTTTTATTAAAGACAGGGTTTCACCACATTGGCCATGTTGGTCTCCAACTCCTGTCCTCAAGTGATCCACCCACCTCAGCCTCCCAAAGTGCTTGGATTACAAGCATCAGCCACCATACCTGGCAAATCTTTAATACTTGTAAGGAATAAATACACCAAATGATGATCTATCCTTGTATCAAGACTACGTTCACAGCTTTTTATGAGTGCTGATATAGTCATCTTAGTCTATCAGAGTTGTTTAGTAATAAGCCGATCCTAATCACCAAATCCCATTTTCCCCCTTTCAATATTCTAGGTTACCTTTTTTTTTGCAAAAAAAAGTATTTGTAAAATAATATTGTTTAATTCGATTTTACATCTTGGTTCACACATCTGTAGTTTCTACCATTTTGGGGGAGAACAGAAAAATATCTCTCCCTCAACTGGCTCCTCCATCAATCAATTAGAATATCAGTTACACATAAACATTAGGAAGACAAAAATAGAGGCAGTTATACAGCAGAATTATAAGCAAGGTGAAAAAAAGAAACCTCATGCATCAACAAATATAGTTTTTTTTTCTAGAGCCCCTAACTGCAAATGGAAGATAAGAAAGGAGAGAATTATAACATCTAATAGTAATTAAGTCTAACTGATTTAATCCTCACAACCCTTTGAGATAGGTTATATTATTATCCCTGTTTTAAAGATGAGGAAGCTAAGGCATAAAAAGATTAAGAAACTTGTCTAAAGACATACAACCAGAGTAGTAAAGAATAGTTTCTTGAAAGCAATTGAAGTTAAACATTCAAAGTATCTGGGGATGTAAATTACACTTTAAACAAAGATCTAGGTGTTTCAGGAGGCTTCAGGAATGAAGTTGGACCCCCTACCTCATGATATATATATATAAATCAACTCAAAATGGATCAAAGACCTAAATGAAAGAGCTAATACTTTAAAACCCCTTGAGGAAAACACAGGGCAAAATCTTAGATTAATTTTAGATTAGGTAGTGGTTGCTTAGATATGACACCCAAAGCATGAGCTACCAAAGAAAAAATGAATAAATTGAACATCAACAAAATTAAAACTTTTGTGCTTCCTAAGATACCATCAAAAAAGTGAAAAGACATCCCACAGAATGGGAAAAAGTATTTGTAAAATTACATATCTGACAAGGGTCTGGTATTCAAATATATTCAAAAAAAAATTATTATATCCCAACAACAAAAAGACAGCCCAATTAAAAAGCAGGCAAAGGATATGAATAGAAATTTCTCAAAAGAAGATAACATTAATGGCCAACAAGCACATGTAAAGATGTTCAACAGCTTTAGCCATTAGGGAAAATCAACTCAAAACCACAATGAGATCTTCTTTCACTAGAAAGGCCGTAATAAAAAAGATGGACCAAAAACAAGTATTGGGGAGATGTAGAGAAGTTAAATCCCTCATGCACATTGTTGGTTAGAATGCAAAATGGTGCTTCCTCTTTGATAAACAGTTTGGTAGTTCCTCAAAAAGTTAAATTTGAGAGTTAGTATATGACTCAGCAACTCTACTCCTAGGTATATATCCAGAGAATTAAAACCATATTTTCATGCAAAAATGTATACACAAATGCACAGCAGCATTGTTTCCATCTCATAATAGCCCAAAGGTGGAAACAATCCAAATGTCTACGAACTGATAATAGATAAACCAAATTTGGTATATCTGTACAATGTAACACAACACAGCTTTAACAATGAATAAAGTACTGAGACATGCTACAATAAATGAACCTTGAAAATATTATGCTAAGTGAAAGAAGTCAGACATCAAAGGCCACAGATTATATAATTCCATTTATATGAAATATACAGAATAGGCAAATTTACACAAACAAAAAGCCAATTAGTGGTTGCCTAGGGGAGTGACTGCTGATGGCTATGGGGTTTCTTTTGAGAGTGATGAAAATGTTCTGGAATTCAGATAGGAGTGATGGTTGTACAACTATATGAATACACTAAAAACTAGTGGATGTTGTGGTATGTGACTTTCATCTCAATAAAAAAATGTTAATAAAACAATGAGGAATTTCCATGTGTACTAATTTGGAAAGATCTCCAGTATATACTGTTATATGTAAAAATTAAAGGACAAGGTATATAATGTTCTATCCTTTGTGTAAGAAGAGTGTAGAAATATATACACAGATACACATGTACATGTATATTCACATGAATACAAACATAACAAGAAAGGGGTAAAAATATATATTATGTGTGGACACAAACATATATGTATACACATATATGCATGCAGGTAGGTAGATTGATATAAAACCTAATTTACTTGTCTGCATTAAAAAAATGAAAAAAATGCACATGTAAAAACTTTGTTCCCTATAATTCCCTAGAAGGGGAGGGTGGTGATGGAACAGGTATAGAAGTCAGAATTCACATTGTGTAACATTTATATTGTTTATACTGTATTAATTTTTCAAAATGTAAGTACATTACCCAACCTATATGCACACACAGAAAAATAAAAATAAAAATAAATCATCACAGTTTGCTATATACTATCTAGTAATAGCTGGCACTGTTAGGTCAAGTGTACATGTCTTCTCCTTGCAGAGTATTTAAAGAATGACATCTCCATCTGAAAATGCCAACCCTGTATGTACATGCTAACATTTTAGGTCTTCAGATGTTTGACCAGCCAGAAGACAGTTTTTCATTTTCTAATCAACAGCTTCCTTATTAAAGTGCAATATAATAACTGATAAAAACTGGAATGAAAAATTAACATTAACTACAGATTAAAGATTTTAAGAATCATGCCTTTTAAAGATTAATATATAATAAAAAACCTAAAAAATGTACAATTTTAAAATAAGTATGTGAAAAAATAAAATAAATGTGTATCCAAAATTGGACCAGAGTTATTAGAAAACCAGAAAAACTATAAACCACAAGGTCAAGAGATCGAGACCATCCTGGCCAACACGGTGATACCCCATCTCTACTAAAAATACAAAAATTAGCTGAGCGTGATTGCGCACGCCTGTAGTCCCAGCTACTCGGAAGGCTGAAGCAGGAGAATTGCTTGAACGCGGGAGGTGGAGGTTGCAGTGAGCTGAGATCGCGCCACTGCACTCCAATCTGGTGACAGAGCGAGACTTTGTCTCAAAAAAAAAAAAAAAAAAAAAAACTTCCAGTGTTTGCTAACACTTCCTGAGTTATCTCTGAAAATCAGGTGCACGGTTAGGATGCCAGCTTACACTCAGTAAGACTCATAAGAAGGGTGAGACAGGACAAGACGAACCTAATGGAGAATTAATTAAGGATGAATGGAAGAAAAAATACACACAGACATAGTAATACATGTAATGATAACTGTGGCATTATAATTCACTGGAGAAAAACGCTAATAACTAGGGTTGGTTGCAACTGGTGTTATGTGGAAAAAAGTAAAATTATATTTGTCCTCATATTATCTACAATAATGAGTTCCAGATTGATTCAAGCCTTAAATATTTTTTTTCTTTATTATTATTATTATTATACTTTAGGCTCTATGGTACATGTGCGCAACGTGCAGGTAAGTTACATATGTACACATGTGCCATGCTGGTGCGCTGCACCCACCAACTCGTCATCTAGCATTAGGTATATCTCCCAATGCTATCCCTCCCCCCTCCCACCACCCCACAACAGTCCCCGAAGTGTGATGTTCCCCTTCCTGTGTCCATGTGTTCTCATTGTTCAATTCCCACCTGTGAGTGAGAATATGCGGTGTTTGGTTTTTTGTTCTTGCGATAGTTTACTGAGAATGATGATTTCCAATTTCATCCATGTCCCTACAAAGGACATGAACTCATCATTTTTTATGGCTGCATAGTATTCCATGGTGTATATGTGCCACATTTTCTTAATCCAGTCTATCATTGTTGGACATTTGGGTTGGTTCCAAGTCTTTGCTATTGTGAATAATGCTGCAATAAACATACGTGTGCAAGTGTCTTTATAGCAGCATGATTTATAGTCCTTTGGGTATATACCCAGTAATGGGATGGCTGGGTCAAATGGAATTTCTAGTTCTAGATCCCTGAGGAATCGCCACACTGACTTCCACAAGGGTTGAGTTAGTTTACAGTCCCACCAACAGTGTAAAAGTGTTCCTATTTCTCCACATCCTCTCCAGCACCTGTTGTTTCCTGACTTTTTAATGATTGCCATTCTAACTGGTGTGAGATGGTATCTCATTGTGGTTTTGATTTGCATTTCTCTGATGGCCAGTGATGGTGAGCATTTTTTCATGTGTTTTTTGGCTGCATAAATGTCTTCTTTTGAGAAATGTCTGTTCATGTCCTTCGCCCACTTTTTGATGGGGTTGTTTTTTTCTTGTAAATTTGTTGGAGTTCATTGTAGATTCTGGATATTAGCCCTTTGTCAGATGAGTAGGTTGCGAAAATTTTCTCCCATTTTGTAGGTTGCCTGTTCACTCTGATGGTAGTTTCCTTTGCTGTGCAGAAGCTCTTTAGTTTAATTAGATCCCATTCGTCAATTTTGGCTTTTGTTGCCATTGCTTTTGGTGTTTTAGACATGAAGTCCTTGCCCATGCCTATGTCCTCAATGGTAATGCCTAGGTTTTCTTCTAGGGTTTTTATGGTTTTAGGTCTAACATTTAAGTCTTTAATCCATCTTGAATTGATTTTTGTATAAGGTGTAAGGAAGGGATCCAGTTTCAGCTTTCTACATACGGCTAGCCAGTTTTCCCAGCACCATTTATTAAATAGGGAATCCTTTCCCCATTTCTTGTTTTTGTCAGGTTTGTCAAAGATCAGATAGTTGTAGATATGTGGCATTATTTCTGACGGCTCTGTTCTGTTCCATTGATCTATATCTCTGTTTTGGTACCAGTACCATGCTGTTTTGGTTACGGTAGCCTTGTAGTATAGTTTGAAGTCAGGTAGTGTGATGCCTGCAGCTTTGTTCTTTTGGCTTAGGATTGACTTGGCGATGCGGGCTCTTTTTTGGTTCCATATGAACTTTAAAGTAGTTTTTTCCAATTGTGTGAAGAAAGTCATTGGTAAATTGATGGGGATGGCATTGAATCTGTAAATTACCTTGGGAAGGATGGCCATTTTCACAATATTGATTCTTCCTACCCATGAGCATGGAATGTTCTTCCATTTGTTTGTATCCTCTTTTATTTCCTTGAGCAGTGGTTTGTAGTTCTCCTTGAAGAGGTCCTTCACATCCCTAGTAAGTTGGATTCCTAGGTATTTTATTCTCTTTGAAGCAAAGGAACACAGTTCCTCACCAGTAACGGAACAAAGCTGGATGGAGAATGACTTTGACGAGCTGAGAGAAGAAGGCTTCAGACGATCAAATTACTCCGAGCTACAGGAGGATATTCAAACCAAAGGCAAAGAAGTTGAAAACTTTGAAAAAAATTTAGAAGAATGTATAACTAGAATAACCAATACAGAGAAGTGCTTAAAGGAGCTGATGGAGCTGAAAACCAAGGCTCGAGAATTACGTGAAGAATGCAGAAGCCTCAGGAGCCGATGCGATCAAATGGGAGAAAGGGTATCAGCCCTGGAAGATGAAATGAATGAAATGAAGCGAGAAGGGAAGTTTAGAGAAAAAAGAATAAAAAGAAACGAGCAAAGCCTCCAAGAAATGTGGGACCATGTGAAAAGACCAAATCTACGTCTGATTGGTGTACCTGAAAGTGACGGGGAGAATGGAAACAAGTTGGAAAACACTCTGCAGGATATTATCCAGGAGAACTTCCCCAATCTAGCAAGGCAGGCCAACATTCAGATTCAGGAAATACAGAGAACACCACAAAGATACTCTTCGAGAAGAGCAACTCCAAGACACATAATTGTCAGATTCACCAAAGTTGAAATGAAGGAAAAAATGTTAAGGGCAGCCAGAGAGAAAGGTCAGGTTACCATCAAAGGGAAGCCCATCAGACTAACAGCGGATCTCTCGGCAGAAACCCTACAAGCCAGAAGAGAGTGGGGGCCAATATTCAACTTTCTTAAAGAAAAGAATTTTCAACCCAGAATTTCATATCCTGCCAAACTAAGCTTCATAAGTGAAGGAGAAATAAAATACTTTACAGACAAGCAAATGCTGAGAGATTTTGTCACCACCAGGCCTGCCCTAAAAGAGCTCCTGAAGGAAGCGCTAAACATGGAAAGGCACAACCGGTACCAGCCACTGCAAAATCATACCGAAATGTAAAGACCATCGAGACTAGGAAGAGACTGCATCAACTAACGAGCAAAATAACCAGCTAACATCATAATGACAGGATCAGATTCACACATAACAATATTAACTTTAAATGTAAATGGACTAAATGCTCCAATTAAAAGACACAGACTGGCAAATTGGATAAATACTCAAGACCCATCAGTGTGCTGTATTCAGGAAACCCACCTCACGTGCAGAGACACACATAGGCTCAGAATAAAAGGATGGAGGAAGATCTACCAAGCAAATGGAAAACAAAAAAAGGCAGGGGTTGCAATCCTAGTCTCTGATAAAACAGACTTTAAACCAACAAAGATCAAAAGAGACAAAGAAGGCCATTACATAATGGTAAAGGGATTAATTCAACAAGAAGAGCTAACTATCCTAAATATACATGCACCCAATACAGGAGCACCCAGATTGATAAAGCAAGTCCTGAGTGACCTACAAAGAGACTTAGACTCCCACACATTAATAATGGGAGACTTTAACACCCCACTGTCAACATTAGACAGATCAACGAGACAGAAAGTCAACAAGGATACCCAGGAATTGAACTCAGCTCTGCACCAAACAGACCTAATAGACATCTACAGAACTCTCCACCCCAAATCAACAGAATATACATTTTTTTCAGCACCACACCACACCTATTCCAAAATTGACCATATACTTGGAAGTAAAGCTCTCCTCAATAAATGTAAAAGAACAGAAATTATAACAAACTATCTCTCAGATCACAGTGCAATCAAGCTAGAACTCAGGATTAAGAATCTCACTCAAAACCGCTCAACTACGTGGAAACTGAACAACCTGCTCCTGAATGACTACTGGGTACATAACGAAATGAAGGCAGAAATAAAGATGTTCTTTGAAACCAACGAGAACCAAGACACAACATACCAGAATCTCTGGGATGCATTCAAAGCAGTGTGTAGAGGGAAATTTATAGCACTAAATGCCCACAAGAGAAAGCAGGAAAGATCCAAAATTGACACCCTAACATCACAATTAAAAGAACTAGAAAAGCAAGAGCAAACACATTCAAAAGCTAGCAGAAGGCAAGAAATAACTAAAATCAGAGCAGAACTGAAGGAAATAGAGACACAAAAAACCCTTCAAAAAATTAATGAATCCAGGAGCTGGTTTTTTGAAAGGATCAACAAAATTGATAGACCGCTAGCAAGATTAATAAAGAAAAAAAGAGAGAAGAATCAAATAGATGCAATAAAAAATGATAAAGGGGATATCACCACCGATCCCACAGAAATACAAACTACCATCAGAGAATATTACAAACACCTCTACGCAAATAAACTAGAAAATCTAGAAGAAATGGATAAATTCCTCAACACATACACCCTCCCAAGACTAAACAAGGAAGAAGTTGAATCGCTGAATAGACCAATAACAGGAGCTGAAATTGTGGCAATAATCAATAGCTTACCAACCAAAAAAAGTCCAGGACCAGATGGGTTCACAGCCGAACTCTACCAGAGGTACAAGGAGGAGCTGGTACCATTCCTTCTGAAACTATTCCAATCAATAGAAAAAGAGGGAATCCTCCCTAACTCATTCTATGAGGCCAGCATCATCCTGATACCAAAGCCTGGCAGAGACACAACAAAAAAAGAGAATTTTAGACCAATATCCTTGATGAACATTGATGCAAAAATCCTCAATAAAATACTGGCAAACAGAATCCAGCAGCACATCAAAAAGCTTATCCACCATGATCAAGTGGGCTTCATCCCTGGGATGCAAGGCTGGTTCAATATACGCAAATCAATATATGTAATCCAGCATATAAACAGAACCAAAGACAAAAACCACATGATTATCTCAATAGATGCAGAAAAGGCCTTTGACAAAATTCAACAACCCTTCATGCTAAAAACTCTCAATAAATTAGGTATTGATGGGACATATCTCAAAATAATAAGAGCTATTTATGACAAACCCACAGCCAATATCATACTGAATGGGCAAAAACTGGAAGCATTCCCTTTGAAAACTGGCACAAGACAGGGATGCCCTCTCTCACCACTTCTATTCATCATAGTGTTGGAAGTTCTGGCCAGGGCAATTAGGCAAGAGAAGGAAATCAAGGGTATTCAATTAGGAAAAGAGGAAGTCAAATTGTCCCTGTTTGCAGATGACATGATAGTATATCTAGAAAACCCCATTGTCTCAGCCCAAAATCTCCTTAAGCTGATAAGCAACTTCAGCAAAGTCTCAGGATACAAAATCAATGTACAAAAATCACAAGCATTCTTATACATCAATAACAGACAAACAGAGAGCCAAATCATGAGTGAACTCCCATTCACAATTGCTTCAAAGACTTAAATATTTTTCTAGTATTAAAAAATACTAGAAGTAGGCCAGGTGTGGTGGCTCATGCTTGTTTTCCCAGCACTTTGGGAGGCTGGGGTAGGAGGATTGCTTGAGCCCAAGAGTTCAAGACACACCTGGGCAACATAATGAGACTCTGTCTCTATCAAAAATAAAAATAAAAAAAGGAAAAAAAAGAAAAAAGAAAATACTAGACATAGTATATTAATTTAAAAATTTAAAAAACTTTTATTTTAGGTTCAGGGGTACATGTACGGGTTTGTTATATAGGTAAGTTGCATGTCACGAAGATTTGGTTTACAGATTATTTTGTCACCCAGGTAATAAGCATAGTACTCCACAGGTAGTTTTTTGACACTCACCCTCCTCCTATCCTCTACCCTCAAATAGTCCCCAGTGTCTATTGTTCCTTTCATTGTGTTCATGTGTACTCAATGTCTAGCTCCTACTTATAAGTGAGAATATATAGTATTTGGTTTCCTGTTCCTGTGTTAGTTCTCTCAGGATAATGGCCTCCAGCTCCACCTTTTGTTGCTGCAAAAGACATGATCTCATTCATTTTTATGGCTGCATAGTATTCCATGGTGTATATGTGCAATATATTCTTTATCCAGTCTACTGTTGATTGATATTTAGGTTGATTCCATGTCTTTGCTATTGTGAATAGTGCTGCAAAGAACATATGTGTGCATGTGTCTTTATGGCAGAATGACTTATATTCCTTTGGGTATATACCCACTAATGGGGTTGCTAGGTAGAATGGTAGTTCTGTTTTAAGTTCTTTGAGAAATTGCTAAACTGCTTTCCACAGTGGCTGTACTAATTTACATTCCCACCAGCAGTGTATGAACATTAAACAACATTTTTTCTTTCTTTTTTTTTTTTTTTTTTGAGAGGGAGTCTCTCTCTGTCACCCAAGCTGGAGTGCAGTGGCACGATCTTGGCTGACTGCAACCTCTGCCTCCCAGGTTCAAGTGATTCTCCTGCCTCAGCCTCCCAAGTAGCTGGCATCTGCCACTACACCCAGCTAATTTTTGTATTTTTAGTAGAGATGGGGTTTCACCATATTGGCCAGGTTGATCTCGAACTCCCAACCTCAGGTGATCCACCTGCCTTGGCCTCCCAAAGTGCTGGGGTTACAGACATGAGCCACTGCGCCCGGCCTAAACAACATTTAAAAAAAATCATTATATTTGCTGGGCGCGGTGGCTCACGCCTGTAATCCCAGCACCTTGGGAGGCTGAGGCAGGCAGATAATGAGGTCAGGAGATCAAGACCATCCTGGCTAACATGGTGAAACCCCATCTCTATGAAAAATATAAAAAATTACCTGGACGTGGTGGCATGCACCTGTAGACCCAGCTACTCAGGAGGCTGAGGCATGAGAATCCCTTGAACCCAGGAGTGGGAGGTTGCAGTAAGCTGAGATTGCACCACTGCACTCCAGCCTGGGTGACAGAGCAAGACTCCGTCTCAAAAAAAAAACATTATATTGAATTAAATAAGAACTTTAAGATTTTAAAAAATCAAATACAAAAAAATCAACAGATCAGCTTAGATAAAAATATTCTCATAAAGCCAAAGGCAATGTATAAATAAAATGCAAGAGAAAAACTTGGAGAGTTGGTAACAAATATAATACACAAAGAATTATTCTCCAAAATATATACGAGAGCCTTAAAAATAATATAGAAAAATGATTCAAAAATAGTAATTTGTTTACAAAAAACCCATAAATATAGGATATATAAGCTCATTAGTAATCTGAAAAATGCATATTAAAATGACAGAGTTTTCACAGAAGTTAGATTGGCAAGAAGCCTAAAGTCCGACAACACCAAGTGTCAGCAAGGAAGCAGAGTGAGTGGCAGTCTCATGTGCAGTACCACAGATGAAAGGAAGGAATTGTTCAAGCAGAGCTATGTTAAGGGCATGCAGACCATTCAGCCTTCTTCTGGATACTCTGAATCTTATGTCTGGATGAAGCAAGACCACTGAAAAATTGTCCACTTGAACCCCAATGTTTTAATCTCCTGAAAGACTTCTCTTTGAATTCTCTTTTGCTGTCAGAAAGATCAGAGGATTTTTGATCAGAAAGATCAAAAATCTGCAGCTCAGCTTGGATAATCTGGGACATTACAGGACCTGCATGTATTGAAAACCGACTTTGCTCAGTTACTGACCTGCTACTTTATAGTTTCCCTGATGTTGAGTTTTATCTATTTCTGTTTTTTCTGTTTTAATTTCTGTTCCCTTATAAATCTCACAAAGTCCATTGTAAAACAAAGTGGGAATAAACAACTCGCCTGGGATCCGTTCGTTTCTTGTTACTCATGGAGAATGGAAGATAATTATAAAGGTAAAGCTGGGGAAGAAGGAAAGAGAATGAGATCCTGTGCAACCTGGCTGCCATGCAGCTTGCAGACTCACCTGCCTAGAAAACTTGCATGCAAGGCCCCTGGGGGGAATGTCCCTTTAACCCTAAGAACAGGAGAGACACTGTGGAGGAACACCCACATGTCCATGCCGACTCTGACAGGTCACCAAAAGTTTAGACGTGCAATTTTTTATTAGATCACTGTAAATATTTCCTACTAATTCATAAAAAATGCATGTTCCCCTCCCATTGGCTAAAAGAAAAATTTAAGACAACAGAGAATCAATCAAGCAAATTACAATACAGAAAAGAAAAACTGCAGTCATTAAAACACTGGAAAAAAACACCCTGGCTGTACTGTTTCTCAGCCTTCCTAACGATAGTACTTGTCCCTTCAGTTAGAAAATCCTCCTCAACATTTCCAGAAAACAGATGCGGGTGCTTTAGTTGTTTATTTTAACTCAGTTGCAGTTTCTCAAAAGGATCTTTTAATTTTAAAAACTTGACGTGGCTTAATTGTTTAAGACTGGATGGCACTTAGACTTTTTTGTTTTTTGTTTTGAGACAGGGTCTGGCTCTGTTGCCCGGGCTGTACCACAGTGGCATGATTCACAGCTCACTGCAGCCTTGAACTCCTGGGCTGAAGCTCAAGTGATCCTCCAGTCTCGGCCTCTTAAGTAGGAGGACTACAAGTGCGCACCACCACAGCCAGATAATTTTTTTTGTAGAGACCGGGTCTCACTATGTTGCCCAGGCTGGTCTTGAATTCCTGGACTCAAGCAGTCCTCCAACGCCGGCCTCCCAGAGTGCTGGGATTACAGGCATGAGCCACCGAGCCCAGCCCTAATGAGTTATTTTCTGAGTATGCCACTAACAAATGAAATGATTAAATAAGTCACACCTTCTAGGCCCATTTTTTGACCTTTATACAACACTGTCACTTGATTTTTGTAACATCAGAATAGGAACAATGATGCATCTCCACAGGCTGCAAAGACAGTGAGTAGGCAGGAAGGGAGCAGGTTTATGGAGGAGCACAGGGATGAGTTCCCCATCTAGGCGATGCCTTTCCCAGACTGTGTCCTCACAGTCCTCACAGTGGGCAGTGACGTGTCCTCTCCTGTGCTGCCTGCCCCTTGCTCACCCTGGCAGCCTAATTCTTCCTGAAAGCCCATCCACTGGACAGTCTGCCATGGTTTCTGCATGTGCTGACATCACCAAGTGTTATTTAACTGTACAGGAGTGCCAAGAACGTCTTCAGTGAACAGGCAGTTCCATACATGCTCTTTCCTGGCCTTTTCCACTCTGCTCTGAGGCTCTGCTGAAAGGTCTCAGATCAGAAGTGTGACCTTCCACGTGGGTTCTTAGGGACTACTCCTTATTACCTCAAAAGCTACTTTATTCCAAGGATGCTGGGACAAGGGGACAAAGTAAATTTAGTTGGAACCTTCAATCTGACCTTCAGATAACACACTTTCCCTGAGAATCAAGGCCTGGGCCATCCATGAATTCAAACAAAGTCCCCCAAGGACAAATGCTGGACAAGGCTTACCTGGCTTAGAAACTTCAATCATACTGCCTGACCCTGGAACTCAGAAGAAACATCAAGAATCCCGGAAACACACGGGCCAAGTTTCCTGTGAAGGCACATCAGTTCTCAATGCTGTGAATAACAATGTTGGGTTTTAGACACGGTGGATAATTAAAAAGAACAAGGAGACATGGAGAACAGAGTTCAAAAACTAGGTTCCTGCAGTGGCTGGTTATATGATCTTGGGTAAGTCACTTCACCTCCCTCAACTTGTTTCCTTTTTCTTTCTTTTTTTTTTTTTTTTTTTTTTTTGAGACAGGGTCTCTCTCTCTGTCACCCAGGCTGGAGTGCAGTGGCGCGATCTCGGCTCACCGTCGCCTTCGCCTCCCCGGCTCAAGCAATATTTCAGAGTGCAGTCTACTACATTAACTGTACCTGAGGGTGGTGGTTTAAATATCTATCTTGTTATAACATCAAACTTCAGTTCATACACTGAGGATTTTCAAGAATACTTTTTCAACCTTGTAACTAGCAATACTACTTAATTACTGAGTAGAAAACATAGTTATATATTATTAAAATGATTATTTGAATTATAATAGTGAAACTTATTTATTTTATTTATTTATTTATTTATTTATTTATTTATTTATTTGAGACAAGGTCTCACTCTGTCACCCAGACTGGAGGGCAGTGTTGCCATCTTGGCTCACTGCAACCTCCGCCTCCCTGGCTCAAGTGATCCTCACTCAGCCTCCCGAGTAGTTAGGACTACAGGCACCTGCCACCATACCTGGCTAATTATTTTTTAATTATTTGTAGAGACAAGGTCTTGCCATGTTGGCCAGGCTGGTCTCGAACTCCTGAGCTACAGTGATCCACTCACCCTGCCTAGGTCACCCAAAGTGCTGGGGTTACAGGTGTCAGCCACGGCACCCAGCCTGATATTAATAATGTGAATCTTAATATCAAGGATGGGTTATCAAATCATTGACAAAGTTTCCAAGTCCATAAAATAAGAGTATGGTTCATTCACAAGCACTAAAGCAATGGAGTTCATTCTTCTTTAATAGCTGAATAATTGTATAATGATAATAAACATTATTTATACTTTATTTTGTATATCAGCTTATAAACTCTGATTCATTACAATTTTATTTTAATTTAAAAGGAATCATATTATGTCATTCTGTGTTCCACTCCTAAAAAAGGATATAGTTACTAAGTTGTATTAGGCCAATGCTCCCACTTCAACACCTAGAAAAAAACTAGACAAATAATAAGTTGTATTTTTTGTATTTTCAAAGATGTCAGAGAGTGGTAGAAGTAATGAGGACAACAGAAATTCAATTCTAGAGAGGAGGAGACTTGCCTGGGCACCCTGAGGATTTCTAGCTTTTTCTTCACTAGGTCATTTACCATTTCTCCACATGGGCTGAACCTAGGCAGAGAGTACACTATTGAGTTACCAGTGAAATTCAATAGGAAAAGATGATCTGTACAATAAATGATGCTGGTACAATTGAATATCTGAATGCTAGTATTAATGAAAAGAAACTGGGGATAGCCATATTAATTTCAGATAGAGCAGACTTTAAAGCAGTTTATCAGAGGTATATGATACATGCTAAACCAATCAGAAGCAGCCAACTAACTTACATAACTAGGGACTTTCCAATGGAATAGACCAAATAAGGAAACTGTACAACTATAACCCATCAAATATTTTCTTTATTTCCACATTCACTCTGTAAAAACCTGTCCCTTATGCTTCTTTTGGTTTGGTGTTTCTTGATTTACAAATTGCTGTTTGCTCAAGTAAACTCTCCAAAATTTTTCATCATGTCTGTTTTTCTTGTAAGAGGAGTATATAAGGAATCACTGGGTCAATGTACATGATGGAGCCATTCTCTGGGATAGGGAAATTGTATAAAATATTCTAACTTAATAATACTCTTTTTGCATCATTCTAAAAAAAGTGTTTTTAGACTTTTTTTTTTTTTGTGGGCGGTTACCTACACAATGTTAAGAATATTCACCAATAGCATATTATATATATAGATACACACACATATGCATATGTGTGTATACATACATATGGTACAGTATTCAGATTCTTGCATTTGCAGGACAAATATGAATACATGCAGTACAAACATGTACATATGAACATTTGTGTCCAAGCATTTGAGTATCTGTTTTCATTTCTCTTGAGTATATTTCTAGGAGTAGAATTGTTGAGCAAGATGGTAAAGTTATGTTTAACACTCTCAATCTGAACAATATTGCATTGTGTGAACATACTACAATTTGTTTATCCATTCATCCATCAGGGGACACATGGGTTATTTTCACTTTTTGGCTTTTGTGAATAATGCTGCCATAAACATGGGTGTGAAAATATCTTTCAGACTCTGCTTTCAATTATTTTGGGTATATACTCAGAAGTGGAATTGCTGGATCATATAGTAATTCTATTTCTAATTTTTTGAGCAACTGCCATAATAGCTGCACCATTTTCCATAGCAGCTGTACCATTTTACATTCCTATCAACAATGCACAAGAGTTTCAACTTCTCCACATCCTCAACTACACCTGATATTTTTTCTTCCTATCTCCTTTCTTTCTCCCTCCCTTCCTTCTTTTGATAGTAGCCATTCCGTTGAGGATTAGGTGGTATCTCATTGTGGTTTTAATTTGCATTTGCTTAATAACTAGTGATGCTGAGTATCTTTTCATATGCTTATGGGCCATCTGAATATCTTTTTTTTAATGTCTACTCAAGCCCTTGGCCCATTTTTTAATCAATTTGTTCATTTTGTTGTTGTTGAGTTTTAGGAGTTATCTATATATTCTGAATATTAATCTCTTATCTAATATGTGTTTTGCAAACATTTTTTCCCATTTTCTGTGTTGCCTTTTCATTCTGTTGATAATGTCCTTTAAAAAACATACAAGCGTTATAAATTTTCATAAAGTAAAATTTGTCTATTTTTTCTTTTATGGCTTGTGCTTTTGGTGTCATATCCAAGAAATCATTACCAAATCCAATGTCATCAAGCTTTCTCCCTATGTTTTCCTCTGGGAGCTTTACAACCTTAACTCTTACATGTAGGCCTTTAATCCATGTTGAGTTACTTTGAGAACATGGTGTTAGGTAAAAATCCAACTTCATTCTTTTGCATGTCAATGCCCAGTTTTCCCAGCATTTTTTTTTTTTCTTTTTTTGAGACAGAGTCTCACTCTGTTGCCCAAGCTGGAGTGCAGTGGCCCAGTCTCTGCTCACTGCAAACTCTGCCTCCAAGGTTCAAGTGATTCTCCTGTCTCAGCCTCCCGAGTAGCTGGGATTACAGGTATGTGCTGCCACACCCACCAGCATCATTTTTTTAATACTGTCCTTGCCATTAAATGGTCTTGGTACCCTTGTCTAAAACCATTTACCCATATTTTTGAGGACCTCTTGGCTTTCTATCCTTTTTCATTGTTCTATACATCTGTCTTTATAGCAGCACCACACTATTACACTATTATGATTTATAGCTTTGTAATAACTCTTGAAATCAGGAGGAGTGACAGCAGGAGGTGCGAGACCTCCAATGTTGTTCTCTATTAAAATTATTTTGACTATCGGGGGTCCCTTTGGATTCCATAGATGTTTTTGGATATATTTTTCTACTACTGCAAAAACATCTTTGGTATTTTGATAGGGATCGCATTGTACCTGTAGATTGCTTTGGGTAGTACTATATAATATCTTAACAATATTAAGTCTTCCTATCAATTTACATGAATGGATTTACACATCTCCATTTATTCTTTAATGCATTTCAGCAACATTTTGTAGTTCTCAGTGTACAAGTCTTTTGCCTCCTGGATGTATCTTTTTTGATGCTATAGTACCTGAAATTGTTTTCTGAATTTCCTTTTAGGATTTTTTATTGTTAGTATATACAAACACAATTGATTTTTGTGTGTTGATTTTGTATTCTGCTCCTTTGCTGAGTCCATTTATTCTAACCATTTTTAGTGGATGGACTCTTTAGGGTTTTCTACATATAAAATCATATAAGAACAAAAAAAATTACTTCTTTCCAATCTGTATGCCTTTTATTTATTTTTTATTGCCTAATTGCTCTGGCTAGAACTTCCATATTATGCTGAATATAAACTTTCAGTCTTTTACCCGAGTATGACATTAGCTGTGTATTTTTAATATAAGGTTTTTATTACATTGACGTAGTTTCCTTCTATTTCTTACACATGTTGACTTATCACATGTGCATAGCTCATTATGAAAGAGTGTTGAAATAGGTCAAATGGTTTCTCTTCATCAATTGACATCATGTTTTTCCCTCCATTCTATTAATGTGATGTATTACATTAGGTGGCTTTCATATGTTGAGCCATCCTTGTATTACAGAAATAAACAGAAAAAATTCCTGCTTGGTCATGGTATATAACCTTTTTTTCTTATTCCTGCTTGGTCATGGTATATAACCTTTTTTCTTTTTCTTTTTTTTTTTTTTTTTTCTGAGACAGAATCTTGCTCTGTCGCCCAGGCTGGAGTGGAGTGCAGTGATGTGATCTCAGCTCACTGCAACCTACACTGTCCAGGTTCAAGCGATTCCCCTGCCTCAGTGTCCTGAGTAGCTGGGATTACAAGCACATCCCACCACACCTGGCTAATTTTTTGTATTTTTAGTAGAGATGGAGTTTCGCCATATTGGCCAGGCTGGTCTCAAACTCTTGGCCTCAAGTGATCCACCTGCCTTGGCCTCCCAAAATGCTGGAGATTACAGGCAGGAGCCACCATACCCAGCTGGTACACAATCTTTTTAATATGTTGCTGAACTCAGTTTGGTAGCATTTGTTGAAGATTGTTGCATTAGGGTTCATAAGGGATATTACTGTGCAGTTTTATTTTCATGTAGTATCTTTGTATGGCTGTGATATCAAAGTAATACTAACCTCACAGAACAAATTTGGAAGTGTTCCCTTCATTTTAATTTTTTGGAAGAGCCTAAAAAAGACTAACGTTAGTCGGTCTTTAAATGTTTGGTAGAATTCACCAAGGAAGGCATCAGGTCTGGGGCATTTCTTTGTCAAGAGTTGATTACAGATTCAGTCTCCTTATTAATTATGTACCTACATAATTTTCTATTTCTTCATGAGTCAGTATTGACTTATGTCAATGATATTGTGTTCCTAGATATTGAGCCATTTCATCCATGTTATCCAATTTGTTGTACTAAGTTGTTCTTAGTACTTTCTTATATTTTATTTCTGTAGAATCAGTATTTATATCCCTGTCTTCATTTCTGATTTTAGTAGTTTGAGTCATTTTCTTAGTCTAGTTAGCTAAGGGTTTGTCAATTTTGTTGTTGATCTTTTCAACCAACCAATTCTTGGTTTAATTGATTTTCTCTATTGTTTTTCTATTCTTTAATTTGTTGTCTCTGCCCTAATCTTTATTTCCTTCCTTCTGATACCTCGGAGCTTAGTCCTTTTTATTTATTGTTTGTTTGTTTATTTATTTATTTTTGAGACGGAGTCTAGTTCTGTCACCGAGACTGGAGTGCAGTGGCATGATCTTGGCTCACTGCAGCCTCCACCTCCCAGGTTCAAGTGATTCTCCCACGGCAGGCTCCTAAGTAGCTGAGATTACAGGCACCTGCCACCATGCCTGGCTAATTTTTGTATTTTTAGTAGAGACAGGGTTTCACCATGTTGGCCAGGCTGGTCTTGAACTCCTGACTTGAAGTGATTCACCAGCCTTGGCCTCCCAAAGTGCTGGAATTACAGGCATAAGCCACTGCTCCCAGCCTCCAGTTAGCTCTTTTTCTGGTCCTTAAGATGTAATGTTAGATAACTGATTTGAGATTTTTCTTCTTTTTAAATGTAGGCACCTATAGCTATAAATATCTCCTTTAGCACAACTTTTGCTGCATCCCATAAGTTTCTGTATGTTTTGTTTCTGTTTTCAGTCATCTCTAAGTATTTTTCAATTTCCCTTGTGATTTTTTTCTTTTACTCATGGGTTGTTTAAAGGTATATTATTTAAATTATTTCCACAAATTTATAAATTTTCCAGTTTTCCTTTTATTATTATTTTCTAACTTCATACTGTTGTGGTCGTAGAATATACTTTGTATAATATCTATCTTTTAAAATCTATTGAGACTTAATTTGTGACCTAACATATGGTTTACCCTGGAGAATAACTAATGTGCATTTGAGAAGAATAGGTATTCTGTAGTAGTTGTTGTTGGATATAGTGTTGTGTATTACTTGATCCTAAAAGGGAGTATTGAAGGAAATTTTTAAATGCAGACCAGGTCTGGATAATCCCAGAGCAGACAAAGCCAGTTAGGCCCTAAAAATAACCTTAACCTTGATTGAACTGCAAACATAATTTAACTTAGATGTCTGTTAAATCAAGTTGGCTTATTGTGTTTTTAAGTCCTATGTTTCCTTACCTTCTGTCTGGTTGTTCTATCCATTACTGGAATGACATATTGAAGTCTCCAACTATTATAGTAGAACTGTCTATTTTACCCTTTAGTTCTGTCAATTTTCACTTCATTTATTTTGATGTTATTTTATTAGGTGCATAAATGTTCATTATTGCTATATCTTCTTGCTGTATTGAACTTTTATTAACATACAATATCCTTCTTTATCTCTTGTGACCTTTTTGATTTAAGGCCTATTTTGTCTGATGTTAACATACAGTTGACCTATGAACAACATGGGTTTAAACTGCATGGGTCTATTATATATGGAGTTTTTCCAACATATTGGAAAAGTTTTTGGAGATTTGTGACAATTGGAAAAAAACTTGCAGATAAACCATGTGGCCTAGAAATACTGAAAAAATTAAGCAAAAGAGGTATAAAATGAATGTATAAAATATCTGAAGATACTAGTCTATCTTATCATTTACTATCCAGAAATACATAAATTTCCTATAAAAAGCTAAAATTTATTAAAACATACACAAATAAAGACTGTACATGGTACCATTAGCTGTCAAGAGAAATGTTAACAGACGTGAAGAGGTAGTATTAAATCATAATGGCATAAAATTACCTGTAGTATATACTATACTACTATAATAACTTCACAGCCAAGTCCTGTTGCTATTGTGGTGAGCTGAAGTATCTGCTTAAAATATCATGTAAAGCTAATCATCTCTGTGTGAGCAGTTCATTTCTCCAGTAAACTGCATATGAGAGTAAAAGTAACCTCTTACAGTTTTCACATATTTTTCATCATTTTTAGTGCATTTCCATAAACACTGAATAACACTACTGGACCCATATGAAGTACCACTAGTGATGCTGCAAGTGCTCCCAAGAAGCAGAGAAAAGTCATGATATGACAAGAAAAAGATGGATTGCTTAATATGTACTTTAGATTGAGGTCTGCAGCTGTGGTTACCCACTATTTCAAGACAACTGAATCCAGTGTAAGAACCACTGTAGAAAAAGAAAATTTATGAAGCTGTCACTGCAGCTGTGCCACAGGTGCAAAAACTTTGCACTTTCAACAAAATACTTGTAATCTCATATTGAAAATGCAGTTTTTATGTGGCTGCAGGATTGCCATAAGGCATACCTATAGACTCTAATGCAATTTGAGAAATAGTGAAGTTATACGACAACTTAGAGCAAAAAAAAATAAAAAAATAAAAAAATAAAAAAATAAAAACCATGAAGGATTTAAAGCTAGAGAATTTAAAGCCAGCAAAGAACGGCTTGATAGTTTTAGAAAGATGTTTGGCTTTAGAAATTTCTAGGCTAGGCGCAGTGGCTCGTGCCTGTAATCCCAGCACTTTGGGAGGCAGAAGTGGACAGACTGCTTGAGCCCAAGAGTTCAAGACCAGTCTGGGCAACATGACAAAACCCTGTCTCTACAAAAAAATTTATATATATTAGTCAGGTGTGGTGGCATGCCCCTGTAGTCCTAGCTGCTTGGGAAGCTGAGGTGGGAGGATTGTTTGAGCCAGGGAGGTTGAGGCTGCAAGTAAGCTGTGATCATGCCATTGTACTCCAGCCTGGCTGACAGTGAGATGTTGTGTCAAAAAAAGTAAACAATAAAAATTAAAAAGTCACAATAACAGAAGAAACTGCTTCTGCTGATCAAGACGCAGCAGACAAGTTCCCAGATGCCATTAAGAAAATCACTGAGGGTTCGGCGCAGTGGCTCACATCTGTAATCCCAGCACTTTGGGAAGTCAAGGCAGGCAGATTGCTTGAGCCCAGGAGTTCGAGACCAGCCTGGGCAACATGGCAAAACTCCATCCCTACTAAAAATACAAAAATTAGCCAGGCATGGTGGCACATGCCTCTAGTCCCAGCTACTCAGAAAGCTGGGGTGAGAGGATCGATTGATCCCAGGAGGTCAAGTCTGCAGTGAGCCATGACCGCTCCACTGCACTCCAGCCTGGGTGACAGAGCAAGACCCTGTCTCAAAAAAAGGAAGAAAGAAAATCATTGAGGAGGAAGGATATCTGCTTGAACAGGTCTTTAATGTAGACAAAAGTGTCTTTGGGAAGGAAAAAAAGTGCCACAAAGGACATTTGTTACTAAAGAAGAGAAATGGACACCAAGATTAAAGGCAGGAAGGGAAAGGCTAACTCTACTTTGGTACAAATGCAGCTGGGTTTATGATTAGGTCTGCCTTTATCTATAAAACTGCTAACACCCAGCCTTGAAGAGAAAAGATAAACATCAGCTTCCAGTCTTTTGGTTGCACAATACAAAGGCCTGGACAGTGAGAACCATTTTTCTGGATAGGTTTCACCATGCTTTGTCCCTGAAGTCAGGACATACCTTTCTAGTAAGGGACTGCCTTTTGAAGCTCCTTTGATATTGAGCATGCCCCTGGCCACCCAGAACCCCATCAGTTCAACACCAAAGACATCAAAGTGGTCTATGTGCCCCCAGACAGTGTCTCTAATTCAGGCTTTAGATGAAGAGGGCATAAGGAACTTCAAGGCTCATTACAATGGTACTCCATGGAAAGGATGGTTAATGCTATGGAAGAGAACCCTGATAGAACATCATGAAAGACTGGAAGGATGACACCACTGGCACTGAAAGTGGCAAGACTGTTACAGAAAAAGCCATAGAAGCCATTGACCCCAAAACAATAAATTCCTTCTGGAGAAAACTATATCTGGATGTTGTATACAACTTCACAGAATTTATGACAGAGACAATCAAGGAAATCATAAAAGAGATCGTGGATATGGCGCAAAAAAAAAAAAAAAAAAGGTGGTGGAAGCAGGAGAGTAAAGATTTCAATATATGAATCTTGGAGAAATTCAAGATCTAACAGATATCACACCAGAGGAATTAACAGAAGATGACTTGATAGAGATGAGCACTTCTAAGGCCCGACCATGAGGCATAAGACATAGAAGACGTACAAGAAACAATGTCGTAAAACAAACTGCTATTAGACAATCTGGCAGAAGGTTTCCAATTATTCGAGACTGCTTTTAACTTCTTTTATGACATGGACCCTTTTATAATACAGGTGGTGAAATTAAAACAAACAATAGGACTGTTACTGTATAGATACCTTTTTAGAAAAGCAAAAAATGTCAGAAATTATGATGTAGTTCTGGAAAGTTATACCAGGTGTGTTTGCCTCTCCTGCCTCCCTTCCATCTCCTCCACTTCTTCTGCCTCTGCCACCCCTGAGAAAGCAAGACTGACTCCTCCTCTCCCTCCTCCTCATCGGCCTATTCAATGTGAAGACAATGAGGATGAAGACCTTAATGATGATCCACTTCCACTTAATGAATAAACATATTTTTATCTTCCTTACGATTTTCTTTTTTCTTCAGCTTACTTTATTGTAAGAATATAGTATATAATACATATACATAATACATGTTAATCAGCTGTTTATGTTATTGGCAAGTCTTCTGGTCAATAGTAGGCCACTAGTAGTTACATTTTGGGGGAGGCCAAAGTTATGTGCGTGTGCATGTGTTTGTGTGTGTTTCTGTGTTGGGGGTCAGTGCCCCTAACCCACCACCAATTGTTCAAGGATCAACTGCACTCACATCTGCTCTTTTTACAACTTGCATGGGATATTTTTTTCATTCTCTCACTTTTAACCCATTAGTGTCTTTGGACACAGATTAGAACCCAAGTCTCTTGTAGATAGTACTGTTCAATCACATTTGGTTTTATTTAATCCATTCTGCCAATCTCTGTCTATTGATTGAAGAATTTAAGCCATTTACATTTAAAGTAATTACCAAAAATGAAGGATCTACATCTATCATTGCGCTTTTGTTTTCTATGTCTTACAGCATTTTTGTCCCTCATTTCCTGAATTACAGTTCTTTTCTTTTTAGTACATTTTTGCTAGTAAAATCTTTTAATTCCCTTCTCATTTCGTTTTATGTATGTTCTCTATGGCTGTTTTGTTACATTTAACATCCTAAAGTCATAACACTATAAATTAAATTTATACTAGCTTAACTTCAATAACATACAAAAAACTCTGCTCCTACACAGCGCTGTCCCCACTTTTTAAGTTATTAATGTCAAAAAGTGACTTCTTTATACACTGTGTCCAGAGACACAAAACCTTTTTATGCATTAGTCTCTTAAATCATGTAAAAATCAAAAAGTGGAATTACCAACCAAAGTTACAGGAATACATCTTTGTATTATAACTCCCTGTGCATTTACCTTTATCAGATATCTTCATTTCTTTTATGGCATTAGTTTTTGTCTATTGTCCTTTCATTTCAACCTAAAGGACTCTTTTTAGCTTTCTTGCAGGGCAGGTCTACTGCTATCAAACTCCCTCAGCTTTTGTTTATCCAGGAATGTCTTAATTTCAGCCTCACTTTTGACGGAAAATTTTACCAAATACAGGATTGTTTGCTGACAGATTTTTTTTTCCCTTCAGCATTTTGAACATTTCAACCCACTGCCTTCTGGCCTCCGAGATCTGATAAGAAATCTGCTAATAACTTTGAGAATAGCTTGTATGTATGTATGTTATGTATAAGCTGCTTCTTTCTTGCTGCTCTAAAACTTTGTCTTTGGCCTTTGACAGTTTGATTATAATGTGCCTCAGCGTGGGCCTCTTTGATTTTATCTTAGTTGAAGTTTATTGTGTTTCTTCTAGGTTTATATTCATATATTTCAGCAAATTTTAAAATGTTTCACCAATTATTTCTCCAAATTATCTCTATGCTTTCTCTATCTGGCACTCCGAACAGTGCATATATTCATCCACTTGATGGTGTCCCACGTGTCTCTTAGGCTTTCTTCATTTTTTTTTTCAGACTTTTTTTCTGAGACGGAGTCTCGTTCTGTACCCCAGGCTGGAGTGCAGTGGCATGATCTTGGTTCACTGCAACCTCTGCCTCCTGGGTTCAAGCGATTCTCCTGCCTCAGCCTCCCAAATAGCTGGGATTACAGGCACATGCCACCACGTATGGCTAATTTTTGTATTTTTAGTAGAGACAGTTTTACCACATTGGCCAGGCTAGTCTCAAACTCCTAACCTCAGGTGATCTGCCCGCCTCAGCCTCCCAAAGTGCTGGGATTATAGTCATAAGCCACCGTGCCCAGCTTGTCTTTTTTATTTCTGTTCCTTAAATTTGATTTCAATGACCCTATCTTCAAATTCACTCATTCTTCTGCTTGCTCAAATATGCTTTTAAATCCCTCTAGCAAATTTGTTGTACTTTTCAGCTCCAGAATTTGTTTTCTCTATCTTTATTGATGTTTCCATTTTGTTTATAGTTTTCTTGACTTTGTCCACATTATCTTTTAGCTCTTTAAACATCTTTAAGACAGTGTTTTTAATTTGTCTTGTAAGCCCACAATCTGGTCTTTTTCAGGGACAGTTTCTTTTCTTTTTTGCTTTCAACTAGTCATACTTTCTTGTTTCTTTGTTCATCTTGTGATTTTTTTGTTGTTGTTGAAAACTGGACATCTGAAATTTATGGTGTGGTATCTCTGGAGATCAGATTCTCCCCATTACCCAAGGTTTGCTAGGCTTTTTGTTCTCATTCATTTATTTTTAAAAAATAGTTACAGGGTGTCTGCATATGAAAGATTAGCCTGAGATGTAAACTCAGGCTCTTCTGAGGTCACTTCTGAGCCTGGACCTTTTCCTGGGCATGCGTGGCAACTTTCTAAATTCCTCTGTATATGTGGTTGCTAAAGGTCCCAGTCCTTACGTTTCTGGTTCCGATAATGGAAAAAAAAAAAAAAAAAAGAGAGAGAGAGAGAAATGAAGGGGAAAAGCACGAAGTCTTTAAATCCTCAGGAATTCACTTCATCTAAAACGTGGGTGCTAGAAAGAACCATTTCACTTTCTCCACCCTAGGCTCTGGGAATGGCTCAGAAATTTTGCCAAGGAAGGGGGGATGAGGGGCAGGGGGGACACAATTCATTAAATCAAAAGAGCATCTCTCCAGTGAATAAAGGGGAAGGACTTGCAACAATGGCAATGAGTTACAATAGCTGCTCACCTCTGTGTTTACACTTCCGTGTCTGCACCTCCATGATCAGAAGGAGCAATCAGTGACTACAGCACAGTTCCCCAATATTTGCAGGACAGGGTCCTTAATGCCTATCCTGGCTTCAGCAAGCTGCTTCAGGAACACATTCAAAGCTGCTGGCACGGGTGATGGGTAGCCACTACCATGCTCAGAGCTAAAATTAACCACACGTAACCACAATTTGCCACACAAGCCTTCCTACAGGAAAAGCTTTTGAGGTCAGTATTGGAGGTTTGTTCTGACACAAGGGGGGCCTATTATTAGTTGTCTCTTTTGTTGGTTCACCTCTGGTAAACATGTGGCCTATGTTTAGCTTGGAATTCTCACTGAAGCTCTCAGCTTCTTCTTGTTTTTCATCAAAATCTCGTTTTTGAGTGCCCTTAGATTTGACCTTTCCTGTACACTCATTCAAATACGGTCAGTTCATTAGCAGAGCTTTTGACCTCTTGATTTTATGAATTGTTTTCCCCACTTGGTGAAATCTCTGAGCCATGCCCCAGAGGCTAAGGTAGAGAGAGTGGAATGATTATTTCTAGCACCCATGTTTTAGGAGAAGGGTGCTGGGTAGGGAGGGTAGGAGGGTGCTGGTCTTCTAGGCCTTCCTCTTCTGGCTTGGAACCTCCACACTACTGAGTCAAAGTAAGGGTAACTGGGCCCCTATATTCTCAGGACACCATGCCTGAGATAGAGCCTGTGTCATGTGAATGGGGTCTGGGTGGAAGGGAGTCCGGGATTTCTCCTCAGCTGTACTGACCTGCAATTTAGCCTCTTAAACAACCTGCAGGAGATGTATGAGAAATACTAGCAGCCTGCCCCTCCCATGTAGATGCCACTGCCCTCAAACGGGAGCTGGGAGGCAAGGGAGCTCTGTTTTCTTGGCTGCACCCACTTAGAGTTTGTCATATTGACCTGGGAGGAAGACGGGAGGGCACTGGTTGTGGTTCAAATACCACAGACTCTCACTGTTCCTAATGACTTTTAGTAGATTTTTCTTGAATAAGTAGTGCTTAGTTGCTGTATGCCCTAAGAAGCACTTCCAAAGACCTATATAATTTTCTTTTTTTTTTTTTTTTGCATGGATGAACCTTGATTTTTTAAAAAAATAGCACTTCAAATAAATTAAAAGGGACAATCATCAAGTGTTCAAATTGTGAAGGAATAGTTGAAAACTTAGAGAGACTCCAAGCTGCAGTCTTCTAACTTATTCTTTGTCCAATGGCAAAAACCCACACATCTCAATACTCCCACTCAATTTTTTCCCTACTGAGAGAAGGGAAGCAATTGCAAACAGGAGACCAGAGAGAGGAGAAAGCTGCATCTGATTGGAATAAACATTGCCACGTACTTGCTAATACAGGTTTCACTTTACAACCAAATGTATTCTTTCAAAAATAAAAAAGGGGAGAGGGAAGCTGCATGTTTTTAAAAATTGAAATTATTTAGGGATCAAACACTAACTCCAGTGTCTTTAATAGGCAACAGCATTTTTTTTCCTCCGAAGTCAAACACCATCCCCAGCTGAGCCTTTGTGCTACAAACTTTTTAGAAGATGTTACCTAAACTTTATTAAAAGAACAAGTTTAAATATAGACACTGGACTAGCCTAGTCTGTATTTTCTTTTATTTTTTATTTGTTATTTATTTATTTTTGAGACGGAGTGTCACTCTGTCGCCCAGGCTGGAGTGCAGTGGCGTGATCTCGACTCACTGCAAGCTCCGCCTCTCAGGTTCACGACATTCTCCTGCCTCAGCCTCCCAAGTAGCTGGGACTATAGGCGCCCACCACCAAGCCTGGCTAATTTTTTTGTGTTTTTAGTAGAGACGGGGTTTCACCATGTTAGCCAGGATGGTCTCAATCTCCTGACCTTGTGATCTGCCTTCCTTGGCCTCCCAAAGTGCTGGGATTACAGGCATGAGCCACCGTGCCCGGCCATCTAGTCTGTATTTTCAAGTCCACAATCTTCATCTGAAGCATTGCATCAGGAACCCCCGTGAGTCTGCCTGTTTTCAAGTTCACAGTACATGGAACCAGTTTTTCTTTTTAATTTTTCCTCACTCAGAGCAGCCATACACAGTGGCCATTGATGCTGGAACCTCATGCGGGGCCTTTTCCTATGAGGCCTGGCTGGAGCTGCCCATGGTTTCTCCTTAAAGAGAATCCATGCTGTCATGCTCAATGGATGGGAAAAAAGCAAGAAAATAAGCACCTGGTTCAGGTTTCATCAGATCCATTCAGATTCTCTACGTTCCAAACCTGCTGCTAAATGCTATTTGTCCACTTTGTGTGTGTTGAACAGTTTGTGGCCTTGGAGTCAGTCTCAATTCGAAGAACAGCTGTTGGACGCCCCAAAGGTTGATGCAATAGCAGCCCCAGCAGGACTACTCACAGAGACCAATTTTCAGATATGATGCAGCAAGTAGGGGGTCACAGGCCAGTTGCTGGGCATCAATGCAGTCCTCCTTTCGGTAGGCCAAACATCGTCGAATAAACGCCTTTGCTTCAGGTGTTACTACTCATTTTGGTGGGAACTGCACTTCAGCAGCTTTAAGAATAGTATTCTCTTGTAGGATGTCTTGCTGAGACTGGTTATAGCCAAAAGGCTTCCCTCCAGAAAGACACTAATAGAAGATCACACCCACCGACCACACAACAACTTTATTTGAGCTCTGTGGTGGTTCTTTCTCAACCACAAAACTCTGGTGGTAAATTGCAATAAGTACCAGCACCTTGTGATGTCAGCTCCATGCCACCCACTGAATTGTAGCTATCATCATCCATGATCTTCGAAAGACCAAGCTCTGTAATTTTTCTCTCTCCACACACTGTACCATTTACTAAAAGAATATTCCCTGGTTTGAGGTCATAGTGTATGATGGGAGGTTTTATTTTATTTAAGTACTTTAAAGCATTCACAATCTGCATGATAATGGACCAAGACTCTTTCTCTGACATTAATTTGTGCTGTTTCAGATAGAAGTTTAGATCATTTCCCTCACAGTATTCTAACACTGTACAAAATGAGTCAGTATCCAGTGAAGAGTAATCACACAGCTTAATTATTCTGGGATGATCCAGTTCTTTATGAATCCAGTATTCCCTACATGCATGCTTGTGGTAATTCTCCTTTTTCTCATCTCTCCAGTTTTTATTTAACTGGTGAATTTTCACAGCTACGTACCTTTGCTCTGTTAGTTTAAATGCCTTGTAAACTTCACTGAAACCTCGTCTACCCAAAAGTTGTAACAACAAATATCTGTCATTTAGCGTTGGATGATCTTTAAATTGTGAGTTATGTTCATTATGTATCCTTTTTAGTTCCCTGATACATAGATTTCTAACCTTTTCTAGCCTTTCCAGCTCTGCCTGGATCTCTGCTTCCTCCTTTTTAAGATGACCTAACCGGAGTTTGAAGATTTCTTCTTGTTCATGGTATTCTGCTAATGTTAACGTTTCATTTTCAGCTCCATTGGTCTTGCTTTTCCACTGTTTCTGCTCACTGGTTGCAGGAGGGTCCTGACCCATGGCAGGAGGTTTCCGCTTTGCTAACATTTTCCATTGTCTATCTCTTCCCTCTGTGAATTTATCCTTTTCTGATGCTTGATAAGATTCTGAAAAGCACAACCATCTGCCCACTGTCCAGTAAACGAGGCCCCATGTCGGACAGTAGTAAAGTGGCCCAATCTCAAGCGGTCTTGCATGCTCTTATCTCTACATGCCATCTTCTCTTTTTGACTTTTCTATGAGGACTTTCTTGCTCATTGTCACACATCTATTTAATCATCCTTGTATCTCTATAGCATCTTTTGCTGTTCATCAATCTGCTGTGTCAAATCACAGTTGGCTCTTAATAAATTATCTATTCTTCCCTCCTTCTTAAGTCAGAATTCTTACTGTTTTCTAGTGCAGATATTTTTTCTATTGTGAGGTCAGACTGGGTCTGTCTGTGCCAGATGGAGATCTGTTTTTGGGAGCTGCAGGAATGCTCTGTGTTGCTAGATCCCATAGATGAGGGACTGTTTTGCTGAGCTGAAACAGAAGTGAAGCAGAGGCCAGCTCCCCTCTGCTCCTCCGTCGCCTCCTTTGCAGAGCTGCCATCTAAACCACAGAGGGGCTGTTCTACTTCTCACAGTAAGGGATTGGATAAGGAATGTTGCGGTGAGGATCGTGCAACTGGTGGAACACCTCTGCCAGGGCTGGTTCCTGGCCCGCTTCGCCCAGCAAACTCAAAGTAATCACTAATTTTATGTCCCCCAGCAGTGCCTTTCCCTTGGCTAGTTCCATGTGGTTCAGTTTTTCTTTTCCACTTTCGCTGGTCATTCTGCTTTTTCTCGGGAGTCTCTACTTCTTTATCACTCGAGGATCCCACGCTGCACAAGCTCTGGTTGGAAGACTCACTATTAAGTGGTCCCTTTGTTAAATCTGATGTACTCTCCTTCATTTTGCCTTTTGTTTCCTGATTCTCCAACTCTTGAATATTTCCCATTCTGTTTTGCAATGTATTTATTTCTTCTTGCATATTTATTGTTTTTTCATCTTCTTTTCTAGTTTTCCTTACTAACACCTACTCTAGTAAACCTGGCCTCCAATAGTTCCTGCCATCGTGGGTCCAGGCTATGCAATTCTTCCATCATTTCTGGCTGGCAGAGCGTCTCCCGGGACTAAAGGTGCTCTGGGATCCCAAAGACCTATATAATTTTAATCAGTTATGCTCACTTCACTGAGAAGTAGGTCTACAGAGGTCCTTATGCTGCCATTGTGGAAGTCATGGTAACTTTTTATATTTATTGCCCCACTAGAAAATAAGTTCTATAAAAGCACAGAGTTTTGTCTGTTTCATTTAGAAATAACTCCTAAGCAACTATAAAAATGACTTATACCTATTGGTTGGATGAATATATTTAGGATTTCCTTGGTTCTTATTTAACTCTCAGAATAACCCCACAAAGTAGGTACTACTGCCATTCGCATTTAGAGAGGAAGAAACTGAGGTTTTCAGTAGTTAAATTACCTGTCCAGTCACATATTTGTTAAGTGTGGTGGATGTATATGCAGGCCTCACTGACTCCAAAGTCCATGCTCTTGAACAGTGTGCTTTACTATGGATCGCTCACACCCCTCAGTCCAGCTCTCACCCCTCAGTCCAGCTCTTACTAGACGGCCTTTAACAACTCTTCAATCACATTCAAGAGCCTCACTCCGCAGTACAGACAGCTGCAGAGGGTCAGTTCTTCTGGAATTAAGGCCTGCACATTTTACTGAACATACCTGGCCACTTACACAGGGAGCTTTCCTCAAAGAAAGCAACAAAGGCAACCACAGCCAACACACTGCTCAGTCCCAGTCCCTACCCTTACTCCCTCTTCAACCCTGACCCTGGAGCACAGCCTATCCTCAAAGGCCTTTACCTACATCCAGGACAGGCTTGAAAACACAAGACGCTAATGGATTCCAATAACAGTCATTTGGAGTTTTGGATCCCACCTACTATAAGCTAATCTCACCTTCTTTTCTCTGTAACTACCAAATACCACTGAACTCCCCTCAAACCAATTCCAATTCCAAAGTGCACAAACTTCCTCTCCAGTTCTCTGCCCAGAACCAGTTCTCCAAAGGATAAAGGCTAAAGACTGGAGCCTCAGTAATCAGCTCCCTCAGAGGCTGGAGACAACATAAGCCCCACATAAGGGGCTATGCCTTCCCCTCCCGGTGTCGTCAGAGGCCCAACTCACCACATTGCTGAATTTAGTGTCCCATGAGCCACTGTAGACACTCGGTAGCAATCATTCCAAAAGTTGTAATAAGTTGGTGCTGCTCAAATTAATCTCTCTCTGGAGGCCTTGCCCCTTCACAATCACAAAGGACATGGTCTGGAGTGGTCTTAAATAACAGCCTGTGTCTACATAGAAAGCTACCCAAACTGCCTATCAATTTCACTTGTGAACACAGAAAAAAACATTTAAATAAAGCTGAGAATGAGAACAACAATTAAAGTGTTATCTCCATGACTGTTTTTTTTCCCAGGTTGCAAAATACATCAACTTGGAAAAATTACATATATATTAAACAAAAATGAAAAAAAATTCAGAAAACAATCTAAAAGAAATGACTCATTCTCTCAGTTCATTTGAAGTGCAAAGTCTGACATTTTTAGAAAGGGCGTGATGCTTTGTGATAATCTCTTCACTGAACTGTGTACCATGAGAATCTTCAGTGGTAAATATATATTTATTAAATACATATTAATAAAATGTCTCTGTTATATTCATTATAATAATATAGCCAAGATCCGGGGTGTCCAATCTTGATCAGGGGTGTCCAATCTTTTGTCTTCCGTGGGCCACAATGGAAGGAAGAAATGTCTTTGGCCACATATAAAATACATTAACACTAACTAACGATAGGTGATGAGCTAAAAAAAAATAAAAATAACACAAAAAAAGCTCACAATGTTTTAAGAAAATTTACAAATTTGTGTTGGGCTGCATTCAAAGTCATCCTGGGCAACATGCAGCCCATGGGCCACAGGTTAGACAAGCCTGATCAAGATGTTTACACGTTCTAAAAAATATCTAGAATTAAATAAATGTGCGGTCTATGTGAAGGAAACTATAAAACTTGGTCAAGATGTTTACATGTTCTAAAAAACACACAGAATTAAATGTGTAGGCTATGTGAAGGAAACTATAAAAGTTTATTGGATGACAGCTTAAAAAATGCAAATAGTGGCTGGGCACGGTGGCTCACACCTGTAATCCCAGCACTTGGGAGGCTGAGGTGGGCCAATCACGAGGTCAAGGGATCAAGACCATCCTGGCCAACATGGTAAAGCCCTGTCTCTACTAAAAACACAAAAATTAGCTGGTCATGGTGGCACGTGCCTGTAGTCCCAGCTGCTCGGGAGGCTGAGGCAGAAGAATTGCTTGAACCTGGGAGGCAGAGGTTGCAGTGATCCAAGATTGCGCCACTGCACTCTAGCCTGGTGACACAGCGAGACTCCGTCTCCAAAAAAAAAAAAAAAAAAAAGCAAATAACAGGAACCAATCATTTTTTTAACAAAAAAATGAAGGATATTATGTCACAACATTCCAACAAATTCTCAACGTTCTGTATTTTCAAATCTTTTGTACTGGTGCTAGGACAATGTAAATTTTGTGTGAAATAATGAGGGGGGTCAAGAATTTTGTGAAGATACAGACTAAAGCTTGACTAGAGATGTGTCTTTATTTATTTATTTATTTATTGGTTGTTTTTTGAGACAGAGTCTCGCTCTGTCACCCAGGCTGGAGTGCAGTGGCACGATCTCGGCTCACTGCAACCTCCGTCTCCTGGGTTCAAGTGATTCTTGTGTCTTAGCCTCCTCAGTACCTAGGACTACAGGCACATGCCACCATGCCTGGCTAATTTTTGTATTTTTAGTAGAGAGAAGGTTTCACCATGTTGGCCAGGCTGGTCTTGAGCTCCTGACCTAAGGTGATCCACCCACCTCGGCCTCCCAAATTGCTAGGATTACAGACGTGAGCCACCATACCAGGGCAAAGATGCATCTTTAATGGCTAGAATAAACTAAGTATTTTAGAGTCTGAAAAAAAATATGTAAAAGCCTAAGACGATGTAAGAATTCAGTATATGATAATGGTGGCTATGTCAGTTTTCCAGAAAAATGGAACCAGTAAGAAGATGTATATATAGAAAGAGCTTTATGATAAGGAATTGGCTCACCTGATTATGGAGGCTAGCAAGTCCCAAGATCTGCAGGTTGAGTTAGCAAACTTGAGGCCCAGGAGGACTGAGAGTGTTATTCCAGTCTGAAGGCTCAAGACCCAGGAAAAGCTAATGTTTCAACTGAGTCTAAAGCCAGGAAAAAGCTGATATCCAGTTTGAAGGTCACTGGTAGGAATTCTTACTCATGAGTGGTGGCATTTTTGTTCTATTCAGGCCTTCAATCAATTGGATGGTCCCACCCACTCTCATCTGCTTTACTTAGTCTACTGATTTAAATGTTAATCTCATCCAATACCCCCTCACAGATATACTCAGAAAAATGTTAGACCAAGCATCTGGGCACCCCATGACCCAGTCAAGTTGACATATAAAATTAACCATCACAATGACATTTCAAAGTAGAGAGAAATAGGCCTATTTAATAAATGGTGTTGGGGTAAGTGGTTCTCTCTGTAGATCACATGGTACGTGTAAATGTTTACCTCACATAATAAATATACTTCACATGGAAATATAAAATGTAAACTACCAAAGCATTTAAAAATTATAATGAGCATTTATAATCTTAATGTTAAGACTGCATACCAATTGCAGAGGCAAAAAATTATTTTAAAGTTTTTTTGTTTTTTTTTTTTTGAGACAGAGTCTCCCTCTGTAGCCCAGGCTGGAGTGCAGATCTTGGCTCACCGCAAGCTCCACTTCCCCAGTTCACACCATTCTCCTGCCTCAGCCTCCTGAGTAGCTGGGACTATAGGTGCCCACCACCATGCTCAGCTAATTTTTTTTTTTTTTTTTTTTTTTAGTAGAGACGGGGTTTCACCATGTTAGCCAGGATGGTCTCGATCTCCTGACCTCGTGATCTGCTCGCCTTGGCCTCCCAAAGTGCTGGGATTACAGGTGTGAGCCACCACACCCAGCCAAAATTACTTAAAAGCTTGAAGTAATTTGAAAACTTAAAAAAAAAATTCCCATAGACAAATGTTAAAGTATACCTCCCAGAAATGAGAAAGACTATCCTGTTGATATGTTGTTCATAAAGTGAAAAAAGCAAGTTTCCATTGTTCCTGTAAAAAGGTAAACTATGTACTTAGATTTGTAAGAGCACATAAACCAAGAAAATATCTTAATAATCTTCCATGACTAGCTATTATAAAATGATGAGCACCTCAATTAAAGTGAGCCTAGTGATATAAGCCAACATTAAGAAAGTGAGGGTTAATCAATATTTTTAAATTGTTCAATGTCTGTAGAAAATTTAGAAACTAAAATGTTTAAGAAATATTTTATCATGTCATATTAGTAAGTTTGGAATTTTTTTAACAAAAAAAAAGAACAGCACCCACTGTGACAATGGTGGGCCCACATTTCCAAATTTTTTCTTTTGTTTTTGAGACAGGCACTTACTCTGTCTCCTAGGCTAGAGTGCAGTGACAGAATCACAGCTCACTGCAGCCTAAACTTCCCAGGCTTAGGTGATTCTCCCATCTCAGCCTCCAAAGTTAACTGAAATTATGAGTGTGCACCACCACACCCGGCTAATTTTTTGTATTTTCTGTAGAGACAGGGTGTCACCATATTGCCAAGGCTGGTCTTGAACTCCCAGGCTCAAGCATTCTTCCCAACTTGGCCTCCCAAAGTGCTGGGATTAGAGGCATGAGCCACCCCACCCAGCCGTCACATTTCCAAACTTTGAATGGGAATGAAATCCATACAGACCTCCTGGAGTCAGTTTCATTAGAACTGAAAATAAACTCACCCCTATTATCCAGAGAGTAGACTCTGAGAAATTAATTTGAAGATGACAACTTGGTTGCCCTGTGTCTGCAGGTAAAAAAAAAAAAAAAAAAAAGGGGAGAGAGAGAGAAAACTTGGACAAGTGTAGAAAGGTACATGCTCAAAGGTGTTCCTCCATAATGTTCATTTGTAAGAGTAAAAATATGGGAAGCTACCTAAAAGTGAGCCATTGATAAGGTGTAGATAAAATATTGTTGATCCATCAGAGAAATTTTAAGTAGTTGTAAAAATGATCAGGTAAGGGTAGAAAAACTAACATGGAAAACTGTTAATCGTGTACTATAAATGAGTTCACCATATATATTGTATTTCCATTGTGTAAGTGTGTGTGTGTATCCTAAAAGGACACTGAAATATAAGAAGTAAAATAAACCAAAAGTCCCTGACAAAACTATCACAACACACAGATAACAGAAAGTACTATTTTCCCCACTAATTTTCTCATATAAATAAGTGGAAAAACACATTTTCAGAGAGTGTAACCCTATGACTTCTGTGGTAAAGTCATGTCAGTGATTTTAATGTCTATTTTCTGAGTATTATTTCCTCATCATTACCTACTAAACTAACTCCATGTTGTTTCATGGTTAAAGTTTTTCACAGCCTTTGATAGCACCTGACTGTTCTTCTAAAGTTATTGACGTTCAGGTACGTTTTTCATCACTACCACTAACATTACCAGTTTCAAAACTTAGGTAACATTTCTATAGGAACTTTAAAATATTTTTAACTGTAATAACGTAACAATAATATCTGTACAAATCACCATATCATCTGAGAAAACTAAAAACCATACATAATAGTAGTATCAATTCATCTACAGTTAATTTCCTGTGGATGAGCTGATACTACTATTTATTTCTCTTTAGAAGCAATTAAAAATACAACTTAAAACTCTCCGGCCATGCCTGGATCTAATTCCACGCAACAAATCTCTTATGATTTTGTATGTATTCTAGCATTTGATTAATATTCTGACCATATTTCTTGATTTGTAATACTCAAATGCCCATAAAACTCCAGTGTATTAAAAATTCTCTACAGGCACATATATATTGGTTACAGTGCGTGGAAAAAGGCCCAGACAGAACTAAAAACCAAGTTACTTTAGGGAAGTGAACCAGTATGTGGGTGAGGTGGGTTGAAGATAACTCATCTGTCAAATGCCAAAGAAGATTTATTCTTCCAGAAATGGCAGCTGGTGCAGACATCAGCATAGGGGAATCTAGGCCTGAGAAAGCTAAGGAAGTCCCACTATGTCATGGGCACCAGTCATAGCTGCCAAGCTTCTCCAAGTTCATTTTCTGTTTTAAGGGATGTTATCAGAGATCCACAAGAATAGGGCAAGCCTTTACTAGGGGTCTGAGTTGAAGAAATTCTGAACTCTTCTTTTCTGAGGTCTTGAGCTTCCTTTAGGGGATCAGTAAAGGGATAATTTTTGGCTGTTACTGAAAGCAAGCTTACGGGTAAGGCCCACTTTTGTAGAGAGGATAACTACCCCATTCTGTAGACAAAGAAACCAATAACAAAGAGTATTTGGCCATACCAAAGTATGGACTCCAAGCATGGGATAGCTTCATATTAGTCATCAGTTCTCACCTACCAAAGTATCTGAGACCTTGCTCTTCATAAGTGCTCTCTAGGAGAGACACTGGTTCTTTGTTGTCTGAAAGAGAAGCCTGGGAATGCAAGATCTGAGAAGAGTGGTAGGTTGGGAAAAGGGAGTTGGAGTTCCTCAGATAAAGGGAGGAGGCTGGGTGTGCAGTGTTCAGTCACTGGGCGACAGATGAAGACTCAGTAGAAAAATAGGAATAGGAATAGGTAAGTCTTCCTCAGAAAAGGAGAGATATGACAAAAGGATCCAGGGCAGTCACAGCCACAGTCTCTGGTTGCCAGAAGCAAATAGGGGTAGGGGTTGAAGGCATCAAGGATACCCAAGGGCTGAACCCTCCCAGAGGCAATAGTTCCACATTTCCCTGCTAAATACAGGTAGGGTGTGAAGTGACAGGGCCCACTAGACCAGAGGAGGGTAATTTCAAGACAGAAAGTAGGCCCAGTTCCAAAAACAGGCTCTTAGGAGTTTATCAGAAAACTACTTCCAGGCACTGGGAGTGATTAGTCATTTCAGAAACCACAGATCTATGACCGAGCAATTCTCATCCTGGTTTAAACATGAGTGCACTGGGGGATAAACTGTTCATTGTGAGATCAGTTTAGCGTATGGGAAAAAGTATTTCTTTTAATAGAATGCAGTATAAGAGAAAATATCAAAGTACATTACAGGTAATTAGGGTAAGGGTCTCACGAAACAGAATCTTTTGCTGGTTTACATGCATGTGTTAGATACACACATGTGAACACACACTCTTCTTCGAGATATTATCCACATCACTCCTCCCTCAATGTAGCCTGCTCAGTGAGGTCTTTTCCTCTCCATCCTATCTAAAATCAAACCTTGTATCTGACAACTTTTCCTATTTTGATTTTTCTTTATGGAGCTTATCATAGCCATCTTCTTCTCTTTTTTCATTTTTGTGTTGTGGACTGACTTTCAATAGATTACAGACTTTCAATAGATTACTGACTTTCAATAGATTACAGAGCAAATCTACTTTCTCAATATGACTGCTGGAAGCAATAAGGACACAAACTCTCTGGTCTACAGTGACCCCCCAATAAAAATATTCTAGGAGGGCTTGTCACTGGCCTATTTTACAACAAACTATCATTTCTGGATCAATACAAACGTGGAGGACATGAAGACACAGTACTCTGCAGAGCCAGGATTGGGGTAAATGCCACCCCGTGATCACAATGATAGGTTCTAATACTAGAAGAATGCAGAAAAGTTGCATTGAGCAGTCAAAAGCAATAGTCATAACACATATTTAAGTACATAATAAAAATGTATCAAACTAACACAAGAAAGGGTGAATTAATCAAACAGTGTGGAGACAACTGGCTATTTATTTGGAAGAATACAGAGCTGCTTACCTTACACCACCTACAATAAGAAACACCACAGGGACGTATGAATAATGTAATTTAATATAATGTCTGCTTCACACATGTTGAAGGAGAGACATACCTGTGTAGTTCCAAAGGGAGTTTACTTATGCCAATAGGAAAGCAGAACCAACAGAAACACTTGACTTGCAACTAGTAGAGTAACTTTATTTCTAACACTGAGCCGTCTACATAGGAATTTACAGAAATGAAAAACACTGTGCTGCTTATTCTCCATTTCTCTCCCCAGATTCTCTCTCCACCCTTCTCTGTGCCCTCCTGGGCTCTCCAGCAGATGTATCTGGTTGGTTTCTCCAAAGACAGGCACCAGCAATTTGGCACCACAGTTCTGGTAGTAATGATGTCTCTTATAAGGTGGCCCCTTCTCCATGACAGCAGTTCTTACTGGGCCCTGGTAACACTGTTTCCATCCTTGCCCTTCAAGGCTCAGAATGGCAATGGCTTCCTGCTGATACAAGTCTCTGGGTGTTTCATTGTCCCTTGTTTCTGGCCCACACCACTGTAATCAGTCTGCCATTAAAATGTTTTTAGTTGGAGAATTCTGTTTTCCACCAGAAAGAACCATGGCTGATACAAACAGCCATCCCTATATTAACTTGTGAAAAGAAATAATTCTTCCCCCTAATTACCATATAGAACATTAACACTTAGAAAAATATTCCTCTGTGTCAGCTGGAATGCCTTCAGCTCTAAGTATCAGACAGCCCTAAGACCAAATAAAAAACAGTTATTGAGGGTTATACAAAGTCCCAGTAGAGAACAGGTATAGAGAGCAGAGTAGCTCGGCAACGTCACCTCTGAGCTGGCTTTTCCCACCTTGTGCACTGTTATCTTCAGACTACTGCCCTTCAGAGATAAAAACGATAAGCCAATACCATGTTACAGACATGAAAAAGCCCAGCAGAAAGAGTCTCTTCTCATGTCATGACAATGTTGTATCAAGGAGATCTTTCCCAGAAGTACTACACAATACTTCCCAAACATCTCATTGCTCCCAAGTTCACCCCAACAAAATCATTAAAATGGAACTTCCATGATTAGCTTTGACTAATCTGGACTTACCACCTAAGTCATCTGGGAGAAGGATGCACAAAAATGTAAAATTTAGCTCAGCAAGGATAAAGTAGGGAATGGCCATCACGTGGGCAGTGTCTCTTAGAACTGCTGACCAATGTGTTCCAAGGGGGCAAAAGAAACAACAGGACAAGGGAGGCAGAGATACTCTAAAATACTAATACGCAGAACTAGTGTTACATAGACCATGACTAAACAGATACACAATGAAATATCAAGTGTATGAAAGGAGCCTTTCATTACATACCGCCACTTTTTAAGGAGTGCAGTATTACTGCTTGTTAACCTTTGCATAATTTATGTAAAAACCATTCTTATTAACAGCATTTACATTACAGAATGACCCAGAGGTAGCTGAAAAACCTCAGAAAAGTACTGTTTAACTTCTTTACTGAAGTGATAGTTCAATAATGGCCATATTCATGCATATATGCCAGGAAACAGTCAGAGGAAAGGTACGTGATATAGTTCTTTGTGAAATAATATTTCACTAAAAACATATACTGGCCAACCTACAAAGAGACTCCGGTAGTATTTAGAGTAGGACGGATTCAGAGGTAGTTAAAAACCTCACGGAAATATTTTTGGCTTCTTTCTTGCAGACGCAGTTCAGCTGTAAATGGCCATAGCCATTTATTTATGTCAGGAAATAGAAGGGGTATGTGGTTTGTATTGCCAAATACGTTTTCATATATACACAGTGATGTGCTGTAAATATTTGACAGCAGGTTCTCTGAGAAAATTAAAACCCTGATTTATAGTTTGTCGACTTCCATGGTGTAAACACTCCCACTAAGTCCAAGCTACCAAGACAGCACTGAATGTGGAGCTGGGAAGAGACAGATGTGCAGTGCACACTATTTATTATACACTATTTTCATCATACAGATTAAATAAGTAAAACAGCAAAGGTAATAGTGAAATGTAGCAAAATAATTAGGAAGTGATGAGTGCTGAGTATTTATTACCTTTGTTTTTAATTTAACTGTTAAGTTTACATATTTTAAATAATGACTGTTTTTAATAACTGGCTCACAAAATTCCTTAAAATTTAACAATCAGAACTTTTAAGTCAGTATGAGGTTATATGAGCACATCACTATATTTAAGTATGTGTGTAGAAATATATTTACATATACACACAAACATATGTACATACACATATATAATTATGTCAACCTATAAAGACACCAACGGTATTTAGTGTAGAAAATATTAACACATACCATAGTAGTTACTCAATTAAGGGTACGTATTTTCTCCTTATGATCATGTTGAGTTCCAACATACAAATCAAGCATACTCAAATTTATTATATTTGCATACTCACATAAGGTTTACAAACATCGGGGACTCTTCACATATATGTTTAATGCTGCTGTCATTCAACTTTTATAAGCTTCAGATTCCACTGTGAATATGGGTATAAATGAATATTGTCCATTATATTTACAATAAAATTTTGGTATCACGTCTGGAATATAACACTAAACAACATAAATTCCAGATAAATATTTTCACCATATTACTTAGATGAATAGAATTCCCCTCAGTACAAATTTTCTAATGAAGTTTTAATTTTTCTTGAAAGCTTTTACATATTCAAACAAGAAGTCATTTTCTACAAATTTCTGACATTCTTTGGCTTTCTCTGATCTCCTTTTTTGAAACTGTATAACCAATTTCACAAGTGTACAAAGGCTTCTAACATTCAGGATGTTGAAAGAGCTTTTACCCTCATGTGAATTCTCTGATGTTTGGTGAGCACTGACCTCTGACTAAAGGTCTTCCCACATGCATTACACTCATACGGCTTTTCCCCTGTGTGAGTCCTCTGATGTTTAGTGAGAGCTGATTTTTCACAGAAGGTTTTCCCACATTCATTACACTTATATGGTTTCTCCCCAGTGTGAGTTCTTTGATGTACAATGAGGTTTGACTTCACACAGAAGGATTTTCCACATTCATTACATATAAAGGGTTTCTCCCCTGTGTGTGTTCTCTGATGGACAGTGAGGGCTGATCTGTGGCAGAAGGATTTCCCACATGCATTACATTCATAGGGCTTCTCCCCTGTGTGTGTTCTCTGATGTTCAGTGAGGTTTGACTTCACGCAGAATGTTTTTCCACATTGCTTACATTCATAGGGTTTTTCTCCTGTATGTGTTCGCTGATGGTTGGTCAGGTGTGGTTTCTGGCAAAAGGCTTTCCCACATTCAGTACATTCATAGGGCTTCTCTCCTGTGTGTGTTCTCTGATGTTGAGTGAGGTTTGACTTCTCCCAGAAGGTTTTCCCACATTCACCACATTCAAAGGTTTTTTCTCCTGTGTGAGCTCTCCGAAGCTGGGTAAGATGTGACTTCTTGCTGAAATTACTCCCATTTTCATTGTAATCATAAGACTTTCCCCCCATGTGTACTATCTGATGTTTTAAGACAGTTGACTTTTCCCAGGTTTTGTCACTCACTTTATATTCACGGAGAATCTTTCTTGTGTAAGCTCCCTGATGGATAATGAAAGCTGAATTGTCACAGAAGATTTCCCCATATTCATTATATTCGTAAGGATTGTCCTTTGTAAGAGCTCTCTGATGTCCAAACCTTAAATTCATGCAGAAGGACTTCCCGCAAATACTGCATCCATACGGCTCCATTTCCAAATGAGGTCTTTGAGATATATTGAGCTTTAAACTTTCAATGAAGGTTCTTCCACATTCGTTATATTTACAGACTGTCTCTCCTATCTGAGATCTCTTATTTGTAAAAAATGCTGCCTCATCATGGAAGCCTTGTCCATTTTTGCTATACTCAAAAGATTGGCCAAAACTTGGCTGACTGAGATCCTGGTGATAATTAATGGCATTCCTTTTTTGATCATATTTATAAGACTTCTCTCCAATAGGGATTTTCTCATGCCTAATATCAAGGAGCAATTTCTCACATACATTAAACTCATCAGGCTTCTTTCTGGAACAGTTCTTTTTACTAATAATTAAGCCCGAAATATTTTTCAAACTCATTTCACATGAGTCACATATTTTATAGGGATAATTTCTTAAAGAAACAGGGTCTGTGCCCAAATTGAAAGTTTTGCTTCCTCTGTCTCCATTTTCTACACTTACTGTTTTGTTGTTGTGGAATAGAAGCTCCCAAAAATGGTCATCTTCATTTTCCTGGCTGCTCTCTAACATGTCATCAACTTTCCATTTCCTTTCTAGAAATGAGAAAAATAACCACATCTTATGAACCTTAATACATTTCTGATGGAATCAGACTCTTACACAAATGCCCTATCATACAGTCAATTCTTTTGTTTTAAATTCAGTTTCCTGGTGTGAACTGAGTTCAAGTGTACATTTTCTTTACCCTCCAAGGTTTAGGTGGAAAACATAAAACATGCTTCAGTGGAAACAGGGAGAGGAAATTGGCAATGATATTTAACACTTTATAAATATAACCTTCAAAACTGAAAAGAAAAGGTGAAATAAAATTCACAGCACAGGGAACCAGAGTTGCTGATTCACAAACAGAAAAACTTGGAGAAAATGGGGTGAACCTAACAGAGACAGTGAACACTGAATAAAGTGATGGTGAAGATTAGCAGACAAGGGGTTTCAGAGGATGCATTAGGTTTGGTGGAGACAAAACAGAGCTTGGTCCTAATCTCCTCACACAGTTTGCTGGGGTGGAATTCCCACCAGAGTACACGCTTCTTTCTATCTTTGAATCAGCAAGAAAACTAACTTTCTGAAAACACCAACTTCCTTGGGTTCAAAAGAATAGTCCTATATAGCCCAAGATCCAGTGTTTTAAGTTTTATTGAGAAGAAATAATTTTTTTTAATGCTGTAGGAAAAGCATACTAGGGAAGGTGAAATAAACTCAAGACATGATAAACAGGAGATGGAGATATTCTGAGAGCTGTTCTTTCAAAGAGCAGGAAATGCACAGAGAATGAGTTCAAGGGAGTTGTTTTTTTAAAAAGGAAATAGAGTGGTAGTGAGAAACATAAGAATTAGTTTTGGCAGAGGTAAAGCATGGTTTACACCCTCATCTTCTCAACATCATGCAAATCTATTAAAAATATTTCTGTGCAGTTTGGCTAGAGATTAGACTCTCAGAAATTGCTCATCCCTAATAACATACCTTCCACTCAACTAGAAACATTTTATCCTTATCTCTCCTTAGATCCTGGATATCCCTCAGTGAACTGCTACTTTAACTTAAAAACAAAAACTAATAATAATAGCAAAAATCTCTATAACATCTCTACCATTTTAAGGCTCCACTTGCTCCATCCTTTAGAAGTTACTGTCTATATAATTCATTGTAACATAAAATAAATCCCTTGCTCAATGCTATCGCCTCTATTGTGACCAGAGTCCAGATCTTGGCAGGTGTTACTATAATGTAACTGTACATTATTCTTATAAAGCAACGTGCACTGAATTATTTCCAACCTGTACCTGATCAACTATAATACACGAAGACAAAATATGGGAATATGTATTTAGGAAGAGTATCATAGAATACTTTCAGAATGTATGAAAATGAATGCTCTCTCCTAAATCTGGCTATACAGATAATCAACAAAGTAATTATCAAAATACCCAAGTTAGTAAGAGAGCCCCTTCTCTTTTGGAGAACAAAAATCTCAATACAGAAAGAAACCCTAAGCAACCCTAAGCCATATGAACAGGTCTAAGTTTTTGGCATACAGCCACTGGTGAGTTAATGTCATAAAATCTGGGCTATCTAAGTTCCAGCAAAAAATTAAGTTCTAACTTAAAACAAGTGAAATAATAACAAGCCATTACTATTCAATGTCTAAACACTTTACAAACACAGTATGAATTACTTGAAAAAAGGCAAAGCAAACAAGAACGGAAGTTTTTCAGTAAATGAGAAAACATTTGCAAATAAAATTTAAGATATAGAATAGGATGGGATTTGACATAAATTTTAGGGAGCAGAAACAAAGAAATTTAAGACAGGTAGCAAAGGACTACACTATTATAGTCATTGAAAGGGAAATTTACTGAGCAGCTCCCTTGTTGCGATCTATTGAAAGTCAGTCCTTGACACAAAGGTTTAATATTAAAAAAAGAAAAGAAAAGAAAGGGAAATGTAATATATTAATAAGCAGCAACTTTAGGTTTGTTAAGCTAAAGGAAGATAAATTGAATAATTTAAGCTAAAAAAAAAGAGAAAAGAACCAACTAGGAATTAGAAATTAGACAACTAACAATGAGACTGAGTCAGGAATGAGAGAACACATAGTTTTACTTTTGAGTTATATCAGTGAAAAGTGAGAATATAAAGGTATGTAGAAGATAGCTTTAAATGAAAAATAACAATAGGAACAAAGAGACCGGTAGGAGATATTAACAGGTTTATTAGTACGGTGATGCCATGGTTGCCATTCAAGATAGCAGTAAGATGGAAGAATGTACCTCATTTGACTACAGGAAACCAGGCTTTCTGGTTTTTGTGTAGCTCAGATTGTTATTCCTCAATATCCTCTAAGGGATGAATTTAATACTTACTAAAAGCATTATTGTCCCAGGACTACTCTCACCTACATACAATCACACTCTAGAAAAGGGGTTGGCATATAACTGCACGGCAATGGCCCTTGAGCTAAGAATGTTTTTTAAGTTTTTAAAGGGAAAAAGCTGGATGAGGCAGTAGAGAAGAGGGAAGAGGAAAAGAGGACAGAGAAAGAGCAAGAGGAGAATGAGAAGGAATAAGGAAAAGAAAGACGATGAGGAGGAGCAGCTGCAACCACGATCATATGTGGCCTGCCAAGCCTCAAACATTTACTATCTGGTCATTTACAAAAAAAGTCTGTTGACTTCTGCTCTTGAAGATCTCATTCTGCCTCATTCCTTTAACATCATCTAAAGCTGATGCCTTTCAAATTGATACTTCTAGTTCTGACCTCAACCACGTATTTACACATATCCAATCTCTTAGTCAAAAACAGACTCGATTCTTAGAGTTATCTCCAACTTCTGGTGTTCAAAATTAAATCTGTGATAACTCCCTTATATGTCTCCTCTCTAATTTTTCTGTCTCTGTAAATGATAACCTAATTTATCTAGCTGCTTCAGACAAATTATTGGGGTCACACTTGATTCTCCTTTCTCTCATATCCAATCTGACAGCAAATGCTCTTGGCTCCATCTTCAAAATATTTGTACAAACCTACCACTTCTCAGTACCTCTGGCACCTCCAACAGTCTCAGCCACTATCCTCTCTCCTCTGAAGCACATAATGGTACCCTATCCCCACTCATGCCACCCACAACCACCCACCACAGTATATACACTGCATAGATGTCAGAGAGATCCTTTTAAACTGTAAATCAAATCTGATGACTTAAGCTGATTTACATTTACTCAAAACAGTTTCTCATAGCACCAAAAGTAAAATTAATGTATCTACCATAGCTCATGTTTCTTCTCATGACATTATCTCCTACCAGTCTTCACCATGCCCGCTAGCTTCCAACCACAGTGATTTCCCTGACATTGTTCAAACATTCTAAGAACACACCTGTCTAAGAGGTTTGGTACCTGATGTTCTCTCTGCCTGGACCACAATGAATCCACATAGCTCACACTTTCACATTAAAGCCTCATCTCTAATGTGGGAACTCCTCAAAAAGGTTTTCTCTAACCTACCGCCAAACAGACTATACTGTCATTCTTCATCCTCCTTTCCTGTGTGAATTCTTTTCACAGCAATTACCATGACCCGACACAGTGTGTGTGTACCTATATACACACACATATGCACATGGGTGTGTACATATATACACACACACAGACATGTAAACACACACACACACGCATTTTTTTGTCCTTTATTGTAATACACACACTAGGATACCAGGGACATTATTCTGTTAATTACCTAAAACATAACAGACATAGTGAGTGCTCATCATATGTTGTTAAATGAATATATAGAAGGATTGCATGAATACCTGTCAGCTAACAAAAGGTGTCTAAGACAACGGAAGGAAGGCAAACAATTTTAAAAGATAAAGACAAACTAACCAAGAAAACATATCTAAAATGAAGCCAACTGGTTTGGATTATAGGTATAAGTAAAATACTTTAAAATGTAAAAAAAAAAAAAAAAAAAGTGTTTTTTTTTTTTTTTATTGAGACTGAGTCTCACTCTGTCACCAGGCTGGAGTACAGTGGCACAATCTCGGCTCACTGCAACCTCCACCTCCCAGGTTCACATGGTTCTCCTGTCTCAGCCTCCTGAGTAGGTGGAACTACAGGCAGGTACCACCACACCCAGCTAATTTTTCATATTTTTAGTAGAGAGGGGGTTTCACCATGTTGGCCAGAATGGTCTCGATCTCTTGACCTCGTGATCCGCCTGCCTCAGCCTCCCAAAGTGCTGGGATTACAGGCATGAGCCACTGCACCCAGCCAAGAAAAGCATTTACGAGTGAGAATAACATATGGAGGAGTGATTAAGGTAACAGGGATGTGGGCCAATTGTTTTTAATCATTTCCAAAGGTCTGGGGCTAAAAATAGACATTTGTGAAAAATATTCCAAAGGTGACAAATCCTAAACCAATTACCTAAGTTCTAATTTCCTCTGGCTTTCATCTGCCCTGAAATCACTAACTCACCTGGGTGGCACTGGCTTGGGAATCCTTTTTCTAATATCCAGGGCTCTTCTCCTTGCTCGATCTTAAAGATCACTTCTGGTTTAGTAATGCAATACCCTGTTAAGAGAAAATACCACAGGACTGGAGCTAAATAGCTTGGCTTCAGGGGCTCTGAATACATGATGGGGATGAAAGGCACAGCTTCACCAGCTACTCAAAGAAGGTGCACAAATGAACCAATCTCTGACGAGGGAAGAGCACCTTTATGGTGGCCAAATGGGATCAGTCATCTCAGAGCCTTCAATCTCAAGCTTTACATCAGAAAACTACAGGGCATCAACTAGTAAATGCATGCTATTGACAGCCATGTGGGGAAAAAAACTCCTTACCTACTGAGACAAGATTGCTATAATTTTCCAGGATCACATCTCTGTATAGTATCTTCTGAGCAGGGTCCAGCAGATACCACTCTTCCTGAGTGAAGTCCACACATACATCCTTGAATGACACTTGTTCCTGTAATAGTATATTCTTTTTACATGAAATGGTCAGAACTAGATGATATAGAAAAGATTTAAGAGAACTAATCTATAGTTTACTAAAAAATGACAGGTTACCTCCCTCTGTGCTATGCTATATAGAATACAAAATATCTTGTATAAATTGAGTTTCTACTAAGGATCTGGAATTGTGCTAGCTGCTGCAAATCCTACTGGTGAAAACAGACAAACATGATCCCTGTTCCCAGAGTGCTTATGACTTGAAAAGGAGATACACAGAATAACATTTATTAAGTTGCACACTGCAGGAACTAGCAGTGTGTACCAAGGAGTTTGAAGTTACAGAGGAAATATTAGTTGTTTCATATTACCTTCTACATTATCAAGTTAACTGTCATCAAGGAAGTAAAATTTTGTTATTAAAATAATGGGATTGAAATGAATATGACCAAGCTCAGCACATATTGATTCAAGTGACTGCTCTGCAGTCTACATGCCCATCAGAGAAAAGGATGAATCCTCTCCACTCAATGAGATCATCTTCTGGAGCTTCCACCAATGTTTCCAATGTTTCTGTTTTTAAACACAATATTTGGTATCTAGTAAAAAATTTCATGGTATGTGAAGAGATAAGGACAATGAAAAAAAAAACAAAAAACAAAAGCAAACTCACAGGTGACCGTGATAGTAGAATTAACAAACAAGAACTTCAAAATGAATTATAATTAATATGTTCAACAAAACAGAAGAAAATATTAACAAAATAAAAGAGAAAATGAGAGAAGTTCAACACATACATGGTATGTATGTTACACAGAAAAAGGTTAACACAGCAAGCCTGAGACTACTAACCTTTGAAAGATCTGCTACAAAAGATCACCGTTGATGGGCATTTGGGAACTTGGATTTCAGAAAGGTTCTGACCTTAACCTTCTCTGATAAGAACGGCTCACTGAGCCTGAGCTGTCTGTTTGTATAAGTAATATGGTTTATACTCAGTATGTGCATTGCTTCTGGGAGTCTAGAATTTTGGTACATGACAGGCAGAAAGTACCTATGTTACCAGCCTCTAATAAAAATTCTGGGCACCAAATGTCTAGTGAGTCTCCTCGGTACACATTTTATGTGCGTTGTCACATGTCATTGCTAGAGGAGTTAAGTGTGTTCTGTGAGACTCCATTGGGAGAAACCTCTAGGAATTTCGCTGATTTTGCTTTGTATCCTTTCACTACAATAAATCATAGCCATAAGTATGACTATGGGTCTACAATAAATCATAGCCATAAGTATGGCTATGGGTCTACAAGAAACAATACATCAGTAACAACTGACACACCTAGCACCCCAATTTTGGTTTCTAATGCCATGCTCCAATATATGCTGAGTCATCCTAGGGCATCATTAATAACCTGAGGATGGTCTCAGATACCTCTTATACATGTATACACACACACACACGTGCACACACATACATAAAATGGACATTCTAGAGCTGAAAAGTACAATATCTGAAATTAAAAGCTTATTGGATGGGTTCAAAATCATATTAAAGAAGACATAATCTGAAACATTTATGCATTTAACAAAAGACTATCAAAATACATAAGGCAAAAACTGATAGAAGTAAAAGGGGAACTTGGAAATATACAGCATAATTGGAGACTTAACACCCCTGTAAGTACTGATGGATCAAGCAGGCAGAAAATCAGTAGGTACATATATGACCCAAAATAGCACTATCAACCAACTTGATCTAAGTGACATTTATACAATACTTCATCCCAAACAATAAAATACATATTCTAACATTCTGTTCATGTTCACATGTAACATTCACCAACATAGAACATATTTTGGGCCATAAAACACACCTTAACGAACTTAATGATAGCAATAGCTATCATTAAAAAAACATGTTCTCAGCCTACAATGGAATTGAATAGAAACCAATAAGCGAGACGGCTGAAAAATCCTCCAAATACCTGAAAGCTAAACAACATACAAATAACCTATAGATCAAAGAGGAAGTCTCAAAAGAAATTTTTAAATGTTTTAAATGAAAATACTACTTATCAAAATTTATGGGATGCAGAGACAGTAGTTCACAGAGAGAAATTTATAGCATCAAATTCATGTTTTGCTCTGCAAAAGATGCTTCTGCAAAAATGAAAAAACAAACCACAGACTGAGAAAAAATATTTGCACTTACCTAAAAAGGTGTTAGAAGCAGAATATGCAAAAGAACCCTCAAAACTCAATAATAAGAACACAAATTATGCAACTTGAAAAACAGGCAAAAGATCTGAATGGACACGTCACCAGACAGACCAATAGCAAATACACATATGAACAGATGCTCACCATCATGTGTCATTAAAGAAATAAAAACGAGATACCATAATATTTATTAAAATGGTTAAATCCAGAACAATGACGGTATCAATTTTAGGTTCAGATGCAGAATAACAGGAATTTTGATTCACAATTGGTGGGAATGCAAAATAATATAGCACCTGTGGAAGACAGTTTGGCAATTTCTTACAGAGCTAAACAATCTAAATTAGCCGGGTGTAGTGGCACACACCTGTAATCCCAGCTACTCGGGAGGCTGAGGAAGGAGAATCACCCAAACCAGAAGGCAGAGGTTGCAGTTAGCCGAGATTATGCCACTGCACTCCAGCCTGGACAACAGAGTAAGACTCTGTCTCAAAAAAAAAAAAAAAAAGAAAAAAAGAAAAAAAGAAAACCAGTGCTCCTTTGAAAACCAGCTGCTTCTAGGGCTGGCACGTTTATAATGAGCCTGAAATCACTTCTGGTACCAGAAAATGAGAAAGTACTCAAACGAAAACACAATAGTGGGCTATGTCAAAGGGACACAGGAACCAATTGAAAACACAGCCTCATGGCCAAGCTGAAGCAGTTGGAGCAACAAAATGAACAAGGTAGTGTTGGATTATAACCAAAGGATAAAATAACTAGCAATGAGTTCATACTAATAAATAATAAATGATTAATTAATTTATTAATAATAAATGATTAAATAAGTAAACACAAAAAGAACAGACAAATCTCCTGCACAGAATTCCTAATAATTTATATGTATACTCTGCCGTCAAGGAGGTGTAGCGTAACCCTCCACTTCATTCCAAAGAGTACAGTCGAAAACAGGACAAAGGAGTAACTTTACAGTGGAGATACATGACCATACTACCTCCACCAGGTAATCAACAGTGATAAATCATGCTCATAGCATTTTCCCTTGATAGGATGTGACTAAATGACACTACCTCTGTAGTCTTCCTCTAAGAAACCCTAACCTCAGTCTAATAATGAGAAAGACAGTAGACAAATATCAACTGAGGGACATTCTACAAAACACCTGACTTGAACCCCTCAAAATTGTCAGGGTTATCAAAAACAAGGAAAGTCTGAGAAACTGTCACAGCCAAGAAGAGCCTAAGGAGACATGATGACTAAGTAGAATGTGGGCATCCTGGAACAGAAAAATTACATTAGGGAAAAATTAAGAAAATCCCAATAAAGTGGTCATTACTTAATAATATATCAGTATTGTTTCATTAATTGTGACAAATGTACTACATTAATATAAGATGTTAATGAAACTGTATCTATGGGATGTATATGGAAACTCTTTGTACTACTGTCTTCACAACTTTTCCATAAATCTAAAACTCTCCTAAAGCAGAAAGTTTATATAATAAGAAAGAAACATGTAAGAAGACAAGATTAATGAAGTGGAATGATGTCAGCAAAATGGAGAAGTAGGCAGCACCAAACTCAGGTCCCCTCAGAGACATCAAAAAACAAGCAGAAACTGTCAAAATAAACTTCGTCAGAATTCTGAAAAGGTCAAAGGCTGACCGCAACCAAGTAGATGCCAAATCAGAAAGAAAAAAAAAAAAAGGCAACTTCAAAATGGTAGGAAAGCTTTGTGGCACTTCTTGCCTTCACCCCAACCCTCCTTGGCTTGGTGACAGCCTTGAGACGGCAGCCCGTATTCCAAGTGTGGGTCCCTGGTCCTTGATTCTAGAGGGACCAGAGCAGACCTTACTTACAAGGAATTGCTTATCTGTTCCAACTATGTGGGAAATATCTGAAGGACTGATGCAATATGCTTGTCTCTGTTTCACCTAACTCAGAACTCATTTAGCATAGAAAAAAAATAGTCCTTGCTCAAAAACACTGTAAGGGGAACAAAATATCTGCAGTCGTCTGCAGCAGAGGATTATGGTTGAGACATATAGTACACTACTTAAAGCCTGAGAAGAAAACCTGGAGAGGGTTTCTTTGGGAAATTTGGGCTTTCAAAAAACCCCATCTATACTGAGAAAATTCGAAATCCAGACACATACCCAAGGCAGAATGTATACAAGCTTTAAGAAGACCATAAGCTTTCACCTCCAGCTATGCTCGAGGTTCAGTGCAATCAGGACACGAAGGCTAAAGCAAGGTTGTAAACAGCCTGGCTAAATGTTAAGGAGTACCCCAGCGCAGAGTCAATGTGCAAAGACTGAGAGAAATGTTTATTTGTTGTCTTTAGCACCAGAGATTCAAAGAAATCTCTGTAAAAACATTAGCTGAAAGCAAGCTAAGGAACAGAGACTTCAGTGACACACATAGAACAAGGAAACCAGACTATAAAAATAGCATGTGGCCGAGCATGGTAGCTCATGCCTGTAATCCCAGCACTTTGGGAGGTCAAGAGGTCAAGACCATTCTGGCCAACATGGTGAAACCCCATCTCTACTAAAAAAAGAAATACAAAAATTAGCTGGGCGTGGTGGCGCATGCCTGTAGTCCCAGCTACAAGGGAGGCTGATGTAGGAGAAGTGCTTGAACCCGGGAGGCAGAGGTTGCAGTGAGCCGAGATCGCACTGCTGTACTCCAGCCTGGCAACAGAGCAAGACTCTGTGTCAAAAAAAAAAAAAAAAAACAGCAAACCTTGGGGTAGGGTACGAATCTGATTTCCTGACTTACCATATTAAAATATTCAAATGTCCAATTTCCAACAAAAAAGTAGAAGTTATTCAAAGACACAAGAATACAGAGCCTACTCAAGGAAAACAAATTCCTTCCTTAAGGAAGCCCAGATATTGGACTTACTAAACAAAGATTTTAAATAAATTATCTTAAGTGTCATCAAAAATGACAAATAACTAAAAGAAATGAGGCCAACAATGGCTGAACTGAGTTGGAAACTGTAAAAAGAAACCAAGTAGAAATCTAAAGCTGAAAAATAAAATGACCGAAATTTAAAAATCCACTAGAGGTTTTAACAACCCATTTGAGCAGACAGCTGAAAGAATCATGAATTGGAGAATATAAAAATTGAAGTAATCTGGTATGAGGAGCAGAACAGAAAAAAAAAATAAAGAAATGTGAATAGAGCCTAAGGGACCTGTGGCACACCTTTGAGTGGACTATCTCTCATACAATTACAGGAGTCCCAGAAGGAAAAAAGAGAGAGAAATGGGGAGAAAGATTACTCAAAGAAATAAGGGCTAAAAACTGCCCAAATTCTATGAATAACACAAATCTTACATCCACAAAGCTCAACAAACCCCAAGTAAGAAAAATTCAAAGAGATCCACTGAAGGTACATTATTATCAAACTATCAAAAGCCAAATAACAACCACAGAGGCCAGAAACCACAGAGACCAGAAGGCAGTGGGACGGCATCTTTAAAGTGTTAAGGGGGAAAAAACAAAAATAAAAATCCTGCCAGCCAGGAATTGTAAACCTGGCAAATTGATCCTTCAAAAATGAAAGAGAAATTAAAACATTCCAGATAAAAGCCAAGAGAACTCATTATCATAAACCCTGCCCTACAGAAAATACTAAATGGAAGGTTGAAATTAAAAGATCTTCATAACTCAAAGCTGTATGAAGAAATAAAGAGCTCTAGTAAGTACAAAAGCCAGCATTTTGTACTTTGTAACTCCAATTTGTAGTTTCTAACTCCAATCTTTATTTCCTAAAGGACTTTAGGAAAATGCATACACAATAATTATAAATCTATGTTATTCAGTGCACAATGTATAAAGATGTAATCTGTAGCAACAACAACGCAGGGAGAAGGCAGCTGTATAGGAGCAGAGTTTTTGTATGATACTGAGACAAAACTGGTATTTAAACTAGATTGTTATAAATGTGGAATGTTCATTGTTAATCTCCATGGTAAACACCAACAAAATATCTTAAAAAATACAGGAAAGGAAATGGGAAGTAAATCAAAATATGCTACAAAAAATCAGCTAAACAGAGCAGTGAAAGCAATGAACAAACAATTAGAAAGAAAAAAAATAGCAACTGGCAGAAGTCAGTCCTTCCTTCTTAGAAATGACTTTAACTATTTTCTTCCCTTCCTTTTCTTTCCCCTTCCCGTCCCTCTCCCCTTCCTCTTCCCTCCCCCTTCCTTCTTCCCTTCCCCTTTCCTTTCCCCTTCCTTCTCCCTTCCCCTCCCCTTTTCCCCTTCCCTCTCCCTCCCCTTTCCCTTTCCCTTCCCCCTTTCCCCTTTCCTTCCTTCTCCTTCCCTCCTTCTCTCTCTTTCTTTCTTGTTTTTTGGAGATGGGGGTCTCACTCTGTGGTTCAGGCTGGAGTTCAATGGCTCCAACTAGGCTCACTGCAACCTCTGCCTCCCAGGGGCTGGCTCAAGCAATCCTTCCACCTGAACTTCTGAGGAGCTGAGACTCCAGAAGCGTGCCACCACACTGGGCTAATTTTTGTATTTTTTGTAGAGACAGGGTTTTGCCATGTCAGGCTGGTCTCTAACTCCCGGACTCAAGCTATTCACCTGCCTTAGCCTTCCAAAGCGCTGGGATGACGGGCAAGAGCCACCATGCCTGGCCAACTTTAATTCTAAATAGGTTAAATTCTTCCAACAAAAAGGCAGAGATTGGCGGAATGGATTAAAAAAAAAAAAAAAAAAAAAAAAGCATGAAAAAAATTAAGCATTCACAGAGTTCAGTGGATCCTAAGAATAAACAAAAGCTAAAACAAAATCAAAACAGAACTTTAAAAGCAGCCATATAAAAACCCAAAACATTATGAAAAGACAACTTTAAAGTGAAAGGAAAAAACAAAAACTCAAAGGTAGAATTCTATATATAGCAAAAATAAAAGTTTAGGATTTTGGAAATCATAAACAGAGTAATACCAACCAACAGATATGCATTATAAGAAACATCAAAGGGAGTTTTCATGAAAAGGAGAAATGACCCAAAATAGAACTATGAAAAGGCAGAAAGGAGTGAAAAGCCTAGAAATGAAGGGGGATAAATGGAGTCAACATGTTTCAGAGTTACAGGTCTAGGTAGTACAATGAATAGTTTGTATTTCATTGTAATATGTCAAAAATGCTCCCTGTAACTTCTAGGATAACCACAAAAGAGTACCACAACACATGCAACAGAAGAGCAAAAATAAAAAATAAAATACCAAGTCTCAGGATGAATGTGTGGAATAAGAACATACATGCACTGCTGCTGGCAAAGTAAACTGGTACAAACCTTGGACAGCTGGCGAAATCCATGTATAACCTTCATGTACTGATGTATGATTTTTTGCCTGTAACTTCTGCTTTCCTGAAATGTACCATCACCTTTAAAAACCCTTGCTTATAAGCCATCAGGGATCACAGGTCTTAGGCGTTAACCACCTAATTCTCCTTGCCCGATGCCCTGCAATAAATGCCTCCATTTCTCTTGCTGCAAATCCCAATGTCAGTTTTAGGTTTTTCTGTGTGCTTGGTGAGAGGACCCAAGTTTGGTTTGGTAACAGAAAGAGGAATTATAGAATTCGAATATCACCATTTTGCAATCTTTAATGAATTACTAAATTTAGACAATAATCAGTGACTTTCAAACATTACAAAAAGACAATGAAGCCAGGTGTGGTGGCTCATTCCTGCAATCCCAGCACTTTGGGAGGCTAAAATGGGAGTATTGCCTGGGCCAAGGAGTTTGAGACTGGCCTGGTCAACAGGACCTGGTGGCAGGACCCTGTCTCTACAAAAAAATTTTTTTTTAATTGGACAGGTATAGTGGCATGCACCTGTAGTTCCAATTACTCAGTAGGCTAAGGCAGGAGGATCACTTGAGCCCAGGAATTCAAGGCTGGAGTGAGCCATGACTGAGCCAATGCACTCCAGCCTAGGGGACACACAGCAAGATCCTGACTCAAGAAAACAAATAACAACAAACCGAGAGGACAATGAGATGTTATGTGGCCCTGATGGAAGTACACAACACAATCTATGATAAATTCTTACCAAAACATAAGCATCAATCAGGATTAAGTTCAACTACTTAGAGAAAATACAGGGATCACAGAAACACGTTAAACATAACCACAGTGACACAACAAGGAAAATCTTCAACAAATACACTGCAGTAAATAAAGATATGGAGAAGAAACATACAACTCACAAAGTCTTAAAGATAAAAGACATTTCAACCATATTTGAATCCTGATTTAACAAATGTAAAAAAATGCAAAAACTGGAAAACAGCGATTATACATTAAGAAATTTTCAAATTTTGTTGTGGTAACTGTATTGTGGTGTTTTGTTGTTGCTGCTGCTGTTGTTTGAGACAGGGACTCACTCTGTGGCCCAAGCTGGAGTGCAGTGGTACAATCTCATCTCACTGCAACCTCCACTTCCTGGGATCAACTGATCCTCCCACCTCAGCCTCCTGAGTAGCTGGGTGTGAGCCACCATGCCCAGCTAACTTTTTATTTTTATTTTTATTTATTTATTGATTTATTTGAGACAGAGTCTCCCTCTGTCACCCAGGCTGGAGTACAGTGGCTCAATCTCAGCCACAAGATTACTATATACACGTACATATTTTGTGGCTATGCTTCCTCACCACAACCTCTTCCACTAATATCCTAGTTATTTCTTATTTTAAAACACTGTCTCATTTTGGGAAACTTTAAAGTACAACGGATTTAGGAAACAGTGTGGATTACTGCTCATTTTCTTAGAATGATAATTATATTGTGGTTAGGTAAGTAAATGTCCTTATGCTGAAGAAATTCATACCAAGTTATTTAGGGGTAAAGTGTTATAATGTGGGTAACTTATTTTCAAATATATTTCAGAATAAAATGTATATACAGAGGAGAGGTAAAGCAAATAAGGCAAAAATGTTAACTGCTTAATCTAGGTAAAAATTATACAACTGTTTATTTTGTTTGAAAATTTTCATATTAAAAGTTAAGAAAAAGGCCTCAACTTTCAGAGACACTTACTGATATGTTTACAAAAAAAAATTTATCTTGAATTTGATTCAAAATAATGTCAGCAGGAACGGGTAAAAGTAAAAGTGAGATAGCTCTGAGCTGATAACTGGGGAAGCTGAGAATGGGTAGGTACATGGGGGTTAATATATTATTTTCTCATTTTTGTGTAAGTTTGCAATTTTCCAAAATAAAAAGCTAAAAGAAGAATGGGTATTTCTAGCCTGAAATAGATATTTATCTATCCTAACTCCAAAAATATCAGTGAAGAAACATAAAAGAGGCAGGGCGCAGTGGCTCACGCCTGTAATCCCAGCACTTTGGGAGGCCAAGGTGGGTGAATCACCTGAGGTCAGGAGTTTGAGACCAGCATAGCCAACGTGGTAAAACCCCATCTCTACCAAAATACAAAAAAAAATTAGCTGCGCATAGTGGCACACACCTGCAGTCCCAGCTACTCGGGAGGCTGAGGCAGGAGAATCGCTTGAACCCGGGAGGAGGAAGTTGCAGTGAGTCAACATCACACCACTGCACTACATCCAGCCTGGGCAACATAACGATACTCCCTCTCAAAAGAAAAAAAAAAAAAAGAATACAGCCAGGCACAGTGGCTCATGCCTATAATCTGAGCACTTTGAGAGGCTGAGATGGACAGATCGCCTGAGCTCAGGAGTTCGAGACCAGCCTGGCAACATGGGGAAACCCGGTCTCTACTAAAAACACAAAAATTAGACATTCATGGTGGCCAGTGCCTGTAATCCCAGCTACTCGGGAGGCTGAGGCAGGAGAATTGCTTGAACCCGGGAAGCAGAGGTTGCAGTGAGCCGAGATCACACCACTGCACTCCAGCCTGGGTGACAGAGCCAGACAGACTCTGTCTCAAAAAAAAAAAAAAGAATACTCCTGGGAAGGAGCCTCTCAGCAGAAGAAACATTTTGAGTAATTTCTGAAAGATACAGAATGGTAAGATCAAACAGAAGTCAGAGGCATGAAGTCCATTTCAAGCACAGCCACCAGCTTGGAGATGTTCTAGGTTCTGGCAGGAAACCTGCTGGATTTCTTAACTATTATGTTTCCTTACCAATTCATCTACAATCCTTGAATCGGCCTTTCCAGTGTGGGAGACAGTAATAGAGGACACATTTCTCAACAGCTGAGTGAATTCACATTAGCTACCTGTGCTGATCAAACTAGTTCTTCACTTTTAAATATGAATGGAAAATAAGGATTTACTAGATATTTGAGGAAAACCAACAGCATAAAGCATACTCACCAAGATGACTAGAAATGAATGCTAAGAAACCAAATCAATATAAGAAATAGAAATGAAAAATTAATTCTAATATCTTCAAACAGATTTTTAAAACTATTCCTTCCATAAACCAAGAACACACTGCCATGATAAGCCTTCAGGGAGAAAGAAAGAGGAGTAAGAAATTAACAACAGGCCAGACATGGTGGCTCACACCTATAATCCCAGCACTTTGAAAGACTAAGGCGGATCACCTGAGCACAGGAATTTGAGGCTGCAGTGAGCTATGACTACTGACTACTACACCACTGTAACAGAGTGAGATCCTGTCTTTAAAGAAAAAAAAAAAGGAAAGAAATTTAAAAACATGGTTAAATTGTAAGATTTTCACAAATAGTGAAAAATTTTTAAATATTTCAAAGAAATGGCTAGGCAAAGTGGCTCACGCCCTGTAATCCTGGCACTTTGGGAGGCCAAGGCAGGAGGATCACCTGAAGTCAGGAGCTCAAGGGCAGCCTGGCTAACAAGGTGAAACCCCGTTTCTACCAAAAATACAAAAAAAATTAGACGGGCATGGTGGAGGGCGCCTGTAGTCCCAGGTACTCGGGAGGCTGAGGAAGGAGAATGGCGTGAACCCGGGAGGCAGAGCTTGCAGTGAACAGAGAGCACACCACTGTACTCCAGCCTGGGCAACAGAATGAGACTCTGTCTCAAAAAAAAAAAAAATTTTCAAAGAACCCTTAAAGATGTTTTAGAAATAGAATGAACACGGAAGATAGTACAAAAGAGAAATAAAAATAAATATAAAGAAGTTCAGGGGGCCGGACGCAGTGGTTCACGCCTGTAATCCCAACATTTTGGAAGGCCAAGGCATGTGCATCACAAGGTCAGGAGTTCAAGACCAGCCTGGCCAAGATGGTGAAACCCCGTCTCTACTAAAAATACAAAAATTAGTCAGGCGTGGTGGCAGGTGCCTGTAATCCCAGCTACTCGGGAGACTGAGGCAGGAGAATTGCTTGAACCCAGGGGGCAGAGGTTGCAATGAGCTGAGATCACACCACTGCACTCCAGCCTGGGCGAAAGAGTAAGAGACTCTGTCTAAAAAAAAAAAAAATGGCTAACAAAGCACCTCAGGCTTGTTTTCCTCTACCCCAAATGCTCAGCTAAGGGAGCCTAAAGCTCCTTGTATACTAAACAGCCGTCACATTACAAGTGAGCAATTTAAACTATACCAACTCTCTTTGAACAGCATTTGCAATTCAACAAGATTTAGTAATACATAACAGTCATAAATAGTTACTAAATGAATGAATGACTAGATTAAGAAAGATAAAAAAATGCTAACTTCAGGGAAAGGAAAGATATTTGATGAAAAAACAGCAGAGTCAGTCAAAAAAATATCTTACCCTTAAAATCAGTATCTTGATGAAATTCCTATCAAAATCCCAACAAGGATTTTTATAAGCACAGACAAGCTTATTCTAAAACTTATATAAAAGGCATAGGTGCTAAGAATAGCTAAAGCAACTATGAAGAAGAATAAAGTAAAAGGAGTAACTGTGTTCAATATTAAACCTTACTATATGGTCACAGTCATCAAGATAGCGTGGTATTAGCAGAGGCACAGACACATACACCAACGGAACACAGAAGATAACCCAGAAATAGGCCTACACAAATATACTTAAGTGATTTCTGACAAAGGTACAAAAGGAGTTCAGTAACATTTTCACAAATTTGTTGAAAAAAAATTTTTAACAAATGGTGCTGCAAGCAATTGTACATCCCTAGGCAAAAACTGAGCCTCAATGTAAATCTCACACCTTACACAAAAATCAACTCTAAATAGATGAAGTACTTAAATATAACATATAAAACTATATAATTTTTAGACAAAAAAAAAAGAGAAAATCTTTGCCTAGGGCTAGGCAAGAGTTCTTAAGACTTGATAACAAAAGCATCATCTGTAACAAAATATTGACAAACTGGACCTTATCAAAGTGAAAAACTTTGCTCTGTGAAACACCCTGAAAAGATGAAAAGATAAGCTACCAACAAGGAGAAAATATTTGCAAACCACATATCTGACAAAGGATTACTATCTAGAAAATTTAAAAAACTATTAAAACTCAATACATTAAAAAAAATCCAATTCGAAAATAGTAATGTGGGACACCAGAAATACGCCACCCCAAAATATGAAGAATTGTTCAGCTGAAGGCAAGAAGTAGACACAAGCTGTCCTGTCTCTATCTGCCTAAAAGCAGGACATGGATTTACGAAGACAAAAAGTATCCTTGCCTCTCCATCTATCAAGGAGAACAAAGGTTAACAACTGAAGACAACTTGAGAACTGATGGTCCTAGAGATGGTACCAGGGGAATCTGCATTAACTAGCTTCACAAAGTAGCCTGTATTGGCCATTTATTTGCTTTCCCCCAAGTTGCCAGACCTACAGATTCCAGGCCCCTTTCCTTTGCCTTAACACTTCTCTAAAAATTTCGTGTTCTTTGATGAAAATGCCATATAAGCTAGAATTCAAAGCCACCTCTTTGTGAAACACTCATTCTCTGGGTGTCCCCCACATATATATGAAATATACTTGTTAATAACCTTGCTTTTCTCTTCTTAATCTATCTCGTTACAGGGGTTCACTCCAACTAAGAACCTACGGGCGTTCAAAAAAAAAAAAAAATTACCATTCTTCCACTACAGTTCTAAGACATGAAGGACTATTTCAATGAAGAGAATATACAGGCAGAAAATACACCCATGAAAAGATTTTCATGCAAATAAATAACAAAAAAAAAATCACTATATACCCATCAGAATGACCAAAAAAAAAAAAAAAAACCAGTACTAACACCAAGTGATGGCAAGGATAGAGAGAAACTGGATCATGTGTACAGTGGCTAGTGGAAATATAAAATGGCATGTTCACAGCAGTTTTATTTTTCATAGCCCAAAATTGGAAATTAACCCAGACGTCCTTCAACAGGTGAATGGTTAAACTGTGATATATCCAGCCCGGCGCGGTGGCTCACGTCTGTAATCCCAGCACTCTGGGAGGATGAGGTGGGTGGATCATCGGAGGTCGGGAGTTTGAGACCAGCCTGACCAACATGGAGAGAAACCCTGTCTCTACTAAAAATACAAAATTAGCCGGGCGTGGTGGCGCATGCCTGTAATCCCAGCTACTCGGGAGTCTGAGGCAGGAGAATCACTAGAACATGGGAGGCGGAGATTGCAATGAGCCAAGATCATGCCATTGCACTCCAGCCTGGGTAACAAGAGTGAAACTCCACCTCAAAAAAAAAAAAAAAAAAAAAAAGAAAGTGATATATCCATACCATGGACTACTACTTAATAACAAAAAGGAATGAACTGTTGACACATATACAACCTGGATGAATCACCAGGGAATTGTACTGAGTGAAAAAAGCTAACCCCAAGAGGTTAATGTTATATGTTTCCTTTTCTGTAGCATTCTTGAAAGGACAGAAACAGATTAGTAGGTTGCTGATTAATTTAGGGAGGAGTAGGGGTTGGCTGGGGTTGGGGAATGACAGGACCAGGATGGAGATAGGTGTGGCTATAAAAAGGGCAACAGGAGAGATCTTCATGGTAATTCAGCTATTCTGTAGTGGATAAACGAATCTAATTTGTCACTGCACTCCAGCCTGGGTGACAGAATAAGACCCTATCTCTCTCTATATATATATATAGAGATAGATAGATACAGATATAGATATAATATATATTTATATGTTATATATGTATTTATATATGTAATATATATATTTCATATAGAAACAGTACACACATTTTGTGTTTTTATTTAATTTAGAGAACTGAGAGATCTAATAGGTGTAACTGCAGTACCAAAAGGAAAGTAGAGAATATTTGATGAAAAAAAAGGCAGATAATTTTTTTTTTTTTTTTAGATGGAGTCTCGCTCTGTTGCCAGGCTGGAGTGCAGTTGCGTGATCTCGGCTCACTGCAACCTCTGCCTCCTGGGTTCAAGCAATTCTCCTGCCTCAGCCTCCCGAGTAGCTGGGACTACAGATGTGCACCACCACACCCAGCTAACTTTTGTACTTTATAGTAGAAACAGGGTTTCACCCTCGATCTCTTGACCTCGTGGTCTGCCTGCCTTGGCCTCCCAAAGTGCTGGGATTACAGGCGTGAGCCACCGTGCCAGGCCAAGGCTGAGAATTTTTAAACTGACAAGGATATCATACCTCAGAATCAACCCCCGCCAAAATACTACAGGATAAATACAGAGAAAACCAAACCAAGTTATATTAAGTAACAACTGCTGAAAACCAAAAGAAAAGAGAAAATCTCATAACCAACCAGAGGAAAATAGATCAATTGCCTTAAAGGGGGAGCATGATTTAAGACAAAACAACAATCCAGAAGTCATCGGAATGGTTTTTTGTTTTCTTTTTTCTTTTTGAGATGGAGTCTCGCTCTGTCGACCAGGCTGGAATGCAGTGGCACAATCTCCGCTCACTGCAAGCTCTTCCTCCCAGGTTCACTCCATTCTCCTGCCTCAGCCTCCCCAGTAGCTGGGACTACAGGCGCCCGCCACCATGCCCGGCTAATTTTTTTGTGTTTTTAGTAGAGACAGGGTTTCTCCATGTTGGTCAGAACTCCCAACCTCAGGTAATCCACCCGCCTCGGCCTCCCAAAGTGCTGGGATTACAGGCAGGAGCCACCGTGCCCGGCCACCGGAATGGTATTTTTAAAGTGCTAAAAACAAAAGAAAAAAAAGCTCTCACTCCAGAATTCTGTCTTTAGTGAAAATATCCTTCAAAATGAAGAAATACAGACATCTTTAAACAAAAAAAAATGATGAATCTGTCACCAAAAGATCTGCACAAGAAACAATAAAACTTCTTTGGGATAAAGGCAAATAACTGTAGATGAAGCATGATATTGCAAAAGGGAAGAAAGAGCACAGGAAAGGCAATTATTTCAGTAAATACAAAAGCCTACCACTCTCTAAAGTCGTAATACTAAAGATACCTTGTGGGGTTCAGAACACAAGGAGAAGAAAGCTTCAAAATAACAGCACACATCGGAGGGTGGAGTAAATGGAATGATACTGCGGTAATTTAATTAAGTTTTTACATACAAGTAAACTCCAAATGGATTAAAGATTTAAACATAAAATGCATAAAAGTATTAGAATACATGGGCAGATTCTTTATAATCATTAAGTGGGAAGGACTTTCTAACTATGTCTCCAAATGCTATCAGTCCAAAACCATAAGGAAAAGATTAATAAACTGGACAACAAAAATAACCAAATATTTCTGCATAGGGAAAAACACCATGAACAATTATCAAAAGACAAATGATATACCAAAAAATAATGGCTTGCAACTCACATAATACATAGGGGTAAAAGACACTGGGGGGAAAAAAGATCAGAAAACCCAAAAGAAAAATAGGCAAAAGATATTAACAGTTAAGTTCACAGAAAAATAAATATAAGACACCCTTAGGCACACGAAAAGGTATTCAACCTCACTCAGTGAAGAAAATCGCAGATGCAAACTATATGAAATACCACTTTTTACCTATCAGTTGACCCAAATCCAAAAGTTGAACCACATAATCTATGGGAGGAGCTGTGAAGAAATAAGCATTCCCATGCATTGCCAATGGGAAAACAAAATAATACTATCTCTAGGACAGGCATTCTCACTAAGCTGATCAAGTTCTGGGAATTCATCTAATATATAAACATATACACACAAAATTATAAATGTACAGGGTTATTCATTACCACATGGTTTGTCATAGCAAACGGCTGGAAGTAGTTTAATAAACTATAGACTTGAATTACTATGCAATTGTGACAAAGAGAGAAAATGCCATTCATGTTCTGTCATAGAAACATCTGTATGCTGTTAAGTGAAAAAGGAATAATGGAAAATAGTGTGTAAGTCAACCATCAGAATCAGCTTAAGCTGGAGGTTTATCAGAACTTCAGAAGAAAGGACTCCATCCACAGCTACTAAATCAGAACCTGCATGTTAAAAAGATGCCAGGAATGCACAATCACATCTAAGTTTGATAAGCCCTAGAGATAACAGATTCCTTTTTAAGTAAACTGAGGAAGCAAATAAGAATATACATACATATTTTCTTTAAACTGGATAAAGAAACACTGGCAAAGTAAACCAAAAACTAGAAAAAAAATAGACATCTTTGGTAGGTTGACCATACATTCCAGTATGTCTGGGACTGTCCCAATATATGCCAGTTGTCTCGGCATAATTATTTATAGAACCTCTTTCACTCTCAGTGAAAATGTCTCGGTTTGAATGATTAAATGACACCCGACCTAGAGAAACTGCATGAACAGAGGAAGGGAGTATGATATGTCTGAACATCTTTTGTTATCACTTACTTTTAAAAAAGTAAAAGTAATGTATTATTACATTAATGTATTATTAATTCAAAAGCACTTTATTAAAGAAAAAAAAATGAAACCAGTCAGGAAAAACAGACCGAGAAGAACTTAAATAGGCTAAGGATGGAAACGCACGCATAAGCAATGCCTGGAGCAAAAAGAAAAGATGCCTTCATGAGGACTAGGGAGGGAATCAGTTAGGAAAGGACAGCTCAGAGGCTGGCATTATAGACACCAACAGAGGAGACTCTCCAAACAAAGACCATGGTTAACAATATATGCAGCAGACCAGGCAAGTAATGCAAAGGCAAAAACATGCACTAGCCTTGACTATGATTTGGCGGCCTTTGCCAGAACTGATTCAGGTGAGTTTAGGTGAGGTAACAAGGTTGCATTCATCAGATTGAAACATAAATGAGAAACACACAAACAAGTCGGAACTGTCAGTGATTCAACCTAGAAATAAGAACGAGCTGACACAAACAGTTAGAGAAAACTGTTTTGAGGACATGCAGTCCCTCCATTCCTCCACATGGTCAAGGTTTTATTCCTAGATCAAGCAGGACCATCAAACCTCAGCGTTTGGTCTCCTGAAAAGCATATGCACTGAGTTCTGCTCTGTAACTGTGTTCTTTGTTTCTACAAAGAAATACTTATAAACAATTTACTGCATTTATTTCAGAATTGTTAATAGAACAATTAGAGATAACATTACAATAACTTGGATAATTCTGCAAAATTAAAAATCCTGCATCTAATTTGCCAACTGCACTATTTTGGATTTGCTACTTCAGTTTTATTTCCCTTAATGTCAATTTTTGCCTATTTCTATTTTTCCATTTTCAAAACATAAACCCTTATAAACTTCAGAAATCCATTTTTAAACAAACTGGGAATAAAGAAACAAGAATCTCACCTGGGATTTGTTCATTTTCTGCTCTTAGTGGAAGAGGGAGAGCTGAAGGATTAGAAAGGAAGAATGTCAGGAGAGCCTTCGCCGGCCTTGCAGTTCGGAGATTCACCTGCCTATACAGCTCCACACACAAGATACTTACGTGTCCATGTGTGGCTCCGATATATGCTGAGCTCAGACATGACACTTTTCACTGAGTGAATGTAAATATTTCTTATTGATTTATTACCAATTTAGGTTCTGTGACACAGAAAAATTAAAAACATGAAAAGATGAGTTTAACAAGTAACAGTAATCTAAAGGAAGAAACACTATGAGTTTGTCAAAATTCCTTGTAGGGAATAAAAAAAAAAAAACTCAGGCCATATTGTTTATCTATTTACCTGTTAACACCATTAATGCCCTGAGGTCAGATAACGCAAAAAACCTCTAAAAAAAAAAGGGGGGGGGATAGGGTGTTAAACGCAAGTTTAAAAATGTTTGTTCTAACTTGTTAACAATTCCTCAAAAGGATCTTTTAATGAGAAACTGTGATATAGAGTAACAAAATGGGCAGCAGTGGCTCGGGAAACTGCAGACTTGACTTCTAATCTCAGTTCTGCCACTAACGAATGACAAGATCTGAACTAGTCACCTCCTCAAACTCAATTTTGTTTTACCATCTTTCAAATAAGGTCAAAACAGATAACCCAAGTATGACCTGCCTGCACTACCATCCGGCGGGGATATCAGGCCGAGAGAGGAGGAAGCTCAGCAGCTCATCTGGATGTGCCGGGTGTTCGCGGAGGGGTGATGACAGCATTTCCTTCGCTGTGGCCGTGAGCCTTTCACCCGTCCCTGCCCTCAGACTCTCCAGAGGTGACATTCCTGTTAGCCTGCGCGCCCACCCCTCAGCTCCAGCTCACCTCTCTCTTCTTAAATTTGTCCCAGACCTTGCACCAGCACACAGACTCCGACGGCTTCAGGATACTGTGCCATGATTACACATGATACATAAGCGAACGCGCAACGTGTAAATAATTACTTGGGATAGGAGGGCGGTCAGAGCCAGAAGGGGCCCTGGTGGTCAGCTAGGCCAGCCCCTTCGCTCCTGCACTCCACGGGCAGAGAGGCCCTTGGGGCCGGTGCAGGAGCCGTCTCCCCCGGGCTCTCCCAGGGAACGCACACCCAATAAATACAGCACCTAAACAATGAAAGTGCTCAAAACAACCCCAGGCGGCAAGTATTCCTAATATCCGTAATTTACAGAGAGGAAAACCGAGTCTCCCGTGGATAATTGTGTCTAATTCATTTGTCGCGGACCTGGCGCAGTCGTTCTCCCCCGCAACCCCGCCCCCTCCCCGCGGGCCTAGGGCACAAGCGCACACGCACACATCAAACGCCATGCGCACGCGCACGGCAAACGTCACACGCTACGCACGCGCGTGCTGTCCCCTCCCCGCAGCCGGTTCCGTCCCCTTCGGGCCAGTGCGCATTGCCTACCCGCTGCTGGAAGACTCTTGCTGAGCGCCAGGCGCAGGGACTGGACGTATACGGACCCCCGGGAACCCCGGAACTCGCGTTCCCAGCCAGACCTCATCCCCTTCTGACAGAGACGCCCTCGTCCCACCGTTCCTTCAACGCCGCAGGCGCCAGGGGTCCCTCCCCACCGCCGAGCTCTGGCCGCCGCCCGCCCGCCTTCGGGGCAGCGCGGGGACCCCCTGGCCTTCGCCCAGTGCTCCGGGGCTCACCCGCTGCTCCTCGCCGCGTAGACCCGGAGGCTAGGGATTGTTTCCCACAAGGGATTGGAGGCCGGGGAAAGACTCGCCGGGAGGGGGAGGCGGGGATGCACATGCGCAGAGGGAGAGGCCGAGCGCCCGAGTTAGGCTGGTGGATGCCGGGCTTGGAAGCGGCGCTAGACGGTGCCCGTCTGCTCTGGCCGCACCCCTCAGTTGTAAAATGAGGCTAATGATAGTGCCTAGCTAGCAGGGGTTTTATGAGAATTGGAGGCGCTTACGTTGTAAAAGCACTTAAACCGGTGTCTGACATATAAATTGTTCAGTATATTTCTCACCATTGTATATCATGCTGGTCATCACAAATAAGGCTCTCCTACAGCCTTGTATAGTGGGTTGAGAGATTACTGTCTCAGTTACCCACTCCTGCTTTGAACCAGGATTCTGTCAGTGTCCCCAGAGGTTGTGGATCAAATCAGTGTGCCTTTTAGACACAAGCCAAGAGAAGGAAAGGTGTGCTTGAATTCATTCACAAACATTCATGGTAACGTTTAACTGAAAGACTGAAAGAGAAAACTAACATCTGTGACCAGTATGGTTATTCTCTGGAATAAGGAAAAACAGAAGCTAGCAATTCAAGACCCAAACATAAAATTGTGTATATGTTAAAAAAAAAAAAAAAAAAAAAAAAAGCTGTTTGAGTAACAAATTTGAAGAAGAAAGCACGCACTCATTTCCCAAAACCAACCATGCTTTACCCAGAACTACACTACACGTACATTCTTTTATGTGCACATCTGGCATTTTCAGCACACTATGAGCATGTGGGTGTGTTACAACTTTTCATTTAAAAAATGAATTCCTTGGTCATTGTCCACTTTTTAAAACTTTTCATTTGCTCATAATTTCAGATTTACGGAAGAGTTGCAAAGATAGTTCCTATATGCCTTTCACCCAGATTCCACTAGTGTTAGTATTTTACATGACCATGGTATATTTATCAAAACTAAGAAAATAACATGGGTACAAGTACTATTAACCAAACTGCAGAGTTTATTCAGACTTAAGCAGTTCTTCCACTAATGCCCTTTTTCTGTACCAGCATCCAATCAAGGATATTGTTACCAGGGGTCCTTGCTCCCAGAGCTCCCGAGATGGTCGTGGGCCGCTTCCAAGATGGTGGCAAGCCTCATGTTCTCTGACCTGGGGTTCTTGGCCTTATGGATTCCAAGGAATGGAATTTGGGCTACACGGTGAGTGTTACAGCTCTATTAGAAGCCGTGGGTCACAGAAGAGAACTGTGGAACCCAGTGACTAGTGTTCAGCTCAATTAGGACCAACCCGGGACTTAGCTGCACAGGAACAATGGCAAGCCTTTAGCCCAACTTGGGAGCGGCAATGGGCACCTCGCTGGATCAGGAGCACAGTGGACAGCTTGCTGGATCCGGAGGGATGGAAGTCAGCGGCGGGTCTGCAAAGGCGGCAAACAGCAGTGGTGGATGGCGAGCGAAAGCTCAGCTCAAGCCGTAACAAATACGGACTAGAAGAGAGTGCAGTTGCAAGATTTAATAGAATGAAAACACAGCTCCCATACAAAGGGAGGGGACCCAAAGAGGGTAGCTGTTGCCAGCTCCAATGCCTGGATTTATATCCCGATCGTTGTCCCTCCCACTGTGCTCTCAGGCAATAGATGATTGGCTATTTCTTTACCTCCTGTTTTTGCCTAATTAGCATTTTAGTGAGCTCTCTTTACTACCTGATTGGTCGGATGTGAACTAAGTTGCAAGCCCCATGTTTAAAGGTGGATGCAGTCACCTTCCCAGCTAGGCTTAGGGATTCTTAGTGGGCCTAGGAAATCCACCTAGTCCTGTCTCTCAGTATCACAGCACATTTACTTGTCATGTCTTAGCCTTGGCCAGTTTGTAGTAGTTTGTTGCTCCTACCTTGCTTTCATGACCTTGCTATGAAGATGAAAGCACGCTCTCTTGACTTCAGTCCTCCCACCTTGGCTTCCCAAAGTGCTGGGATTACAGGCATGAGCCACCACACCCAGCCTATAGGTTAACTTTAAAACAAGAATGATAATGATCCCTTCCTGAAACTAACCCCCTCCTTGTTTGGGGACAAAAACCATCTTTGTGAAACTAGTGGAAGTCCACAAGTTTAGAATTTTGGTAGGAACCTGAATTCTGTAAGATGTAGGCATAAACTCTAACCAGTTTTTGCTTTTATAACCTGCCTTTTTGTAACTGCTTGCTACTCCACAGTCACATAGCCAGTGGTCACAAGACTTATAACATCTCCAATTGTCACTATAGATAATGTCACTATTGTAAAACCTAAAACTAGTGTTGGAGTTATTTTTCAGACTTTACATTCTGATGGACTACCTGGTGCCACTGGGACCAGTAACCCATAGCAAAAAATGGACTCAGTTGATCCTGTGACCCCCTTCAGGAACCAATTGAACACAAGAAGACAGTTTCAACACCCCTATGATTTCATCCCTGACCCAGCCAATCAGCATTCCCCATTCTCTAGCCTCCTGATGGGCAGGAGGCTAGAGAGGTTCAAAGTTTTTCATCCTTGAAAAACTATAGCCTCCAAATTCTTAGGAAGGCAGATTTGAGAATTATCTCTCATACTTGCTTGGCCACCATGCAATTATTAAACTCTTTTTCTGCCGCAATCCTATCGTTCTCAGTTTATTGTCTTTTTTCTAGGTAGCAGCCAAGAAGAACCCACATAGTAACATTCTCCTGATTAGACTGAGTTTGTGAGTTTTTAGGAAGCACCCCACAAACAGGATGTGGCTTTCTCATAGTGTGATATCAGATGGCATGATATCAACATGACTTTTTACTGGTTAATTGACCATGATTACATGTATTAAATTAACTTAAATTTGTCCTGAGGCTGCCTCCCTACCTTTAGGGCCGATGTAAGGAACTGCACCCTACCTTGGTATGTAAACAAACAAAGCATAGCTTGTTATACTTTTATAACTGGCTGAGTCAGCCAGTTACAGAAGCTGAGCTAAAGCCAGTTACAGGCTGCCAGCTAATCAGACCATTTCCAAATAAGGCCAAAGTTGAGCTGTAACCAGTCAAGCTGTTTCTGTAGAGCACCTCTGTTTTCTATCTATAAATACTCCCTGCCCACTTTATAGATTTCTCTGAACCTCTTCTAGTTCTGAGTATTGTCTGATTCAAGAATCTTTCTTTGATGAAATGAACTCGGCTAAACTTAATTTTCTAAAATTTGTCTTTCAGCACTTGGTTAAGATGGTGTCTGATAGGTTTCTCCCTATTTTTGCCTTTCCAGTCTATATATAGAAGTGGCTCTATATGTCCAGCCCACACTCAAGGGGAAAGGAAATAAGCTCCATTTTAAATTTGTGGTTATATTTTTAAATTACCACACTGATTAGTAAATTCAGGGAGAGATTCTTTGAGACTATGCAAATACCCTATTTCTACTTTTCCACTGATTTTAGTTATCATTGGTGGATCTTGGCTGCAACCATTATACTATGGTGTTCCAAATGGTGATTTCCTGTGTGAACTCTGAAAACTTAAGACAGGTCTCAGTTAATTTAGAAAGTTTGTTTTGCGGCCGGGCGCTGTGGCTCACGCCTGTAATCCCAGCACTTTGGGAAGTCGAGGCGGGTGGATCATGAGGTCAGGAGTTCAAGACCAGCCTGACACTCTGTCTTAAAAAAAAGAAAAAGAAAGTTTGTTTTGCCAAGGTTGAGGATGCAGGCCTGTGACACAGCCTCAGAAGGTTCTGACATGTGCCCAAGATGGTCGGAGCACAGCTTGGTTTTATACATTTCAGGGAAACATGAGACATCAATCAACATATGTAAAATGAACATTCGTTCCGTCCAAAAAGGCGGCAAAAGCGGAACAACTGAAAGCAGGGAGGGTGCTTCCAGGTCAAAGGTAGGTAAAAGACAAATGGTTGCGTTCTTTTGTTGTTGTTGTTGTTGTTGTTGTTGAGACAGAGTCTTACTCTCATCACCCAGGCTAGAGTGCAGTGGCGTGATCTCGGCCGACTGCAAACCTCCACCTCCCGGGTTCAAGCTGTTCTCCTGCCTCATCCTCCTGAGTAGCCGGGATTACAGGCACCTGTGACCATGCCCGGCTAATTTTTGTACTTTTAGTAGGGACAGGATTTCACCATATTGGCCAGGCTGGTCTCAAACTCCTGACCTCAGGTGATCCGCCCGCCTCAGCCTCCCAAAGTGCGGGATTACAGGCGTGAGCCACTGCACCCAACCTTCATTCTCTTTTTTTCTCTACACGGTATCTTCTCACAGAGCAAGAAGTTTCAATTTTAATAAAGTCCAATTTAGTTATTTTTTCTTTTATAAATTGTGATGTTTGTATACAATTTAAAAACTCTTTGCCTAATCAAGGCCACAAAGACTTTCTCCTACATATTCATCTGTAAGTTGTAGAATTTTAAGTGTATTTAAGCCTATAATCCATTTTGAGATAATTTTTTATGACATTGAAATATAAGTCAATATTCTTGTTTGCTTGTTTCTTTGCATGTGTATTTTTCTTTTCTTTCTTTCTTTCTTTTTTTTTTTCCGAGACAGAGTTTCACTCTTGTCACCCAGGAGTGCAGTGGTGTGATCTCGGCTCACTGCAACCTCCACCTCCCAGGTTTAAGCGATTCTCTTGTCTCAGCCTCCGGAGTAGCTGGGATTACAGGCGCACGCCACCACACCCAGCTAAGTTTTGTATTTTTAGTAGAGATGGGGTTTCACCATTTTGACCAGGCTTATCTTGAACCCCTGACCTCATGATCTGCCTGCCTCTGCCTCCCAAAGTGCCGGGATTACAGGCATGAGCCACCGCGCCCAGTCTGCATATGTATGTTTAAATGTTCCAGTACCATTTGTTAAAAAGACTATCCTTTTTCTACTGAATTGTCTTTGCACTTGTGTCAAAAATCAAATGACCACATTTGTGCGGGTTTATTCCTGTGCTTTCTATTCATTCCATTGATCTATGTGCTACAGTTTGGATGTGTTCTCCAAAGCTCATGTGTTGGAAACTTTATCTCCAATGCAACAGTATTGAGAGATGGGACCTATTATAGATAATTAGAGGCAGGGCCCTCATGACTGGATTAAGACCCTTAACTTGGTAGTAGGTTCCTTTCAAAAAGATGAGTTCAGCCTCCTTTCCTGTCTCACCATGTGCTTATTCTGCAGTGTTATGTTGCAGCAAGAAGGCCCTCACAAGATGCGGCCCCTTGATCTTGGACTTCCCAGTATCCAAAACCATGATCCACATAAATTTCTGTTCATTATAAATTACCCAGTGATGTAGTTTGGATATTTGTCCCCACCCAAATCTCACATTGAAATATAATCCCCATTGTTGGAGGTGGGTCCTGGTGGGATATGTTGGGGTCATGGGGGTGGACCTCTCATGGTTTGGTGCTGTTCTTGCAATAATGAGTGAGCTCTCATGACATCCGGCTCTGTAAGAGTGTGTGGTACCTCTCCCTCAACTCTCTCTCTTTTGCTCCTGCTTTCCCCATGTGACATGCCTATTCCCACTTCACCTTCTGCCATGATTGTAAGTTTCCTGAGGTTTCCTTAGAAGTTGTTGCAGGTACTGTGCTTCCTGTAAAGCCTGGAGAACTGTAGCCAATGAAATCTCTTTTCTTATAAATTATCTAGTCTCGGGTATTTATGTATTGCAATGCAAGAACAGTGCAATACACCAAGTCTGTGGTATTATGTTATAGAAGTATAAAATGGACTAAGACAGAATATTTGGTGCTAAAGAGTGGGGTGTTGCTATGACAAATACCAAAATATGTGGAAGCAGCTTTGGAAGTGGGTAGTGGGTAGACAGAAGAATTGGCAGAGAGGTTAGAAAAGTCTATATTGCCATGAAACGAACATTAAGGGTAATTCTGGTGAAGGCGCAGAATATAAGAATAGATACAGGGAAAGTCTGAGTCTTCCTAGAGATTACTTAAATGGTCATGACCGGAATGCTGTTAGAAATATGGATGGTAAAGGCCTTTATGATGAGGTATCAGACAGTAATGGAGAATATCTTATTAGAAACTGGAGCAAAGGCTATCCTGTTACAAAGTGGCAAAGAATTTGACTGAATTGTGTTTGTGCCTAAGGCCTTTGTGAAAGGCAGAATTTTAGAGTAATGAACTAGGATATCTGGTGGAAGAAATTTCTTTTTTTTCTGGAGATGGAGTTTTGCTCTTGTTGCCCAGGCTGGAGTACAGTGGCATGATATTGGCTCACTGCAACCTCCATTTCCCATGTTCAAGTGATTCTCCTCCCTCAGCTTCCCAAGTAGCTGGGATTACAGGCAGCCGCCACCACACCTGGCTAATTTTTTGTATTTTTAGTAGAAACGGGGTTTCGCCATGTTGGCCAGACTGGTCTCGAACTTCTGAACTTAAAATTTCTAAGCAAAGTCTCAAAGGAGCTTCATGGCTACTTTTTTTTTTTTTTTTTTTGACATGGAGTCTCACTCTGTCCCCTAGGCTGGAATGCAGTGGCGCGATATTGGCTCACTGCAACCTCCACCTCCTGGGTTCAAGCGATTCTCCTGCCTCAGCCTACCAAGTAGCTGGGATTACAGGTGTGCACCACCATGTCTGGCTAATTTTTGTATTTTTAGTAGAGATGGGGTTTCACCATGTTGGTCAGGCTGGCCTTGAACTCCTGACTTCAGGTGATCTGCCCGCCTCGGCCTCCCAAAGTGCTGGGATTACAGGCATGAGCCATCACACCCAGCCTAAGCTGCATGGCTACTTTTTTTTTTTTTGAGACGGAGTCTTGCTCTGTTGCCCAGGCTGGATTGCAGTGGCGCGATCTCTGCTCACTGCAAGCTCCGCCTCCCGGGTTCACGCCATTCTCCTGCCTCAGCCTCCCAAGTAGCTGGGACTACAGGTGCCCGCCACCAAACCTGGCTAATTTTTTTGTATTTTTAGTAGAGATGGGTTTTCACCATGTTAGCCAGGATAATCTTGATCTCCTGACCTTGTGATCAACCCGCCTCGGCCTTCCTAACAGCACATAGTAAGATGCAAGGAGATAGAAATGATTTAGAGACAAAATTTATAATTAAAAAAAAAAAAAGCAGAGTAGAAAGATTTGGAAAATTTGCAGCCTGGCCATATAAAGAATCTAAAGGCATCTTTAGGAGGGCCAACCAAGGGTATGGCCAAATGACCATTTGCTAAGAAGATTGGTACTGATGGAAAGGAGCTAGATGCTAGTCACTAAGACAGTGGGAGAAAGACTGAGAAGGCATTTGAGAAATCTTTGAGACTGTCCCTCCAATCTAGGACCTTTAGGACCAGGTGTCCAGAGGGCACCCACAGCACCTCAGCGTTTGCTGCCCTGTACCACATTCCAGTGCACGGGTCCTCAGTCACTCCAGCCACTGTTCAGATGGGCCCAGCAGTAAGCCTTGATGGTGTCCACATTCTGCAGATGGCAAGGTGGTTACGTAAGTTCTAATTCTTCAGATGGCAAGATGACTACATAGGTTCACCTCAAGCAGTAAGTACTGTACCAGATGGCAAAAGCAGTAAGCCTTGATGATGTCCACAATCTGCAGATGACAGGGTGGCTATGTAGGTTCTAATTCTTCAGATGGCAAGGTGGCTACATAGATTTAGCTCCCCCCTGGGCCCTACTGACATGAGGGGTAGAAAGAAAGTGGAGCACTGACTTGTACTATCTTGTTTGGTCTCGTTGATGCCAGGTGGGGATGGAGGCTTAGCTTGGCACTGTAGCTCTTTGTCATTATCTTGGCAAGGGAATCAAAGCACTGCCTGCTTCCACCAGGTGAGATATGGAAGATTAGTTCCTGGATCAGCCCATTAACACTATTCCAGGAGGTCAGCTGGAACACCTTCTGCTTCCTCATAAGTAGGCATAGAAGATCAGCTCCCTGCTTGGGTTGCCAATATCACCCAGCAGGGGAACTTGGAGCATTGCCTGCTTCTACCAGGAAGGGAATGGAGGATTAGCGGGGGAATCAGAGCACCACCACCTGCTTCCACAGGGCAGGGGAGTGGGTGGGTTCTGTTAGGCTACTCTTTTTCTGGTCCTTTGTCTAGAGGAAAAGGCTATTTAGGGCCTCTTTTTTTCTGTCTTTTGGAGGCTTCTGTAGTGCTCTATGATATTTGAGAGGCAACACATGGAACTCATCATATCATTGAAGACGCAAGGTCCCTGGGCAGACTGCCGTCTTCTTTCTACCTGTCAGTTTGTTTCATTTTGTTTTGTTTTGTTTTTTGAGACAAGGTCTGTTTTTTGAGACAAAGTCTATCACCCAGACTGAAGTGCAGCAATGTGATCTTGGCTTACTGCAACCTCAGCCTCCTGGGCTCAAGCCATCGTCCCACCTCAGCCTCCTGAGTAGCTGAGACTACAGGCAGGCATCACCATGCCAGTCTTAATTTTTGTATTTTTTGGTAGAGACTGGGTTCCGCCATGTTTCCCAGGCTGGCCTTGGCATCCCAAAGTGCTGCGATTACAGGTCTGAGCCACTGTGCCCAACCTCTGCCTTTCGGAGTCTTTCTATGCGTGTCTGCTGTGTTATATCTAGGGTATTTTTTTTTTTTTTTTTTTTTTTTTTGAGACAGAGTCTCGCTCTGTCATCCAGGCTGGAGTGCAGAGGCATGATCTCGGCTCACTGCAACCTCTGCCTTCCGGGTTCCAGCGATTCTCCTGCCTCAGCCTCCTGAGCAGCTGGGATTACAGACGTGTGCCACCACACCCAACTACTTTTTGTATTTTTAGTAGAGACTGGATTTCATCATCTTGGACAGGCTGGTCTTGAACTCCTGACCTCATGATCCACCCACCTCGGCCTCCCAAAGTGCTGGGATTACAGGCATGAGCCACCGTGCCTGGTCTTTTTTGTATTTTTAGTAGAGATTGGGTTTCACCATATTGGCCAGGGTGGTCTCGAACTCCTGACCTCAGGTGATCCTCCTGCCTCAGCCTCCCAAAGTGCTGGGATTACAGGCGTGAGCCACCACACCAAGTCTTTTTTTTCTTTTTTTTTTTTTGAGACAGAGTCTCGCTCTGTCACCCAGGCTGGAGTGCAATGGCACGATCTTGGCTCACTGCAACCTCCACCTCCCAGGTTCAAGCAATTTTCCTGCCTCAGCCTCCCAAGTAGCTGGGATTACAGGCACACACCACAATACCTGGCTAATTTTTTGTATTTTTAGTAGAGACGGGGTTTCACCATGTTGGCCAGTCTAGTCTTGAACTCCTGACCTCATGATCCACCCACCTCAGCCTCCCAAAGTGCTGGGATTACAGATGTGAGCCACCGCGCCCAGCCTGCCTTACATATTCTTGTTTGAATTTACAATTTTGATTTTAAAACATGCTGTGGAAAACCACCCGCAACTGTGAATTAGTACATTCACATCCATACTTTTAATGGTGATCTACTGCTCTATCATAATTTGTCTTTGCATTGCTTTCAATTGTTGTTATGAACTCATTTGCAAGGTATATGTGATGGTTAATTTTATGTGTTAATTTCATTAGACCACAGTGTTCAGATAGTTGGTCAACATTACTCTGGATGTTTCTGTGAAGGTGTTTTTGGATAAATTAACATTTAAATTGGTGAACGTTGAATAGAAAAGATTAACAAAGACTGACCTCCCCTAAGCAAGAGAGCATTCTGCCAGTGGACTACATTGTGACTAAGACTGCAACTCTTCCCTGCTGGCCTACCCTGCAGATTTTTGGATCAAGGAAGCCTTCATATTTATGTAAGCCTTTTCTCTGACAACTGACTAATGTATAGAATCACTTGACAATTATTTTATTGGGATTATTTTAACTGTAAGATTGCTAAAGATATTCTCATTTTGAAATATGATACAAAGAAGCTTCTAGAAAGTTTATACAACTTAATACAATTTGATAGAAGTAAACATTTTTTCCCACATCTACATCAAGCTTGAATATTTCTTAGTATTTAAATTAAGCTTTTCATATAACTTTTAAAATGATTTCCAATCTTAGATGTCATAATGGTATATTATGTGATATTTTAAATATCTTCATTTTTTTTTTTATTTTTCGCAATATACTTTTGACTGGGAATATGGTTTGGATCTGTGTCACCACCAAATCTCCTGTTGAATTGTAACCCCGAATGTTGGAAGTGGGGCCTATTGGGAGGTGATTGGATCATGGTGAGGGAAGAGAGAGAGACCCTCTCATATTGTTTTATATTGTTTTATACTCAGTACCTGTTTTAAGAAAAAAACAAGGAAGTGAAACCAAAGGCAGGCAGCCCGGCGCCAGGCACCAGACCCAAAACCAGACCTGAAACCAGGCCTGGGCCTGCCTGGCCTAAACCTAGTAGTTAAAAATCAACTCATGACTCAGCAACCGATGTTATCCATAGATTCCAGACATCGTATGGAAGAACATTGTGAAACTCCCTGCTCTGTTCTGATTCACTCTGACTATTGGTGCATGAAGCCCCTGTCACATACCCCCTAGATTGCTCAATCACAACCCTTTCATGTGAAATAATACATCTTGAGGAACAAGATCCACGTGGAAAAGAACCACTCCAAATCGGAGTTTCTGAGCAGAGGCAATAGCTCCCAGAAAGGAGCAGATACTAGATTTGCCCACAATGCTCAGAATAAGTAAGATTTGGATGATGTTGCCACATCCAGAAGACACGCCTCAGAGAAGGTCTGCACCAGATTTCAAAAGAAAGTAGGAAAGTGGGCTGAGAGGAATGAAGGAGGGGTTAGGCCGTGCAGGAAATATAGCTTCACTGGAGGAGTTTGGGAGACATGCTGTGGGTAAAGTGGTTTTAGAGCTAGAGCTGAGTACATTCCGTCTTCACCAATCCCAGTATAGCCCCCACTCTTTTTTCACTCCCTCTTCCCAGATCCCAAGATCTTTGCACTCCATGAATCTGGCATCAAAAGATATGCTGATGAATTCCTTTCTTCTGACATTGTACGACAGTAGTACAAGAAAGGTTTTCTGTTTGTCTTGTTTGAGCTTGGGAAAAATTGGCCCTGAGAGTGTAAGTGAATTTCCCTGGCTTTGTGTTAGTGGCAGAGCTGAGAGTAGACATTGAGTCTCCTCACCCCCTGGCTGGTGCTAATCACATTATCACTGTTAAAACAGACATCTTTAAAAGGCAGTCTTTTGAGAAACTACATGTACTGTAGAAAAACAGCTTAAGTGACCTTACCTTAAAGTGCCTCCAATCCTTCTTTCATAGCTTTGGTTGAGTTCTTTTAACTTAAGGAGTAAAATGAGGAAAAAGAAATCCATGTTCGATGAAACTTCTGAGGAAGGCTTACATAGCTTTACTGCATTTAGTGTGTTGTGATTTGTTTAATCATTTTTGTTATAATTATTTTATTTCTTTGAGAACACAAAGTGGTACACATGTTTTAAAAAATCAGCCAAAAACAGTTATATCCACTCAGTAAAAAAAAAAAAGGACACATCCAAACTCCATGTGATCATATAACTGTCACCAATAGACACATGGGTGCATCTTCATGGGTTTCTCCTTGCCTCTTCTCCAGGTTGAAAGGGATGTTCTCCAACAGAGAGACATTTTACCACCCCCCCCACCCCCCGCCCGGTGATGTTTGCAGTTTTTTAAGTAGGCAATTCCAAAGCATTTCATATTTCTAGTGACTTCCTTCATTTTTTTTTTTTAATCCCAGGTAAACCTTCAGAGATGTCTACATTTTTTCCAGGATCAGCAGAAAATGAAGAAATCTTATGTGAGTTGAAGAAGTAATTCTGTACTTTGTTTTACAGTGGATCTTAGCAGGTTGACTCTTATACTTAAATTGGAAAAGTCGAAATAGATACAATGAACTTCAAAGAAACAGGGTTAACACAATGATTCTCAAATGTCAGTGTGCATAAAAGTAACCTGGAAAGTTTATTAAAACAGAACAGGGCCTGAGAATTTTCATTTTTAACAAGATTACAGGCGATGATGCTAGGGTTCAGGTCTATAGGCCAATAGCATTGGAATAGCAGATCAGAAGGGCAAAGTTGGCATATATATGTGACGTATATATGTGTATGTATATATGTGTATATATACACATATCTGTATGTATATTGTGTATATATATGCATTATATATACACATACACAGGTATTGATATCTGTATATATGTGTATATATCTATATATGTGTATATATTGATATATATACACACACACATCATGTGGAGTTAGTTATGAGATTTGAATTGCAAATATTTCTGACCTTTCTGGTAACTATGGCAAAGAGAGATGATCTGTTAAAGGCTTTCATTGCTGATGAGAATGATGCTACCTGGTTCCTTTTGGTACGTATGTGCAGACTGATACTGAAAGCTGAAAAAAAATATTTTTTTGCTTTTTTTTTTTTTTTTCCTTTTTTTTGAGACAGAGTCTTGCTCTGTCGCCCAGGGTGGAGTGCAGTGGCGCGATCACGGCTCACTGCAACCTCCATCTCCAGGGTTCAAGCGATTCTCCTGCCTCAGCCTGCTGAGTAGCTGGGACTACAGATGAGTGCCACAATGCCTGGCTGGTTTTTTGTATTTTTAGTAAAGACAGGGTTTCACCATGTTGGCCGGGCTGGTCTTGAGCTCCTGACCTCGTGATCTGCCCACCTCGGCCTCCCAAAGTGCTGGGATTACAGGTGTGAGCCACCGTGCCTGGCCTTTCTTTTGCTTTTTATACAATGATGGACAGCCTTCTGGTGGTAACCATGAAATAAACACCTGTAATTATTCTTTAGTGAAAGCAAAAAGCAAGGTACTCAGCAACACTGAATTAATGAAGTTTTTTAGGGACCATGTTACTAGAGCCCATGTAAATGGCTTTCAGTTAGTCTTTTTTTTTTTTTCTGGATAAAACTTTAATCATATAGAGAATAAATTGACTATATGTCTTTAAAATAACTTTCCAAAATTCTTAGTCTTGCTTAATCTGTAGAATATTCAGTTAAGAGATTATTTTCTGGCAAATGTTTCTGCACTTAATCAAATTTTCAACCCATGCTTCATGCAGAATGGATTATTTCCTACCATTTGTTGGACTTTGGTCTGTAAACATCACCAATGATATATTTGTTTATTGCGGTAGAATATACATAACATAAAATTAACAATTTAAAGTGCACAATTCAGTGGCATTTAGCATAGTCACAATGTTGTGCCACCATCATCACTATTTAGTTCCAGAGCATTTCATCATTCCAGAAGGAAACCTATATGCTTTACAGTCACTTTCCATTCACCCCTGAGTGCACTGCCTCACAACCACTAATATACTTTCTGTCTCTATGGACTTGCCTATTCTGGATATTTTATATAAATGTAATCATACACTATGGGTTTTGCTTTTTTTTTTTGTTAAATAGAGACAGGACAGACTGGAGTGCAGTGGCTCAATCATAGCTCACTGTAGCCTTGAACTCCTGGGCTCAAGCAGTCCTCCCACCTTCGCCTCCCAAAGTGGTGGGATTACAGGAATGAGCCGCTGTGCCTAGCCAATATGTGTTTTGTATGTCCATCTTTCACCTAGTATAATGTTTTCAAAGTTCATCTGAGTTGTGGCATGTATCTGACCTCATTCCTTTTTATTGCTGAATGATCTCTTACATGGATGCACCTCATTTTGTTTATTCATCAGTTGCTGGATGTTTGGGTTGTTTATACCTAATGGCTATTGCGAATAGTACATCTATGAATATATGTATATAAATTTTTGTTTGAACACCTGTTTTCAGTTTTCTGGATATATACCTAGACGTAGAATTGCTGGATCATATATTTTGTCTTTTACTGAGGAATCACCAAACTTTTTCACAGCGCTGCATAATTTTACATTTCCACCAACAATGTTTGAGGATTACAGTTTCTCCACATCCTTGACAACACCTGTTATTGTTTATTTTTTAAATTATAGCCGTTCTAGTGTTTGTAAAGTGGTATCTCATTGTGGCTTTTATTTGCTTTTTCCTAGTGACTAATGCATTTGAGCACCTTTTCATGTGCTTCTTGGCCATTTGTATATCTCTTTTGCAGAAGTGTCTATTCAAGTCCTTTGTCCGTTTTTAAATCAGGTTTATTGTAAGAGTACTTTCGTGTACTAGATCCTTATTAGATATATGATTTTCAAATATTTCATTCTATGAGTTTTCTTTTCATTTTCTTGATAGTATCCTTTAATTCATAAAAGGTTTTAATTTTGATGAAGTCTGGTTAATGTATATTCTCTTTTGTTGCACATACTTTTGATGTCATATCTAAGAATCCATTGCCAAACCTAAGGTCATGAAGGTTTACTTCTATATTTTCTCCTAAGAGTGTTATGGTTTTAGCGCTTACATTTAGGACTTTGACCTATTTTGGATTAATTTTTGTTTATAGTGTGAGGAAGTGGTCCAACTTCACATTTATTTGCCTGTAGATATCCAGTTGTCCCAACACTAATTTTGAAAAAACTATTATTTCTCCCATTGTATTGTCTTGGCACCCCTGTTGATAATCAGTTGACCATAGATGTATGGGTTTCTTTTTGGACTCTTAATTCCATTCAGTTGATCTATATATCTGTCTTTGTGCCAGTTCCATACTGTTTTGTTTACTGTAGCTTTGTAGCAGTCTTGAAGCCAGAAAGTGTAAGTCCTGATTTGTTTATCTTCGTCAAAATTGTTTTGGCTCTTCAGGGTCTCTTGCAGTTCCATGAGTTTGACGGTCATGTCTGTTTTTGCAAAAAAGGTTATTCGATTTTGTATTGAATCTGTAGAACACTTTGGGAAGTATTGCCTTCTTAACCATATTAAGTATTCTATTCATGAACGAGGAATATCTTTCCCTTTATTTAGGTCTTTAATTTCTTTCAGCAAAAGTTTTATGGTTTTCAGTGTATAAGTCTTAGACCTCCTTGGTTAAATCTATTCCTAAGTATTATTTTGATGCTACTGTAGTTAGAAATTTTTTTAACTATAAATTGTTTTTAAAATTTACTTCTTGGATTCTAATTGCTATAGAAAAACGGCTAGTTTTTCTGTGTTAATCTTGGTCTTACAACTTATTGAATTTCTTTTTTTTCTTTTTTTCTTTTTTTTTTTTTTCTTTGAGATGGACTCTTGCTCTTTCACCAGGCTGGAGTGCAGTGGTGCAATCTCGGCTCACTGCAACCTCCACCTCCTGGGTTCAAGTGATTCTCCTGCCTCAGCCTCTGGAGTAGCTGGAACTATAGGCATGCACCACCACGCCCAGCTAATTTTTGTATTTTTAGTAGAGACAGGGTTTCACCATGTTGGTCGGGATGGTCTCAATCTCTTGACCTCGTGATCTGCCCGCCTCAGCCTCCCAATGTGCTGGGATTACGGGCATGAGCCACCACGCCCGGCCTTGAATTTCTTTATTAGCTCTAATGGTTTCTTTGTGGATTCTCAAGGATTTTCTGTTCATAAGAACATGTCATCTACAAGTAGAGATAGTTTTACCGCTTAACAGAGGTGAAAGATTAGGGCCTTCTCAGGTCTTTTCTGAACATGGGCCTTGTCCTAGATTGCTGTGTCATCATCTGGATTCCCAGGAGTATATGGAAGCTTTTCCAAAGCCCAAAAGCATCTCACTCTTCCTCCCAGGCTTATTTTTATGTATCTGTTGTTCACCCCAACTAATATCCTTTGCCCCAAAGGCCACAGCTGGTTCATTTACCTTTAAATGATTTCAATAGGTGCCTGCCACATTGTCATTTCTCTGTCTGAGAGTTCTTAGCACTGTGTGTTACTCTTTCGGCCACCACCAGACAGAGCAAAACAGACAACCCCAATTGTTTGAGAACCAGCTCTATTCTGCTCCTTCAAGCACTGGGAACTCATACCAGGAATACGGGATTTCATCTTAAGGACTGTTACTGAGTCAGTGTTATGGGTTGAATTGTGCCTCCTGCAAATTTCACTCATTGTAGTCTCCACCTACAGTACCTCAGAACATTGCCTTATTTGGAGATAGATTATTTACAGAGATAATAAAGTTAAAGTGAAGTCATGAGGGTGGGCCCTCATCTAATATGACTGGTGTATTAATTAGTCCGTTCTTGCACTGGTATAAAGAAACACCTGAAACTGGGTAATTTATAAAGAAAAGAGGTTTAATTGGCTCATGGTTCTGCAGGTTGTATGGGTAGCATGACTGGGGAGACTGCAGGAAACTTACAACCATGGAAGAAGGCAAAGAGGAAAGAGGCACATCTTGCATGGCCAGGGCAGGAGGAAGACAGTGAAGGGAGAGGTGCTACACACTTTTAAAAACAGCCAGATCTTGTGAGAACTCGCTATCATGAGAACAGCAAGTGGGAAATCTGCCTTCATGATCCAGTCATCTCCCACCAGCCCCTTCTTTCAACATTTGAGATTACGGTTTGACATGAGATTTGGGCGGGGACACAAATTCAAACCATATCAATTGGTGTCCTTTTAAAAGGGAAATTTGGACACAGAGAGACGTACAGAAGGAAGACCATGTGAAGACATGGGGAAGGTGGCTGTTTACCAGCCAAGGAGAGAATCCTAGAACAGAACCTTCCTTCAGAGTTTTCAGAAGGAAGTAGCCCTCCTGACACCTTGACTTTGGACTTCTAGCATCCAGACTGTGAGAAAATACATTTCTGTCATTCAAACTGCCTGATTTCTGGTACTTTATTATGACAGCGCTAGCAAACTCATACAGCTTGTGAGGGGGATGGGGCAAAGGTGAGTTAAAACAACATAGATCTTTCCTACCAGGTTTTACCTGCCATTCTCCTGATTAAGATTTGCTTAGTTGCTGTAAACCTTTGTCTGTATTCCAGAATTCTAATAAAGCTACTCTGACTTTTTTTCCCCGTATTTCTGTGGAGGGATGGACCGTGGGTGTTCCCCTCTCTGCCATTTTCCCAGACTGGGGTCTGTCACCAGTATTTTGCAGGTTTTGAGTTAGTTGACCTTTCTGCAGCACCTGACCCTACTGCCTGTTTTCTACACAGCCTGTGCTGCTGGTTCCTGTGGCACCACACCACCCTCTTCTCTTACCTTCCTTCTAATGACATCTCATTCAAGGAATCTTTTCAACCTCATGGTAAATAACATATCCCCCATGTATTGGTTTCCTGTTTCTGAATGTAACAATTATCACAAATGTAGTAGCATAAACCACACGTTTATTATCTTAGAGCTCTGGAAATCAGGAGTCTGCAATTAGTCTTATATGGCTAAAATCAAGGTGGTGGTGGGACTGGTACCTTCTGGAGGCTGTGAAGGGAGAATCTGTTTTCTTGCTTATTTCAGGTTATCACAGCCCCTTCCATTTTCAAAGCATGTGATGACTTCAGTCAGCCTTTGTCTGAAAAATGCCTTGTCATCTGTAGTCAGATGTCCCTCTGACTCCATAAAGACACGTGATTACATTTATGGCCAACCTGGATAATCCAGGACAGTCTCCCCTTTTCAAGTTTCATAATCACATCTGCAAAGTCCTTTTTGCCATTTATGGTCATAGTCACAGGTTCCAGGGATTAGGACGTGGATATCTGTGGGGTCATTGTTCAGCCCACCACATCTGGGTGTTGATCCTTGACTCCCTGTTCCATCCTATTTACATACATGCATTGGCTTCTTACTTTCTTTGTATAAGTACATGGAGATGTATGTTTGTATCATGGAAGAGTATATATTTTTGTTTATTATGTTTTTTAGAATTATATAGCCCATCTCATTTGGTATATATGTTACTGCAGCTTGTAAAAAAAATTAATATTGCACTGAAGATCTATCCAAGTTGATTAGTTTATTCCTTTTTATTCCATATATTCTGAGACCATACTGCATTTATCCATTTTTTCATTGAAAGACATTTAGGTCATTTCTGTTTTTCTTTATTGTGTGTAATACTTCAGTAAACATCCTTTACTTTGTCTGCATAAAGAGAAAGGATTTCCAGGCTGGGCACAGTGGCTCACGCCTGTAATCCCAGCACTTCGAGAGGCCAAAGTGGGAGGATTGCTTGAGCCCAGGAGTCTTTGACCAGCCTGGGTAACATAGGGAGACCTTGTCTCTACAAAAAAAAATTTTAATTACCTGGGCATGGTGGTGCATGCTTCTAGTCCCAGCTAATAAGGAGTCTGAGGCAAGAGGACTGCTTGAGCCCAGGAGTTCAAGGCTGCGGTGAGTTATGATTGAGCCACTGCACTCCAGCCTGGGCAACAGAGCGAGATTTCCAGAGTTACCTGGTGCTACTAGTTTGTCTACCAAGTTACCATGCCACAGCCGTTTATGAGAGTACCATTTTCTTTTTTTTTTTTTTGAGATGGAGTCTCGCTCTGTCGCCCAGGCTGGAGTGCAGTGGCGCAATCTCCGCTCACTGCAAGCTCTTCCTCCTGGGTTCATGCCATTCTCCTACCTCAGCCTCCCTAGTAGCTGGGATTACAAGCGCCCGTCACCACGCCCGGCTAATTTTTTGTATTTTTAGTAAAGACGGGGTTTCACCATGTTTGCCAGGATGGTCTCGATCTCCTGACCTTGTGATCTGCCCACCTCGGCCTCCTAAAGTGCTGGGATTACAGGCGTGAGCCACTGCGCCTGGCCGAGAGTACCATTTTCTTTGTCTTCTTCCTAGCAGTTAATATAGCCATATTTTAAAATTATGGCCAATCTGGTGGATAAAGAAAACCTCACTGTTTTGATTTCAATTTCTCTGATTGTGGGGTTGAGTCTTTCAGTTTTCTTTTCTTCATATACCTTACGTACTTTTCTATTGATTTTGTTCTATATTTTTTACTAATTTATAAATTTGAAATCCTTTATAGTAATCTTTGTGTTATTTTTCTTTTTTTATGAGACAGAGTTTCGCTCTTATTGCCCAGGCTGGAGTGCAATAGGTAAATCTCTGCTCACTGCAACCTCTGCCTCCCTGGTTCAAGCAATTCTCCTGCCTCAGCCTCCCGAGTAGCTGGGATTACAGGCATGTGCCACCATGCCCGGCTAATTTTGTATTTTTAGTAGAGATGGGGTTTCTCCATGTTGGTCAGGCTGGTCTCGAACTCCTGACCTCAGGTGATCTGCCTGCCTCTGCCTCTGAAAGTGCTGGAGTTACAGGCGTGAGCCACTGTGCCCGGCTTATTATTATTATTATTATTATTATTATTTGAGGTGGAGTCTCACTCTGTCACCCAGCCTGGAGTGCAGTGGCACCATCTTGGCTCACAGCAACCTCCGCCTCCTGAGTTCAAGCAATTCTGCTGCCTCAGCCTCCTGAGTAGCTGGGATTACAGGTGCCTGCTACCATGCCCTGCTAATTTTTTTTTCCCCCAAGATGGAGTTTCACTCTTGTTGCCCAGGCTTGAGTACAATGGTGCTGTCTCGACTCACTGCAACCTCTGCCTCCTGGGTTCTGGCAATTGTCCTGCCTCAGCTTCCCAATTAGTTGGGATTACAGGTGCCCACCACCATGCCTGGCTAATTTTAATTTTTTTTTTTTTTTTTTTTTTAAAGTAGAGGTAGGGTTTCACCATTTTGGCCAGGCTGGTTTCAAACTCCTGATCTCAAGTGATCCACCCGCCTTGGCCTCCCAAAGTGCTGGGATTACAGCCAATTTTTGTATTTTTAGAAGAGAGGGGGTTTTGCCCTGTTGGCCAGGCTGGTCTCCAACTCCTGACCTTGAGTGATCCACTCGCCTTGGCCTCCCAAAGTGCCGGGGTTATAGTTGTGTGAGCCACCGTACCTGGCCTTTTTTCTTAATTTGGAAATCTATATTCCAAAGGGCATTAACGTGATTATTTGCTTTATCCTGTAAAGCATAATATACCAAAATAACAATACCAATATTATTGTTAACAAAATATTTTTGAAACCAGTTTAAGATTTATTTTGCATTTCTTTTGTCCTTAGGGCACAGCCCCATTGTGACATACAGTTAGATTCCTTTGTTTTAAATTTAGCAGAAATAATTCTCTGAGTGGTACGGCATCAACTTTAGATATAACTAGATTTATTTGTTTCATTGCTGTTTGTTTTTAGAGTTTTTATTTTGAGAATCATTTTTTATAATTATGAAAAATATTTAAATGTTTCCAAAGACAAATCTGTAAAGCAAAGTATATTCAGAGATCAATCTGGGATTCATCCCTTTCCCTCCATCTGGTTCCTTGTTCCTTTCCTCACCTTATGAAGAATGATTTATTTTGTTTTATGACTTATCTTTTTATTGTTATTTTTAATATAAGCAGATCTGTATGTGGATACACATATTTTCCTTTTGTATATAAAAGCTGCCACATTATACTTGATTTTCCCAGACTTCCTTTGGTCATATAATAGAACCTGGAGTTCACTCTGCAGTGGGATATGCAGGTCTTCCTCAGGTCTTGTTTCAGTCGCTTAGCACTCTGTAGTGTGAGTGTATGACATACATTCAACCAGTTGTTTGCTAATCAACATTTGGGTTGTTTCCAGTCTTTTGCAATATAAATACTGCTTTAGCTTTGTGCCTACGTCTTTTCATTTTTTTTTTTTTTTTTTTTTTTTTTTTTGTGGAGACGGAGTCTTGCTCTGTTTCCCAGGCTGGAGTACAATGGCATGATCTCGGCTCGCTGTAACCTCCACCTCCTGGGTTCAAGAGATTCTCCCTGTCTCAGCCCCCTGAGCAGCTGGCATTACAGGTGCCCACCACGTCTGGCTAACTTTTTTTTGTATTTTTAGTAGAGACGGGGTTTCACCATATTAGTTAGGCTGGTCTTGAACTCCTGACCTCAGGTGATCCGCCCGCCTCGGCCTCCCAAAGTGCTAGGATTACAGGTGTGAGCAGCCGCGCCTGGCCCCATCTTTTCAATTTTTGGCTAATGTGTCTTTGTGGTAGATTCTTAGAAGTAGGATTTCTAGGTCCAGTGGTAAATTCATACATATATAATGTAACTGAATACTGCCATATTTCACTTCATAGTGGCTGCTTATTTTGTATTCTCACAAGCAGGTTATGAGTATGCTTTTATGCCTGTAGCAAACCAAACTAAGTGTATGTGTTATTCTTTTGGGTTTCTGCCAGTCTGATAGGAGTGAATGGTTCAATGCAATTTTTACTTTTTATTTTTTTTTTTAAACTTTAAAGGGTAATCTTTTTTTTTGTTTTTTTGTTTTTTTTTTGAGATGGAGTCTTGTTGTGTCACCCAGGCTGGAGTGCGGTGGCACGATCTTGGCTCACTGCAACCTCTGCCTCCCGGGTTCAAGTGATTCTCCTGCCTCAGCCTCCCAAGTAGCTGGGATTACAGGCATCTGCTATCACCCCCGGCTAATTTCTGTATATTTATTTATTTATTTTTAAGACAGAGTCTCACTGTGTCACCCAGGCTGGAGTGCAGTGGCACGATTTCAGCTCACTGCAACCTCTACCTCCCAGGTTCAAGTGATTCTCCTGCCTCAGCCTGGTGAGTAGCTGGGACTACAGGCGCCTGTCACCATGCCCGGCTAATTTTTTTTGTATTTTTAGTAGAGATGGGGTTTCACTATGTTGGCCAGGATGGTCTTGAACTCCTGACTTCATGATCCGCCCACCTTGGCCTCCCAAAGTGCTGGGATTGCAGGCATGAGCCACTGTGCCCAGCCAATTTTTGTATGTTTAATAGAGACAGGGTTTCGCCATGTTGACCAGGCTGGTCTTGAACTCTTTACCTCAGGTGATCCGCCTGTCTCGACCTCCCAAAGCACTGGTATTACAGGTGTGAGCCACCGCGCCCGGCCTTTCCTTCTGTATTTCTAGGAACGCTTTGCCTTTTCTTTGTCACTTAAGTTACAGATACTTATTCCCAGTTTGTCCTTTTTAAAGGACAATAAACACCAGTTTACCTAGATTCAACAGTTTTAAGTATTCTTCCACATGCTCTCTCTCTGTCTTTATCTATATGTAATTTTTCCAGGCCAGACACAGTGACTCATGCCTACAATCCCAACACTTTGTGGGGCAAAGGTGGGAGGATTGCTTGAGCCCAGGAGTACAAGACCACCCTGAATAACATAATGGGACCCCACGTTACAAAAAATTTTTAAAAATTAGCTGGACATGGCGGTGTGCACCTTTAGTCCCAGCTACTCAAGAAGCTGAGGCAGAAGGATCACTTGAACCTGGGAGGTCAAGGCTGCAGTGAGCTATCTATGATCGTGCTACTGCACTCCAGTGTGAGTGACAGAATGAGCTACCATCTCAAAAAACAAAACAAAATTTCCATTTTCCCCAATAATGTCCTCTGTAGCTTTGCTGGGCCCAAGAGCCAATCAAAGATGATTTTTTTTATTCCTTCATAATAATGGACATTTAAAATAAGTCCTGGTCAGGAGTCTTGTTGAACAGTTATTCTTGAATTTAACTGCTCTTTAGAATAATTTGAAGCTCTTTAAATATTCCTATACCCAGGTGATATGCAACCATGCTTAGAAGCACTGTTGTAGAATGTCTGCACATCTGTATTTGACGGATTTGTTTTTCCTCACAATTAGATTCAGATTATACATTTTTCTTTTTTGCTTTTTTTTTTTTTTTTCTTGAGAATGAGTCTAGCTCTGTCGCCCAGGCTGGAGTGCAGTGGCACGATCTCGGCTCACTGCAAACTCCACCTCCCGAGTTCAAGTGATTCTTGTGCCTCAGCCTCCCAAATAGCTGGGGTTACGGGCGCCTACCACCATGCCTAGCTAATTTTTGTATTTTTAGTAGAGACAGGGTTTCACTATGTTGGCCAGGCTGGCCTCGAATTCCTTACCTCGTGATCCGCCCGCCTCGGCCTCCCAAAATGCTGGGATTACAACCGTGAGCCACCACACCCAGCCTATACATTTGTCTTATGCCAGTTTATTATGTACTTTTTATATAATCTCTTTGTACCACTATTTGTAATGGTACCAAATATCTCCATTTGAAAAGCAGCCTTTCTTTTCCTTTTTTTAAACTAATAATCTTTGGCTGGAATATGGAGACTATGTGAACATCCTGTTCCCAATAATCTTTCCCAATGGTTGACTATTTAGGGTGAGTACTTTTAGCATGTTTATTGGCCATGTTAGTGTTGTCTTTTGTGAAATGACTGTTCAGATCTTTTCCCCCATTTTTCTATTAGGCCATCTTGCTTGTATTGATTTTAGAAGGTATTTTATATATTCTGGGTATAGTCCCTTTAAAAGTTTGATATGTTGTCAATATTTTCTTCTCTCTGATTTGCATTTTTTTTGCATTAATGGTGTCTTTTGATTAATTGACATTCTTAATGTGGTCCAGTTTATTTCAGTCTTCTCCTTTATGGTTAGTGCTTTTGTATCTTGCTTTAAAAAAAACTTTGCTTTGAATATAGTTTCATGTTATGTTTTTGAAGTTCTGTTGTTTTTACTCATCACATTTTAACCTACAATTCATCTGGAATTGATTCTCACATATTGTGTGAGATTGAAGTCAAGTTTTCCCCATATTTAAACCCATTTAATCAGTATAGTTTATTGAGACTGTCCTTTTCCTCACTGCTTGGCTGTGAAACTTTTAAAAATAAATCAGGTATCCATGTTTGAAGGTCTGTTTCTATACCATACTTTTTTTCTATTGGTGTTTCAATGTATTCTTTCACCAATACCACACTGTCTTAAATTACTCTATAATAAATTCTTATATCCACTAGTGTGTTAGTTTTCTAATGCTTTGTTATAAGTTACCACAAAGTTTGCCACAAAACAACACAAATTTATTACCTCAGGTTCCATGGATCAGGAGTCTGGGAATGGGTTAGTTAGGTCCTGTGCTCAGGCATAAGGCCGCAACCGAGATATTGCCTGAGATACCTAATCTTAATGGAGGCTCAGAGTCCCCCATACACATGTGGCAGAATTCATTTCCTATAAATGAGAACCCATAATGGTTTGCTTCTTCTTAGAGGCCAGTAGGAACTTTTCTCTGATACTTTACCTTCTTTTTCTGAGACAGAGGCTCACTCTGTCACCCAGGCTGGAGTGCAGTGGTGCGATCTCTGCTCACTGCAACCTCTGCCTCCCAGGTTCAAGCGATTCCTGTGCCTCAGCCTCCTGAGTAGTTGGGATTACAGGCGCACGCCACCATGCCCAGCTAATTTTTGTATTTTTAGTAGAGATAGGGTTTCGCCATGTTGGCCAGGCTGGTCTTGAATCCCTGACCTCGTGATCTGCCCGCCTTGGCCTCCCAAAGTGCTGGGATTACAAGTGTGAGCCACCGTGCCCGGCCACTTTACCTTCTTTTTAAAGACTCACCTGATTGGGTAAGGCCCACCAAGACAATCTTTCTTTTGATCAACTCAAAATAAACTGATTAAGGTATCTTAATTATAACTGCAAAATCCATTTGCCATATAATGTAATATAATCTTTACTGGAGCCACAAATTCTCACACTAACAGGAGGAGATTATATAACGATGTAAGTCATTGAGGCTTATGTTAGAATTCTGACAACCACAATTAGTGTGAGTTCACACATTTTTTTGTTCTTCTCTAAGACTGCCTTGGCCATTCTTGGTGGTTTAAAAAAATTTTTTTTTTTTGGTTTTAAAAATGTTGCCTCCATTTTTATTTATTTATTTATTTTTTTCAGACACAGTCTAGCTCTCTCACCCAGGCTGGAGTGCAGTGGCACAGCCTTAGCTCACTGCAGCCTCCACCTCCCAGGTTCAAGTGATTCTCCTGTCCCGGCCTCCCAGATTTGCTGGGATTAACAGGTGTAAGCCACCACTCCTGGCCTTTTGCCTTCATTTTATGATGATGGGAACATTCTTGGTTCTTTGAATTTTTTTTTTTTTCTTTTTGAGACCTGTCGCCAGGTTGGAGTGCAGTGGCATGATCTCAGCTCACTGCAGCCTCTGCCTCCGGGGTTCAAGCGATTCTGCCTCAGCCTCCCGAGTAGCTGGGACTACAGGTGCACGCCACCATGCCCAGCTAATTTTTGTATTTTTGGTAGAGATGGGGTTTCACCACGTTGGCCAGGCTGGTCTCGAACTCCTGACCTTGTGATCTGCCTGGCTTGGCCTCCCAAAGTGCTGGGATTGCAGGCGTGAGCCACCGCACCGAGCTGGTTCTTTGAATTTCTATATATAAGCTTGAGAAGCAACTTGTCAGTTTCCACAAAAATATTTGCTAAGCTTTTGATTGGGATTACCTAGAATTTATAGGCCAATTTAAGGAGAATTGAGAACTTTGTAATATTGAGTTGTCCAATCCATGACTATAATTAGTTCCTTTATTTTTAAAGATATTCTGTTTTTTTAAAGATAGTCTTTTGTTTTTCTCGAGAATGCTTTATAATTTTCTGTGTAATTGTCTTAAAAATGATTTGCTAGATTTATTCTGAGGTATTTCTTTTTTTTTTTTTTTCCAAGATGTAGTCTCGCTCTGTCACCCAGGCTGGAGTGCAGTGGCGTGATCTCGGCTCACTGCAAACTCTGCCTCCCAGGTTCACACCATTCTCCCACCTCAGCCTCCCGAGTAGCTGGGACTACAGGTGCCTGCCACCACGCCCGGCTAATTTTTGGCATTTTTAGTAGAGACGGGGTTTCACCGTGTTAGCTGGGATGGTTTCGATCTCCTGACCTCATGATCCGCCTGCCTCGGCCTCCCAAAGTGCTGGGATTACAGGCATGAGCCCCCGTGCCTGGCTGGTATTTCATGTTTTTGATGGCACTGTAGGTGGTACTTTGAAACAATTAGTTGCTGGTATATAGAAATCCACTTGATTTTTTTTTTTTTTTTTTTTTGAGCTGGAGTTTTGCTCTTATTGCCCAGGCTGGAATGCAATGGCACGATCTTGGCTCACCACAACCTCCGCCTCCCACTTTCAAGCGATTCTCCTGCCTCAGCCTCTCAAGTAGCTGAGATTACAGGCATGTGCCACCACGTTCAGCTAATTTTGTATTTTTAGTAGAGATGGGGTTTCTCCATGTTGGTCAGGCTGGTCTCGAACTCCTGATCTCAGGTGATCCACCCACTCAGCCACCCAATGTGCTGGGATTACAGGAGTGAACTACCATGCCCAGCCGAAATCCGCTTGATTTTATTTATTTATTTTTTGAGACAGAGTCTCGCTGTGTCATCTGGGCTGGAGTGCAGTGGCGCAATCTCGGCTCACTGCAACCTCCGCCTCCTGAGTTCAAGCGATTCTCCTCCCTCAGCCTCCCAAGTAGCTGGGACCACAGGCTCATGCGACCAAGTCCAGCTAATTTTTTGTATTTTTAGTAGAGATGGGGTTTCACTGTGTTAGCCAGGGTGGTCTCCATCTCCTGACCTCATGATCCACCCTCCTGGGCCTCCCAAAGTGCTGGGATTACAGGCGTGAGCCACTGTGCCCGGCCTCCACTTGATTTTTATACATTGATCTTGTATCCAAAAGCTTACTGAATTCACTTCTTACTTACAATAATTTGTAGCTTCTCTTGCATGTTCTTCATGCAGAATTATGACATCTGCAGATACTGATAGCTTTATTTATTCTCTTCTAATTCTTATAACTTTTTATATCTTTTCTTGCCTTATTCCACTCACTTTTACACTCTGACCTATTTTTTTCCTCTATTTTCCAGTTCTCAGTGTATGCCATGAACATTTACCAGCTGTTTGTGCTGCTAACCTGGGAATGGTACTTCTTTCTCTCTCTGCTGGTTTGTGTCTACTTATTGGCTTCCTACTACCCACAGCAGTCAGTCATCTCTGAGCTAGATGAGACAGTCCATTGGATTAAAGAAGAAAATATTCAAATGCCTACCTACATATATTATAATCTAAGAAAAAGAGTGAAATTTAATACGTAGATTGGCAATATAAGTTTATAATTTATAAATTAACAAAAAGGTTACACAGGATAGGGCCAGGAGCGATGGCTCATGCCTGTAATCCCAGCACTTTGGGAGGCCAAGGCGGGCGGATCACCTGAGGTTGCGAGTTCGAGACCAGCCTGACCAACATGGAGAAACCCCGTCTCTACTAAAAATACAAACTTAGCTGGGCGTGGTGGCACATGCCTGTAATCCCAGCTACTCAGGAGGCTGAGGCAGGAGAATTGCTTGAACCCAGGAGACAGAGGTTGCGGTGAGCCGAGATTGCGCCATTGCACTCCAGCCTGGGCAACAAAAACGAAACTCCATCTTAAAAAAAAAAAAAAAAAAAGGTTACCCAGGATTGAAAAATATCCAAATATTTTGGATACCCCTAATTCTATAGGAACAAGTCCAAAATTACTCAATGATGTTCCCTGAATACCTCTATAGCTCTTTATCTTATCAGAGTCCCAAACAATACTATTCTATGTGCTTATTGTTACTCCTTTAACTACATTATGATAGCTGTATCCATTCTTATGCTATTGCCTGGGTTCATGAATAACACTCTAGTTGTTTAAGAATTCAAATCTTCACCTCCTCAGTGAAACCCAACCAAATAGCAGGAATAGAACTTTTCTCCCCCTTTGTAAGCTTAGATAACTTTTTACATCTTTTCACTATAGTACCTGCAACATCTTATTGTAGTTATGTGATTATATGTTTGCCTGTGCTTATCAGACTGTATTTTCCTTGAGAACAGTAATATTGTTTTAGTTGTCTTCATATTCCGCCCAAGTAGGAGAATTCTTTGTGACACATAGGCACATGGTGGGACACCAATTACTTATCATGGCGGTGGGGTATAACTATTATGATTTCTTTTTTCCAACCAAGTACAGTGCAAAAGTAGACATCCTATAACACATTTTCGGATTATCTGTGAATAGTGAACATTATAATAATCCTCTTACGGCGTTTATGTCTTTAAATTTTGATTGCTTAAATTTGAATGGAATGTACTTGTCATTTGAGGATGTGACTGTGGGCTTCACCCAGGAGGAGTGGCAGCATCTGGACCCTGCTCAGACGACCCTGTACAGGGATGTGATGCTAGAGAACTACAGCCACCTCGTCTCAGTGGGTAGGTAGGAACTGTTTTTCATGTAGACTCCTAGTGTGTACATATTTTCTTGGTTGCTGGAACTTGTGGAAGTTTTGTTGAGGTTAATTAAACTAAACTTGATATTCAGGGTATTAAGCAGAAGAACTGTTTGGGGTGCTGTAAAGAATGTTATTGTTTTCTTACTTTTCCCACACATGGTTGAAATTGGCTTTTGAAGTTTCATTTTCTCCCTCTTTCAGAGGCCCTAAAGTCCATTATCCTCACCTAGTTTCCATGTCATTTCTCGTTCACAGGATATTGCGTCCCTAAACCAGAAGTGATCTTCAAATTGGAACAAGGAGAGCAGCCATGGATATTAGAGGAAGAGCCCCCAGGCCAGAGATAACCAGGTGAATTGGCATGTATTAAGCAGAACGATGCCAGTGACATGGTATGAATTCTTTTAATTCTCAAGAATTTGCATGGCCAGGCACAGTGACTCAATGCCTGTAATCCCAGCACTTTGGGAGGCCAAGATGGACAGATCACCTGAGGTCAGAGTTTGAGACCAGCCTGGCCAACATGGTGAAACCCCATGTCTACAAAAATACAAAAATTAACCGGGCATGATGGCAGGTGCCTGTAATCCCAGCTACTTGGGAGGCGGAGGCAGGAGAATCACTTGAACCAGGAAGGTGAAGGTTGCAGTGACCTGAGATTGCACCCCTGTGTTCCAGCTTGGGCGACAAAGCGAGACTCTGTCTCAAAAAAAAAAAAAAAAAAAAGAGTTTGCTCATATGTTCATTCCTACTGTGTGTCACTCAAGTTTTAGGTGCTGGAAATAGAGTAGTGAACTGAGTTTTATCCATGACCTCATGGAGCTTACCTTCTGATTGGGAGAAAAAGATAAGGATCAAAAATGGCAACACTACCACACATGCACAGATATGCCAAGTGGTTATGTAAAATAGTAAGGAAATTAAAGAAAGTTAAGAATGATGGAGTGTTAAACTTTAGAAAGTTGGGCTTTTGGATGCTATGAACTTGAATGATATGAGGGTGGGAGTTGGGAGTAGTCTTGATAGCAGGGAAAGCATCAAGTGCAGGGCACTGAGGCAGGAGTGCACCTGTGGTCTTTGAGGACACACAAATATCAGTGTGGATTGAAAAGAATGAATGACGCAAGAGTGGTATGAGTTGATGTTGGAGAGGTAATGGGAGCCCAAATTATGTGGGGCCATATGGCCATGGTAAGGACTATGATTTTATTTTGAGTAAAATGAGAAGCTATTGACCCAATAAGGAACATTTGCTGATTTGTCTTTTAAATGAATATCTCTGGCTGGTAAGCAAAGAAAATACTATTGGGGACAGAGGGATGAAAGCAGGAACATGAGTCAGGAGAGTATTTCAGTCTGCAAAAAGGCAATAGTAGCTTACACTTTGGAGTGGTGGTGATTATTAAAAGTGAATAGTAGCTTACACTTTGGAGTGGTGGTGATTATTAAAAGTGATTGGCTTTTGGCTGGGCACAGTGGCTAACGCCTGTAATCCCAGCACTTTGGGAGGCTGAGGTGGGCAGATCACCTGAGGTCAGGAGTTCAAGACCAGCCTGGCTAACATGGTGAAACCCCGTCTCTACTAAAAATACAAAAATTAGCCAGGTGTGGTGGCATGTGCCTGTAATCCCAGCCACCCAGGAGGCTGTGGCAGGAGAATTGCTGGAACCCGGAGGGCAGAGGCTGAGGTGAGCTGAGATTGCGCCACTGCACTCCAGCCTAGGTGACAGAGCAAGACTCTGTCTCAAAAAAAAAATTAAAAAGTGGTTGGCTTTTCAATATGTTTTGAATGTGGGACCTGTAACATTTGCTATTGGGTGGGATATGGAACATGAAAGAAAGAAAGGAGTCAAGAGTGACTACAAAGATTTCACCCAGAGCAGTTGGATAAGTGGATACCAGTTGGGGGATATTGAGGAGAAACAGTTTTGGAGGGATTGTTACGTGTTTAGTTTGCACACATAAAGATTCAGGTGATTATAAAATATCCAGGTTTACATGGCAAATAAGCATTTGGGCATATAAGCAGGTAGTTTGGGACAAGTCCAAGAGGAAGATATTTATTTGGAAATTATCAGCTTATGGCAGTAGTTAACAGTTTTTAAGTTTAGTACTTAAAGCTGATGGATTAGATAACCTCTCTTTTGGGATAGGACTGGAGGCTGTCCCCTGGGTCATTAGCTTTCAGAAGTCATGAAAGTGAGGAGACTGAGCAAAGAAGAAAGAAAAGGCAGTTTGGGGATGAGTAGAAAACAAAGAATGTAGTGTCCTGCAGCCAAGTGAAGACAGTGTTTCACGGAGAAAGTGGGCTTCTCTGAAGCAGGATGTGTAAAGTCAGCATTTTCTCTGTCTCTGTCTACAGATCATCCAGAAGCAATAAGGAAAAAGAGCAACACAAACTTTATCTCATGACAATAGAGGATATCTGAAACCCCAAATCAATACAAGTGGAAATGCTGTCAGAATCACTGAAAAATTAAGGAGGGCTATATGTACCAGCAGATGAAAAGAAATAAAAACATTTCTGGTGCTTGAAGGAACTGGTAATATACTTGAGAGAGACAAAGTACATACTCTGAGGTGCAAAGCTTAAATCTCTCTTGGAATAACATCAGTGCTGTGCACAGGACAGCTGGAGCTCCTTTGAATGCAGTTTGGTTCTGTGAAGCTGATGTAGGGTTACGTATGGAAACAGACACACAAGTCATATTTTTCTGTGACAATGCAAAAAATGAGACTTTCCATTTTAGAAAAAAATGTTACAGACACCTGTATGTGGGGAAATAAACTTACATGCTATCTTAGCTTGTATTCCTACAAACAATTTGAAATAAAAATTTACTCAATAACTATTGGTCAGGATGGGCAGACCTACTACAGAAGTGAGGAAATGGGGAGTAAGGCTGGTTAGGATGAAGAGAAAGTACAAGAGGGTGATAACAGAGCAAGCCATTACTAAGGCTACTCTGGCAAGAAAGGAGTGACAATCTGGGTTGATGCATAAACTGAGTTTGGTGTATGTGCAAAACACTTGTTCATAAGAAGCTCTCTTGTTAGGTTCAGACACGGCTCTGTTCCCTTTACCTAGTAAAACTGATGCAGTATAAAAGCTCATGTCCTTTGAAGCTGAGTAATCCAAAAGGAACCAGCATAAAATGCCCCACAAAACTACTGTAAGAATAAAGAGGTGAAAAAGATTAGAAAAAAAAGTAGGTGATGAAATGTCACCTGATCAAAGTGGACATAAAGTAGATAAATAATTGGGCCAAATAATAAACCATGAATTTCAAAAACGACTAATTGAATTGATTACCTGCATGATATGAGAGTTCAAGAAGGATGTTAAGGCAACAGTATAATGTTTTAATTCATTTAATAAAATGCATTCTGGGATGTCAGGCTGAGAAAAGAATTGGAAGAGAAAATAAGAATCACCGTAAAGAAAGCAAATTGGGGCCAGGGACAGTGGCTCACACCTGTAATCCCCGCACTTTGGGAGGCCAAGGCCAGTGGATCACTTGAGGTCAGGAGTTTGAGACCAGCCTGGCCAACATAGTGAAACCCCATCTCTACTAAAAATACAAAAAATTAGCCAGGAATGGTGGCACACCTGTAATCCCAGTTACTTAGGAGGCTGAGGCAGGAGAATAGCTTGAACCCAGCAGGCAGAGGCTGCAGTAAGTCAAGATCACACCACTGCACTCTAGCCTGGGCAACAGAATGAAACTCCATCTCAAAAAAAAAATATAAATAAAAGCAAATAGGAGGATTCCCAAAGAATAGGCATTGCTGAAATGTACATTAGAAATAAATGTGGAAAGCCTTTCAAGCAAGAAGAAACTGAAGTAAATAAAAGGTGAATATAGCATAAAGAAGATAGTATAAAAGATATTTCACATATATGCTATTACATACAGTTCATTCCCCAAAGTAGAAAATGAAATAAATAGAACCAATATTGAAAATATTCCAAGAACACTTTTTGGGGAAAAGAAGATACAATTGAATCTACATAAAAAGACAAACCATCCCTCAGGAAGGCAGACCAACAATGATCAACATCGTGATATATTCCTAATAATATTACTAGCTTTCAAAGATAAAGAATCATTTTGACAGCCAGTCAATATAAGAAAAAAGTCCAGCTGATCTCAGCTTTTTCCATAACAAAATTTGCTAAACAAAATTGATAAAAGTCTGCAGAGCAATTGCTACAAAATCATTAGGGTGGGTCATATTAAGAACTTTATACCAGGTTAAAGAGCAATTCTTTAACAAAAAAGAGGAAACCTTTTTTTGAATAGGCAAGAATTCTGGGCCCTTTATCCCTAAGACCTTTTATTAGAGGATGAATATCAGATAACCAAGAAGTGACACAAAAAGCATGGTAAAAATATTGGTGGTAACCTCTGAATTTAATTGAGGAACTAATTCTAAAGCAAATGTGAGAATGTGTTATTGAAAACCTGGGCGTTATAGACTGTATTTAATTTGATTAAGTGGAGGCTAAAAACAAGTGGGGAGAATGACAGTATTCTAATAAAGTGAATTATGTTAAAATGCAGTGTATACATTCCTAAGAATCACTGCTCTGTGCAAATGAGTACAATAAAAATCATAGGACTAATGGGAAAATGAGGTCAAGGTCTAACACTCAAAAACTTTCTGTGTCAGTGATACACAACAGTGAAATCTTCAGTTGCAATTTTGGATTGAATTTCTCCTTTTGATTATTTTGGTTTTTGCTTTATGAATTTTGGAGCATTATTAAGTTGTATATATTAGGATCCCTATGTCCACTTCATGAATTAACCACTTAATAATTATGTAATGTCTCTCTTTATACCTAGTAATACTCTTTGTTCTAAACGCTACTTTGATATTAATTTAGCTCTTCCAGTTGTCTTTTAATTTTATTTACCTTTTTCCATACTTTTAATCTGTTTATATTTAAAGTGAATTTCTTTTATTTTTTTTCTTGAGATGGCATCTTGCTCTGTCACCCAGGCTGGAGTGCAATGGCGCAATCTCGGTTCACTGCAACCTCCGCCTCCTGGGTTCAAGCGATTCTCCTGCCTTAGCCTCCCGAGTAGCTGGGATTACAGGCACGTGCCACCACACCTGGCTAATTTTTTGTATTTTTAGTAGAGACGAGGTTTCACCATGTTGGCCAGGCTGGTCTCAAACTCCTGACCTTGTGATCTGCCTGCTTCGGCCTCCCAGAGTGCTGGGATTACAGGCATGAGCCACTGTACCCAGCCATGAATTTCTTAAAATAGTGTGTGGTTGGATGTTGCTTTTATACCTTATGTGAAAACTTCTACTTTTTTTTTTTTTGGGGGGGCGGGGACGGTGTCTCACTCTGTTGCCTGGGCTGGAATGCAGTGGCACAATCTCAGCTCACTGCAGCTTCCGCCTCCTGGGTTCAAGCTATTTCTAGCTAAATTTTGTACTTTTAGTAGAGACAAGATTTCACCATGTTGACCAGGCTGGTCTCGAGCTCCTGACCTCAAGTGATCTGCCTGCCTCGGTCTTCCAAAGTGCTAGGATTACAGGCGTGAGCCACCGCACCCAGTCTTACTTCTGCTTCTTAATTGTGATATTTCAACCACATATATTTAATACAATTTTTTAATGTTTGGATTCATATTATTTTGCCGAGTGTTTCCTCCTTGCTCATTTGTTCTTTTTCCTTTTTTTCCTCGTTTTCTCTCATTTGGATTGATAATTTTTATTTTGTTTTATCTCCGCTGGATTCTTGTTAGTATTACAGGTTGAGCATTCCTAATCTGAAAATCTGATATCTGAAATGCTCGAAAACCCAGAACTTTTTGAGTGCCAACAGGACACCACAAGTGGAAAGTTCCACACCTTATGTGATGGGGCACAAAGTGTAGGGGCACAACACATAGTTTATTCAGTGTCCCTAAGGGAAAAAGACTCTCTCAACCCCCTTTAGCTGTGATATATCTTTGTATACATGCATAGTATATTAGTCCTCACATTGCTATATGCGTCCTCGCATTGCTATATGCATTCTCGCATTGCTATAAAGAACTACCTGAGTAATTTATAGAGAGAAGAGGTTTAATTGGCTCACAGTTCTGCAGGCTGTATGGGAAACATGACTCAGAGGCCTCAGGAAACTTACACTCATAGCGGAAGGTGAAGGGCAAACAAGCACGTCTTATGTGGCCGGAGCAGGAAGAAGAGAGAGAGGTGGGAGGTGCCACACACATTTAAACAACTGCATTTCTTGAGACCTCTGTCATGAGAACAGCACCAAAGGGTGGAAATCTGTCCCCAGGATGCAATCACCTCCCACCAGGCCCACCTCCAGCATTGGGGATTACAATCCGACATGAGATTTGGGCAGGGACACGAATCCAAACCATATCACCTAGATTCCCTCACACAAGTACTCCCTCAAAGGACAATATACAAATATTCCAAAATCTGAAAAAATAAAAAATACAAAAACACCCGGAATCCAAAACACTTCTGGTCCCAAGCATTTCAGGTAAGGGATACTCAGCCTGTACTTCTTTCTTAATTTTTGTTTTAAGTGGTTGCCCCATGATATACAATAAGCATTATCAGTTTATCACAGTCTCCTTTCAAGTGATATTATACTATTTCACATATAACCTTAGAATCTTACAACAATGTAAGATTTAAGATTTGATACAGCTCCATTCCGTCTTCCCTTTTTTTCTTTTTTGTTTTTTTGATACGGTTTTGCTCTGTTGCCCAGGCTAGAGTGCAGTCACACAATCACGGCTCAACTTCCCGGGCTCAGGTGATCCTCCCACCTCAGCCTCCTGAGTAGTTTGAACTACAGGACGTACCACCATGTCTGTCTAGTTGTTTTGTATTTTTAGTAGTGACGAGCTCTCACCATGTTGCCCAGGCTGGTTTTGAGTTCCTGGGCTAAAGTCTTCCTCCCTTTGTATGTGATACTGTAGACATATGTTTTTACTTAGAGACCCCACAATGTATCAATAGTATTTTTGCTCTATAAAGCCAGTCATCTTTTATAATGATTTAAAAGACTTTTATATTTGCCCCCCATTTTGAAAACATTTTAGGCATTTTTAATATCTTTGTGTATCTTCCTCCTTTTGTGTAAATAACTTCCTTTAGTATTTCATAAAGCAAAGCTCTGTTGGCAGTGAATTTTCTGAGCTTTTGTTTGTCTAAAAAAAACTATCTTTGTTTGTAAGATTTTTTTTCTCTGGGTATAGAATTCTAGGTTGACATTTTTTTTCTCCATACTTTAAATATTTCATTCTGTTGTCTTCTGACTTATATATTATTTCCTGCTGTAATTTAAAAATCTTTGTTTTTCTGCATTTAATATCCTGTTTTCTCTGGCTACCTTAAAGATTTTCTTTTTATCCTTGGTTTTTAGCTGTTTGGCTATGATATGTATAGATTTTGCCTTTTGTGTGTGTGTGACATTTTTCTTTCTTGCTGTTCTCTCACTTTTCACAACTGTGGTTTGATGTTTTTCATCTTTTTTCCCTGGGTCTCCTGTTACTTGTATATGTCTGTTATCCCATTGTTCTTAGATATTTTGCATTAGGAGAATTTTCCCTATGCTTCTCTGTGTCGGCTGTTAGCTATCCCTCTAAGCCTGTGTCTCCCTGCTCTTGCCCCTCTGCCAGCAATAGGCTGCTGCTCCCTGTTACTCTATGCTATGCTTGTGGTGGGGGCAAGGGTGTTCTCTGTTGTTCTAACACAGCCTTAGTCATAGGCAGGCCCTGTGTGCCTGGGCCTCAGCATGGGGGCTTTCACCGTGTACAGTCAGCCCTCTGTATCTGCAGGTGTGGCAGGGCTAACTGTGCAACTTGATCACCTGTGGATTTTGGTATCTGAGGGAAGTTCTGGAAACAATCCCCTGCAGAGCCTGAGGTACAACTGTGCCTGCTTCTTCTTCAGTGTTATGAGACCTCTACTTTTCTGTCAGTAAAGGATCCTGGGCCCAATATAGTTCTGCACTCCTGCTGTAGGGATAGAGGGCTTTTCTGCACCCTTATTCTCCTATACTCCCACACTAGGGGATCCAGACTCTAGGCCGTCACCTTAGGTTGGTAGCTTGCTTTAAGGAAAGGAAAATAATTCCTCTCAAGGATAAGCATCCCCAATATTCCCACTTACAGTTAAACAAAACATGAGCTTAAAACCAAAACCTGATGAAATAAGTCATTTGTGAGAGTAAACAGAAATAATCGAAAATATATTTTCAAACACCCATTAATTAAGACCACGGATGTATTAGTAATTATAAAACAACCATGTAAGACACATTCAGAGTAGTAAAAGAGGAAATAAAAGGAGTAAGGAAGAAGGAATGTCTATCAGCACTGATTACTGAACACTATATTTAACATTTAAAAAGAATTAAAATTGGATTGATCCTGCAATAAATTATAAAAACCATACCTTTTGCATATTTTTTAGTAAAATTCTAATAGCAAATTCAGGAAGAGAGAAAATGAACCCTAAAAGAATGCTTGAGATGGGAGTATTGGTAAATAAGTGATAGGAAATTAGGAAACATAGGTAAATCTAAATTATGTTTGTATAAAATAATAACGATAATTTATAGTGCTAAAAAAGACACAATTATATAATGAACAATAATTGCATATAAATGAGGTGGGGATAATCAAATTGTGTTTCAAAATCCTTCTGTAATTCAGAAAAGAGGTTTACGATATTAACTCACTTTGGTATGTGGCATATAATGGATATTGTATCATTACTTAACTAACTCTGAATCTTGATGAATGAGAGAGCTTGGTAAAATTTAATGGGTAGCCAACCATTGAGAAACTGGTATAGTATAACTTCCAAAGATGTAAAGAAGAAAAAATGGGAAATATCAAAAAAACAAAGTACAAAAAGAAGAAAGGTGCAGTGGATGTCATAGTAAATACAAGATACAAATATAAGATACAAACTAACAAGATACAAAATACAAGATACAAACATTTAGGAGACAACTTGATATGTTTTCAGTAATCACCATAAATTACCTGTTGAAAAACAATAAAATTGAATCTTCAAAAAATAATAATAAGCTCTTGCTATATCCGTGATACAAAGTTTTGGTCTGATGACCTTCCCCTTTCTATTTCCAGTGCCTTTGGCCACTCACGCAGTGTTTTACCTGCGGTCAGGAGTCTGGGAGGATGTTCTGATACCCTGCAAACTGGCAAGAACTGAAACTAAAATCATTACTGACAAATCATAAATCTTCATCACTTATCTTGTTACATTCTATAAGCCTGCTGTTCTCACAAATGACCCTTATAATGTTATTTTACTTTTGTCTTTCTGTCCTCCTTTCTTAATGATGTTAAGTAACTGTCTGTTATTGGGATGGGTGCGGTGGCTCACGCCTGTAGTCCCAGCACTTTGGGAGGCCGAGGTGGGTGGATCACTTGAGGTCAGGAGTTCGATACCAGCCTGGCCAACATGGTGAAACCCCATCTCTACCAAAAATATAAAAAAATTAGCCGGGTGTGGTAGCACATACCTGTAATCCCAGCTAATCAGGAGGCTGATGCAGGAGAATCACTTGAACTTGGGAGATGGAGGTTGCGGTGAGCTGAGATCATGCCACTGCACTCCAGCCTGGGTGACAGAGCAAAACTCCGTCTCAAAAAAAGGCCAGGCACAGTGGCTCACACCTGTAATCCCAGCACTTTCGGAGGCTGAGGGGGGTGGATCATCTGAGGTCGGGAGTTCAAGACCCACCTGGCCAACATGGTGAAACCCTGTCTCTACTAAAATACAAAAATTAGCTGGGCATGGTGGTGGGCGCCTGTAATCCCAGCTACTCGGGAGGCTGAGGCAGGATAATCGCTTGAACCCAGGAAGCAGAGGTTGCAGTGAGCTAAGATCGTGCCACTGCACTCCAGCATGGGTGACAAAGCCAGACTCCATCTCAAAACAAGACAAAACATATCTATTACTGTTTTACTTTTGTAAACTGTCTTCTAAATATTTTTACATTTTATATTTTCACTTTTCACTCATACCACCTGAAACACTAACCACTACAACCCCTGCCTTGTGGGTTCAAGTGGTAGAAGAACACCATTTAAAACTTGATATGTTTCATACGAATAAAACCATTCCTCTGACATTTTTCTTCTCTTTTTTCTTTTTCTTTTTTTTCTTTTTGAGACAGAGTTTTGCTCTTGTTGCCCAGGCTGGAGTGCAATGGTGTGATCTCAGCTCACCGCAGCCTCCGCCTCCTGGGTTCAAGCAATTCTCCTGTCCAGCCTCCCTAGTAGCTGGGATTACAGGCATGTGCCACCATATCCAGCTAATTTTGCATTTTTAGTAGAGACGGGGTTTCTTCATCTTGGTCAGGCTGGTCTTGAACTCCCAACCTAAGGTGATCCTCCCTCCTGGGCTTCCCAAAGTGCTAAGATTACAGGTGTGAGCCACCACGCCTGGCCTCCTCTGATATTTTTCTAGAAAACTGTTAACTACTAGTTTTTCTTGCGCCTCTCATTCTCTGCATGTCCCATTTCTAGATTAGCCATTTTTATATTTATATTATTTATTTTATATATTTTTAGTATCATTTTTATATCTAATGTTTTATGTCATTATTTGTGTCTATTCTATATTCACTGTCCTTTATGGTTATTTATAACCTCTGTGTTGTTTCGAAGTACATATTTGTAAATTGCCCATTGTGTGTTCTGAATTTCCACCCTGCTTTCCACATTATAAGGTTTCATGTTTATTTTTTTCTAGCCAAAGGGCTGGAGGAGATTAACACTTTTTGGATTACTTTATTCCAGGAAACTAAGTCAACATATATAAAAGCACATATGTATGTAAGTGTAATTTCATCACAAATATCACAAGACTCATAAGTTGTGGTTATTTTTTCTTATTTCTAGAAGTCTGCAAAGTGGATGATCAACTGGAGCACTGTCAGGAAATCCAGGACAGACGTATCTGGCAAGCTCCGTATATCAACAACAAAACACTGACTAGAGAGAGAGGTAACATAGTAGGAAAAGTGTTTGATTTCAGCATAGACCCACTTCCTTCCATAAAAATACCTTGTAAATGTGACTTATGTGGTATGAGTTTGCAATACATTTCAGATTTATTTAATAGTAAGAAAAACTATTTAAGAAAGATGCCTCATGACCTCAGTGCATATGGAAAACTGTTCCTCAATAGTAACCATGAAAAAACTCATATGGAAGAGAAACCTTATGAGTTTATTCAAAATGGAAAATGTCTCAGTCATAAGGAGGACTTCATTTCATATCTGAAAATTCAAAATTTAGAGCAATCTTTTGAATATAAGGAATGTGAAAAGGATTTCTATGGAAAGGCAGTTTTCATTACATGTAGCAAGCTTACACAGGAGAGAGTCGTTGTGTACATAATGAATATAATAAAGTGTTCTGTAATAATTCAACTCTCATGGTCCATAAAATGTCAGAAAAAAGAGAAAACTTTTATGAGTTTAATGAATATGTAAAAACCTTTGAGAAGTCCACTTTCTTGAAACATAGAGTTCATTTGGAGATGAAACACTATAAATATATTGAAAGTGTAGGAATTTTAGCAGATCAAGCTTTCCTAACACAAGAGAGAAAACATTTGAAAGTAACAAATCAGGGGAACCTTTGTACGAGAAGTCAGTACTTAATGTAACTCAGAGAACACACAGAGGAGAGGAAGTCTGTGGATGTGAGCAATGTGGAAAACCATTCTATGAAAAGTCAAAGCTAACCAAACATCAAAGAATCCATATAGGAGAGAAACCTTATGAATGTAATAAATGTGAAAAATGCTTTTCTAGGAAATCTCTCCTCACTTTACATCAGAGAGTCCACACAGGAGAGAAACCCTATAAATGTAAGGAATGTGGGAAATGCTTTTCTAGGAATTCATACCTCATAATACATCAGAGAACTCACACAGGAGAGAAACCCTATGAATGTAAGGAATGTAGAAAAAGCTTCTATCATAAGTCATATCTTACAGTACATCAGATAATTCACACAGGGGAGAAACCCTACGAATGTAATCAATGTGGAAAAACCTTCATAAGCAACTCTGTTCTCACAATACATCGTAAAACACATACAGGTGAGAAACCCTATGAATGTAATTAATGTGGGAAATCTTGCTCTAGGAGTTCATATCTTACATCAGAGAACTCACACAGGCGAGAGACCCTATGAATGTAAGGTATGTAGCAAAACCTTTTGCCACAAGTCTGATGTCACTAAACATCAGAAGACTCACCTAGGGGGAAAACCCTATGAATGTATTCAGTGTGGGAAAACTTATAGTCGTAACTCAGGCCTAAAAGTACATCAGAGAACACATGCAAAGGAGAAACCCTATGAATGTACTGAGTGTGGGAAATCCTTCTCTGAGAAATCAGTCCTCACAGTACATCAGAGAATACACACAGGGGAAAAACCTTATAAATGTAATGCATGTGGAAAAACCTTCTACAATAAATAAGACCTAACCAGACATCAGAGAACACACACAGGTGAGAAGCTCTGTGAATGTAAGGAATGTGGGAAATTCTTCTCTAGGAATTCATACCTTACAATACACCAGAGAATGCATACAGGAGACAAAACCCTGTGTGTAAAAAATGTGGGAAAACCTTCTACCATAAGGCAGACTATACAGTACATAAGAGAACACACAGAGGGGAGAAATCTTATTACTGTGACAAATGTGGGAAAACCTTTATTTGCAACTCAGTCCTCAAATCACATCAGAGAACACACACAGGGGAGAAGCCCTATGGATGTAATGAGTGTGGGAAGTCCTTGTCTGAGAAATCAGTCTTTACTGTACATCAGAGAATACACACAGGGGAAAAACCTTATAAATGTAATGAATGCAGGAAGTCCTTCTATCATAAGTCAGATCTCACTAAACGTCAGAGAATACACACAGGAGAGAAACCCTATAAATGTAATCAGTGTGGGAAAAGCTTCAGTTGCAGCTCAGGCCTCGAAGTACATCAGAGAAAACACACAAGGGAGAAACCCTATGAGTGTAACCAGTGTGGGAAACCCTCTGAGAAATCAAGTCTCATAGCAGATCCAAGGATACACATGGGAAAAAGCTTATAAATGTAGAAATGAGAGAAATCTTTCTCAAGCAATTCATACCTGAAAATACTTAGGAGAAATCAAATAGGACATGACCCCTGTGAATGTAAAGAATTTGGCAAACCTTTTACCATAAGTCTTCTTCCAAAGTAAATAAGAGAATAGACATAGGGGAAATTCCTAATAATATAATGAACATCTGAAAATCTGCTGTAAGAGACAACTACAAAGTAACTGAATACATGTAGAAGAAATGCTACTAATACAGGTAGGGAATATGGGGAAATATTTTGCTATAATTTGGAGTTTATTAAAGAACTTACATAGGAAATAATCTAATGACTCACATGGATATATGAAAATGTTCTTCCAGAGAATGGCCATTAATAAAAATAAGATAAACCACATTTAGAAAAAACTGTCCACATTCTGTGGGTTTTTTTTTCTTTTGACAACTTTATGCACAAGTTTTACTCATTGTGTATTAAAGAAATAATAGGGGAGATACTCAAAGAATGCAGCAAATGTAGTTGAGCCTATATCAAGAAATGCCATTTTACTGAGCAAGATAATTCATATTGAGTTAAAGTCATAACAGATATTTTGAATGTGAAGACATTAACAAAAATTCAGACCTTATTATATCTGAAGATTGTGTTAAAGGAAATGTGTCAATTTAGGAAATAATGAATAGAAATTTTCTTCTAGATACAATATTATACTGAAAGTCATGTTTTAAAAAAATCAGTCATGTTTTGTTCTGACCCCAAATTTTTAAATGGAAATATAACTGTAAATAGAATTCTATACAAATAATAACTGTAGAGTATGAAGATTTTTATAAAGCACAAATAAATTCAATAACATTTTCAGTCTCTAAGTCCACTTTTGGGGAAAGAGTGTTACCCCATGGCCCTTCCTATCATTAGCCTCTCCTGTCCTTGATTAGTCTGCCCTCCAACTATACTGTTGCCTCTGCGTTTTCTGCCTAATGGACCTACCCTTAGGGGAGCTCAGGATGGACCACGCTCTTACCAGAACGTACACTGGGACCAGCCAGAGGCAGTGGGATATACGTTGTCCTTGAGGCTGCATCTGCCCCTCTTCCTAGGTGCAGAGACTGGAAACCACATTAAGTGTGCGTACAAAGCTAGAGGACCATCTAGAAACCTCTAGCCCGTGTGACCTTGGTCTCCAATTCAGAGCCACAGGAAGCTCAGTACAGCTTAATTTTTTGAATCCAAGCCTATTGACTCAATTTTAATGAACCCTTTTACGTGGGCTGGTGTAGTTTTAGTGAAATATTTCATAACATAACCATCAGTGTACTTATTGCAGCTTGGAAGTAAAGTATTACACAAGTAGTTGAAGCATCTGCATATCATTCCCAAATTCCTTCAACTTCCTATAACCTTTACCACCTTTAAGCCTTATTTTCAACTTGGCTTTTATTGATACCACATCTCATTACTTTTATTCTTTCTTTCCATATATACACATATACTATTGTGTATGTACAATAACATTTTGTTGTTTTGCAAGTATTTGCAAAAGTTGAAGTTATTCAGCTTTTGTCTTCAAATGCATGGTTTTGACCTTTTTACCTGCTGATATGTTTAGCTTTACTTATTTTAATAAAGTATAGTAAATGACTTTGTGTAACTATAAAACATTGTCCATTTTCCTGTTTATGAAATTTCAAAATTTTGTTTCACTATTAAAACAATGTATGATAATTTTTATAAATCAACTTAGGTATAATTTAAACATGGTAAAAGATACCCTGTTTAGCCAATTTTATGAATGATATGGTTTGGGGCTCTGTGTCCCCACCCAAATCGCATCTTGAATTGCAATCCCCATGTGTTGAAGGAAGGACCTGACAAGAGGTGATTGGATCATGGGAGTGGTTTCTCCCGTGTTGTTCTCATGATAGTGAGGGAGTTCTCACGAGATCTGATATTTTCAAAAACGTCAGTTTCCTCTGCACTTGCTTGCTGTCTCCTGCCACCCTGTTAATAAGTTGCCTGCTTCCCCTTCACTTTTCACCATGATTGTAAGTCTCCTGAGGCCTCCCCAGCCATTCTGAACTGTGAGTAATTAAAATTATTTTGTTTATAAATTACCCAGTCTCAGGTAGTATCTTTATAGCAGTGAGAACGGACTAATACAATGAGTTTTTACAACAGTATACCCTCATGTAGTAACTACCACACTTAAGATACAGAGCAGAATCTACAAAGAACTTAAATTTACAAGAAAAAAACAACCCCATCAAAAAGTGGGCAAAGGATATGAACAGACACTTCTCAAAAAGAAGACATTTATGCAGCCAACAGACACATGAAAAAATGCTCATCATCACTGGTCATCAGAGAAATGCAAATCAAAACCACAATGAGATACTGTCTCACACCAATTGGAATGACAGTCATTAAAAAGTCAGGAAACAACAGTTGCTGGAGAGGATGTGGAGAAATAGGAATACTTTTACACTGTTGGTGGGAGTATAAACTAGCTCAATTACTGTAGAAGACAATGTGGCAATTCCTTAAGGATATAGAACTAGAAATACCATTTGACCCAGTGATCCCATTACTGGGTATATACCCAAAGGATTATAAATCATGCTACTGTAAAGACACATGCACATGTATGTTTATTGTGGCACTATTCACAATAGCAAAGACTTGGAACCAAGCCAAATGTTAATCAATGATAGACTAGATTAAGAAAATGTGGCACATATACATCATGGAATACTATGCAGCCATAAAAAAGGATGAGTTCATGTCCTTTGCAGGGACATGGATGTAGCTGGAAACCATTATTCTCAGCAAACACAAGGACGGAAAACCAAACACCGTATGTTCTCACTCATAGGTGGGAATTGAACAATGAGAACACTTGGACACAGAGCGGGGAACATCAGACACCAGGGCCTGTCAAGGGTTGGGGCGCTGGGGGAGGGATAGCATTAGGAGAAATACCTAATGTAAGTGACGAGTTGATGGGTGCAGCAAACCAACATGGCACATGTATACCTATGTAACAAACCTGCATGTCGTGCACATGTACCCTAGAACTTAAAGTATAATTTTAAAAAAAAGTATAATAAAAAAAGATACAGAGCATACCCATTACCCAGAAAGGTTTCCCATTCCTCTTCCCAGTCACTCACTTCCCCTTTTCCCATCCTGGCCCTGGCAACCAATTAATCCACTTTCTTTTTTTTTTTTCAGATGGAGTCTCACTCTGTCGCCAGGCATACCTCATGAGCCACCTGCCTCGGCCTCCCAAAGTGCTGGGATTACAGGTGTGAGCCACTGTGCCTGGCCCTAATTATCCACTTTCTATCACTAGGCTAGATTTATCTTCTGTAGCATTTCACATAAATGGAGTTATACAGGATTTACTCATTTGTGTCTGTCTGCTTTGATTCAGCATGATTTTGAGATTCACCTATGTTTTAACATGTGTTAGCAACACCTCCATCTTATTGATAACTAGTATTCTATTGTATGTGTATATTTTGACTTATATATTCTGTTGTTTCTGGTTTTTGATTGCAAGGAATATACTTGCTGCTATCATTTGGATGTGTGTCCTGTCCGAACTTCATGTTGAAATTTGATCCCATGTTAGAGGTGGCACCTAACAGGTGGTATTTGGATCCTAGAGGCAGATCCTTCATGAATAGATAATGCCCTCTCTCAAGGGTGAGAGAGTCCTCGATCCAATAGTTTCCATGAGAGCTGGTTGTTAAGAACAGCCTGGCACCTCCCTTAACTCTCTCGCTTCCTCTCTTACCATTTGATCTCCATGCACAGTGATCACTGGGTCTCTTCTGCCAAACAGAAGCAGTCTGAGGCCCTCACAAGATGTCGCATCTTAAACTTTCTCAGACATCAGAATCATGAATCAAATAAACCTCTTTTCTTTATAAATAAAATTTATTTATAAATTATATCATGTATTCCTTTATAGCAACACAAAACGTACTAAAACAGCTGCCAGGGGACATTCTTATATATTTTTGCGTAGACATGTGTTTTTATTTATCTTGGGTGAATACTTGTGTAAAATTTCTAGGTTTGTAGGATAAGTACATGTAAAGCTTTCATTTGGCTTTATATATACTTACTTTGCAAACCTAGGGCTGTGCCATTTTACATTTTTGTCATTAATGTTTGAGAGTTTTAATTCTACATTTTTGCCAATACTTGGCATTGTCACTGTTTTTAATGTAGTTACTCTAATCAGTGTATAGTGGCATTTCACTGTGTTTTTCAGTTGCATTCACCTGATGAATAATGATGTTATGCATTTTTCACTTATTAGCCATTTGTATGTCATATTTTATGAAATGTCTGCTTACATTGTTTGCCCACTTTTTAGTTGGGTTTTTTGTCTTCCTATTATTGAATTTCAGGAATTCTCTATTCATTGTGAATATTATTCCCCAGTCTGTGGAATTTTTTTTTTTTTTTTTTTTTTTTTTGTGAGACAGAGTTTTGCTCTTTTTGCCCAGACTGGAGTACAATGGCACAATCTTGGCTTACTGCAACCTCCACCTCCTGGGGTTCAAGCGATTCTCCTGCCTCAGCCTGCCAAGTAGCTGGGACGAAAAGCATGTGCCACCATGCCTGGCTACTTTTGTATTTTTAGTAGAGATGGGGTTTCACCATGTTGGCCAGGCTGGTCTCAAACTCCTGACCTCAGGTGACCTGCCCACCTCAGTCTCCCAAAGTGCTGGGACTACAAGTATGAGCCCAGCCAGACTGTGCATTTTGAAGACAAGTTTTTCATTTTTATAAAGCCCAGTTTATCAGTTTTTTTCTTTTTTTGAGACAGTCTTGCTCTATCACCCAGGCTAGAGTGTAGTGGAGTGATTTTGTCTCACTGCAACTTCTGCCTCCTGGGTTCAAGTGATTCTCGTGCCTCAGCCTCCTGAGTAGCTGGGATTACAGGTCCCTGCCACCACACCTGGCTAATTTTTGTATTTTTAGTAGAGATGGGGTATTGCCATCTGTTGGCCAGGATGGTCTTGAACTCTTGTCCTCAAGTGATCCACCCACCTCAGCCTCCCAAAGTGTTGGGATTACAGGTGTGAGCCATCGCACCCAGCCAGTTTTCTTCTTTAATGGTCTTGTCTAAGAAATCTTTAATGTTAGCAAAGTTTTTTTCCCCATGTTTTCTCAGTGCCTTAACTCTGTTTTTAGATCTATTTTGAGCAAATTTATTCAAAATGTCTGGTGTATTTTGAGTAAATGTGATCTATTTTGAGTAAATTTTTGTGTATGGTATAAATTAAGGATTGAGATGTATCTTCTGCCACTTGACTATTCAGTTGTTTCGTCACCATTTGTTGAAAAGTTTAACTTTTTCTATTGAATTACCTCAGTACCTTTGTTGAAATCCAGTTAATTATTTGTGTGTGTTTGCCTGTATGTGGGAGGGGGATGCTATGTACCTGTGGACTCTTTATTTTACACCAGGGGTCCCCAACTCCCAGGTAGTGGACCAGTACCATTCCATGGCTTGTTAGGAACCCTGCTTCACAGCAGGAGGTGAGCAGCGGGTGAGCAAGCAAGCATTACTGCCTGAGTTCTGCCTCCTGTCAGATCAGCGGCGGCATTAGATTTTCACAGGAGGGCAAACCCTATTGTAAACTGAGCATACAAGGGAGTTGGTTGTGCGTGCTGTATAAGAGTCTAACTAGGGTCTGATGACCTGAAGTAGAACAGTTTCATCCCGAAACCATCCCCTCCCCAACCCACCCTGGTCTGGAAAAATTGTCTTCCACGAAACCAGTCTGTGGTGCCAAATGTTGGAGACCACTGTATTACATCGACCTTTGTATCTTCTTTACAGAGCATTGCCTTAGCTTTAAAGTACATCTTTAAATGAAGTCCTATACGTTCTTCAAATTTGTTTTCTGTTTTAAAATCATTTTGACTTTTTTTTTTTTTTTTTTTTTTTTTGAGATGGAGTCTTGCTCTGTCACCCAGGCTGGAGTGCAATTGCGTGATCTCGGCTCACTGCAACCTCCGCCTCCTGGATTCAAGCGATTCTCCTGCCTCAGCCTCCTGAGTAGCTGGGATTACAGACGCCTGCCACCACACCCAGCTAATTTTTGTATTTTTAGTAGAGATGGGTTTTCACCATGTTGGTCAGGCTGGTCTCGAACTCCTAACCTCAGGTGATCCACCCTCCTCACCTCAGGTGATCCACCCTCCTCAGCCTCCCAATGTGCTAAGATTACAGGCATGAGCCAATGCGCCTGGCATCATTTAGACTTTTCTAAGTCCTTTGCATTTCCACTTAAATTTTAGAATGAGCTTGTCAATTTCTTTAAAAAAAAAAAAAAAAGCGCTGCTTTGATTAGGATTTCATTTACTCTAAATTACTTTGGGGAAAATTGACATCTTAATATTGACGCATCCATGAATATGATATCTCTCACCATTTAATTGTGCCTTTAATTTAATTGGGTCTTTAATTCTTTCTCAACAGCGCTTTTAATTGCCAGTGTATGGATGTTGCACATGTTAAATTTTTCCCTAGGTATATCTTGGTTTTGGGTGCTATTGTAAATATTATTATTTAATTTCAATTACCAGTTGTCCCTCGTTTGTATATAGAAATACACTTGGTATTTGTACACTGACCCTATTTCCATTGATCTTGATAAACTTAATTTTGATATCTTTTGTGAATCCCTGAGATTTTCTTTATATAGTCATGCATCACTTAATCATAGGGGATATCTTCTGTAGAATGTATCATTAGGTGATTTTGTCATTGTTTGAACATCATAGAGTGTGTTTACACAGACTTAGATGGTATAGCCTACTACACACCCAGGCTATCTGATATAGCCTATTGCTCTTAGACTACAAACCATACAGCAAGTTACTGTACTGAATACTGAAGGCAGTTGTAACACAGTGGTATATGTGTAACTAAACATAGAAAAGGTACAATAAAAATACATTGTAAAAGATTTTAAAAATGGTGCACCTGTATAGGGGACTTGCCTTGAATGGAGCTTGTGGGAGTGGAAGTTGTTCTGTGTGTCAGTAAGTGATGAGTGAATATGAAGACCTAGGAAATTACTGTACAGTACTGTGGGCTTTATAAACACTGGACACTTAGGCTACAGTAAATGTATAGAAAATACTTTTATTTTTCCAATAATAAATTAACCTTAGCTTTCTGGGACTTTTTTACTTTATAAACTTTTAAATGTATTTATTTATTTATTTTTGAGACAGAGTCTTGCTCTTGTTGCCCAGGCTGGAGGGCAATGGCACAATTTCAGCTCACTGCAACTTCCGCCTCCTGTGTTCAAGTGATTCTCCTGCCTCAGCCTCCTGAGTAGCTGGGATTACAGGCACCTACCACCAAGCTCGGCTAATTTTTGTATTTTTAGTAGAGATGGGGGTTTCGCCATGTTGGCCAGGCTGGTCTCAAACTCCTGACCTCATGACCCACCTTCCTCGGCCTCCAAAAGTGCTGGGATTACAGGTGTGAGCCACCGTGCCTGACCAAACTTTTTATTTTTTTTAACTTATTGCCTGTTTTGTAATAACACACTTAGGTTAAAACACAAGCATATTGTGCAGCCAGCAGTACACATTTCCTCCCTTAATATTCTTGTTTTCTAAGCTCTTTTCTATTTTCAATTTTTTTATTTTTATTTTTTGGAACAGGGTCTCATCTGTTACCCAGGCTGGAGTGCGGTGGTGCAATCATGGCCCAACGCAATCTCAGCTGGGCTCAAGTGATCCTTCCACCTCAGCTTTCCAGGAAGCTGGGACTACAGCTGTGAGCCACCATGCCTGGCTGATTTTATTTTTCTTTTTTGGTGGAGACATGGTTTCACCATATTGCCCAGGCTGGTCTCAAACTCCTGGTCTCAAGCAGTCCGCCTGCCTTGGCCTCCCGAAATGCTGGGATTACAGTTGTGAGCCACTGTGCCCAATCTATAATTTAATTTTTTAAACATTTAAAACTCTTTTGTTAAAAACCAAGACTTAAACACACACATTATCCAGGGTGTACACAAAGGGTCATCAATATCATTGTCTTTTGTCTCCATATCTTGTTCCTCTGGAAGGTCTTCAGGGGCAGTAATTTGGGTGGAGCTGTTATCTTCTATGATGACAATGCCTTCTTCTGGAATACCTCCTGAAGGACCTGCTCAAGGCTGTTTTACAGCTATTTTTTTTTCTTTTATAAGTGGAGTTGACCCTTGATCAATGTGAAGTTTAAGAATATAGACCCCTGCATAATCTAAAATCCATGTATAATTTTTTACTCTCCCAAAACTTCTAATAGCCTGCTGTTCACCAGAAGCTTTGCCAGTATTAATTGATTAACACATATTTTGAAGGTTATTGTATGATATGCTGTATTCTTACAATAAAACTACAGAAAAGAAAATGTTACCGAGATAATTATAAGGAAGAGAAAATATGTTTACTATTCATTAAGTGGAAGTGGATCATCATAAAGGTCTTCTTCCTTATCTTCACGTGGAGTAGGCTGAGGAGGAGGAGAAAGAAGAGAGGTTGCTCTTGCTGTCTTAGGGGCGGCAGAGGTGGAAGAAAATTCACATTTACATGAACTGCCGTTTAAACCTGTGTTATTCAAGGGCCAGCTGTATATTTAAGTTATGCAACATGATGTTATGAGATACATATAGGTAGCAAAATGTTTACAATAGTAAATTAACATATCCGTCATATGTAGTTACCCATTTTTTTTGTGGCAAGAGCAGCTATAGTCTTTCCAAATACAGCACTGTATAATTAACTATGGTCCTCACATTGTACATTAGATCTGTAGCCTTGTTCATCCTACATGTCTGCTACTTTGTATGCTTTGACCTGCCTCTCCTGATTTGTTTGCCTCTGCCGCTACACCTGTTAACCACTGTTTTATTCTGTCTCAATATTTGACTTTTTTAAAAAGTTATGCATGTGAGATCATGCAATATTTTAATTTCTGTATCTGGCCTATTTCACTTAGCATAATGTCCTCCAGTTTCATTCATGTTGCGGCAAATGGCAGAGCCACCTTCTTAAGGCTGAATGATATTCTAGTGTATAAATATTTCACAATTTCATTATCTGTTTGCTCACTGACGGACACTTAGGTGGTTTCTATATCTTGGCTACTTAGAGTAATGCTGCAATGAATATCAGAGTGCAGAGATCTTTATGAGGTGATGATTTCATCTTCTTTTGGTGTAGGCAGAAGCGGGATTGCTGGGTCATGTGGAAGTTCTATTTTTTTTTTTTTTTTTTTTGAGACAGAGTTTCGGTCTTGTTGCCCAGGCTGGAGTGCAATGGCGTGATATCGGCTCACCACAACCTCCGCCTCCTGGGTTCCAGTGATTCTCCTGCCTCAGCCTCCCAAATAGCTGGGACTATAGGCATGCGCCACCACACCTGGCTAATTTTGTATTTTTAGTAGAGATGGGGTTTCTCCATGTTGGTCAGGCTAGTCTTGAACTCCCAACCGCAGATGAACTGCCCATCTTGGCCTCCCAAAGTGCTGGGATTACAGGCGTGAGTCACCGCGCCCTGCCAGAAGTTCTATTTTTAATGTCTGTAGGACTCCATACTGCTTTCCATAATGACTGCACCAATCTATATTCCCACCAGCAGTGTACAAGGGCTGCCTTTTCTTCATACCCTTGCTGATACTTAGTATCTTTTGTCTTTTTTTGTTGTTAATAGCCATCCTATGGGTGTCAGATGATATCTCATATGGTTTTGATTTGCATTTCCCTGATGATTATTGATATTGAGCACCTTTTCATATACGTGTTGGCTATTTTTATGTCTTTGGAGAAATGTCTATTAGGTCCTTTGTCCATTTTTTTAACCAGGTTATTTGTTTCTGCTGTTGACTGTATGAGTTTTTAAATAAATTGTTTATATTAAACTCTTATCAGCTATATGGTTTACAAACATTTTTTCCCAATCCATATGCTACCTTTTCATTTTGTTGATTGTTTCCTTGGCTATGCAGAAGCATTTTAGTTTTAGTTCCATTTATTTTAGCTTTTGTAGCCTGACCTTTGGGTGTGATATCCAAAAAAATCATTGCCAAGGCCACTGTTAAGGAACTTTTCCTCTGTGTTTTCTTCAAGTAATCTTATGGTTTCAGGTCTTATTTTTAGTTCTGTTATGTATTTTTGAGTTGATTTTTGTGTGATATAAGAAAAAAGTCCCATTTCATTATTTTGCATTTGAAAAACCAGCTTTCCTAGAACCATTTATTGAAGAGATTGCCTTTTCCTCATTGTGTCCTCGTAGTGCCCTTGCTGAAAATTAGTTCACGATATATATTTGGTTTTTTTCTGGGCTGTCCATGCTGTTTCACTGGTCTAGCTGTGCAGCATAGCTCTGAGCAGCTCCCTCAGGTGGGCTCAGCACCTGTATGGCCTGTAGGAGTCCCCAGTGGCAAAGACTGCTGGTGTCCATGTGGTAATGGGGGTTGCTGGCATCCTCCTGCATGCCTTTTCCCTGCAGGGAGAAGTCCTTCCTGGTTCCAAGTTGATCCCAGTTGGGGTATGGGGTGGCAGAGGTGAGGTATTTCCTTTCCTTCTCTGTGCAGCCCGCCTGAGTTTCTCTGTGTCTCTGTGCTTTGCAGGATTCTTTGACTCCTGTGCTTTATTCTGATCTCCTTTAGTTGTTTTCATTGAAAGAAGTTGTTTTAGTTGTTTTTGTGGGAGTCACTAGCTCTAGGAACTTCTGCTTAGCCACCTTGGTGATGTCACTCCTGTATTATTGATTTTGAAGCATTATTACTATTATTATTATTATTATGAGACGGAGTCTCACTCTGTCACCCAGGCTGGACTGCAGTGGTACAATCTTGGCTCACTGCAACCTCCCCCTCCTGGGTTCAAGTGATTCTCCTGCCTCAGCCTTCCGAGTAGCTGGGATTACAGGTGTGTGCCACCACCCCTGGCTAATTTTTATATTTTTAGTAGAGATGGGGTTTCGCCATGTTGGCCAGGCTGGTCTCAAACTCTTGGCCTCAAGTGATCCACCCGCCCCCAGCCTCCCAAAGTGCTGGGAGTACAGGCATGAGCCGTGGCGCCTGGCCTGAAGCATTATTTCTAAAGGCTGCTTTAAAGTCTGTCAGATGATTCCAGTATCTGATCCATCTCAGTGTTAGTGTCATTTGATTCTTCTCTCTTTCAAGTTGTTGTTGTTGGTTTTTGTTAGGATGTGTGATTTTTAAAGGTATCCTGTACATTTTTCCTACTTAGGTTTGGAAACTGTGAGTCGTATTTCAATCTTTTATTTTTGCAGGCAGATACCTTCTTTAGGTTTCAGCATGCAGTTCCTGGCTTACCTTTATGGGCTGTGGTTCCAGTGACAGTTTTCAGAGTCTTTCTGGTGTTATTTTAGTCTACTCCTTTTATCTAGTACAGATGGGCCTGCCTCTGGTTCTTGTTGGTGCTGCCTGAAGGAGCCAAAGGAGTTTCTCCAGGCCAGTCCATGAGGTATCTGTTGGTGGGGATGGAGGATTCTTAGGCCTGTGGATACAAAGAGGCTTCCTGGATGAGACCTTTTCTTGGCTGGGCCTCACCTACTTCAGTCTCTTTGTAGGGGAGGGGAGCAGTTCTCCGCCTGCTTATTGTTGGAGGATTCTCCAGGTCAGTCGCCTTTGCCAGGGGTTTCAGGCTTGCCTGAGACTGTAAGAGGGGACTCCCTTTAGTTTAGGGAGAGGAATGAGCTTACTAGGGCTGCTTTGTTGCTAGTTTGGAGGTCGGGAAATGTTGGGTCTGGAACGCCTTATTCTGTGTAGATAAGGTGCCATGCTGTTGCATTGTTCCTTCAGTTCTGGGCTCATATGCCAGTTTACCTTTTTCTTACCACTTTTCAGAATTTCCTTTTCTTGTCCCTTGTTATTTCCAGAGGAAAGGAGGAACAGGCAGAAACATTTGTATGCCATATTATTTAGACTAATTGTTTTTTATTTATTTCATTATTCTTTTATCTGTCTTTTTAAATATATTTTTGTATTCCATTTTTTTCACAATTTGGATCAACTTTAAAAACATTATTATATGGGTGTTTCTTTGAAATTTACATCAGTTTCTTTAATTTATCACAATCTACTTTCAAATAATAATAGATCCTTTAACTTAGAGTGTACTTAGTTTGCCCTCTCCTATTTGCACTATTGTTGTCATACTTTCCATTTCTTTTTTTTTTTTTTTTTTGAGAGAGACAGAGTCTTGCTCTGTCGCCCAGACTGGAGTGCAGTGGCATGATCTTGGCTTATTGCAACCTCCGCCTCCCGAGTTCAAGCAATTCTCCTGCCTCAGCCTCCAGAGTAGCTGGGATTATAGGTGTGCACAACCATGCCCAGCTCATTTTTGTATTTTTAGTAGAGATGGAATTTCTCCATGTTGGCCAGGCTGGTCTTGGACTCCTGACCTCAGGTGATCCACCTGCCTTGGCCTCCCAAAGTGTTGGGATTACAGGTATGAGCCATCACACCTGGCCCCATTGCTGTGTTTCCAATAAATCCTGCATTATACTATTTTGCTTGCTTTAAACAGTTACCTTTTAAATAATTTTTTTTTTTTTTTTGAGATGGAGTCTTGCTCTGTCACCAGGCTGTAGTGCAGTGGGGTGATCTCGGCTCACTGCAACCTCTGACTCCCGGGTTCAACCAATTCTTCTGCCTCAGCCTCCCAAGTAGCAGGGATTACAGGCACCATGCCCAGCTAATTTTTGTATTTTGAGTGGAGACTGGGTTTCACCATGTTGGCCAGGACGGTCTCGATCTCCTGACCTTGTGATCTGCCCGCCTCTGCCTCCCAAAGTGCTGGGATTACAGGCGTGAGCCACCGCGCCCAGCCCTTTTAGAGTAATTTTTGAATGAGAAATATTTTATATTTGTCTCATTATTTACCATTTTTGGTAAATTCTTCATTCGTTTGTAGATATTCAGATTTTCATCTGGTATTCTTTTCCTTTTGCTTAACAGAATTCCATTTAACATTTCTGGTAATGCAGTTTTCCTGGTGATAAATGTTCCCAGCTTTTGTTTTTTGGGGGCATGAAAAGGTATTTCTTGCCTTTTTATGGGAGATTTTTTAGATGGCTATAGGATTATGTTGCTAGGGGTGTTTTTCTTCTAATACTGCAAAGGTTTCATTCCTTTGTTTTTTGGCTTGGATACTTTGTGATGCAAGTCTAAGATAATTTTTAAATCTTTGTTCCTCAGGATATGTTGTATGCTTTTTCTCTGTCTCCTTTTAACATTTTGTTGTTGTTGTTTATAGGGTTTTTCGATATTGCTTTTTTTTTTTTTTTTTTTTGAGATGGAGTCTCACTCTGTTGCCCAGGCTGGAGTGCAGTGGTGCAATCTTGGCTTACTGCTTACTGCAACCTCTACCTACCAGGTTCAAGTGATTTTCCTGCCTCAGCCTCCCAGGTAGCTGGGATTACAGGTATGTGCCACCACACCCAGCTAGTTTTTGTATTTTTAGTAGAGACACTGTTTCACCATGTTGGCCAGGCTGGTCTTAAACTCCTTGCTTCAAGTGATCCACTCACTGCAGTCTCCCAAATTGCTGGGATTACAGGCGTGAGCTACCGTGCCTGGCCACATTCAGTAATTTTTAAGAAAATCTCTGGAATTTCCATTTGCTTCATATGTTATATATTTCTTTTCTGTCATCATTTTCTTTTTAGTTGGTAAACATGTAGCATATTTATAATTGATGATTTAGGGTTTTTTCTTTAACTCAATCACTTTTTCTCATTGTTGTTTTGCTGCTTTTTATGGGTCACTTTTTATACTTTTCACCATTTGTTGAGTAATTTTAAATTTACAAAAATTTAAAACTTTTAATTTAGATTTGCAAAAATTGTGAAGATAGTACAAAGAGTTCTCATATATTACTTCACACTGTTTCCCCTGTTGTTGATGTCATACCTTAGTATGTTACAATTAGCACACCAATATTGGCACATTTTTGTTAACTGAAGTCCATAGTTAGAGATTTCTTTCAGACTCTACATAGGGCTGGGCATGATGGCTCATGCCTGTAGTCCCAGCACTTTGGGAGGCCAAGGCAGGTGGATTGCTTGAGCCCAGGAATTCAAGACCAGCTTGGGCAACATGGTGCAACTCCGTGTCTACAAAAAAATTTGCCACATGTTGTGGCATGTACCTGTAGTCCCAGCTACTTGAGAGGATGATGTGGGAGGATCACGCTCTCCTGGGGAGGTCCAGGCTGTGGTGAATCATGATTGTGCCACTGTATTCCAGCCAGGGTGACAGAGTAAGACCCCTGTCTTAAAAACAAAACAAAACTTTCCTTATATGTCCTATTTCTGTTTCAGTGTCCCATCTCTATTAGCAGTTAGTCCCAATTATTTCCTCACCCTTATTCTTGGCAACTGCTACATCTATTTTGTGTTTCTATGGAGTTGCCTAATGTGGAAATTTTATATAAATGGAATCATATACTATGTGGCTATTTGTTTCTGGCTTCTTTCACTTAGCATGATGTTTCTAAGAAACATTCTTTAGCATTTGAGAGAAATGCTAGTTAGTTCCTTTTATGGCTGAATTACAGTTTATTTTATGGATATGTCAGTTTGTTTATTTTTCAGTTCATGGACACTTGAGCTCTTTCTGCTTTTTGGCTATTATGAATAATGTTGCTATGAACATTTATATTGCAAGTTGTTGTGCCAACATTTATTTTTAACCAGGAGTGGAATTGCTGCCGCATAATGTTGCTGTCTTACCAATACACCACAATGTAGCAGTCTCTCATTATGAGATATCACCCAGGGGCCAAGAAAATTAAGGAGCATGGACCCAAAGGGCGAGGTTGGAGAGAAAGTTTAGTAAGTGAAAGAAGAAAGCTCTCTGCAGCAAAGAGGGGGGCCCGAGTGGGTTGCCCACTGTGAGGCTGGGGGCTGGGGTTTTTATGGACTGGGAAGGGAAAGGACATCCTAAGTAGTCTTGAAGAGAGTGCTACTCAGCTTGGCCTGGGACCAATCAGGAGCTGAAGGGAAAGCTTGGCCTGGGACAAATCAGAGGCTGAAGTGATGGTTCATAGTGGCTCGGCTCACAATCCAAAGCGTGTCCAGAAAAGGAAAGGGAACTGCCCACTGGAACCCACTGTGTACATGCCCAAAAACGAAGAGACTATTTCCTGGAAGCCCACTGGTTATACAAAGGACAAAGGCATTTCTATGTTTTAGGTCTTGTTCTCATACCACGATAGCTGTGGGCATGTCTTTAGGCACAAACAACAAAGGCGTTTCTGTGTTGGGAACAAGTTCCTTTATCTGAGTGGGCTGGAGATTTGTGCAAGTTTCCTTACCTGTGCCTGCAGCCTGATTTCTCAGGCTGTTGCTCTCTTTAAAAAGTTTTACCAGCTGGGCACGGTGGTTCACACCTGTTATCCCAGCACTTTGGGAGGCTGAGTTGGACGGATCACTTGAGGTCAAGAGTTCGAGATCAGCCTGGCCAACACGGTGAAACCCTGTCTCTACTAAAAATACCAAAATTAGCGGGGCGTGGTGGCAGGCACCTGTAATCCCAGCTGCTCAGGAGGCTGAGGCAGGAGCATCGCTTTAACCTGGGAGGCAGAGGTTGTAGTTGTAGTGAGCCAAGATTGTGCCACTGCACTCCAGCCTGGGCAATAGAGCGAGACTCAATCTAAAAACAAAACAAAACAAAATGAGTTTTACCAAGGACCCACCCTAACCATGTAACCTTTTACCTTTCAATAAGGTAACTCTATGTTTAACTTTTTGAGAAACTACCAAACTATTTTCCACATCAGCTAAAAGGACAGAGGCTCAGTAAAAGACTGAGACCCAATGATATCAGTATAGAATGTTTCCCCTCACCTCACACCTTAACACACATCAATCAGCTGCCTGTATAATAATGGAGTTATGGGTAAAAGAACTGCAAGCCTCAGGCTTTACTTAAGAAGGAATAGGGAAACATAGGGATGACAGGGAAGATAAAAATAAGAACACTAGAGGAAATGTTAGCTTCTGACACCACAGCTACAGCAAACGGTAAATGCAGCCCAACTCCGAGCCAGATGAAATGAAACTTTGATGTTTCAGGAATAATTTTAAAAACAAAGATTAAAAAAATTTGTTTAAATGAAGCTTTACACTAAAGGCCCATATCCATCTATCCCTTTTACCCAATATATCATTTCTGGCTTTTGATAACAACAACAACAACAACAAAATCAAAGGTATGCTAAGAGACAAAAAAACAAAACAAAACAAGCAAAACCCTCCAACTGAAAAGCATCAGATCTCAATTTAGATATGGAAGAGGTTGTGGAATTATTGGAGCAAGAATTTAAAGTTTATGTGATTAGTATACTTAGAACTCTGATGGAGAAAGTGGACAACATGCAGGAATAGATGGGTAATATAAACAAAGGGTGAGAAACTAAAAGAACAAAAAGGAAATGGTAGAAATAAAAAACATTCTAACAGAAATGAAGACAGTAGATAAAACATAGCTGAGGAAATAATCAGTGAACATGGAGATGTCACTAGGAACTTTCAAAGCTGATGATCAAAGAGAAAGAATGAAAATTTAAAAAACGTAAGAGCTATGGGACAATTACAAAAGGTGTAACAAATGTAAATTGGAAATAACAGAGGAAGAAAAAAGGAACTGAAGGAATAATAATGAGTGAGAATTTTCCAACATTAGTAACAAACATAAACCACATATCCAGGAAGCTCAGAGAACACCAAGTAGGACACACCAGAAAACCCACACCCAGGCCTATCATATTCAAACTACAGAAAATTCTAACATAAAGAGAAAATACTGAAAGAAGCCAATGGGGGTGGGGGTGGTAACAACTTACCCATAGAAAAGTAAGGATAATAATTACATTGTAATTTTCTTCAAAAACTATTCAAGCAGAAGAGAGTGGAGTGAAATATTTAAAAGGGTGAAAGAGAACCAGTCTAGAATTCTGAATCCAGTGAAATTATCTTTTACTGGTGAAGGTGAAATAAAGACTCTCAAATAAACAAAATTGAAGGAGTTTGTCATTAGTAGACCTATCTAGTAAAAGAAGCTCTTCCAGGAGAAGGAACGTGGTATGGGGTTGAAACTCATATATACATAAAGGAAGGGAATTAGAGAAGGAATAAATAATGGCCTAATAATATGTTTTATTTTTCTTATTCTGATCTAACAGCAGTTGAAGTGCATTTTGTGATTATAGCTAATGGATAAATGAAATTAATGACTGCAGTGTTATAGGGGATGAAAGAGAACAGATGGGGATACTCTGTGTATTAGTTCATTCTCACACTGCTAATAAAGACATACCCAAGACTAGGTAATTTATAAAGGAAAGAGGTTTAATTGGCTCACAGTTCAGCATGGCTGGGGAGGCCTCAGGAAACTTACAATTATGGTGGAAGGGGAAACAAACAACATCCTACTTCACATGGTGGCAGCAACAAGACTTGCCAAGCAAAAGGGGAAAAAGACCCTTATAAAACCATCAGATCTCATGAGAAGTCACTATCATGAGAATAGCATAAAGGTAATCGCCCCCATAATTAAATTACCTCCCACTGGGTCCCTCCCATGACACGTGGGGATTATGGGAACTACAATTCAAGATGAGATTTGGGTGGGAACACAGCCAAACCATATCACTCTGTTACAAAATACCTACATGCACTGCCTGTGAAGCAGTATATAGTGTTGCTTGAAAGTGGTCTTGAATTAGTTTACACTGTATGTTGCAAACTCTAGGACAACATTTGAATTTATTTCAAAAAACTTTTTGAAAGTATATGAAGAGCTAGAAAAGCCATAGATTTGGAAAAAATATTGGCAAAAGACATGTTTGATTAAGGATGGTTATCCAGAATATACACAGAACTCAAAACAGTAAAAAACCAAGCAAAATTGTTAAAAACTGGGCAAAAGAGCTGATCAGACACTTCACCACAGAAGATATATAGAAGGCAAATGAGCATATGAAAAGATGCTCAACATCATGTGTCCCTAGGGAATTGCAAACGAAAACAATAACATACCACTACACACATAATGGCCAATGTCCAAAACCCTGATAAAACCAAATGCTTTTGAGGATGTCGAACAACAACAACTCTCACTCATTGCTGATGAGAATGCAAAATAATACAGCCACTGTCAGGCTGGGCATGGTGGCTCACACCTGTAATCTCAGCATTTTGGGAGGCCTGAGGTCAGGAGTTTGAGACCAGCCTGGCCAAGGTGGTGAAACACATCTCTACTAAAAATACAAAAATTAGCTGGGCTTAGTGGTGGGCTCCTGTAATCCCAGCTACTCTAGAGGCTGAGGCAGGAAAATCACTTCAACCTGGGAGGCAGAGGTTGCAGTGAGCTGAAGTCATGCCACTGCACTCCATCCTGGGCGACAGAAGGAGACTCTGTCTCAAAAAAAAAAAAAAAAGAGAAAACAGAAACATGGTAGATATTCAACACAACATTCAAGGATCCAACCTGAGGGCCAAATCAATAATGCAATCCTATTCACAAGAGCCACAAAAAGAATACCTAGGGGCTGGGTGCGGTGGCTCACGCCAGTAATCCCAGCACTTTTTGGGAGGCCAAGTGGGTGGATCAGGAGGTCAGGAGTTTGAGACCAGCCTGGCCAACATCGTGAAACCCCCTTCTCTAATAAAAATACAAAAATTAGCCAGGTGTAGTGGCGAGCGCCTGTAGTCCCAGCTACTCGGGAGGCTGGGGCAGAAGAATCACTTGAACCTGGGAGGTAGAGGTTGCGGTGAGCCAAGACCACACCATTGCACTCCAGCCTGAGTGGCAGTGTGAGACTCCATCTAAAAAAAAAAAAACACTTAGAAATAACCAAGGAGGTCAAAGATCTCTAAAATGAGAATTACAACACACTGCTCAAAGAAACAAACAAATGGAAAAACATTCTGTGCTCATGGATATTCATATCAAACTGCCAATGATATTCTTCAAAGAACTTAAAAAACTGTTTTAAAATTCATATGGAACAAAAAAAAAAAACACTTCAAATAGCCAAGGCAATTCTAAGCAAAATGAACAAAGCTGGAGGTATTACATTACCTGACTGCAAATTATATTGCAAGGCTACAGTAACTAAAATAGCATGGTACTGGTAGAAAAACAGACACATAGACCAATGGAACAGAATAGAGAGCCCAGAAATAATGCCATACACCTACAACCATCTGATCTACAACAAAGTCAACAAAAACAAGTCATGGCGAAAGCACTCCCTATTCAATAAATGGTGCTGGGATAACTGGCTAGCCATATGCAGAAGATTGAAACTGGAGCTCTTCCTTACACCATATACAAAAATCAACTCAAGATAGATTAGAAACACAAACCTAAAACTACGAAATCCCTGGAAGATAATCTAGAAAATATCATTCTGGACACAGGACAGGGCAAAGATTTCATGACAGATGCCAAAAGCAATTGGAACAAAACCAAAAATTGACAAACGGAACCTAATTAAACTAAAGAGCTTCTGCACGGTAGAAGAAACTCTGTTATTAACAGAGCAAACAGCAACCTACAGAAAGGGAGAAAATATTTGCCAACTATGCATCTGACAAAGGTCTAATATGCAGAATCTGTAAGGAACTTAAAACAGATTTACAAGCAAAAACCAAACAACCCCATTATAAATTGGTCAAGGGACATGAAAAGACACTTTCCAAAAGAAGACATACTTGTGGCCAAAAAGCATATGAAAAAATGCTCAATATCACTAATCATTAGAGAAAAGAAATCAGAACCACAATGAAATACCATCTCACAATAGTCTAAATGGCTGTTATTAAAAGTCAAAAACTAACATGCTGGCAAGGTTGTGGAGAAAAGGGAACATCTATATACTGCTGATAGGAAAGTAAATTAGTTCAGCCATTGTGGAAAACAGTGTGGCAATTTTTAAATGAAATTAAAACAGAATTACCATTTGATCCAGCAATCCCATTATTGGATGTCTACCCAAAGGAATAGAAACCATTCTACCATAAGGACACATGCTGTCACCCCTGTTATTAAATATAGTATTGGAAGTTCTAGCGAGGGCAATCAGAAAAGAGAAAGATATAAAGGGCCTCTAACTTGGAAAGGAAGAAATCAAATTATCCTTGTTTGCAGGTGATATGATCTTATATTTGGAAAAACCTAAGGACTCCACCAAAAAAACTGATAGGACTAAAAAATTCAGTAAAGTTGCAGGATAGAAAATCAACATACAGAAATCAGTAACATTTCTATATGCCAACAGTGAACAATCTGCAAAAGAAATTTAAAAGGTAATCCCATTTACAATAGCCATAGATAAAATTAAGTACCTAGAAATTATCCAAGGAAGTGAAGGATCTCTATAAAGGGGAAAACTATAAAACACTGATGAAGTTGAAGAGGACACCAAAAAATGGAAAAATATCCCATATTCATGGATTGGAAGAATCAATATTGTTAAAATGTCCAAAGCAATCCACAGATTCAATGCAATTCCTATCAAAATACCAATTACCTTCTTCATAGAAATAGAAAAAACAGCCAGGTGTGGTGGCTCACGCCTTTAATCCCAGAACTTTGGGAGGCCAAGGTGGGTGGATTGCCTGAGGTCAGGAGTTCGAGACCAGCCTGGCCGATATGGTGAAACCCCGTCTCTACTAAAAATACAAAAATTAGCTGGGTGTGATGGTGGGTCCCTGTAATCCCAGCTACTGGGGAGGCTGAGGCAGCAGAATCACTTGAACCTGGGAGGCAGAGGTTGCAGTGAGCTGAGATTATGCCACTGCACTCCAGCCTGGGTGACAGAGCGAGACTGTCTCAAAAAAAAAAAAAAAAAAAAAAAGAAAAAACAATCTTTAAATTTATACAGAACCACAAAAGACCTGGGATAGCCAAAGCTATTCTAAGCAAAACAAAACTAGAGGAATCACATTACTTGACTTCAAATTATATTACACAGGTATAGCAACCAAAACAACATGGTACTGGCATTAAAGCAGACACTTAAACCAATGAAACAGAATAGAGAACCCAGAAACAAATCCACACATCTACAGTAAACTCATTTTTGACAAAGATGCCAAGAATGTATACTGGGGGAAAGATAGTCTCTTCACCAAATCGTGCTGATTAAACTGGATATTCATATGCAAATAATGAAACAAGACAGTTATCTCTCATCATATACAAAAACAGATCAAAGTGGATAAAAGACTTAAATCTAACACCTCAAACTGTGAAACTACTGCAAGAAAACATTGGGGACCATCTCCATGATGTTAATCTGGGCAAAGACTTCTTAAGCAATACCCCGCAAGCACAGGCAACCAAACCAAACACGGACAAATGGGACCACATCAAGTTTAAAGCTTCTGCATAGCAAAAAATACAATCAACAAAGTGAAAAAACAACCCACAGAATTGTAGACAATATTTGCAAACTACCCCTCTGACAAAGGATTAATAACCAGAAAATAGGCCCAGAGTAGTGGCTTATGCCTGTAATCCCAGCACTTTGGGAGGCCAAGGCAGGTGGATCATAAGGTCAGGAGTTCGAGACCAGCCTGGCTGATATGGTGAAACCCTGTCTCTACTAAAAATACAAAAATTAGTGGGGGCGTGGTGGCACGCGCCTATAGTCCCAGCTACTCAGGAGGCTGAGGCAGAAGAATCACTTGAACCTGGGAGGTGGAGGTTGCAGTGAGCCGAGATCAGGCCACTGCACTCCAGCCTGGGCAACAGAGTAAGACTCTGTCTCAAAAAAAAAAAAAAAAAAAAAAAAATAGAATGAATAAGCCCTACTATTTAATAGTACAATTGGGTGACTATAGTCAATAAGAAATTTTACATTTTAAAATAACTTAGAGTGTAATTGGATTGTTTGCAACTCAACAGATAAATGCTTGAGGGGGTGGATACCTTATTTCCCCTGATGTTCTTATTTCACATTGCATTCCTGTATCAAAACATCTCATGTACACCATAAATATATACACCTACTATGTACATACAAAAATTAAAGAAATTTTTTAAAACTTAAAAAAAATGTGCATGCATATGTTCATCGCAGCACTATTCACAATAGCAAAGATGTGGAATCAAACTCCCATGTATGGTAGACTGGATAAAGAAAATGTGGCAGTATGCACTGTGGAATACTACACAACCACAAAGAAGAATAAGATCATATCCTTTGTAGCAACGTGGATGGAACTGGAGGCCATTAACCAAAGCAAACTAATGCAGAAACAGAAAAGCAAATACCACATGCTCTTATAAGTGGGAGCTAAACATTGAGTACATATGGACACAAAATGGAAGTATAAGCACCAGGGCCTACTTGAGGGTAGAGGATGTGATGAGGGTGAGGGTAGAAAAACTACTCATTGCTGGGCGCGGTGGCTCACACCTGTAATCCCAGCACTTTAGGAGGCTGAGGCAGACAAATCACTTAAAGTCAGGAGTTGGAGACCAGCCTGGCCAACATGGTGAAACCCCATCTCTACTAAAAATACAAAACTTAGCCTGGCGTGATGGCATGTGCCTGTAATCCCATCTACTTGGGAGGCTGAGGCCCAAGAATCACTTGAACCTGGGAGGCAGAAGTTGCAGTGAGTGGAGATTGTGCCACTGCACTCCAGCCTGAGATGACAGAGTGAGACTCTGTCTCAAAAAAAAAAAGAAAGAAAAACTACCTGTAAAGTACTGTGCTTATTACCTGGGTGAGAAAATAATCTGTACAGCAAACCCCTGCAACATGAAATTTACCTGCGTAACAAACCTGTACATGTACCTCTGATCCTAAAATAAAAGGTTAAGAAAGAAATATGGTATATATTAATCCAATTATATCAATAATCACTTTAAATGTGAATGGTCTAAATACAGCAATTTAAGGAACTATCAGAGTGGATTATAAAACAACTATAAGAAGCCCACATTATATAAGAAGAGAGATAAATTAAAAGTAAAGAGATGGAGCAAGATATATCATGCCAATATTAATCATAAGAATGCTGGAGTAGGTATATTAATTTCAGTCACAGTAGACTTTAGAACAAGGAAAATTATCAGGGATAAAGGAGGGGCATTACACAATGATAAAGGGTTCAACTGTCCAAGAAGACATAACAATTTTGAATGTGTATGCACCTAACAAGAGAGTGTCAAAATACATGAGGCAAAAACTGTTAAGAGCTGCAAGGAGAAAGACAAATTCACTATTATAATTGGAGACTTCAGTGCTCTTTCATCAGTAATTGATCCAGCGGACAGAAAAACAGTACGAGTATTGTTGAACTAACTAATTTACATTTACAAGATATTTCATGTAACAACAGCAAAATACACATTCTTCTCAAGCTCACATGGCATATTCACCAGGATAGATCACATTCTGGGCCATAAAATAAACAACAAACTTAAAAGGATAAACATCCAAATATGGTTTCACAACACAATGGAATTAAACTAAAAATCAATAGCAGAAAGGTAGGAAATCCTAAAGTATTTGGTGATTAAGTAAGACACTTCTGGTCAGTATCACTAATCATCAAAGAAATACAAATTGAAACCATAATTAGATATTGTCTCACACCTGTTAGGATTACTAAGATTAAAAAAAATGATAGCATGTTTTGGCAAGGATGTGGAGAAACTGGAACCATTTTTCACTGTTGATGGGACTGTAAAATGGTGCAGCTACTATGGAAAACCGTAAGGAGGTTACTAAAACAATTTAAAATAGAACTACTATATGATTCAGCAGTTCCACTTCTGGGTATGTATCCAAAAAATGGAAATTAAGATCTCAAAGAGACACTTGCACTCCCATGTTCATTGCAGCATTATTCACAATAGCCAAGATGTAGAATCAGCCTAAATGTCCATTGACAGATAAATTTTTTAAATACGGTATATACATAAAATGGAGTGCTGTTGAGCCTTAAAGAAAGGTATTCTGCCATATGCAACAACATGGATGAATTGTAAGGACATTACACTAAGTGAAATAAGCCAGTTACAGAAGGACAAATATGGCATGATTTCAGTTATGTCGAGGTACAGGAAGTCTTCCCTTAACATCATTGATAGGTACTTGGAAAATGTAACATTAAGGTAAGGGACATATAACAAAGCCAGTTTTTGTTTTTTGTTTTTTTTGTTTTTTTTCCCCCATCAACATTGTAGGGGAACAACTATTCAAGAACCTTCTGTACCTCGGTTCACTTAAAATCACAGTTCCAAGAACCTATCAATGACATTGAGGACTTACTGTATCTAAAATAGTCAAATTCATAGAATCAAAGAGTAGAATGATTTTTTTTGTCAGGGTTTGGGGATACAGAGAAATGAGGAGATGCTATGCAGCAGGTTCCATGTATGCAAGACGATTAAATCCTAGAGCTCTCCTATGCAACATTGTGTCTACAGTTAGCAATACTGTATTTTACACTTAAAAATTTGTTGGCTGGGCACGGTGGCTCACACCTGTAATCCTAGTACTTTAGGAGGCTGAGGTGGGCAGATCATGAGGTCAGGAGTTGAAACCAGCCTGACCAACATGGTGAAACCCCGTCTCTACCAAAAATACAAAAATTAGCCGGTATGGTGGTGCTTGCCTGTAATCCTAGCTACTCGGGAGGCTGAGGCAGGAGAATCGCTTGAACCCAGGAGGCAGAGGTTGCAGTGAGCCAAGATCGCACCACTGCACTCCAGCCTAGGCGACTGAACAAGACTTCATCTCAAAAAAAGAAAAAAATGTTAACAGGGTATAGTTCATGTTAAATGTTCTTACCACAATAAAAAGGTGTGTAGAGGAAATATACTTTACATTCTGTTACATATATCTTACAATAACTAAGTTCATATATGCAACTGAAATTAAAATTTCTGCTGGGCACAGTGGCTCATGCCTGTGATCCCAGCACTTTGGGAGGCTGAGGCAGGTGGATCACCTGAGGTCTGGAGTTCGAGACCAGCCTGGCCTCTACTAAAAATACAAAAAATTAGCCAGGCATGGTTGCAGGCACCTGTAATTCCAGGTACTCAGGAGGCTGAGGCAGGAGAATCACTTGAACCCAGAAGGCAGAGGTTGCAGTGAGCTGAGATGGTGCCATTGCACTCCAGCCTGGGCAAGAAGAGCAAAACTCCATTTCAAAAAAAGAAAAAAAATTCATGAAGTAAAAAATAATAAAAATAAAAAAACAGACTTCTAAATAATATATAGATTAAATGTCTTATGAGAAATTCAAAACTATATTGAATTGTGAAAATGCAACCTATCAAAAGGTGTGGAGTAACCAAAGATAATATTATATTCTTTGCTTTAAAGTAATATACATCTTAAAGAAATCAAGAAGAGAAAAAACCTTTTATATTTACCCAAACATGTACTGTTTCTGATGCTCTTTATTAGTTCTTTAAAATCTGAGTCTTTTTCTAATATCATTTCTTTTCATCTATAAGAATTTTCTTTAGCATTTCAAATAGTGAAGTTCTGCTGGATACAAATTTTCTGTTTTCCTTTATCTGAAATGTCTGTTTTTAGCCTTCATTCTTTAGAGATACTTTTATTGGCTATATAATTCTAGATCGACCTTTCATTCTTTCAGAACTAAAAATATGTTTTTGCACTGTCTTCTACCTATGATTTAAATGTTTTTCCTTTTTTTTTCAGTTTAACTCTCATATTTTTAGTCTTGGATTTCTTCATATTCATTCATCTTGTTTGGGATTAGATATTATTTTTGTACAATTCTTTCTCTCCTTTCCTAGAACTCTAATTCCATATAAATTAGACCTTTTGGTTGGTTCCAGAGTTAAATGTTATATTTTTTAAGTTGTTTATTTCTATCTCTTCTATACATTGGGCATTTTCTGTTGATTGTGCTTCAAATTTACTTACTCTTTGCTTTGCCATTTCTATTATACTATTAAATTTATCCAGTGAATTTTATATTTTATATTTTTCTGTTCTAAAATTTCCAACTGGGGCCACAAAACTCATCCCAAGAATTAGATTTTCTAGAATTTTCTTCTAAGTCCCAGCCTAGGATGACTGTCCCATTTTTACTGGGACTAAAAGTTTTCCCAAGACTCAGGACTTTCAGTGCTAAAACTGGGGAAATTTTGGCAAACTGGGCAGAGTTGAGTACCCTAAGTATGACACACATATGGTTATCTTGCCCACCTATTTAAAGTGTGATATTCAGTGGTTTTTAGGGTATTTACAGAGTTGTGCAACGAGACCATTATCTAATTCCAGAACATTTTCACCACCCAAAAAAGAAACCCCTACCTATTAACAGTCACTCCTCATTCCCTCTGCCTCCAGACCCTGGCAACCACTAATCTATTATACTTTCTGTCTCTATGGATTTGCCTACTCTGGATATTTCATATAAATGAATCATACAATATGTGGGACTTTATGTCTGGCTTATTCACTAGCTTAATGTCCTCAGGGTTTATCCATGTTGTAGCATGTGTCAGTACTTCATTACATGTTATTGCTGAATGGTATTCTATTGTATGAATATGCCACATTTTCTTTATCCTTTCAACAGCTGATGAATGTTTGGATTGGTCTTAGTTTTTGACTATAATCAATAATGCTGCTAGTAACATTGGATCCATTTACTTTTTTTTTTTTTTTGAGACAGAGTCTTGCTCTATCACCCAGGCTGGAGTGCAGTGGTGCAATCTTGGCTCACTGCAAGCTCCACCTCCCAGGTTCACACCATTCTCCTGCCTCAGCCTCTGAAGTAGCTGGGACTACAGGCACCCACCACCATGCCCAGCTAATTTTTTGTATTTTTAGTAGAGACGGGGTTTCACCATGTTAGCCAGGATGGTCTCGATCTCCTGACCTTGTGATCCACCCGCCTTGGCCTCCCAAAGTGCTGGGATTACAGGCATGAGCCACCACACCCAGCCGGATCCATTTACTTTTAATTCATCAGACAATCTTTTTGCCCTAAAGAGGTTGCTGTGAGCTCCTATGTGTCTGTAACAAATTTCCAGAAGCAAAGAAAGCTACTGCCACTGCCAAATGCTCAGCCTGACAGCAAAATATACAGTCACTGACACTCAATATGATACCAGCCCTCTGCCTCTCAGGAATGAAGTTCTAGGTTATCATACCAAGCAAGCAACCTAGACCAGTTCATATGCTAGAAAATGGTGAGCTGAATCTAGAAAGGTTAGCCTGGGCCTTTTCAGCAAGACCCCATCTCTACAAAAAAAAATCTTTTAAATTAGCTAGGTGCTGTGGTGTGTCCCTGTAGTCCCACATACTTGGGAGGCTGAGGTGGGAAGATCTCTTGAGCTCAAGGAGTTCAATGTTGCAGAGGTTAAATGTATATCCTGCATTCTGAAGGAGCACACACAGACCCTGCAGGGTATCATCTCCAGCTGATGAGCATCTTAGTCATCTCAGGCTGCTGTAGCAAATTACCACAGACTGGGTGGCTTAAACAACAATTTATTTCCCACAGTTCTGGAGGCTGGGAAGTCCAAGAGCAAGGTGTTGGTAGATCAGGTGTCTGCTGAGCGCCCACTGCCTTCATAGGTGGCCTTCTTGCTGTAACCTCACATGATAGAAGGGGCAAGGGAGCTCTCTGAAGCCTCTGTTATAAAAGCACTAATCCCATTTGTGAGGGCTCCACCTTGCCTCCCAAAGACTCCATCTCTAAATACCATCACATTGGGGATTAGTAACTTCACCAGGGTTTGAAGAAGTCATTCCAATCTTCTATTATGAAAGCATCTTTTGGATGATGGAGCCACGGGTTCAATGTTGTCCCTCCTTTGCTTTGAAATGGGCCCAATGGTTAAGAAAATATACATGGGATCCCAGGTCAGTCTATGAGGTACTTTGTGAGCCCTTCAATCGGTGTACCGGTAAATAAGCTGCAAGTAGAAAAGGAAGCTGATACCTCAAATACTTGTCAGTCAAGGACAATGAATAACTGTAGGATGGAAGGGGTCTGATGTAATCAGCTTGCTACCCATTTTCTAGCTAGTGACTCTCTGGGGTATGGTACTATACTGAGAGCTTGGTTTCTGCTACTAGCTAGGTCAGATATATGGAAGCAGCCATGGCTAGATCAGCCTTGGTGAGAGAGAGTGCAAGTTGTCAGGTCCATGCCCAGCCTTCATTTCTCCCGCCATTACTATTCGTGTAACAGGCTCATTGTGCAAACGCTGGGGTGGCTGATGACACAGCTGGCTGATGCCTACTGGGTGAGCCATTCTGTTGACCTAGTTGTTCAGTGTCTCCTCTCTGGTGAGTGCCTTCTCGTGGCAATAGATATAAGATACAAAGAACCATATACCTGTGTCCACTCCTATGAGTCACCCAGGCTACCCTGTTTCCAATTTTCCAATCTTACTTTTCCTTTGCTCCGAGTCAGCAAATAATTCATGTGTATTCATACTTCCAGCAATTTTTCCTACACCTAGTGTTGATGACAAGGTTTACTGTTGAAAGATATGCACACTGAGAGGACATCTCCTCACCACTGTCAGGTGCAGCCCTCAGAGGATTGTAGGACAGCAACAGGTCATTATCTAACCCTCACTATTCCATTGAACTCATCCATCCATAAATTAGGCCTGAGTCCCTTCTCCATCAGCTGTCACAGGAAACCCATACAGGCCACATGTGTGAGTGTGAGATAGGGGTGAGGCAGCAGTAGTAAGTAACGTGGACTGGGCCACCTCTGCATAATGCACCCTGTGGTTGTGGATCAGTTCTGTATCAGTCCATTTTCACACTGCTGATAAAGACATACCTGAGACTGGGCAATTTACAAAAAAAAAAAAAAATAAAGGTTTAATGGACTCACAGTTTCACTTGGCTAGGGAGGCCTCACAATCATGGCAGAAGATGAAAGACACGTCTCACATGGCAGCAGACAAGAGAAGAGAGCTTGTGCAGGGAAACTCCCTTATAACCATTCAGATCTCGTGAGACTTATCCACTCTTATGAGAAAGCATGGGAAAGACCCACCCCCATGATTCAATTACCTCCCACTGGGTCCCCACCTCAACACATGTGAATGGTGGGAGTTACAATTCAGATGCGATTTGGGTGGGGACACAGCCAAACCATATCAAGTTCTTTTCTGCTTTTGTTTTTAACACTGGTTTTTTTTTTTCAAATTATTTATTTATCTTTGAGACAGTCTCATTCTGTGACCCAGAGTGGAGTGCAGTGGTGCCAACTCAGTTCACTGCAACCTCTGCCTCCCAAGTTCAAGCAATTCTCATGCCTCAGCCTCCCAAGTAGCTGAGATTAGAGGCACATGCTACTTCACCTGGCTGTTTTGTGTTTTTTTGTAGAGATGGGGTTTCGTTGTGTTGCCCAGGCTTGTCTCTAACTCCTGACCCCAAGCAGTCCTCCTATCTCAGCCTCCCAAAGTGCTGGGATCACAAGCATGAGCCAAAGCACCACCCCACCCTTTTTTTTTTTTTTTTGAGATGGAGTTTCGCTCTTGTTGCCCAGGCTGGGGTGCAATGGCATCATCTTGCTGACTGCAACATCTGCCTCCTGGGTTCAAGCAATTCTCCTGCCTCAGGCTCCCGAGTAACTGAGATTACAGGTGTCCGCCACTATGCCCAGCTAATTTTTGTACTTTTAGTAGAGATGGGATTTCACCATGTTGGCCAGGGTGGCCTCTAACTCCTGATCTCAGGTGATCCACCTGCCTCGGCCTCCCAAAGTGCTGGGATTGCAGGCATGAGCCACTGTGCCTGGCCCCTCCCCACCCCTTTTTTTTTGAGACGAAGTTTCAATCTTGTTGCCCAGGCTGGAGTGCAATGGTGCAATCTCAGCTTACTGCAAACTCCACCTCCTGTGTTCAAGTGATTCTCCTGCCTCAGCCTCCAGAGTAGCTGAGATTATAGGCATGCACCACCAAGCCCAGCTAATTTTTTTGTATTTTTAGCAGAGACAGGGTTTCTCCATGTTGGTCAGGCTGGTCTCAAACTCCCAACCTCAGGTGATCCGCCCACCTCGGCCTCCCAAAGTGCTGGGATTACAGAGATGAGGCAACGCACCCAGCCTGCCCCTTTTTTAAATATAGGGTCTCACTCTGTTGCCCATGCTGGAGTTTAGTGGAGTGATCGTGACTCGCTGCAAAATTGCCCTCCCGGGCTCCAGTGATCCTCCCATCTCAGCCTCCTAATTAGCTGGAACTATAGGCACATGCCACCATGCCCAGCTAGTTTTATTTGTTGTACAGACACGGTTTCACCATGTTGGCCAGGCTGGTCTCAAACTCCTGACCTCAAGTGATCCACCCACATCAGTCTCCCAAAGTGCTGAGATTACAGGTATGAGCCACCATGCCTGGCCAAAATTGTATATATTTATAGTGTACAAAATGATATTTTGAAACATATATGTGTGTGTGTGTGTGTGTGTATATGTATACATATACATTTACATATGTGGGTATATATATGTTTATATATGTGCGTTTACACCCACACACATTGTAGAATGGCAAAATCAAACTAATATGCATTGCTTCACATAGATATTATTTTCTGGTGAGAACACTTAAAATCTACTCTCTTAGCATTTGTTGAGAAGACAATATATTATTAATTGTAGTTATCATGTTTTACAATCAATCTCTCTTTTTTTTTTGAGACGATGTCTTACTTTGTCACCCAGGCTGGAGTGCAGTGGTGCAATCTGGGCTCACTACAACCTCTGCCTCTCAGGTTCAAGCAATTCTCCTGCCTCAGCCTCCCCGGCTAATTTTTATATTTTTAGTAGAGACAGGGTTTCACCATGTTGGTCAGGCTGGTCTCTAACTCCTGACCTCAAGCAATCCACCCGCCTCGGCCCCCCAAAGTGCTGGGAGTACAGGCATGAGCCACCGCACCCAGACACAGTCAATCTCTTGAACTTATTCTTCCAAACTAACTGAAATTTTGTATCCTTTGACCAACATCTCCCTAACCACTCTCCAACCCTCACTGCAGCCCCTGGTGACTAGTGTTCTATTCTCTACTTTATGAGTTCAAGTTTTTAGATTCTGCATGTAAGTAATATTATGAGGTATTTGTCTTTTACTTAATGTAATGTCCTCCAGAATGTACCGTTTCCATCATACAATAAATTACTGCTTCATCTACGAGCTCTATCATAAGGCTGGGTGCCTCTGACAATACCCAGTGCATGATGGCGTGTCATTGCAGCATCACTTCTTGTCTTGGTCAGACACTAAGAGTGCCAGTAGTACTCCCAGAGCTGCTCTTCAAATGGAGGAGATTTTTCCATTTGAGGAAAGAACTAGCCATAGAAACCTAGGAGTTTGCACTGTGACTGTCCCTATTGTGGTTTCCAGAGATTCCAGACAGCATTCTTACCTAACAAAACCACTGGATCTATGACCCGACTGGTAGGGTGGCTTACAGCACAGCCTGTTCCTTTCTGAAACAGTCCTCTTTTCCTCATAGCAGGCAGTAAATGGGCTGAGACAGTATTGCCAAGAGTGGCACACACTGTTTCCAAAGTCCAAAGCGGCCTGTCAATTGCCCTGCCTCTTTCTTAGTAGTAGACAGTGCAGGTGCAGTGACTTGTCCTTTGCCTTGGATGGATGTCTTGGCAGGTCCCAGAACCCTGTATCTCTGAAAGCTTCACTGATGTGCTAAGCCCCAGACTATATTTAGCATCTATTCCCCACCCTCTGCTGCTCCTGTTTCTGTCTGCAGCATCTAGAGTACTTGCCGCTTGCTGTATCTCAGGTCAGATTGATGTAATATCATTAGTAGTTGGATCCTGGTGCTCTGCAAAATTGCATGATAAGGTCCTTGAGGGATAATTTGTGATGGAGAAAAGGAGAGTTAACATAGTCATGGGACAAGACAATAAGCATATATTGCTCTTCACCCAAGTGAAGCATTGTTGATCTTTTTCAGTCACATAAGCAATGTTCTCGCTGGCTACTGCCTGTCCCCATAGTTACCACTCTGGCCCTGTTGTCCTTTATAGTATTTCTACCCACTTTGCTTTTGACTGTTAGTGCTGCCTAATAGAATTTTGTCGTTTCCACTGGCATTTGGGAATCTGTTCCACAACGCATCTCATGTCACTATGAACTGTGGCCAATAGAAGACAGTCACCGCACTTGTGCACTCCTTATTACTTTGGTGTCCCCTGGGCCCTGTGGGTAACACATCAGTCAGGAGTCCTCTACCCTTATGTAGTAAAACCATTCTAAAATGTCCATGACTAGAGTCATCTGACCCTCACCTCAGTACAGTGCTCAATTTTATTTTTTTAGGATTACTTTAGCCAGTGAATTTATTTTCATCTGAAGGGCCTTTACAATTTAACTTGTTTTATTATTTGTTCCAAAGTAAGAAATAAATAGTGGACCACACATTCTGGTAATTTTTAGTGATGGTTTTATTCTTGTAACATATTTATTCATGATTAAGGATGTAAATGTAGGAAATGGTCATCTTGTGATACCCTACCTTGTTTTAACCTGATTGTTTCTCTTAGCTGAGAGAGCCAGACAGACTCCATTTTAGTTCCTTCACTTACAGCGCCCCCTTCCTTAAAGGTATAAAGAATGCAAGCTGACTCCAAGCACATCCAGGAATGCACTTGTTGATAAGATATTGAGGCAAGCTGTAAAAGCAGCTCCTGGGGACGTGCTTGTTGGATGGTACCCAAAGCCCCTACATTATCTCTTTGTGATAGTTTAAGCCCCTGCATCTGGAACTGTTTATGTTTCTGCAATTATCTCTGTAACCATTAATTTTTTAACTTTTTGCCTACTCTGCTTCTGTAAAAATTGTTTCAGCTAAACTCCCCCTCCCCTATTTAGACCAAGGTATAAAAGAAATCTAGCCCCTTCCTTGGGGCCGAGAGAATTTTGAGCACTAGCCATCTCTCAGTCACCAGCAATAAAGGACTCCTGAATTAGTCTCAGAGTGTGGCGTTTCTGTACAACTCACTCGGTTACAACATTTGGAAGCTCCAGCGAGATGCACCAGCGGGTGAAGACCAGACTCGTTCTGGGCTCCCCCGGACAGATGGTGGGCTTATAGGGGAGGCACCCCCTGAAGACGTTCCAGGGCCCTGTGGGCCACTGTATGCCAGAGGGGAGTGGATTGACTGCCAGTGTGCCCAACCAAATCCAACTCCTGAGTCCTCAGTCTCCGGTCCCAGAAAGGTAAGTCAGATCTGACTCTGTTTCTCTGGGAGGGAAATGGCCCTAACAAGGGTCCTCCCTCAGACTCTGTCCACACTCCAGGATACTGGAGGGCAGAGTCTTGCTTTCTGTCAGGTTTCTCTGTTAAGTCTAGTCTCTTGCTCTCTCTTTCTGTCTCTCTCTCTTTTTCTCTATCTCCTTCTCTCGTTCGGGTCTCTAGGAGACCTGTTTTAGAATGGGAATAAAAAATATTGTAATAAACTCTGTCACTGAGTGAGTGAATGTGGAGTTCAAGGTCTTGTGCTTGAATTTCCAGTTTGTAGCTCCACAGCAAAAGCTATGGAGTTTGAGAGGGCCCTCACCTGCCATTCTGTGGTGACCTCATAAGGCTTAGAGCAGCATGGGGCATAGCTCGATCTAAGCCAGGGGTTTATACCAGTCTGCCAATGCCAAGAGGAGCCTAAGTCCCTGCAAGGGGAGTGGCCAGGCAGGCATCTGATTATCCCATCATGAGACCCCCTCCCCTTGTCTGTGTATAAAAATGGTCATACTTGTTTTTATACCCTAGTGTCTATTGTCCTGTTTTGTGTCTGTCTGAATTTCGTGTGTCTGGTCGCCAATACTGCCCATGATGACTGGGCAAGGACTTCTTCAAGGTCCTCAGTACAGATTTGCTATCCCAGGAGGTCAAGTCTCTCATCAGTCATTTGGGCTGGCCATCCCAGTCCTGCCTTTTCTGTCAGAAACTATTCAGATGTTGTTATGGGGAGGGATGTGGAAGACATTCACCCATTTGGGATTTTGGCATCATAAAGATTGCTGGCATTAAGATTGCCATACTCCACACCCCAATGACTGGTCTACCTCCTCCTTAGACCAGTGGTGGATTCAAAATAGCCACCCTGCAGACCTCCTTGCTCACCTTTTCTGTCATCCCATAACTTTTCCCATGCCCTTAAATAAGGCACTATGCAGAGAAACCTATGCCCGTGCTGCTTTACTCTGTCTGGACCCTTATTCTATCCCCCCGTGGCTACTGTCCTACCTTAGGAAAGACCTGAGTGGCGCTTTTCCTCCTCATCCCCATCCCTTACCCCACACATCTCATTTTCCTGTGTCACAGCAAGTCCAGCACCTCCAAGATTTGGCTCTACTCTCCATCATAAAACCCTTAAAAGAAAGGGCCGAGTTTGAACTTTTTGCCTTTGAGTCATGGAGACACCAAAGATATTTGGCTATAAGTCAAAAAGGAAAGGGGGGATCACATAGGTCCCACTGGCCTCAGACCCACCTCTTGTCCTCTCTCTAGATCTCAAAGCTTAAAGAGACAGAACTTATGTGGCAAGAAGTGTTGGCTATAGTTGTTTTCCTACTTCTTCTGGTTATAATACTTCTGTTCTTCTGATACTATAGCCCCCCAGGCCATGAATATCTGTGTCTGTGCTGGGTTTAATATTTCTGCTTAAACCTTGTTAATTGCCTCCAGAATGGGAAACTCTTCTTCCTGGCCCCGTAGAGATTGGAGCCCTCTCCAATATATGTTGCAGAATTTCTCTCTGGGCTTCTCAAAGGATTACTGAGTCCATCTTAAGAAAGGCAAACTCCAGACACTCTGTGAAGTAGAATGGCCACAGTTTGGAACTGGGTGGCACCCAGAAGGGTCATTAAACCTCACAACTGTTCAGGCTGTGTGGCAGGGTCATGGCTGGAACTCTTGGACACCCCAATCAGTTCCCTTACATTGATCAATGGCTAGATTTTGTCCAGAGACCTCCTCCATGGCTCCGCTCATGTGCCATTCATGATCCCACCTCCAAGGTCCTTCTGAGCTGGACCACACTTTTGTCCTGACCCTCAGCTCCCTCGGCTCCTCCTGTACAGTCTCCTTCTGAAGAAGAGGAAAGTTCTTTTCACCCATTTCCGCCTCCTTATAACCCTCCTGCTCCCCCAGAATCTTTCCTTGTCTCCTCGACTACATCCCCTGTGGCCTCTCTGCCTATAGCCACCCAATTATGGCATCGGCTGGAGGAGGTGGCCCTCCTCCTCCCACTGAGAGAGGCCCAAATCCCTCTGGGCAATGAGCGCTCTGCTCCATTTTTAGTTTATGGCCCCTTCTCTACTTCTGACCTGTACAACTGGAAGGCTTATAATCCCCCCTTTTCTGAAAAGCCCCAGGTCTTGACCTCACTGATGGAGTCCATGCTCCAGACTCACCGGCCCACATGGGATGACTTTCAGCAACTTCTTTTAACCCTTTTCACCTCTGAAGAGAGGGACCATATCTGAAGAGAGGTCAGAAAGTATTTCCTCACATCAGCTGGTAGACCAGAGAAGGAAGCCCGGGACCTCCTTGAGGAGGCTTTTCCCTCTACCTGGCCTGATTGGGATCCAAAATCGTCAGGTGGGAAGAGAGCTTTGGATAATTTTCACTGGTATCTCCTTTTGGGTATCAAGGGAGCCACTCAAAAACCCATGAATCTGTCCAAGACAACTGAAGCTTTCCAGGGGCCTGAGGAGTCACCAGGAGCATTTCTAGAACACCTCCTGGAGGCCTATCAGACTTACACCCCTTTCAACCAAGAGGCTCCTGAGAATAGCCGTACTATTAATTTTGCATATGTGACTCAGGTAGCCCCTGATATTATAAGAAAATTACAAAAGCTGGAAGGATTTGCTGGAATGAACAGCAGCCAACTTTTACAAATAGCCCAGAAAGTTTTTGACAGTTGAGAGTTTGAAAGGCAAAAACAGGTAGCTCAGGCAGCTAAAAAGGCTGTGGACAAAGCATCAAAAAGACAGGCAAAGATCTTAGTGGCTGCCATCCAAGGAAGCAAGAAGGCAAGACCCCCATCACAGAGCACCAGCCAGGGGACCCCAGGTCCCCACCAGACAGGCCAAAAAGGTGAGTGGGCTCCCCTACAAAGAAACCAATGTGCTTATTGCAAACAAATTGGACACAGGAAAAAAGAATGCCCATTAAAACCAGAGGAAAAACAAGAGAAGAAAAAGGTCTTCACCCTCCCCACTGCAGATGAATCTGAAGATTGCTGGGGCCAGGGATGCCACTTCCTTTGCCCCCAGGAGCCCATGGTGACTGCCACAGTGGGGGTCCAGCCTGTATGCTTTCTAATCGACACTGGGACAGAAGACTTGGTACTGCAAACACCCTTGGTCAGTGTCTCTAATAAAAACGTGGCTGTGCAAGGGGCTTCATAAGCTTCATGAGCTGCTTCATAAGCTGCAGGAATCCATCTCCCTCTCGGCCCAATAAGCTCACCTCACATTAGGGGACCCAACAGCCTCTACCGCCCAGCTCCTGCTAACCAACCCTCTGTCGGAGGAATATCTCTTAGTTTCACCCTCATAACTGCTGGAGAATAAAACTAATCCTCTCCTACTGGATTTACAGACTCTCTTTCCTTGAGTCTGGGCCAAGTCAAACCCCCCAGAACTGGCAAAGCACCATCTGCCAGTAGTTGTAAGAACTCCTGGCCACTGCCCTGCCAGTCCAGGTAAAACAATATCCTATGAGTCAGTGGGCTAGAGAGTGAATCAATCCCCATATTCAGTCCGCCTGGAATACTCCATTTTTGCTGGTCCAGAAACCTGGAACGAATGATTACCAGCCTGTACAGGACTTGCAGGAAGTTAACAAGTAGACAGTCACCATCCATCCAACTGTCCCTAACCCTTATATTTTACTCAGCCTGCTTCCACCAGAACCTACAGCGTACACTGTTATTGACTTAAAGAATGCTTTCTTTGCTATACCTCTGGCCCCTAAAAGCCAACCTATATTTGTTTCTGAATGGATGGACCCTGGCTCAGGAGACACCACCCAATTAACCTGGAATCAGTTACCCCAGGGTTTAAAAAATTCCCCCACCCTTTTTGGGGAAGCCCTCCAACAAGATCTTATACAGTTCTGAGGCAGTCACCCTAACTGCACTCTTCTCCAGTACATAGATGACCTGTTTTTGGCTGCTGAAACCACTGACAGCTGCCTGCAACATACTAGGGACCTACTTTACCTCCTTCAGGAACTCGGGTATTGGGTCTCAGCCAAGAAGGCCCAGCTTTGTCTTCCCAGAGTTTTCTACCTAGGATACGAGATAAACAAGGGAGAAAGGGCACTCGCCACTGCTTGAAAGGAAGCCATCCTGCAAATCCCCACTCCCACCACTAGGAGACAGGTACATGAATTCTTAGGGGCTGTGGGATACTGTCATTTATGGATATTGGGGTTAGCAGAAATTGCCAAGCCCCTGTACACCACCACCGGAGGGAATGGCCCACTAGTTTGGACTGACAAAGAACAGACTTTTCAAAATCTAAAGAAGGCGCTAACTGAGGCCCCTGCTCTTGCCCTCTCAAATATCTCAGAACCATTTCACCTTTTTGTTCATGAAAGCCAGGGAGTCACTAAAGGGGTACTCACTCAAATTTTAGGACCATGGCGATGCCCAGTGGCCTATTTGTCTAAGAGACTGGACCCTGTGGCCTCTGGGTGGCCAAGTTGTCTGTGAGCCATAGTGGCAAAAGCAAGCCTGGTCCAGGAGGCTGATAAACTGACTCTGGGCCAGAATTTAACCCTTATGGCTCCTCACGCCATAGAGACTTTGCTACAAAGGGCCTCTGGCAAATGGATGTCGAATGCTTGCATCTTGCAGTATCAGAGTTTACTGTTAGATCAGCCTCGTTTAACTTTCTCTCCCACAAGGTATTTAAATCCAGCTACCTTTCTCCCTGATCCAGACCTTACCACACCTGTCCATGACTTCCAAGAACTGTTAGAGACTACATAAACTGGCCAACCTGATCTCCAAGATGTGCCTCTAAAAGAGATGGACTCCACTGTGTTTACAGACAGTAGCAGCTTCCTTGAACAGGGAGTAGGAAAGGCTGGTGCAGCCGTTGCTATGGAGACAGATGTACTGTGGGCCCTGGCACTGCCAGCAGGTACCTCAGCACAGAAGGCTGAATTGGTCACCTTCACTCAGGCTCTCTGATGGGGTAACGACAAATGTATTAACATCTACACTGACAGCAGGTATGTTTTTCCTACTGTACATGTACACAAAGCCATCTATCAAGAGCGAGGACTACTCACCAGGAAAGACTATTAAAAACAAAGAAGAAATTTTGTCCCTGCTTGAAGCTGTTTGGCTTCCTCAGCAGGTGGCTGTAATTCACTACAAATGTCATCAAAGAGAAGGCATGGCCATTGCCTGTGGGAACCTAAGAGCAGACTCTGCAGCTTGAGAGGCAGCTTGGCTCCCAGTCACGCCTTTGACCCTGCTGCCCACTGTGTCCTTTCCACAACCTGACCTACCAGACCACCCACAATACTCCCCAGAGTAAGAAAAATAAGCTTCAGATCTTCAGGCCAGTAAATATCAGGAAGGTTGGTGGATTCTTCCTGATTCCAGAATCTTTATGCCCCAAGCCCTCAGGGAGACTTTAATCAATCATCTGCATTCTACCACCCATTTGGGAGGACTAAAATTCACCCGGCTTCTAATAAGCCATTTCAAGATCCCCAACCTTCACGACTTAACTAACCAAGCAGCTCTCTGGTGTATGGCTTGTGCTCAGGTAAACACCAAACAAGGTCCTAAGCCCAGCTCAGTCCACCGCCTCCAGGGAGGCTCTCCAGGAGAAAGGTGGGAAGTTGACTTTACAGAAATAAAACAGCACTAGGCAGAGTATAAATACCTCCTAGTGCTAATAGATACCTTTTCGGGATGGACTAAGGCATTTGACACTGAAAACGAAACTGCCACCATGGTAGTTAGGCTTTTACTCATTAAAATCATCTCTCGACATGGGCTGCCTCTTGCCATAGGGTCTGATAATGGACTAGCCTTCACCTTGTCCATGGCTCAGTCAGTCAGCAAGGCATTAAACATTAACTGGAAACTCCATTGCACCTATTGACCCCAGAGCTCTGGACAGGTAGAACGCATGAACCACACAATAAAAAGTACTCTTACTAAGTTAATCCTAGAGACCAGTGAGAATTGGGTAAAGCTCCTTCCTTTAGCCCTTCTTAGAGTAAGATACATCCCTTAATGGACTGGGTTTTCACCTTTTGAAATCATGTATGGAAGGGCTCCACCTATCTTGCCTAAGCTAAGGGATACCCATTTAGCAGAAATCTCACAAGCTAATTTGTTCAGTACCTGCAGTCTCTCCAACAGGCACGAGACATCATCCAGCCACTTGTCCGGGGAGCACACTCCAATCCAGTTCCTGAACAGACTGGGCCCTGCCACTTTTTCTAGCTGAGTGACTTAGTATAGGTTAAAAAGTTCCAGAAGGAAGGACTCACTCCTGCCTGAAAAGGACCTCATACTGTCATCCTCACCACGCCAATGGCTCTGAAAGTGGATGGCATTCCTGCTTGGAGTCATCACTCTCACATCAAAAAGGCCAACAAAGCCCAGCAAGAAACATGGATCCCCAAGCCTGGGCCACGCCCCTTAAAACTGCGTGTAAGTCAAGTGAAGCCATCAGATTAATCATTTTTGTTTACCTCTTTTGTTGCTTCTGCCTATTATGCCCTCTGCCCCCTCTACTCTTTTCTCCTCACTTCTTTCACGACAGTATGTGTGTTTGCAAACACCACCTGGAAGGCAGAAACCTCCAAGGAAGTTTCTTTTGCAGTCGATTTATATGCTTTGTTCCCAGAGCCTGCCCAAACCCATGAAAGACAATGCAACCTGCCGGTTATGGGAGCAGGAAATGTCAACCTTGCTGCAGGGTTCGGACACACAGGGAGCTGGACTAGATGTGGAAGCTCTAAAGGTGCAGAAAAAGGACTCCAGAGTGTTGACTTTTACCTCTGTCTTGGAAATCACCCTGACTCTAGTTGTCTAGATTCTTATCAGTTTTTCTGCCCTCGCTGGTCATGTGTAACCCTGGCCATATACCCTGGAGGATCAACCTGGTCCTCAACACTTTCCATAACTCGCACTTCCCATCCTAGACAGTGTACTGTAAAAAATTGCAATCCTCTTACTATGACTGTCCATAGCCCTAATTCAGCTCAATGGTATTACGGCATGTCATGGGGATTAAGGCTTTATATCTCAGGATTTGATGTTGGAACTATGTTCACCATCCAGAAAAAGGTTCTGGTCCTATGGAGCCCTCCTAAGCCAGTCGGACCTTTAACTGATTTAGGTGACCCTATGTTGTAAAGACACCCAGACAGGGTTGATTTAACCATCCCACCACCACTCCTTGTTCCCAGATCTCAGTTAGAATGACAACATCTCCAACCCAGCCTGATGTCCATTCTGGATGGGGTACATCACCTCCTTAATCTCACCCAGCTTAAGCTAGCCCAATATTGCTGGTTGTGCCTGAAGGCCAAACCCCCATATTATGTTGGGTTAGGAATAGAAGCCATGTTCAAAATTAACTCTCTTGTTATCATACAAGGCCCCATGCCCTTACACTAGGAGACATGTCAGGAAACACCTTCTGTATAGTTAGCACAGGGTATAACTTATCTGCTTCTCCCTTTCAGGCTACCTGTAATCAGTCTATACTTACTTCCTTAAATGCCTCTGTCTCCTGCCAGGCACCCAACAATACCTGGCTGGCCTGCACTTCAGGCCCCACTCACTGCATCAATGGGACTGAACCTGGACCTCTCCTGTGAGTGTTGGTTCATGTACTGCCCCAGGTCTGTGTATAGAGCAGGCCAGAAGGATGACTTCTCATCGCTCCACCTGAATTACATTCCAGGTTTTGCTGAGTCACCCCACTCCTCGTACCCCTTCTGGCCGGCCTTAGCATAGCTGGATCAGCAGCCATTGGCACAGCTGCCCTGGTTCAGGGAGCAACTGGACTAATGTCCCTGTCTTAATAAGTAGATGCTGATTTAAGCAATCTCTAGTCAGCCATAAGTATACTGCATACTCAGGTAGAGTCTCTAGCTGAAGTAGTACTTCAAAACTGCTGAGGCTTAGACCTGCTATTTCTCTCCCAAAGAGGGTTATGCATAGCTCTAGGAGAAAGTTGTTGTTTCTATGCCAATCAGTCTGGGGTCATAAAAGTTACACTCCAAAGAGTTCAAAAAAATCTAGATAGATGCCAACAGAAACAGGAAAATAACACCCCCTGGTACCAAACATGTTTAACTGGAATCCATGGCTAACTACTCTAATTACTGGATTGGCAGGACCCTTTCTCCTCCTCTTGTTTGGCTTAGTCTTTGGGCCTTGTATATTAAATTGGTTTCTTAACTTTATAAAGCAGCGCATAGCTTCTGTCAAACTTATGTATCTTAGAACCCAATATAACCCCCTTGTTATAACCAAGGAATCGATGATTTGATTCCCCATAACACGAGTGGGGAATGTGATACCTACCTTGTTTTAACCTGATTGATTCTCTTAGCTGAGAGAGCCAGACAGACTCTCTTTTAGTTCCTTCACTTACAGCCCCCCTCCCTTAAAGGCATAATGAGTGCAAGCTGACTCCAAGCACATCCAGGAATGCACTTGCTGAAAAGATATTGAGGCAAGCTGTACCAGCAGCTCCTGGGGTGTTCAGTGGATGGTACCCAAAGCCCCTGCATTATCTCTTTGTGATAGTTTAAGCCCCTGCATCTGGAACTGTTTATTTTTCTGCAATTATCTGTGTAACCATTAATTTTTTAACTTTTTGCCTATTCTGCTTCTGTAAAAATTGCTTCAGCTAAACTCCCCCTTCCCTATTTAGACCAAGGTATAAAAAGAAATCTAGACCCTTCTTCGGGGCCGAGAGAGTTTTGAGTGCTAGCCATCTCTCGGTCACCGGCAATAAAGGACTCCTGAATTAGTCTCAGAGTGTGGCATTTCTCTACAACTCACTCGGTTACAACAATCTTCCATGTGATTTGAAGGCTGACACACATTTATGTCTCTGCATATACTTAGTCTTCTGATTATGTAATATGTACAGATGTTTCTGGTGACTTTCTCTTTGGAAAGGCAGTGTTTACCTGTTGGGCATATGACTGTGTATCTGACATGAAATATCTGGTAATCTCAATTTAGAATCTGTGAAGGGAAAATTCAAGCCAAGTTCCAGGTTATTCAGTACCTTTTTTTTTTTTTGAGATGGAGTCTCATTCTGTTGCCCAGGCTGAACTGCCATGATGCGATCTCAGCTCACTGCAACCTCCACCTCCTGGGTTGAAGTAATTCTCTTCCCTCAGCCTCCCGAGTAGCTGGGATTACATGTGTGTGCCACCACATCTGGCTAATTTTTGTATTTTTAGTAGAGATGGGGTTTCACTATGTTGGCCAGGCTGGTCTGCAACTCCTGGCCTTAGGTGATCTGCCTGCTTCAGCCTCCGAAAGTGCTGGGATTACAAATGTGAGCCATAGCACCCAGCCTATTCAGTAACAATTTCATATGATGAGTTTACAGGTATTTTAAGGTTTAGATCACATTGTCCTCATCCTTAGGGATAGCTGTAGAACTATAGGCCAAGAAATATGAAGTTTTTTAAAAAGCATTGTGTATTAATTATGTTTTAAAAGTTTTTCTGTCTATGATGTTTTGACATCTTGCTGGCTTGGGAGAGACTGCCCCTCCCAGGATTAGCCAGTTCCTACAGATAGCAAAGAGCTCAGCCTGGAGCAGGTCTTTGATTTGCAAACCAACAATCGCAGGCTCAATCATCTCTTTATCTAATCCTCCAAGCAAGTTTTCTCCTACCCTAGATCATCCCAGGGTCAGGTGCCAGATGACTAGAGACCACACCTAGAGCCTGCTGGTGTTATTCAGACTAGCCCATCCTAAACTGTTCACCCTGCCCTGCCTTGCCCTTCCCACAGAAACCCAATAAAGGGTGTAGCCTAGGCTTTCCCCTGGATCTTGCTTCTACCTCCTGACTGACACTGGTGCTCCACGGCCCTGTGTGGCACAAGGTGACCCCTGTCTGGGACCTGTGAGTGTAAGAAAATTCTTACTTCCAAGTCTTGTTCTCATTTCCTCCTGTAGCTGCACAAGCTTTCCCACACTATGTCCAACATTTACATTCTTAGAACACAGAGAAAGTTTTGTTTTTTTTTTTAGACATTCTTGCTCTGTCACCCCAGGCTGAAGTGCAGTGGCGTGACCTCGGCTCATTACAACCTCTGCCTCCCGAGTTCAACATGATTCTCCTGCCTCAGCCTCTTAAGTAGCTGGGATTATAGGTGTCCACCATCATGCCCGACTAATTTTTGTATTTTTAGTAGAGACGGTGTTTCACCATATTGGCCAAGCTGGGCTTGAAAGACTGACCTTAAATGATCTACCCACCTCGACCTCCCAAAGTGCTGGGATTGCAGGCATAGGCCATTGCACCCGGCCTGAGCTATTGCGCCTGTCCAAAAGTTTTGAATCTGAAACAATTCACTTATTTTATCCTGTCAGAGCTTTTAGGACAATGTAGGTGATAGAACTTTTTTTAAATGAGAATATCATATAGTTTAAGTGTTTCACTGGGAAATGGATTCTCCAGGTTGGAAACAAAATTAAAAAGCTCTTGGGCCAGGCTTGTGGCTCACACTTGTAATCCCAGCACTTTGGGAGGCTGAGGTTGGCAGATCACAAGGTCAGGAGTTCGAGACCAGCCTGACAAACATGGCGAAACCTTGTCTCTACTAAAAAACTACAAAAATTAGCCGGGCATAGTTGTGCATGCTTGTAATCCCAGCTACTCAGGAGGCTGAGGCAGGAGAATTGCTTGAACCTGGGAGGCAGAGGTTGCAGTGAGCCAAGATTGCACCACTGCACTCCAGCCTGGGCAACAGAGCAAGACAACATCTCAAAAAAAAAAAAAAAAAAAATGCCAGGCATGGTGGCTCACACCTGTAATCCCAGCTGTTTGAGAGGCTGAGGTGGGTGGATCACGAGGTCAGGAGATCAAGACCATCCTGGCCAACATGGTGATATCTGGTCTCTACTAGAAATACAAAAATTAGCTGGGTGTGGTGGTGCATGCCTCTAATCCCAGCTACTTGGGAGGCTGAGGCAGGAGAATCGCTTGAACCAGGGAGGCAGAGGTTGCAGTGAGCCCAGATCATGCCACTGTACTCCAGCCTGGTGACAGAGTGAGACTCCATCTCAAAAAACAAAACAAAAAACAAAAAAGCTTTTGAATCAAAATAACAGTTATTTCACAAGGGAAAGTATAATCAAAATACAATTTATACGAAATATTTAAAGAGGATTAATGCTTTCAAGTAGCTGAATGAACTCACTTGTAAATATCTAAATGCTCTATGAGAGAGTGTCTTAAGCCATCTGTAAACTTTACAGATGAGGCAAGATTTGGTCGCCTGTTAAATATCTTGGATAAAATCTTCATTTAAAAAAATGGATATGTTTTTCCTGTTATTAGGGTTTATTCTTTGTTACGTAAGTTTCAAGGTCTGGATATAGTTTTGGGTGACAACTTGCAGTATAAGACAATCCAATTTAGCCAACACTACCTCTCTTTCATCGGGACAGATTGTTATATTTGGGTAAGTCCTTTTTATTTTTTATTTTATTTATTTATTTTTTGAGATGGAGTTTTGCTCTTGTCCCCCAGGCTGGAGTGCGATGGTGCAATCTTGGCTCACTGCAACCTCCACCTCCTGGGTTCAAGCAATTCTCCTGACTCAGCCTCCTGAGTAGCTGGGATTACAGGCATCCACCACCACTCCCAGCTAATTTTTTTTTTTTTTTTTTTTTTTTTTTTGAGACAGAGTCTGGCACTGTCACCTGGGCTGGAGTTCAATGATGCGACCTCGGCTCACTGCAACCTCCGCCTCCCAGGTTCAAGCAATTCTCCTGCCTCAGCCTCCAGAGTAGCTGGGATTACAGGCACCTGCCACCACGCCTGGCTAATTTTTTGTATTTTTAAATAGAGACAGGGTTTCACTGTGTTGGCCAGGTAGATCTTGAAATCCTGACCTCGTGATTCACCTACCTTGGCCTCCCAAAGTGTTGGGATTACAGATGTGAGCCACCATGCCCGGCCACCTAATTTTTCTACTTTTAGTAGAGATGGGGTTTCACCATGTTGGCCAGGCTGGTCTTGAACTCCTGACCTAAAGCGATCCACCTGTCTCAGCCTCCCAAAGTGCTGAGATTACAGGCCTGAGCCACCGTGCTCAGCCTGGGTAAGTCCTTTTTAGAAATCAGATTAAACAACTGTCATTTCAAATATTGGCAAACTTCTAAGGGCCACTTAGGTGGCATAACTCTTGTTGTGCAGGAGACTAACCATTCAATTTATTAAACAAAAAGCTTTGATTTGTTGCTTACTCTCTGATTCAGTCTGAAACACCTAAAACTTAATGGCTTAAAACAATGAATGATGTATTACTTTTCTGTGTGTACTGGGAATTCTGCTTCAGTTGGCTGTGGCTGGTGTCTCATTCAGGTCACTGGTACATTCAGCAGTGGAGGGGCTGGGCTGGAGGAGCTAACGGAGCTTCACAAGCATGCTTGGTACCAGGGTCTTCACCATGGGTTGCTTGGGTTTCTTCATGACATGGCCTCAAACTAGTCCAACATTTTGCATGATGGTTAGCTTCAAGCTGCCACACTTCCTAAAGGGTAGCCCTGGAACTTCTCCATGTTGTAGTAGGCTAAACAAGTCCCAGGCCAGCCCAGATTCAAAGATGGGGAAAAGAATCTCCCTCTTGTACTAGGCTAATGCAAGTCCCAGGCCAGTCCAGATTCAAAGATGGGGAAAAGAATCTCCCTCTTGTGACCAGAATGGCAGGCAGGAAGGAATTGATAGTGTATCTGTGGCCTTCACTAACCAAAGGAACTCTGTACTTGTAAATCACAGCCAAAGTATGAGATGATACAGAGCTTTAGGAAACATGGGATTCAGGAATTGGCCAGCTTTTGAAAGCAAGAGTGTTGAGGGACTGGCTTTCTTTTGGTGGTAAAAGCATGGTCACTGGCCTGAGCCAAAAGCTAACTTTCCAAAGCATGGTCAGAGTGAAGGCTGGTGCTGACTGGCTTTCAGAAATGCATAGCTCTCAGATTGGGTGACTTTCATAAGCATGTGTACTGAGGAGAGATTGTCTGACTAATTGCTTTCAATGTCTGATTACTTGTCTCCTATCAATTTTTGTGGTTACCCATTCATGGCTTGAGACTATGGCCAAGAAACTATCTCAGGCTTGACTATGGAGAACATGGGTATTCTCATCATTAAGAGTATTAAAGTGTTCTTGTTAGTACAGGCTTTATTTATGTATTTATTTATTTTTTCTGGCACCCAGACTGAAGTGCAGTGGCATGATCTTGGCTCACTGTAACCTCTGTCTCCCAAGCTCAAATAATTCTCCTGCCATGGCCTCCTGTGTAGCTAGTTCTACCACGCCCAGCTAATTTTGTATTTTTAGTAGAGATGGGGTTTTGCCATGTTGGCCAGGCTGGTCTCGAACTCCTGACTTCAAGTTAACCGCCTGCCTCAGCCTCCCAAAATACTGGGATTAACAGCATGAGCCATGGCACCCAACTGGCTTTATTCTTGATAACAGATTTGTCACAGTTATTGGACTGTCCCCAGAAAGTATTCATTTTTATTTAATTTTTTATTGAGAAGCCTGAGGAATTTAGAGTGTATTTTCTTTCACAGTAAAATAAAGAACCACCCTAAAGGCTTACCTATAGATAGATGTTACCTCAAACCTCCATCAAGATGGCATGCTCACGGCAATGCTGAGTAGAATGAAATATTGGTAAAAATATTTTCCCATAAAGTATTCTTAAGTTATAACATGTAGGTACAAAGTATACGTTCTTGAGATACAAGTAATCAGTAAATATCATATTAGGGGTTCATAAATGCTAAACATCAGACAGGTCAGAACGTCACAATGAGGCATGATTAAGAAGCTTAATATTAGATGGGTGTGGTGGCTCATGCTTATAATCCCAGCAGCTTGGGAGGCCAAAGCAGGCAGATTTCTTCAGCCCAGGAGTTCAAAACCAGCTTGGGTAATATGGGGAGACCCCATCTCTACCAAAAAAAAAAAAAAAAAAAAAAAAGGCAAAAATTAGCTGGGTGTGGTGGTGTGTGCCTGTGGTCCCAGCTACTTGGGAGGCTGAGGTGGGAGAATTGCTTGAGCCTGGGTAGTGGAAGTTGCAGTGAGCCGAGATCACATCACTGCGTTCCAGCCTGGGTGACAGAGCAAGACCCTGCCACACACACAAAAAGAAGCTGAACATCAACGAAAGTCTCTATTAGGAAGGGGAAGTAAGACACTGGCAGTTTTAGATTGTAGCAGCATATGACAATTACATGAAGTGCAGGCAATAATTTTATAGATTACTAGTAATGTAGCTGATGGAATTGGGTATTGTAAGTTTTTTGTTATTGGGTTACGTTAGCTAAGTATGACTTACCAATGGTATCTTAGGGATAGAAAGAAAATTATAAAACAATACAGGGAAAACTGGCCATTGATTTGGGAGAAAACAAAGGAATACTGCGGGGAGGGATCAATGAACAATTTGATTTAATTTAGACAATGTTTATTTCATATATTTACTGCTACATTCCATCAAGAAATTTCTTGTTTTGATGTTATGACAATTCAGCAAGTAAAAAACACATTTCTTTGAAAAAATACTTCTAAGCTCAGGCTCTTAACATATAAATATAATGCACAAAATAAATATACTGCAAAAAACCACCCACCTACAAATTGCTGTATGCATCATTTCTGAAACATGAAATATTTATAAAAGCGTAACTCTACATTGCTTTTATTTTCAGATCTAAGTAACAGAAAAACTTACTTTGTAAGGTGCTAGATCGTAGGCTCAAGGGCATGTGGTGTCTGCTACAACTACTCAACCCTGCTGGGGTAGTGCAAAGACAGCCACAGGTCAAACATAAATAGATATTTTTTGTGTGTATTCATGTTTTCAAAACTTTATTTATGGACACTGAAATTTGAATATCATATAATTTTCATGTGTCACAATATTCTTTGATTTTTTTCAACCATTTAGAAATATAAAACCATTCTCAGCTTGCAGGATATAAAAATGTGTAGTGGGCCATAACTGTCTGATGGACTGTCATTTGTCAAACCCTAACTTAGTGTAGTCAGGATCTGCCCCTAAATCACTTGTAGGAAAACAAACAAACAAACAACCAAATCAAGGCACTGGCAGCAAGAAGGTGGGGGATGAATGTTGGGTAGCCAACTTTTTTTTTCCTTGCAGCGTAATTCACAAAATACAAATAATGATGATAACCTCTAACATATAGCTCTTGTGTCTCAGACACTATTCTAAGTGCTTTGAAAATGTTAACTCATTTAGACCTCAAAGCAATCCTAAGATGTTGTCACTATCACTACTCTTTTATGGGATGGGAACTGAGGCACAGAGATATTAAGTAGCATGCCCCATGCTGGAATCGGGGCCCAGGCAGCAGGAGCCCAGAGTCCACACCCTTAACTATGTCATGTTGCTTCTATGAGGAAGAAAAAGTTGGTGAAGAACATTTAGGACTCTCACACAAAATACAAATGCAGATAGCTCTGCTCCCTGCTCACACATCAACAGTGAAATACATAATATTTCTTACATTGCACTATTTGTTTTCATTGTGCAGATTTTAATAAATATTACTGTTTTTAGCTGTTTAAAAACAGCTCAGGCTTTTGCTATATATGTGTCCCTAATGCAAAACTTAGCTGACATTTGAAAATTTTACAAAAACATTTTAACTTGTTTTTGAAGGATTAGTTTAGTACCACTGTCTATATCCATTTACAAATACACAGAAAAAGGATAAAAAGATGCCTTATAATTTAAAAGGAATATTGCACTTACAACACAAATATTAACAACAAGAGTCACTACTGAGACTTAATGTGCAACATCTTCATAGACATAATAGTTACTGAACTAAGATTATATTATTTCACTATGTACCATTATGGATGGATTCCACATGCACACTGAACATCCGCAAGTTACATGTTATAGCACACTCACATACACACAAAATCCTATATACTAACATATATATGTGTGTGTGTGTATATATATAGTATATATAATACTAACATATATATAATGTATGTTTAATGATGTTGCCTCATAATTTGTGCTTTTTAAAAGCTTCATATATGTAGACATTTGCAGACTTCCTTTTAAAATAGAACAATCTTGGCATCAGATCTGCAACATGATTTCTAGTATAACTGTTTCCCTCAGTACAAATTATTTGAATTTTTATTGAACACCTTCCAAATATTTAAAATATCTATCCAAGTACCAGTGATCTGACATTGAATGAAACACCAATTCTTAATAAAGGCTTCTATATCTACCACTGTCTTTGCAGTTATCCCTTTGAATTCTCTAGTACATGAGCTCCAATTGTGTAAAGAGATTTCTAGATACTCAAGGAGCTTCTCACTCGTGAGCTTTTGGATGTCTACAGCTGGCTGCCCTGATAAAAAATGTCTTGACATTCGCTTTACTTACAGAATTTTTCTCCTGTGTGATTTCTATGTTGCAAAACAAAAGTATGACTTCTGAAAGGTTTCCTTCCTGTTTTACAATTTGCATCACTTCTGCCATCTATATTATCTAATATTTAGAAAAGCCTACAATATGATAAAATTTTCTCCCAAATAAATGTACAGAATCTATGTATTTGCTGATACACAGAGAGAGCAAAGATTGTAGCTGAAAATTTCCCTCTATTGATGCGATTCAAAAGGTGTACCTCTTGTGTGAATTATCTGATTGTTTTGAAGGACTAATTCAGTCAAGAGAATTTCCCAACTCATCTTACTTCTCAGCCTTCCTCTTCTTTGTGTGTGTCTTCTGATGCGCAGTGAGTTGTGACTTCTGGATAAAGGTTTCCCCACACTCCTGACACTCATAGGGCTTCTCCCCTGTGTGTTTTCTCTGATGTATAATAAAATGTGACTTCTGAGAGAAGGACTTCCCACATTCCTTGCATGCATAGGGCTTCTCTCCTGTGTGAGTCCTTTGATGTAATCTGAGGACTGAATTCACAGCGAAAGATTTGCCACATTCTGTGCATTCATAGGGCTTCTCCCCTGTGTGTTTTCTCTGATGTTTAGTGAGGTCTGATTTATAGTAAAAGGTTTTCCCACATTTATTACATTCAAAGGGTTTCTCCCCTGTGTGAGTTCGCTGATGTACTGTGAGGGCTGACTTCTGGTAGAAGCATTTCCTACATTCCTTACATTCATAGGGTTTCTCTCCTGTGTGAGTTCTCTGATGAGTTTTGAGGTGTGAATTCCTAGAGAAAAATTTCCCACATTCCTTACATTTATAGGGTTTCTCCCCTGTGTGTGTTCTCTGATGTACTGTGAGGTGTGACTTCTGGGAAAAGGCTTTTCCACACTCCTTACATTCATAGGGTTTCTCCCCTGTGTGTGTTTTCTGATGTACCATGAGGTATGCCTTCACATAGAAGAACTTCCCACATTCAGTACATTCGAAAGGTTTCTCCCCTGTGTGTGTTTTCTGATGCTCTATGAGATGTGGTTTCTGGTAGAAGGATTTTTCACACTGATTACATTCGTAGGGTTTCTCTCCTGCATGGGTTCTCAGATGTCTACTGAGAGATGATAGGTGGTAAAATATTTTCTTACATTCTTTACACTCATAGGTTTTATCTCTCGTGTGAATTTTCTGGTGTCTTATGAGGTCTTCATTTTTAGAGAAAGATTTCCCACATTTATCACAGTCATAGGATTTGCCCTTTGAGTGAGTATGCTGATGTACTATGAGGGCAGACTTCTGGCAGAAGAACTTCCCACATTCCTTACATTCACAGGCTTTCTCTGTGGTACGAGTTTTCTGATGTTTTGTGAGTTCTCCATTCCTAGACAGAAAGTTGACATTCATTAATGTGTAAAACTTTTAAGGCTTTTTGTTCCCCCTCCTCCACTGGGTGTATTTTCCAAGTACCTCTGAGGACCGATTTCTAGAGATGTTCTCATATTTACTGGATCCATAGGGTTTCCTCACTGTGAGCATTCTCTGACCTGCACTGTAGTTTAACATTTGGTAAAGTGAATCTGCATTTGCATTCTATTCACAGGGTCTCTCAATTGCCTGCATTCTATTTTGTGTAATAAAGACTCCCTTTATTACTTAATTCAGAAGAGTAAAAAGACCACTTCAGTTTCAATCTCCCAATCCTGCACAAGGTCTCCATGAAAAGGGGCATTCCCATTTGGGTTATATTCCTTGGGATTTGCTCTGCAGTGTTAGTTTTCTCACGTTTAGTATTAACTAGTGTCCTCCCATTTCCAGTAACTCCTTCAAGACTCTTGCTTACAAATCTTCTATCTTAAACATTAATTCTTGAACTTGCCTTGAATTTCCAGCTTGGCTTTTCTGGTATCTTGCTTCTAGATCATGAATGCTCCATAGGTCTTCTACAAGGGAATCAAAAATGTAATACTTTATAAATATTACACATTAATATTGTCATAGCGTTGATTCTTAGGCTTCAGGTCAATTTCTCATAATGAAACAACCTCAAATGCAAATTTCCTCTAGCTCATTGTTTTGGGAAAAAAACCTAAAGCAAACATTGAAAACTGCTGTCACACACAGAAGAAGGATCCTACTTGTAGACCCATGTACTCTGACATTTTTACAAATATGACCATAAGAGCTTGGAGGCGAAAGTTAAAGACAAAAAAAGAACCGGGAGAGGAGAACATAGGACATTCAAAGTGTTGCTGAATGGGAGTGTGGGACGTATAGAGAATACTGTGAGCCCCTTAAGAACCATGAACAGTAAGCAGGTTAAGAAAAACCACTGGACAACAGTGTTCCCTGGAATACATGGAAAAGATTAAACTGAAAGAAGGAGCTGAAGTATAGGTCTTTATTCCCTCAAACCTAGATTACTCTGCTAGGATTCCTAGTATTTAGCAGACAAACTTCTACTTTATTTCCTCTTCATCCACCCACAGCAATCTAGGTGTCAATACTAAAGTGACTTTCTCAGAACATCAGTTTCCTCATGCTTAGAGAAAGAGTTCTGTAGCTTGGGCTTTCACTCTCCATCTAGTTGGCTTTATTTTCAGGACAGGAAGATGGAGGACCACATATATCCAAAAGGAAGGATTTTCTTAAAGCATCGGGATAAGCCATCTATACAAGGATGAATTCCTAGTTGTACCACCAGAGATTTTCAATCCTGAACTCATCCTGACCACCAAATCCTGCACTTCTAAAGCACTTGTTACTCATGACTCAACACTAGTCTTGAATTTCGTTTTCATATCTTGCTTCCTCCATCTCTGCTTCCAATTTACTACAGGATCTTTAAAGGTTCAATTATTGAACATAATTCTAGAATCTTTAGTGACCTTCATATTTATGCATCTTTAAATGCATGAAAGCAAGTGAAAGATTATCAGCAGATGCTTGGGGTTGGAATTTCATAGCAATGGTGGGGAATACATAAGAAAAGTCACTTGATAGGGACTTATGCAACGTTAACTCAGGAACACATGAAATAAAATCATATGTATGGGCCAGGAACGGTGGCTCATGCCTGTAATCCCAGCACTTTGAGAGGCTGAGGTGGGTGGATCACCTGAGGTCAGGAGTTTGAGACCAGCCTGACCAACATGGTGAAACCCCACATCTACTAAAAATACAAAAATTAGCTGGGTCTGGTTGCGGGCACCTTTAATCCCAGCTACTCAAGAGGCTGAGGCAGGAGAATCACTTGAACCCGGGAGGTGGAGGTTGCAGTGAGCCGAGATCGCACCACTGCACGACAGCCTGGGCAATAGAGTGAGACTCTATATATTAAAAAAAAAATCTTATGTTTGGAAAACATTTAAGAGCATAGTAAAATGGAGATTAACAGGTGTTTGGGGGCCACAAGGAGAAATAAGTTGCATGGGCAAGAGAGGGCTAGACTAGTTCCTGACAGAAAATTCATTTAAATGAATATTACTAATACCTCCTTACCCTTGTAAGATTTTTATTTTGTTTAAATGACTTAATACTGAGTCAGTATTAAGTATACCATGCAGACTTCTGGCAATGTACATCTGCTGCATTACACAACTACTGTGGGAATTTAAATCAACAATTTTTGTTTTGACTCTAACAAGGAAGGAAGTAGAATAAGCAGAACTATCTTACAAGAAGGTAAAAATATGGGATCAGAATACAAATACGGCAAAGATGATGGAGAGGTCAATTTTAGGAATCCTTATCATAAAAACCAATGTATTGGCTTTAATAATGGATGAGCTCCTATAAGAGTTAATAAAAAGAGCACAGAGCAGAAAGTAGAAAGTGTCTGTTGTTAATTATTTTATATATTTTTTATTTCTTTTTTCATGAACATGAGTCTTACTGTTGTCCAGGCTGGAGTGCAGTGGGGCGATCTTGGCTCACTGTAACCACGGCTTCCTGGGTTTAAGCGATTCTCGTGCCTAAGCCTCAGCCTCCTAAATAGCTGGGACTACAGGTGTGCACCACCAAGCCCGGCTAATTTTTGTAGTTTTAGCAGAGACAGGGTTTCACCATGTTGGCCAGGCTGGTCTCGAACTCGTGGCCTCAAGTGATCCACCCACTTTGTCCTCCCAAAGTGCTGGGATTACAGGCATGAGCCGCCACGCCCAGCCAGTCTCTTGTTAATTAATATTCATTCTTTCAACAAATATCTAGCGAGCAACTAATATGTACTAGGCATTGTTCCTGACACTGGCAACACATCTGCACACAAGTTAGAAAATATGTGACAAACATTTAAGAAGGCAGGATGAGATTGTCTGAGTGTTATCCAAATAAATTTAGGGAGGATAAGCAGTGCCTTTGTGGGAAGGATAAACACTGTATAGCAGGAAGTAGCAACTCCGAAATGAAAGAATTGATGAGCGGCATACCGATTTTTAATCTGAGCTCAGAGTTTAAAGAAAAAATGGGAAGTTAAAAGTGGTGCCAAAGTAACTGAGGTATTTTGTTGTTAATAAAAGGAGGGAGATGGCATTTAAAAAAGTTATAAGTCAGATTTACAAACACTTTATAGTTGCATACTCTAACGGCAGGGAGTAACTGGAGATTCTAGACAAAAAGACAAAGTCTTATAAGGGTAAGGAGGGATAAGAGTTTGTATACAGGAAAGAGAAGTAAATCTATTTAAAACATGTCTAGCAAAGAAGAGAATTTAAGTGGAGAGAATAAAAATTGGAGGTATGAATTAGGTTTTTTTACACTTGCAAATAAAGTGTCCTTAATCGCTTCCAAAACTACAGGGCATTTATAAAGAGACTGCCAAGGCCAGGCGCGGTGACTCACACCTGTAATCCCAGCACTTTGGGAGGCCAAGGTGGGCATATCACCTGAGGCTGGGAGTTAGAGACCAGCCTGAACAACATGGAGAAACCCCATCTCTACTAAAAGTACCAAATTAGCCAGGCATGGTGGTACATGCCTGTAATCCCAGCTACTCGGGAGGCTGAGGCAGGAGAATTGCTTGAACCTGGGAGGTGGAGGTTGCAGTGAGCTGAGATGGCAACATTGGACTCCAGCCTGGACAACAAGAGTGAAACTCTGTTTCAAAAAAAAAAAAAAAAAAGTGAGAGATAGCCAATAAGTATTTCAGAAGGCAAGAGGCACGAACCACTCACCAGTAACATGGGACATAATTTCTTCTAACTCACCAGGGAAGCCCCGATGTGGAAATTCTACTTCTAATATCCATGGCTGTTTTCCTTGCTTCAACTTGAAGACTGCATTTGGCTTATTCACATGGTAACCTATGAATGGAAAATATCAAGGAAATGATACAAGTTGCTTAGAATTTAGGGACTGGGAAAGATGAGGAAGTGGAGTTTCAGGATAATGATGAAGGTTCCAGTTAGGCTTGGCAAATTTGGATTCTTTCAGCGGGGAGAGAGGGACACAAATATTTTTTCTAGTACCCAAAATGGATTTATTAACTTCGACCGCTGAATCATAGATAACGTCAATCATTCAACCCTATAGGGACATTTTGTACTCCAGTAACCGAGAAGATAGATGCAAACTACTGGGATTTACACCTAGGGAAGTTTTCCTCACCCACTGAGACCAGGTGACTATAGTTTTCCAGCATCACATCCTTATACAGAGTCCTCTGAGCAGGGGTCAGTAACTTCCATTCCTCCTTGGTGAATTCCACAATAACATCCTTTAATGTCACGGGTCCCTGGAATAACATACTTCAGTTCAATCTGAAGTAACCAGAATAGATTGCATACCATTGAAAAGATATGTGAGCTAGCTCTTAGTGTACTAACTGCAAAGTTCACTCTGGAGAGTTAGGATATGTGCCATGCTGTACCCTGCTTTATTCATAGAAGGAATATTTGTTCATTACATATTTACTAAGCTCCCACTCCATGCCTGGAACTCTGCTGAAGATAGAAAGATGAAGAAAAAAAATGAGTGTCATATGCCGCATAATGACATTTCAGTAATGACAAATTCCATATATGATGATGATCCTATAAAAAATAGTATTTTATTGTCTGTTTTCTATGTTTAGATACACAAATTCTTACCATTGTGTTACAAGTTGCCTACAGTGTTCAGTACAGTAACATACTGTACAGGTTTGTAGCCTAGAAGCAATGGGCTACACCACATAGCCTAGGTGTGCAGTCAGCTGTACCATCTAGGCTTGTGTAAGGACACTCTATGATGTTTGCACAATGAAGTCACCTAATGATATGCTTCTCATAACATATCCCCGTCACTAAGTGACACATGACTCTATTCCTGTTATCGAGGAGCTTATATTTTGCCAGCGAGACAAAGGTGAAAAAGCTAAAATACAGTATGTGAGGCAGGTGCCATGACAGAAACATGTATACAACATGAGATGGTCACAAATGAGGGTAATTATTTGCATTTCATATTATCATGTTAGATTTTATTAGGTGGTCAAACTGACTAACTTTAGGAATAAAGAAAACACAATTGGCAAAGGTGTGGATGCATGAGAAATGGCAAGTTTAGGAAACCACATATAACTTGGTAGGTATCATACCTATTGTGGGTATATACCAATGGTAGGTGTATACCATAGGTTGGTAGGTATGTACTTATGGTAAGGCACAGGACCAAGATTAGTTAGAAGGTTACAGTGAAAAGTCAAGGGACAGGACAAGAAGAAATTCTGAATCCGTCTTTTGGACCAGTAAAATATATTTTGCATACACACTTAACAAATCTCTGCTTATTAATATAATACATACCTTTGCATGTATTCATGTTTATTAAGAATTAGGGGGGTGGGTGTGGTGGCTAAGGCCTGTAAAACCAGCTACTTGAGAGGGTGATATGAGAGAATCGCATGAACCTGGGAAGTCAAGGCTGCAGTGAGACACAGCGAGACTCTATCAAAAAAAAAAAAAAAAAAATTAGGCTGGGCACAGTGGCCCACGCCTGTAATCCCACCACTTTCAGAGGCCGAAGCAGGTGGATAACCTCAAGGCAGGAGTTTGAGACCAGCCTGGCCAACATGGCAAAACCCCATCTCTACTAAAATATACAAAAATTAGCCAGGCGTGGTGGCACACACCTGTAGTCCCAGATACTCAGGAGGCTGAGCCAAGAGAATGGCTTGAACCTGGGAGGCAGAGGTTGCAGTGAGCCAAGATCGTGCCACTGAACTCCAGCTTGGGTGACAGAGTGAAACTCCATCTCAAAAATAATAAATTTAACAAGTTTGTTTTTGTTTATATAAGACAAAACACAAATAGATATTCTGTCATTTCATACTCTGTGAAATGTCTTATGTATCTCTGAGATGCTCACCATTCACTGTGTAGATCAAAATACAGAAACCAGGAGTCACTGAAGAGATGTGTCAAGTAAGCACTGGAGTTATAGGGGTAAATCAGTGGTTTAGGAGAAAATTTTAATGTAGAAGTGGCAAATGGCACATTAGAAAAATAAGAAAAATGTTTATATGAAAGCAACAGCAGTGGGGGAAAGAAGTATAACACAACTTTGTAATTAATTGGAAATTAGTTACTAACCACTGGGAGAAAGGGGGAGGGCAGCTCCCATAGTGTCTGTATGTCTCGCTCGTCGGTACAGTCATAGCACCAATTATTTTCATTCCTTCACTTTCATTGGTAAAACTGTTTAAGGCTATGAAATTTCCTCTAATTATTGCTTTATTTATATTCCATGAAATCTGAAAGGCAGTATTTTTACTTGCAGAACATCTTGGCTGGATATAAATTCTTGGTTCATTTTTTTTTCTTTTTTCTTTTGAGATGGAGTCTGGCTCTGTCTCCCAGTCTGGAGTGCAATGGTGCAATCTTGGCTCACTGCAACCTCCGCCTCCCAGGTTCATGCCATTCTCCTGCCTCAGCCTCCCGAGTAGCTGGGACTATAGGCGACCGCCACTATGCCCGGCTAATTTTTGTATTTTTAGTAGAGACGGGGTTTCAGCATGTTGGCCAGGATGGTCTCGAACTAATGACCTCAGGTAATCTGCCCACCTTGGCCTCCCAAATTGCTGGGATTACCAGCCTGAGCCACCATGCCCAGCCGGTTTTTTTGTTTGTTTTAAAACGGAGTCACACTCTGTCACCCAGGCTGGAGTGCAGGGGCGCGATCTTGGCTCACTGCAAGCTCTGCCTCCCGTGTTCACACTATTCTCCTGCCTCAGCCTCCCGAGTAGCTGGGACTATAGGTGCCCACCACCATGCCCGGCTAATTTTTTACCAACTAACATTATTGTGTGGCAACCAGGAAGTCTGTAAATGAAAACAGGAATACAAGGAAAAGGGTAAGTTGGGCAGGAGTTAATGAGTTGAATTTTGTTCATTCTGGGCTTAAAGTGACTGTGGAACATAAAGCTGGAATTGTCCATTTTTGCAGATACACGAGTAAGTTTCCACAAACAGAATTTTCAAATATATAAAAAATAGAGTTCTAGAAGAGCCCAAAAAGGAAGCTGTGGGGGCCAGGAGCGGTGGCTCATGCCTGTAATCCCAGTACTTTGGGAGGCTGAGGCGGGCGGATCACGAAGTCATCAGATCGAGACCATCCTGGCTAACACGGTGAAACCCCGTCTCTACTAAAAATACATTAAAAAAAAAAAAATTAGCCAGGCGTGGTGGTGGGCGCCTGTAATCCCAGCTACTTGGGAGGCTGAGGCAGGAGAACGACGTGAACCCGGGAGGTGGAGGTTGGAGTGAGCTGAGATCACACCACTGCACTCCTGCCTGGGTGACCGAGCAAGAATCTGTCTCAAAAAAAAAGAAAGAAAGAAAGAAGCTGTGGGAACACCAGTATCTGAGATAATGGCAGGAGACTAGGCCCAGACCATGGAGCCTGAGAGAACTTCTCTAAACATAAGAGTAAGCCAGGAGGAGTATCTAGGAAACCAAAGAAAGGGAGATTTACAAATAAGGGACAGTTGTAGTTCAAAATCCAAATGTAAAGAGTCCAAATTAGCATAACCACACACCAGCACAGCAAAGGAGTGAAAACTGTAATAAGTAAGCAGGCCTTTTGGGAAATTTTGGAAATATCTAGTATTCCTAAGATCAGATAAGAGAATCCAGCTCTTGGACACACATCCTAACAAAGAGCTCATATAAACTTCTATGCTCAGAGTCAAAGGGCTGGGGTTTGGCAAGGACAGAAGGATGACTGATAGGAAAATTAATTAAAGACTCCCCACTTAAAAAACAACAACAACAAAAACCAAACAGCATCCAGTATAAAGCAAGAGCTGATGAAAAGACCCCACCACATAATGCTACCAGGGTCAATTGGGCAACATGATTACTTCACCAGGGTCCCTAAATATGGGCACAATACAAAAAGAGAAACACAAAATTGTGTTATATACACACATGGACATTTTATTCTGTTGAAATACATCTGTATTTTTTTAAAGCAACACTTCTATTTCTGTGAAAACATACAAGTACTAGTTTCTTAGATGACAGCAATTCTATTTCAGCAATTAAGAGATTACCTAAGAGGATAAGGACAAAACTGACATATGACTTCTCATATGTAGAACCAAATGCTAAAAGACAAAGAAAAAATGCCCACAAAGGATAAAGGTTTTGAACCTATAATTCCATGCCCTGCCAAATTTTTCATTCAAGGATAATTAAAAGAGATGTTTTCATAAATACAAAGATGTTAAAATCATACAAATGATGCACCATATTTGCAAGGCATTCTAGAATATACTCAAACTACAAACAAAAATCACATGGCAAATCAGATATAAAAGCTAATAGGGCCGGGCACGGTGGCTCATGCCTGTAATCCCAGCACTTTGGGAGGCCGAGGCAGGCGGATCACCTGAGGTCGGGAGTTCGAGACCAGCCTGACCAACATGGAAAAACCCCGTCTCTATTAAAAATACAAAATTAGCTGGGCGTGGTGGCTCATGCCTATAATCCCAGCTACTCAGGAGGCTGAGGCAGGAGAATCACTTGAACCTGGGATGCAGATGTTGTGGTGAGCCGAGATCATGGCATTGCACTCCAGCCTGGGCAACAAAGATTGAAACTCCATCTCAAAAAAAAAAAAAAAAAAAAACTTAACAGATGGCCAGGTGCAATGGCTCATGCCTGTAATCCCAGCACTTTGGGAGGCTGAAACAGGTGGATCATGAGGTCAGGAGTTCAAGACCAGCCTGGCCAACATGGTGAAACCCCATCTCTACTAAAGATACAAAAAAATTAGCCAGGCATGGTGGCAGCTGCTTTTAATCCCAGCTACTTGGGAGGCTGAGGCAGAGAATTGCTTGAACCCAGGTGGCAAAGGTTGCAGTGAGCCAAGATTGTGCCACTGCACTCCAGCCTGGGAGAGACAGCGAGACTTCCATCTCAAAAAAAAAAAAAAAGCTAACAGTTATATAAGAATAAGAACTTAATTCTCATATAGCCTTAACAGGAAACTGCAAAATTTAAAATGGACTGCTTACAGAAGAAGTGAGAAGGAAAAGACTATTTTGTATACTAAACTGTCCTTCAAAGATACTTCTAAATATGTTAACAAAGTGCTCACATCTTTTCATAAAATATTCACTGAAAGACCATTTTCTGGGCCAGAAAAATATCTTAAACTAAAAGAATTGAAATCTACCAAATACATTCTCTGAACACAGTAGACTTAAACTAGAATCAGTAACAGAAACTTATCTGGAATGTCATCAAATACTTGAAAATAATAGGTGAGCACTTTGTTTAATGTTATTGGAAAATAACATTTGAAGTTGGTTCTCTGAAAAAACTAAGCTGATAAACCTATATCCAGAATGACCAAGATAAAAAATACATGTTAACAATATCAAAAATGAAAAGGGGAATAGTTACTATAGGCCCTACAAATAGTAAAAGGATAATAAGAGAATACTAAGAACCAGTCTATGTGCATAAATTTTACAACTTAGATGAAATGGATTAATTCTTTGAAAGAAGATAACTACCAAAACTCAATCAGGAAGAAATACCTAAGATAAATAATATTACCTGGTATCAATTATATTAAATAAACTGAATCTGTAGTTAAAAACCTTTCAACATGAGTGACTTCATGAGAAATGGTGACTTAGGGAACTCTAAGAATTGGTCCCTCCACTGAGGCAACCATTAAAGCTGACAAAAACTGATAGAATCAAACTTTTTGGAACTCTAGAATCCTTTTTTTTTTTTTAAACCATCAACCAGTGGAGTACTTTTTTTTCTTTTCTTTTTATTTATTTATTTTTTGAGACAGAGTCTCACTCTGTCACCCAGGCTGGAATGTAACTGCGCAATCTCAGCTCACTGCAACTGCAACCTCTGCCTCCCGGGTTCAAGCACTTCTCCCGCTCCAGCCTCCCAAGTAGCTGGGATTACAGGTGCCCACCACCACATCCAGCTAATTTTTGTATTTTTAGTAGAGATGGGATTTCACATGTTGGCCAGGCTAGTCTAGAACTCCTGACCTTAGGTGATCCACCTGCCTCAACCTCCCAAAGTGCTGGGATTATAGGCATGAGCCACTGTGCCCGGCCTCAGTGGAGTACTTAAAAAAGAAAGAGGCTGCTAAATTTGGGGGAGAAAATGTGTGGCACTTTTTTCTTACTGGCCTACTGATATAGTTTGGATGTGTGTCCCCTCCAAATTTCATATTGAAATATAATCCCCAGTGTGGGAGTTGGGGACTGGTGGGAGGTATTTGGGTTATGGGGGTCTATCTCTTATGGATGGTTTAGCACCATTCCCTTGATAATGAGTGAGTTCTCATTTGGTTCACATGAGATCTGGTTGTTTAAAAGAGTCTGGCACCAGGCGTGGTGGCTCATGCTTGTAATCCCAGCTCTTTGGGAGGCCAAAGCAGGTGGATAACCTGAGGTCAGGAGTTTGAGACCAGCCTGGCCAACATGGCAAAACCCTGTCTCTACTAAAAATACAAAAATTAGGCGGGTGTGGTGGTCCATGCCTGTAGTCTCAACTACTCGGGAAGCTGAGGGAGGAGAATCACTTGAACCTGGGAGGCAGAGGTTGCCATGAGCCAAGATCATGCCACTGCACTCCAGCCTGGGTAACAGAGTAAGACTCTACCTCAAAAAATAAATAAGCAAATAAATAAAGAGTCTAGGACCTACCCCTCATCTCTCTCTCTTGCTCCCACTGTCACTATGTGATATACTGGCTCCTGCTTCACTTTCTGCCATGAGTAAAAGCTCCCTGAGGCCTCACCAGAAGCTGAGCAGATGCCAGTGCCATGTTTCCTGTATAGCCTGCATAATCATGAGCCAATTAAACCTCTTTTCTTTATACATGACCCAGCCTCAAGTATTTCTATGTAGCAATGCAAAGAACTAACACAAAATAGGTACTGAGGAGTAGAGCATTGCTATAAAGATACCTGAAGATAAAGAAGCAGCTTTGGAACTGAGTAACAAGCAGAGGTTGGAAGAATTTTGAGGGCTCAGAAGAAGACACTAAGCTGAGGGAAAGTTTGAAACTTCTAAAAGATGGGTTAAATGGTTGTGACCAAAATGCTGATAGTGATATGGACAATGAAGGCTAAGCTGATGAGGTCTCAGAAGAAAATGAGGAATTTATTGGAAACCGGAGTATAGGTCACCCATCTTTTGTCCTGGCACAGAGCTTGGCTGCATGTCCTAGGAATCTGTGGAAGACTGAACTAAAGACTGATGACCTAGGGTATTTGGCAGTAGAAATTTCTAAGCAGCAAAGCATTCAAGATGTGGCCTGACTGCTCCTAACAGCCTATGATCAAATATAGGAGCAAATAAATGACTTAAAGTTGGAACTGATATTTAAAAGGGAATCAAATCATAAAGTCTGGAAAGTTTGCAGCCTGGTCCTGTGGTACAGAAAGAATCCAAGCCAAAGCAGGCTGTGGAGCAACCACTTGCTAGAGAGATTAGCATGACTCAAATGGAGCCAAGTAACAATCTAAGACAATGGGGAAAAGGCCTTAAAGGCATTTCAGAGATCTTCGGGACTCTGCCTTCCATCACAGGCCCAGAGGCCTAGGAGGGATGAATGGTTTCAGGTGCCAGGCCTAGGGCAATGCAGCTCTGTATAGCCTTGTGACACTGCTCCCCACATCTCAGCTGCTCTGGTTCCAGCTTCAGCTAAAGGGGGTCCAGGTACAGCTTGAGCCACAGCTCAGGAGGGCACAATCTGTAATCCTTCATGGTTTCCATCTAGTGTTAAGTCTGCAGATGCTCAGAATACAAGCATGAAGGAGGCTTGGCAGCTTCCCCCTAGATTTCAGAGGATGCAATGGAAAGCCTCGGTGTCCAGGCAGAAGTCTGCCACAGAGATGGAGCCACCACAGAGAAACTACTAGGGCAATGTTGAGGGGAAATGTGGGGTTGGAGCCTCCACACAGAGCCCCCACTGGAGTACTGCCTAATGGAGCTGTGGGAAGGGGGCCACTGCCCTCCATAGTTTGGAATGCTAGAGCCACTAGCCACTTGCAACCTCAGCATGGAAAAGCTGAAAGCAGTCAACTCCAGCCATTAAGATTAATCCATTAATCCATTAAGATTGAAGCAGATTTCTTAACAGAAACTATGAAAGCCAAAAGGCAGTGTGATAACACATTAAAGTGCTGAAAGAAGAGAATTCTATTTCAAGAACTCTTTTCCATCAAGACTATCCATCAATAACGCAGAAGAAATTAAGGCATTACAAGATAAACAAAAGCTAAAGGACTCTGTTTCTAGTAGACCTGCCTTATAAGAAATGCTACGAGGAGTCCTTCAGTCTGAAATGAAAGGACACTGGACAGCAATTCAAGGGCATTCAAAGCTATAAAGAACACAGGTAAAGGTAACTATATAGGTACATAGAAAAGCTGGTATTGTGGTATTTTTTAAATTATGTCTCCTCTGTTTGCTTCCTATAGGATTTAAAAGACAAATGCATAAAATAGTAACTATAAATATATGTTAACGGTCATACAACATACAAAAATATAATTTGTGACAGTAACAACATAAAGGGGGGAGAAACAGAGCTATATATAAGTAATTTGTATACACTACTGAAGCTAAGTTGGTATCAATTCAAACCAGATTGTTAAAAATTAGAAAAGTTAATTGTAATACTAAGAGTAACCACTAAAAACACCTTTAAACACTCACAAAAGGAAATGAGGAGGAAAGCAAAATGGTACATTAGAAAAAAATTTAAAAGAAGGCAGTATTGGAGGGTATTAGTGTGTTATCACATTGCTATAAAGAACTACCTAAGGCTTGGCGTGGTGGCTCACTCCTGTAATCCCAGCACTTTGGAAGGCTGAGGCGAGCACATCACTTGAGGTGAGGAGTTCAACATGGCCAACATGGCGAAGCCCCGTCTCTACTAAAAATAAAAAAAATTATCCAGGTGTGGTGGCATGCACCTGTAATCCCAGCTACTTGGAAGGCTGAACCAGGAGAATCTCTTGAACCCGGGAAGCGGAGGTTGCAGTGAGCCGAGATCACACCACTGCACTCCAGCCTGGGTGAAAGAGCAGGACTCCATCTCAATTTAAAAAAAAAAAAGAACTACCTGAGACTGGGTAATTTACAAAGAAAAGAGGTTTAATTGACTCATGGTTCCACAGGCTGTGCAGGAAGCATGGCTGTGGAGGCCTCAGGAAGCTTACAGTCATAGCAGAAGGTGAAGGAGAAGTTGGCACATCTTCACATGGCAGAGCAGGAGATAGAGGGCAAATGGGGAAGTGCTACACACTTTTAACCAGATCTTGTCAGAACTCACTCACTATCTGAAGAACAGCAAGGGGGAAGTCTGCCCCCATCATCCAATAACCTCCCACCAGGCCTCTCCTCCAATATTGAGGGTTACAATTTGACATGAGATTTGGGTGGGGACACAGAGCCAAACCATATCACAGAGGAATTAAAGGAAAAAATATAAAGTATGTTGAAGAAAAATGCCAAGTTGCAGAAGTAAGTCTTTATCAAACATCACTTTAAATAGATTAGACTCACCAGTTAAAGGTGGAGATTGACTGAATGGATATTAAAAAGATGATTCAAATATATGCCTTCTAAAATTAAATTTAGATCCAAAGACATAAGTAGGCTGAAAAGAAAGGATGGAAAAAGGCATTTCATGAAAATAGTAGTAACCAAAAGAGAGCTGGCTGGCTATACTAAGATGAGACCTAAATAAATGAGATGGCATCCTGTATTCATGGGCTGGGAGACTTAATATGGTTCAAATGACAATATTACCCAAAGAAATCTACAGATTCAAACCAGTCCCTATCAAACTCCCAATGGCTTTTGCACAGAAATGGGAAAGATTATCCTCCAATTCATACGGAATTGCAAGGGGTCCCCAATAGCCAAAACAACATTGGGAAAGAAGAATAAAGTCAGAGGACTCACATTTCACAATTTCAAAACTTACTGCAAAGCTACAGTTATCAAAACAGTGAGGTACTGGCATAAGGACAGACATACCATCTAATGGGATAGAACTGAGTTCAGAAATAAACCCATATATCTATGACCACATGATTTTCTTCTTCTTTTTTTTTTTATCCTGAGACAGGGTCTCACTGGCTGGAGTGCAATGGTGCAATCATGGCTTACTGCATCCTGGACCTTCCCAGGCTCAGGTGATTCCCCCACCTCAGCCTCCAAAGTATCTGGGACTAAAAGTGCACACCACGCACCCAGCTAATTTTTGTATTTTGCAGAGACGGGGTCTTGTCATGTTGCCCAGGATGGTTTCAAATTCCTGGGCTCAAGAGATCTGCCCATTTCGGTCACCTAAAGTGTTAGGATTACAGGCATGAGCCACCACGTCCAGCCCCAACTGATTTTCAACGAGGCTGTCAAGACCATTCAGTGGGAAAAGAATAGTCTCTTCATCAAATAATACTGAGAAAACTCAATACCCACATGCATGAGTTAAATGGGACCTCTACCTCACATCATATGCAAAAATCAATTCAAAATGAATCAATGACCTAAATATATGAGTTAAATATGTAGAACTCTTAGAAGAAAACATAGCCTACCTTGAGTTTGGCAATGGATTCTTCTATATGACACCAAAAGCACAAACAAAAAAAAATGAATTTTACTTCATCATAATTTGAAATGTTTGTGCATTATAGAACACTGTCACAATGGAGAAAAGACAACACACAGTCTGGAAAATATTTGCAAATCATCTGAGACAGAGTCTCCCTCTGTTGCCCAGGCTGGAGTGCAGTGGCGCCATCTCAGCTCACCACAACCTCTGCCTCCTGGGTTCAAGCAATTCTCCTGCCTCAGACTCCCAAGTAGCTGGGACTACAGGCACATGTAATTTTTGTATTTTTAACAGACATGGGGTTTCACCATATTGGCCAGGCCTGTCTCAAACTCCTGACCTTGTGATACACCTGCCTCAGCCTCCCAAAGTGTTGGGATTACAGAAGTGAGCCACTGCACCCGGCCAATTTTTTTTTTTTTTAAAGACAAGAGTCTTGCTCTGTCACCCAGGCTGGAGTGCAGTGGCGCCATCTCGACTCACTGCAACCTCCACCTCCTAGGTTCAAGTGATTCTCCTGCCTCAGCCTCCCAAGTAGCTGGGACTACAGGTGCGCACCACCAAGCCCAGCTAATTTTTGTATTTTTAGTAGAGACAGGGTTTCACCATGTTGACCAGGCTGGTCTGAACTCCTGACCTTGAGTGATCCACCCACCCTGGCCTCCCAAAATGCTGGGATTACAGGCATAAGCCACTGTGCCTGGCCATAAAATGTTCTTATAATTCAACAACAAAAAGATAAACAGCCCAGGTAGGAAATGTGCAAAGAACTTGAGTGCACATTTCTCCAAATAACACAACTCACTCTCGAACAACACAGGCTTAGATGCAGATTATTTTCAACCTAACATAGATTGAAAATGTAGTATTTGCAAGATTGGAAACCCACACATATGGAGGGCCAATTTTTTGCACACATGGGTTCTGAAGGGCTGACTGTAGGACTTGAGTATGTGTGGATTTAAGTACATGCAGGGGTCCTGGAACCAATCACCTGCATCTACCAAATGATGACAGTATACACAAATGGCTAAAAAGCACACTAGAAAAAAAATAGAAGAAAAAAGCACACTAGAAGATGTTCAACATCATTCATCTCTAAAGAAATGCAATGCAAAACCACAACAATACCACTTTACCCCACCACCCCAATTATAATGGGCATAATTTTAAAAATGGCAGGTGTTGGGGGTATACGGAGAAACTGAAACCCTTGTACATTGCTAATGGGAATGTAAAATGGTGCAGCTGCTGTGGAAGTTTGGCAGTTCCTCAAAAAGTTAAACATAGAATTGCCATACATCCCAGAAATACCATTTTTAGGTATATACCCAAAATAATTGAAAATAGGTATCAAATACTTACAGATAAATTTGCATACCAGCACTATTCATAGTAACCAAAAAGTGGAAACCACCCAAATGTCTGTCAATGGATGAATGGATAAACAAATTGTGGTGTATATATACAATGGCATTTTAGCCATAAAAAGGAATGATGTACTGATACATGCTTCAAGGTGGATGAACCTGGAAAACATGCTAAGTAAAAGAAGGCAGACACAAAAGGTCACCTAATGTATGATCTCACTTACATGAAATATCTAGACAAGGTAGATCCATAGAGATAGATAACATAACATATTAGTGGTTGCCAGGGAAAAGAGGGAGAGAGAACAGGGAATGACTGCTTAATGGGAATGGGGTTTTCTTTTGAGATGGTGAAAATGTTTTGAAACTAGGTAGAGGTGGTGTTACACAACACTGAATGTACTAAATATCAATACCTCACAATTGTATACTTTTAAATGATGAATAGTATGTGAATTTCACTTCAATTAAAACAAGTAAACAAAGCCTTTGAACAAAGACAACTTCAGGCCTAAATGGTTTCATTGGTGAATTCAATCAAACAATAAGGCAGAAACAATATCAATTATATGTAATTTCTTCCATAAAACCAAGAAAAAATAACCATTCTCAACTCACTTTATAAGGCTCACATGACCCTGAGACCCAAATCTAACATAACATTACCAGAAATGACAACTACAGTGGTTGCTGGCACCAGTGTGTATCAGCTCAGAAGAGCTGATGGTTGTTTTCAGGAACTGGCTGGCATGTTGTAGCTTCAAATTTGCCATGGTGGGAGTATTTATACCACAGAAATTGGTAAACAGTATAAACCAGATTTCTTTCCCAACCCCTAAAATCTGATTATTAAACATTTACTAGCATATTGATCACTGATCAATATTCCTCATGGTGATAGATGCAAAAATCCTCAACAAAATGTTAGCAAGTCTAATTCAGCAATATATAAAAATATACACATTGTGACCAATTTACCCTGGCAATGCAAGGTTGATCCCACATTTGAACATCAATCAGTGTAGTTCACTATGCTAACAAACTAAAAATGAAAAACATTATTATCCCAAAAAAGCAGAAGAACATTTGACAAAATTCAAGATCCATTCATGATAAAAACTCTGAACTAGGAAAAGAAGGGAACTTCCTTCATCTGATAAAAGGCATTTATATAAAATCCATAGTTTATACCATCCTTATTATTGAATGGCTAAATTCTTTCCCCCCTAAGGTCAGGTTTCATTATGTACATTCCTTTGATTATGTAAAGGATGATTTTTAAACGAGCAAACAAAACAAAACAAAACAAAACAAAATTCAATGTTTTCTACAGCCTACAAGGGTCATACATACTCTAGTTTCCTCTACCTTTTTGATGTTACCTCTTGCCATTCTTTCCCTAAGTCATATCTCTCTAGCTTCAATATCCTACATACTGTTTCTGGAACATGCCTTGGGGTGTCTGTCTTGCTGTTTTTCCTACCCACAATGCTGCTCCCTCAGATTTCTACTTGGCTCTCTCTGTAATTCAGGACTTTCCTCAAACATTATCTTTTAGGGTAGCATTGTCCTAATCAACCTATAACTCGTTCCTCACTTCTCTGTATCACTTTGTCCTCCTAAATTGCTTGAGTTTGTCTTCAAACACATACCTCAGAAATATTACTCAAATGTTGACACATTGTTATAAAATATATTTTTAAAATCACATTTGTGGCCTGGCGCAGTAGCTCATGCCTGTAATCCCAGCATTTGGGAGGCTAAAGCGGGAGGATCATTTGAGGTCAGGAATTTGAGACCAGCCTGGCCAACATGGGGAAACCTCTTCTCTACTAAAAATACAAAAAATTAGCTGGATGCGGTGGCAGGTGCCTATAATCCCAGCTACTCATGAGGCTGAGGCAGGAGAATCACTTGAACCTGGGAGACAGAGGCTGCAGTGAGCCAAGATTATACCATTGCACTCCAGCTTGGGCAACAGAGCGAGACTCTATCTCAAAAAAAAAAAAAAAAAAAAAAAAATCACATTTGTTAGTATCAATGTCATTGTCTACTTTATGCCAAACAGGCAGTAACCTATTTAGCATGGTTTTCATGTCATCAGTGCAAGTATCAACAGTGTAAAAGGCAATCTACATCTTAGCACTCTCAGTCTCAACCTCATAGACCCCTTGAGAGGATCTTGGAGCTCCCAGGGATCTGCAGACCACATTTTGAGAATTGCTGTTTTATTCAAATGGTATTTTGGCTGTAGGTGATTTTTAACTATTTGTACATTTCTAATTTAGTATACAGGCTCTCGTTCATAAAACTCACTAAACACACACACACACACACAGTGAAACAAAGTAAGGGCTAAGTAAATGACTCACCTGGAACTTGCTCATTTTCTGCTGCTCTTGGGAAAGGCTGAAAACTGCAAAGCCAGAGCAGAAATCATAAGGGACCTTAGCTGGCAGCCCCAGGAATCACCTGTGAGAAATTTCCATACAACATTTTAGTAAAATATATACCTTTGAGAAAATGTCCCTTTGACCCATTAGAAAGCATAGTAAGGACCATGATGAAGTAGCACTCACCTGTCCACTTCTGACTCTGATATTAATCTTGATGAGCCTGGGACATTTTTTAGTGAATCTACACATTTCTTTCCTATTGGCTGTTTTGAAAATTATGTTTCTGTTTTCTGAATAACACAAAAGAATCGAAAACTTAAATATCCAATAATGACTGATCAAATAACATGTATAATACATCCAAAGTATGGAGCCCTTTGCTGACACTAGAAATGATGTTGAAGAGATATATTTATTGGCACATAAAAGGTAATTAAGTTACAGATCATAAACATTTTTTTCTATTATAAACCCAAGGTTAGAAAGTCTGAATTTTCAAAGTTCTCAAACATAAGACATTTCTTCTCCCTAAATTGCAGTTTCTCAGAAACCATTTCTCCAAGAACCTTCTTTTGATGTAAATATAATGAACTTAAAGACTCAGTTCTACCCTAGGCTCTGCTATTAATAAACTTAGTGATTGTCTTAGTTTCAATGCTTTTGTCTTTAAAATGAGTAGGAATTAGATAATCTTGAACAACCCTTCATGTACCATTCTGCTTCGATAAGTCTTCACCCAAGATCACCAATACAGACAGTACCTGCAATGCACTGTCCCCTCAAAACTTGGGCTGGGCCTAAGGTAAAATTTAATTAGGCCCTGATGAACTCTGACTTGAGAATCTAATCTGCTGACAATGACACAAATCTACCTTCTAAAATAACAGTTAATCATCATAATTATCAAACAAGCACTTCATATATGTAGCAAAAGGCAACTACATGTCATAATCCTAAGGTCCTTTTCATAAGCAGCAGAAACCATGCAGGGCATCCAAATTGGAAAGGAAAAATCAAATTATCTTTGTTCACAGGTGACATGACCCTATATTTAGAAAAACATAAAGACTCCACCGAAAAAACTGGTATAACTAATACATGAACTCAGTAAAGCTGCAGGATACGAAATCAACATTAAAAAACCAGTAGCAGGCCAGGCACGGTGGCTCATGCCTGTAATCCCAGCATTTTGGGAGGCCAAGGTGGGTGAATCACCTGAGGTCGGGAGTTCAAGACTAGCCTGACCAACAAGGAGAAAACCAGTCACTACTAAAAGTACAAAATTAGCCAGGCGCGGTGGCACATGCCTGTAATCCCAGCTACTCGGGAGGCTGAGGTAGGAGAATTGCTTGAACCCAGGAGGTGGAGGTTGCGGTGACCCAAGATCATGCCATTGCACTCCAGCCTAGGCAACAAGAGCAAAACTCCATCTCAAAAAAAAAAAAAAAATCAGTAGCATTTCCATACACCAACAGTGAACAATCTGAAAAAGACATCAAGAAGCAATCTCATTTACAACAGCTACCAAAAAAACCCCAACACCTAGGAATAAATTTAACCAAAAACGTAAAAGATCCTATGATTAAAAGTATAAAACAGGCTGGGCACTGTGGCTCACACCTGTAATCCCAACACTTTGGGAGGTGGAGGCAGGTGGATCACCTGAGGTCAGGAGTTCAAAATCAGACTGGCCAATGTGGCAAAACCCTGTCTCCACTAAAAATACAAAAAAAATTAGACAGGTGTGGTGGTGCACTCCTGTAATCCCAGCTACTCGGGAGGTTGAGGCAGGAGAATCGCTTGACACTGGGAGGCAGAGGTTGCAGTGAGCCAAGATTGCACCAAACGGAGCCCTTGTCTCAAAAAAAGAAAAAAAAAAGTATAAAACACTGATGAAAGATATTAAAATGGAAAGATATCCCATGCTCATGGACTGGCAGAATTAATATTGTTAAAATGTCCATAGTACTAAAAGCAGTCTACAGATTAAATGCAATCCATATCCAAATACCAATGACTTTCTTCACAGAAATAGGAAACAAAATCCTAAAATTTATGTGGAACCACCAAAGACCCCGAGTAGCCAAAGCAATTTTGTGCAAAAAGAACAAAGGTGGAGGCATTGTACTACCAGACTTCAAAATATACTATAAAGCTATAGCAAACAAAACAGTAGGTTACTGACATAAAAAGAGACACATAGACCAATGGAAAAGAGAATTGAGAAATACATACATACATTTATAGCCAATTTCATTTTTGACAAAGGCACTAAGAACATACATTGGAGAAATGACAGTTTCTTCAATAAATGACAGTTTCTTCAATGCTGAGAAAACTGGATATCCATATGCAGAAGAATGAAACTAGACCCCTGTCTCTCATCATATGCAAAAATCAAATGATAGTGGATTAAAGAGTTAAATGTATGACCTGAAACAATGAAACTACTTGAAGAAAACATTTGGAAATGCTTCAGAACATTGTTCTCAGCAAAAATTTTGATAAGACCTCAAAAGCACAAACAACAAAGGCAAAAATAGATGAATGGGATTACATCAAACTAAAAAGTTTCGGCACAGCAAAGTAAGCAATAACAGTGAAAAGACACCTAACAAATAGGAGAAAATATTTGCAAACTACCCATCTGACATGGAATTAATAACCAGAATATACAAGAAACTCAACAGCCAGAAAACAAAAAATTTGATTTAAAAAAACTGAGCAAATGATCTGAACAGACATTTCACAATATAAGACATACAAATGGCCAATAGGTATACGATAAAATGTTCAACATCATTAATCATCAGACAAATGCAAATCAAAACCATAATGGGATACCATTTTACCCCTTAAAACAGCTATCATAAAAAAGGCAAAAAAATAACAAATGCTGGGATATGGAGAAAGGAGAACCCTCATACACCCTTGGTGGCAATGTAAACTAGTACAGCCACTGTGGAAAACAGTATGGAGGTTCCTCAAAAAATTGAAAACAGAATTACCATATGATCTAGCAATCTCACTGCTATGTATATATCCAAAAGAAAGGAAATCCGTATATTGAAGATATCTCTGCACTCCCATTTTTATTGCAGCACTATTCACAATAGTCTAGATACAGAATCAACCTAAGTACCCATCAATGCATGAACAGATAATGAAAATTGTGGTATATATGCACAATGGAATATTATTCAGACATAAAAAGAATGAAATTTTGTCATTGCAACAACAAAGATGGAACTGGAGGACATTATGTTACATGAAATAAGCCAGGCACAGAAAGACAAATATCATGTTCTCACTCATACGCAGGAGCTAAAATAGTTGATCTCATGAAGACAGGATGTAGAATGATGGTTACCAGAGGCTGCGAAGGGAAGTAGGGAGTGAGGAATGAAAAGAGATTGGTTAATGGGTACAAAAATACAGTTAGGTAGAAGGAATAAGTCCTAGTGTTCAATAGCACAGTATGGTTACAAGTGTTAGCAATAATTTATTAGCTATCAGAATAGCTAGAAGATTTGGAATATTCACAACACAAAGAAATGATAAATGAGGTGGTGGATATTGTAATTACCCTGATTTGATCATGACACATTGTATGCATATACCAAAATATCGCATGTACCCCACAAATATGTGCATTATGTACCAAAAAAAAAAAAAACTAAAATAAGCAGCAAAAACCGCTTCCAGCTAGCATGGTGCTTACAAAATGCCTAAGCTCAGTTATCAGCCAATGAGAGGCATTATAATATCACCACCATAAAATGGGGGAACTGATGAACTGCAGTTCTCATCTTTAAAAAAATTTTTTGTCCCACTTCCTGTCTTTAGAAACTAGCCTCTGGGCTGGATGGGATTCCCAGCTTCTCCTGTAAAATGCAAAATTGAGGGCTCAAATTGTGGTTTCAATTTATACTATGTTTCACAGGCCTCTGAGAAGAGACTAAGGTTGGAAGATGCAGGAAGGCCTTAAATAATTCACCTTTTGACTCAAGGGCTCTGAAGATTCCCCAAGCATTTCTGGAAACAGAACACTACCTGGTTGAGACTGGGTTCAAGTACACTACACAGCTACGTTCTGGTGGTGCTCAAGGGACAAATGCTGTGCTAAATACAAGCCAAGACTGGATTTTAGTGTGGGAAGGCGCATTAACTCAGAGGAAAAAGTGAGGATTTACATCCCACCTGCTAATACTGCGGATAAACGGATTTCTCTCTCTGAATCTTTAGTAGTCACATTTATTCAAATAGAGATGGTTAAGTCGAAAGGATGGTTAGGATGATTAAATGAGCCAATAATGAAAACAGCATGTTTTGTAATAATAGAAGCAGCTCACCTTTATTGAGTCCTGTATCATACTTTACATCTATTACCCTATTCAGTACCCAAAGGCCCCCATCATTTGCCAGATGGGCGTCGAGCCGCACTGGGACCACCTACAGACGCTGGACCGGAGCCCACGTCTCTGCGGCTTTGGAGCGCCGCGTCTGCAGCGGCCAGCGCCGCCTGACGTGGCGGCTCCGGTCACGTCACACAATGCGGCTGCTCCGGGCGCCCACCGCCCAGCCACCGCAGCCCTCCTCTGGCCGCCCCTCAAGCAGATCGCGCAAACGCCATTCCGGGCAGGGGCGCCAGCGCAGACTGCCAACCTCCCCGCCAGGCCGCTCCCACCCGGGGCCCTCCGCGGAGGCCGCTCCGGGGCCAGGAGGCGGCTTCCTGGCTCGAGACCCCGCCTCCCAGGCCCTGCCCTCTCGCAAAAGCCTTCGACACACCTGCAGGGTCTCGGCCTCTGCTCTCGGCCCGCGCCGGGCCCAGGCCCCGCCCTTTGCGGCCCAGCCCAGACCCGAAGGCACCGGAGTCCTCTCCCCACCCTAGGGCGTAAGACAAAAACGCCAACGCCAGAAAGAAGGCACTGCACATGCGCAGAACGTTTCCCTAGCCCTACTCCAGAACTACGCTTCCCAGAAGGCCCGGCTGCGACTCCATCTTGGATGACGTCCTGAGGCGCGGCCGCCTCCAGCGGCCTGAGTGATTGCTGTCGGGTTTCCTGGAGAGGGCGCTGGCCTTGCTCAGTGATGGCCGGAGAACTGCACACCGCAGGTCTGGGCCTGAAGACAGAAGGCCACCGTGAGGTGCTCCAAGGAACACTGATGGGCAGTTTTGTTAAAGTGATTGAACTCCGTGGGTACAGGAGTACGTGGAGTAATGAAGGATAATGCCCTGTAACCGCTTCCTCTTAGGAATGCTAGCTTTCACAATTGTGCAAACGGTACGCGAAACGTAATAAACTACAAAATATGTATAAGCTAAAACAGAAAACGAGTATACCACTTCCCAAAAGCAAAAGCGCTTAATGTTAGGTGAACATCTTTCTCATGAATTTACACAAATTTTAACCTAATGGTATAGAATACCATGACTATCATTTCACTAAGGAATATATATAGCCATCCCTCCTTATCCTGGGGGTGCATATCTGTGGATTCAACTAAGCTCGGAATGAAAATACTTAAAAATTCTCTTACTGAGCATGTACAAAGTTTCCCCCTTGTCATTATACCCTAAACAATACAATAAAACTATTTACATAGTGTTTACATTGTGTTAGGTGTACAATTAATCTAGACATAATTTAAAGTATACGGGAGGTGTGTAGGTTAAGCAAATACCAGGTTATTTGCTACCAGAGACGAACATCCCTGGATGTGAGTAATCGAGGGAGGTCCTGGAACTAATCCCCCGCGGATACAGAGAGGACTTGGCTGTATATGTAAAACAAATTATGTATTTCCTGGTCAGTAACTTTATTACATTAAAACATGTAGAATCATCTAGAAAAAAAGGTATATATTGTCATGTGTATAAACACACATATATATACATATAAAAAATATGCACACGGCCGGGCGCGGTGGCTCACGCTTGTAATCCCAGCACTTTGGGAGGCCAAGGCGGGCGGATCACGAGGTCAGGAGATCGAGACCATCCTGGCTAACACGGTGAAACCCCGTCTCTACTAAAAATACAAAAAATTAGCCCGGCGTGGTGGCGGGCACCTGTAGTCCCAGCTACTTGGAGAGGCTGAGGCAGGAGAATGGCGTGAACCTGGGAGACGGAGCTTGCAGTGAGCCAAGATCGCGCCACTGCACTCCAGCCTGGGTGACAGAGCGAGACCCTGTCTCAAAAAAAAAAAAAAAAAAAAAATGCACACATAATACACACACACACACCACCTTTCTGGATGGGAAGTATTGAGGAAATAATTTGAAATAAAGCCTCTTGCCAACCCAGAAAATTCTCTCCACAGATGGAGAAAAGAACAAAACAGTTGCATTATTGAATAAACATTAAACCAGATTGCGATGTGCGTCTCAGGCAACCCACTAATGAGTTTATGAAGACAGGAAGAACTATCATTTTTTGTATTAGCCGGTCTGGTACAACACATTCCATTTTCTCAAGGTAAAAATAACTTGTCCTCAAGTAAGACGACTGTACAACAACATTTGCTATGCATAATTCATCTGAAATTCACCTGATAATTAGGGTAGCCATCAGTGTTAGTTAATTGCCATTATGCAAATGAAAAGTAAAGTTTCTGGTATCTCTATGATATGCAGGTAGTTAACAGCAGGTAGCCAGGAGCCTAGGAGTTTACCACAGAGGCAGGGAGATGGGGTGCAATCTTCCTTGATGCTTACATTTCAAAGACATAACCCAAGGCCATTAAGAAAAACTTTCCTGGGTTGTTAAACTAGCAAGAAGCTTATTTACTTTTTAAAAAGTTTTGCTAAATCTCACAGGGACAGAAAAGGGATTTACAATTACAAGTTTTCCTAAGGAAATGCTGTAAGAAAAGAGGAGTAAAGGTCTTTTTCCCTTTTCGCAAGAAGGAAAATTCAGTTGTTTTATTTTTTTCTTTGAGACAGAGTCTGGCTTTGTCGCCCAGACTGGGATGCAGTGGCATGATCTCGGCTCACTGCAGCCTCTGCCTCCTGGGTTCAAGCAATTCTCTGCTTCAGCCTCCTGAGCAGTTGGTATTACAGTCGCCCACCACCACGCCTGGCTAATTTTTTTTTTTTTGTATTTTTAGTAAAGACGGGATTTCACCATCTTGGCTGAGGTGGCCTTGAGCTCCTGACTTCGTGATCCACCTGCCTCAGCCTCCCAAAGTGCTGGGATTACAGGCGTGAGCCACCGCGCCCAGCCCAAATTTTTATATTTATATTTACCCTTACAGAAAACTATAAAAAGTAACACAATTTCAATCAAAATTTAAATTAAAAAAATCTTAATGGGGAGCTTAGTTTTGTTTTACTTGATAAAATAACTTTCAACTTCTTCAGGAAACAACCTCAGGGAATAGCAAGGAACTGAAGACTAAACTCTTATTTTTTTATCTTACCCAAATTTCTATCTAAGGGGTCTGAGGAGTTATGCCCTACAAACCATAAATTCACATCAGATGGGTTTTATTTAACCCCATATACTGTGACTTACTTTCCAACCTGACTCTGGCATAACATTATGAGACAAGGAAGAAAATAAAAATATTTTACCCAAAAACATGTTTGTCACATTTTGAAATGGCCCTGCAAGCTGTCCTTTGTGGGAAAATTCGCATCTCTAAATAATCTCTATTAACATAGCTAGACCTTTTCCTTCCAGGCTCTTCCAATTCTGAATATATTGACTGAGAGTCTAGCACCTTTTAAAGGGTCTGAATAGGAAACATTTGTCATCTCTTGTTTTTAAGGATAGCCACTATGAGACTTCAAAAGAACTTTGGTCTCCACAACCTTTTATCTTAACCTGAACATTTCCTTTCTATTAATCCCAGCTCCTTAGACAAAAACTCAACCAATTGTCAACTAGAAAATGGTTAAATTTACCTGTAGCCTGGAAGCACCCCCACCCTTCAAGTTGTCCTGCCTTTCTGGAACAAACCAATGTATCCCTTAAATGTATTCGATTGATGTCTCATGCCCTCCTACAATGTAAAAAACCAACCTGCACCCCAAACCACCTTGGGCGCATGTTCTCATGACCTCCAGAGGGCTGTGCCAAGTTCTATGATCACTCACATTTGGCTCAGAATAAATCTCTTTAAATATTTTACAGAGTTGACTTTTTTCATTGACAGAACTTTTTTTGAAAATGCAAATTTAAAAAGTAATTTAAGGCTGGGCGTGGTAGTTCACACCTGTAATCCCAGCACTTTGGGAGGCCGAGGTGGGAGGATCACGAGGTCAAGAGATCGAGAATATCCTGGCCAACATGGTAAAACCCCGTCTCTACTAAAAATACAAAAATTAGCTGGGCATGGTGGTACATGCCTGCAGTCCCAGCTACTCAGGAGGCTGAGGTAGGAGAATCACTTGAACCTGGGAGACAGAGGTTACAGTGGGCCAAGATCGTGCCACTGCAATCCAGCCTGGTGACACAGTGAGTCTGTGTCTCAAAAAATAAATAAATGAAATAAGTAATTTAAGTTTGATGCTAGTTTCGAAAAAGCACAGAAAGATCCAAATATACATGAGAATTTAGTATATGTTAAAATTTTCATTGAAAAAAAAACAGTATGGAGATATATATATACTTTTTTTCTTTTCTTTCTAATTTGGTCTTGAGGTCTCTCTCTCCTAAGGGTGGCTATAAACTATCCATGTGGGGCTCCTGGGATTTGGTGTCATGGATATTTGGTATGCCATATGTAAAAGTTTCATTTCAAATTTACTGAAAGTCCACTCTTAATTTTTAGGAGTTAGTAAGTTCCAAGAGAAGAAGCAATTTGAAGTCACTGGTGAAGGCTTCACACAAGGTGAATTTTTACATTTGGTTTCTCCACAGCATAAGGAGTAAAACCATTCTTTTGAAATGAAGAAAAGAACCACCTAGGAGACTATCACCCTGACCTGAGGACTTCACTAGGGATTCAGGAAAGAAGACACAGAAAGAAAGCAATCCTCAAGGTGTTATATTTGAATAATTTAATTTTACTTAAAAATGTTTTTATTGAAGTACAAAAAAATACAAAAGTTTGCAATAACATGTGTATCACTGTATAATTGATAAGTGAATGATGAAGAGAGGTGAACACAACCACGTAAACACCAAGGAGTTCAAAGACAATATTACCAGTGCCTGAAGTCTCCTTGAATGACCCATTCTCTATTATGACTCTCCTTCTCAAAGGTAGCCCCATCTTGATTTCTGTTTTTTTGTTTTTTTGTTTTTTTTGAGATGGAATTTCTCTCTTGTTGCCCAGACTGGAGTTCAATGGCATGATCTCAGCTCACTGCAACCTCTGCCTCCTTTGTTCAAGTGATTCTCCTGCTTCAGCCTCCTGAGTAGCTGGGATTACAGGCATGTGCCACCATGCCTGGCTAATTTTCTGCATTTTTAGTAGAGACAGGGTTTCACCATGTTGGCCAGGCTGGTCTGGAACTCCTGACCTCAGATGATCCACCCACCTCGGCCTTGGAAAATGCTGAGATTACAGGCATGAGCCACCACGCCCAGCCCCCATCCTCACTTCTAACAATAAATACCAGTTTTGCAATTTATTATTGCAATTTATTTTACTAATTTATTTTGAGGTAATTTTAGTTTTAATTTTTTTTTTAGAGAGAGTCTCACTCTATCACCCAGGCTGGAGTGCAGTGATGCAATCTCAGCTCACTGCAACCTCCATCTCCCAGGTTCAAGCTATTCTTGTGCCTCAGCCTCCCAAGTAGCTGGGATTACAGGTGTTTGCCACCATACCTGGCTAATTTTTTCTATTTTTAGTAGAGTTGGGGTTTCACCATGTTGGCCAGGCTGGTCTTGAAATCCTGACTTCAGGTGATCCATCCACCTCTACCTCCCAAAGTGCTGGGATTACAGACGTGAGCCACTGCACCTGGCCTGAAGTAATCTTTAACTTATAAATAAATTGCAAAAGTATGATAAAGAATTCTCATATAGGCCGGGCATGGTTGCTTATGCCTGTAATCCCAGCATTTTGAGAGGCTGAGGTGGATGGATCATGAGGTCAGGACTTTGAGAACATAGTGAAACCCCTTCTCTACTAAAAATACAAAAATTAGCTGGGTGTAGTGGTGCACACCTGTAAGCTCAGCTACTCAGGAGGCTGAGGCAGGAGAATTGCTTGAACCTGGGAGGCAGAGGTTACAGTGAGCCAAGATCATGCCATTGTACTCCAGCCTGGGTGACAGACTGAAACTCCATCTCAGAAAAAAAAAATTGAATTATCATATATCCTTCACCAAGATATTTCCATCATTAATATTTTGGCACATTTGCTTCATAATTTTTGCTATTTGTGTATATTATGTATTAATTTTTCTTAATCATTTGAGAGTCAGTTGTAGGAATCATTCCACTCCTAAGTTCTTAGCTGTATATTTTCTATCAGCAAGGATAAAATTCTTAGATAACCATGGTACAGTGCTCAAAATCAGAAAAATTTAACAAAGATATAATATCTAATCTATAATGTACAGTCCATGTTCAAATTTCACTGATTGTCTCAATTAAGTCTTTTTTTTTTTCTTGGGTTGGAGTCTTACTCTGTCACCCAGGCTGCAGTGCTGTGGCACAATCTTGGCTCACTACAATCTCCCCTTCTCAGGTTCAAGTGATTGTCCTGCATCAGCCTCCTGAGTAGCTGGGACTACAGGCATGCACCACCATGCCCGGGTAATTTTTGTATTTTTTTTTAAGTAGAGATGGAGTTTCACCATGTTATCCAGGATGAGCTTGATCTCTTGACCTCGTGATCTGCCCATCTTATCCTCCTAAAGTGCTGAGATTACAGGCATGAGCCACTATGCCCAGCCTTCAATTAAGACTTTTATAGATAATTGTTTTTCTGATTCAAGATCCAATTCAAAAACTGTTTCTGGGCTGGGCATGATGACTCATGCCTGTAATCCCAGTACTTTGGGAGGCCGAGGCAGGTGGATCACTTGAGGTCAGGAGTTTGAGACCAGCCTGACCAACATGGTGAAACCCCATCTCTACAACAGATACAAAAACTATCTGGGCATATCAGGGGAACCCGCCCCCAATATTTCAACGTAGGTTCTATTTTCCATAAGTGTCAGCCGGCTGAGAAATAAGGAGAAAGAGTACAAAGAGAAGAATTTTACAGCTGGGCTTCTGGGGGTGACATCACATATCAGTAGGACCGTGATGCCCACCTGAGCCTTAAAGCCAGCAAGTTTTATTAAGGATTTCAAAAGGGGAGGGGGTGCAAGAACAGGGAGTAGGTCACAAAGATCACATGCTTCTAAGGGAAAAATCAGAAACTCCTGATAAGGGTCTAACAAAGATCACAAGGCAAAGGGCAAAAACAAGATCACAAGGCAAAGGGCAAAGGCAAAGATCACAAAGCAAAGGGAAAAAACAAGATCACAAGGCAAGGGCAAAAGCAGAATTACTGATAAGGGTCTATGTTCAGTGGTGCATGTATTGTCTTTATAAACATCTTAAACAACAGAAAACAGGATTTGAGAGCAGAGAACCAGGCTGACCTCAAATTTAGTGGGGCAGGGTTTTTCCCCACCCTAGTAAGCCTGAGGGACTGCAGGAGACCAGGGCATATTTTAGTCCTTATCTCAACCGCATAAGACAGACACTCCCAAAGAAGTCGTTTATAGACCTCCCCCCAGGAATGCATTCCTTTCCCAGAGTATTAATCCTTGCTAGGAAAAGAATTTAGCGATATCTTCCCTACTTGCATATCCACTTATAGGCTCTCTGCAAGAAGAAAAATATGGCTCTATTTTGCCCAACCCCTCAGGCAGTCAGACCTTATGGTTGTCTTCCCTTGTTCCCTGAAAATCGCTGTTATTCTATTGTTTTTCAAGGTGCACTGATTTCATATTTTTCAAACACACATGTTTTACATTCAATTTGTACAGTTAACACAATAGTGGTCCTGAGGTCACATACATCCTCAGCTTACAAAGGTAATAGGATTAAGAGATTAAAGTAACACAGGAGAAAGAAATTATGAAAGTATTATTTGGGAACTGGTAAATGTCCATGAAATCTTCACAATTTATTTTCCTCTGCCACGGCTCCAGCCGGTCCCTCTGTTCAGGGTCCCTGACTTCCTGCAACACAGGCATGGTGGCCTGTGTCTGTAGTCCCAGCTACTCAGAAGGCTGAGGTGGAAGAATCACTTGAACCCAGGAGGCAGAGGTTGCAATGTGCCGAGATCACGCCACTTCACGCCAGCCTGGGCAATAGAGGGAGACTCTGTCTAAACAAACAAACAAACCAAAACAAAAACCGTTTCTGGCCAATGTGGAGTAACAGGGACTGGATTTATGCTCCTGCCTAAAACAACTGAAGAAACCAGATAAAATATATGAAACAATGTTTTCAAGTCACTGGATATCAGGAGTGACCCATGAAACATGAAATAAGTAAGGTCTACATTTGCCACAGCTTACTGCCTTAAAAGAGTTTCCAGGCTGTGGCACAAGGAGGGGGATCCCAGGCTGAGCGTCATAGACTTCTTGAATTGAGGAGACGCAGCTGAGAGTCCAGAGACACCAAGGCAGCTAGAGTTTGTAGGACAAATTACCAAGGAAGAGAGCTGCATAGAGAGAGACAGCTCTGGTGATTTTCAGAAGGTCCCCTTGATAACTCAGCAGAGTGCTGTCTGGAACATGTGTATGAGGAAATCACCTGAGGCTGGGGAATCATCCAAAAAGATTGAAGAGAATAGAGCCCAGTGATGCTGGAAAAAGTGCCTGCTGTCACCAGCCAGGATGAGAAAATCATGATTCACGAGCATTGGGTAGAGTACTCAGAATGATCTCGTCTCAGCAACAAAGAATAATTAGCCCTAGAATAAATGCTACAAATGTTAAAAGCAAGACCCAATACTATCAATTAACTGCACCCCAGCAGAAGCTTCAAGAATATTTAGAGAAATACAAAAACATTTTATGGGGCTAAAAGCATCATAAAATTTGTAATATCTGCTAATCTCATTCAAAGATTAGCAGGCTTGGCCAGGAGTGGCTCATGCCTGTAATCCCAGCACTTTGGGAGGCCAAGGTGGGTGGATCACCTGAGGTCAGGAGGTGGAGAGCAGCCTGGCCAGCATGGTGAAACCCTCTCTCTATTAAAAATACAAAAATTAGCTGGGCATCATGGCAGGCACCTGTAGTCTCAGCTACTCAGTAGGCTGAGGCAGGAGAACTGCTTGAACAAGGGAGTTGGAGGTTGCAGTGAGTTGAGATCATGCCATCACATTCCAGCCTGGGCAACAGAGTGAGACTCCGTCTCAAAAAAAAAAAAAATGATCAGCAGGTTTGCAAAGAAACAGAAAAATAGTAACTCACTATGAGGAGAAAAATCAACTATGCAAAACTGACCCAAAACTGATGCACATGTCAGATTTAGCAGACAAGGACATTAAACAAGTTTCCATAACTGTGTTCTAGATGTTCAGAGACAAGCAGAGACATGGAAGATATTTATGGAAGATATTTTTTCTTTTTTTTGAGACAGAGTCTTGCTCTGTCACACAGGCTGTAGTGCAGTGGTGCAATCTCAGCTCACTGCAGTCTCTGCCTCCTGGGTTCAAGCAATTCTCCTGCCTCAGCCTCCTGAGTAGCTGGGATTACAGGCACATGCCACCACACGCAGCTAATTTTTGTATTTTTAGTAGAGACAGGGTTTCACCATGTTTGCCAGGCTGGTCTTGAACTCCTGACCTAGTTATCCACCCACCTTGGTCTCCAAAAGTGCTGGGATTACAAGTGTGAGCCACCACACACAGCCAACATGGAAGATATTAAAAGATCAAACCAAATATGTAGAGATGGAACTTACAATGTCTGTGATGAAAGTACACTGAATAGGATTAATAACAGATTAGAAACTGAAGAGAAGATTGGTACATTTTAAGATAGCAGTAGAAACTTCAAAATGAAACAATAAGAAAATATAAAAAATAACAAAGAAGCATCAGTGAGCTGTGGGACAACTTTAAGCTGTCTAACATATATGTAATTGAAATCCACAAGAAGAGGGTGGAGAAGGGGACAGTAAAATTTTTATTTGAAACATTAATGGCCAGACATTTTATAGATTTTATGAAAACCATAGTTGGGAGAACCAGGAAGCTTGATAAACTACAATCTGCAATTATAGTTTGAGATCTCATACTCCTTCTCAATATTTGGTGGAATAGAAAATCAACAAGGATATCTATCAAAAACCTAAACAACACTATCAACCATGTTAGGTTATTGACCTAACATTTATAAAAAATTCCGTTTTCCTGGCTGAGCACGGTGGCTCACACCTGTAATCCCAGCACTTTGGGAGGCCGAGGTGGGTGGATCACCTGAGGTTGGGACTTCGAGACAAGCCTGTCCAACATGAAGAAACCCCATCTCTACTAAAAATACAAAATTAGCCGCACATGGTGGTGCATGCATGTATTCCCAGCTACTCAGGAGGCTAAGGCAAGAGAACTGCTTGCACCCAGGAGGCAGAGGTTGTGGTGAGCCAAGATCATGCCATTGCAGTCCAGCCTGGGCAATAAGAGTGAAACTTGGTCTCAAAAAAAAAAAAAAAAAAGAAAAAAATTCCATTTTCCAACAATAAAATACACATTCTTTTCAAGTACACATGGAACATTTACCAAAAATGACTATAATTTGGGCCATAAAAGATGTCTCATAAATTTAAAAGAATTCAAGTCATTCAAAATACATTCTTTGGCCATAATGGAGTTAAATTATAAATTAATACCTAATTATATTTGGATAATAATCAAATATTTGGAAACTAAATACCAAACTCATTTCTTCTTCTTTCTCCTCCTCTTCTTCTTCTTTTTCCTCTTCTCTCCTCCTCCTTCTCCCCCTCCCCCTTTGCCTCCTTCTCCTCTTTCTTCTCCTTCTTTCTCCTTCTCCTTCTTCCTCATTTTCCTTCTCCTTATTCTTCTTTCTTTTCTTGTTTGTTGCCTAGATAGGAGTGCAGTGGTGTGATCATAGCTCACTGCAGCCTCCACCCTGGGATGAGGTGATCTTCTGGCCTCAGCCTCCCTAGTAGCTAGGGCTACAGGCATGTGCCACCATGCCTCCAGCAGTTTTTCTTATTTTTTGTAGAGAGCAGGTCTCACTGTGTTGCCCAGGCTGGTCTCAAACTCCTGGATTTAAGCAATTCTCCTGCTTTGGCCTATAAAATGCTGGGATTAGAGGCATGACCCACTGCACCCTACTTAAATAATATACTTCTAAATAACCCATGGGTCAGGCCGGGCACAGTGGTTCACACCTGTAATCCCAGCACTTTAGGAGGCTGAGGTGGGTGGATCAGGAGATCAGGAGCTTGAGACCAGCCTGGCCAACATGGTGAAACCCTGTCTCTACTAAAATACAAAAAATTAGCCAGACGTGGTGGCGTATGCCTGTAGTCCCAGCTATCAGGAGGCTGAGACAGAATTGCTTGAACCCAGGGGGCAGAGTTCGCAGTGAGCTGAGATTGTGCCACAGCTCTCCAGCCTGGGTGACAGAGCAAGACTCCATCTTGAAAAATAAAAAATAACACATGGGTCAAATTGAAAATTAAAGGGGGGAAATTAGAAGGTAATTTGAACTGCATGAAAATAAAAACACATCAAAATTTGTGGGATACAATTACACCTGCACTTGGAAGAAAATTTTTAGCACTGAACATTCAAAAAAAGAAGTCTGTAACGAATGACCTCAGCTTCCCACCTTAAGGAACCAGAAACATTTAAGAGCAAAAATAGCCAAAAGTAAGCAGGAGAAAGGAAATAATAAGCATCAGAGTGGAAATCAATGAAATAGAAACAAATAGAGAAAATAAATGAACTGAAAAGCTGGTCCTTTGAAAAGAGAAATAAAATTGACAAGCCTCCAGCCAGAGCGATTAGGAAAAGAGGGAACAAACAAATGACTAATATCAGGAATAAGAGTGGCACGATGGCTCACGCCTGTAATCCCAACACTTTGGAAGGCCAAGGCAGGTGGATCACAAGGTCAGGGGTTCAAGACCAGCCTGACAAACATGGTGAAACCCTGTCTCTACTAAAAATACACAAATTAGCTGGGAGTGGTGGCTCACACCTGTAATCCCAGCTACTCAGGAGGCTGAGGCAGGAGAATTGCTTGAACACAGGAGGTGGAGGTTTCAGTGAACCAAGATCATACTGTTGCACTCCAGCCTGAGTGATAGAGCCAGACTCTGTCTCAAAAAAAAAAAAAAAAGTACAGATTCTTCAGACCTTAAAATTAAGCAAGGGGATGGGTGCCATGGCTCACGCCTATAATCCCAGCACTTTGGGAGGCTGAGGTGGGTAGATCACCTGAGGTCAGGAGTTTGAGACTAGTCTGGCCAACATGATGAAACCCTGTCTCTACTAAAAATACAAAAATCTCTCCAAGATTGGGAACAAGACAAGGATTTCCACTCAAACCACATCTGTACTACATTGTTCTGGAGGATCTGCTAGAGTATTCAGGCAAGATAAAGAAATAAAGTAGGCCGGGTGCAGTGGCTCATGCCTGTAATCCCAGCACTTTGGGTGGCTGAGGCAGGCTGATCACAAGGTCAGGAGTTCGAGACCAGCCTGACCAACACGGTGAAACCCCGTCTCTACTAAAAATACAAAAATTAGCTGGGCATGTTGGCACACACCTGTAGTCCCAGCTACTCAAGAGGCTGAGGCAGGAGAATCGCTTGAACCTGGGAGGCAGAGGTTGCAGTGAGCCAAGATCGCACCATTGCACTCCAACCTGGGTGACAGAGCAAGATCCTGTCTCAAAAAAAAAAAAGAAAAGAAATTAAGTAGTTGTCTGGGTGCAGTGGCTCACGCCTGTAATCCCAGCACTTTAGGAGGCCAAGGAGGGCAGATCAGCTGATTTCCGGAATTTGAGACCAGCCTGGCCAACATGGCAAAACTCCGTCTCTACTAATAGTCAGGTGTGGTGGTGCCTGCCTGTAATCCCAGTTACTTGGGAGGCTGAGGCAGGAGAATTGCTTGAACCTCGGAGGCAGAAGTTGCAGTGAGCCAAGATCACCAAGATCACACAACTGCACTCCAGCCTGGCCAACAGAGGGAGACTGTGTCAAAAATAAAAATAAAAATAAAGTAGTTGACTTCTGGAATGGCAAAATTATTTCTGTGAATCTTTTCTCTAGTGAAACAATCTTACTTGGTGAATTTTTTTTTAAATGACCACTTAATGTTTTTGGAAGTTGTTTGTTGCTGTTGTTCTTGTTGTTTGTTTGCTTGAGACAGAGTTTTGCTCTTGTTACCCAGGCTGGAATGCAGTGGCATGATCTGGGCTCACCGCAACGTCCACCTCCCAGATTCAAGTGATTCTCCTGCCTCAGCCTCCCGAGTAGCTGGGATTACAGGCACAAGCCACCATACCTGGCTAGTTTTGTATTTTTAGTAGAGATGGGTTTTCTCCATGTTGATCAGGCTGGTCTTGAGCTCCTGACCTCAGGTGATCCACCCGCCTCAACCTCCCAAAGTGCTGGGATTACAGGCATGAGCCATTGTGCCTGGCCTCAAATGTTTATTTTAAAGTACACGTTTTTGGCCGGGCCCAGTGGCTCCTGCCTATAATCCCAGCATTTTGGGAGGCCAAGGTGGGCAGATCACCTGAGGTCGGGAGTTTGAGACCAACCTGGCCAACATGGTGAAACCCCGTCTCTACTAAAAATACAAAAATTAGCTGAGTGTGATGACGTGTGCCTGTAATCCGAGCTACTCAGGAGGCTGAGGCAGAAGAATCACTTGAACCCAGGAGGCAGATGTTGTAGTGAGCTGAGATCATGCCACTGCACTCCAGGCTAGGCAACAAGAGTGAAACTCCATCTCAAAAAAAAAAAAAAAGAAACATTTGAACATACAAAGTACCATGTGTCATATGTGTTATCTTCTCTTTCCTATTATATATGAATGTGTAGAGACATTGTTACAGAACTCTCCTTTTGGCAGATAAGCCAAATAATGTTTAATAAAACATTGTTTACTTAAATGTGCAAATATCAGGCACCTAATTGTTTATAACACATATCTGAGTTAATTTTCAAAAGTGGCCTTGAACACTAGTACTTATTACACTGTGCAGATTAAAAGCATGTTATTTGAAGAAATTTCTCCTGCTTTATACTTGTGATATGTTTAAATGATGTGCCTATTTTGATTTGTCTGAAGCCCAGATTGGATATAAACCAAGAACATTCTGCATTTGTATTTATTGTGATGGAATGCCATATTTTCCTTCCTAGGAGTATGCTCCACAGTATAGTTTTCCCAGACAGGCTATTCTGTCTCTGCCAATTATTATTTGTGTGACCTATGTGGTGGTTTAATCTTTCTATACCTCAGTTATCTCAGCTGCAGAGTGAAGATAATATTGCCTATCTCACAGATACTGAACAGTTTGATGTGGAGTTTTTCTGTTAGTAGAGATAAAGGCATTTAAGTTCAGAATTTAAAGATTAGAAATAAAATTGGTGGTCATTCCATTACATGAAAGAAGTTTCTTCTTTGTTAATATGAGATTCTTTTTATTTATATTTTTTATTTTATTTATTTATTTGAGATGGAGTCTCACTTAGTTGCCCAGGTTAGAGTGCAGTGGTGTGATCTCAGCTCACTGCAACCTCCACCTCACAGGTTCAAGTGATTCTCCTGCCTCAGCCTCCCAAATAGTTGGGACTATAGGCATGCACCACCACACCACACTAATTTTTGTATTTTTAGTAAAGAAGGGGTTTCACCATGTTGGCTAGGCTGGTCTTGAACTCCTGACTTCAAGTGATTCACCTGCCTCAGCCTCCCAAAGTGCTGGGATTACAGGCATGAGCCACTGTGCCTGGCCGAGATTCTTGTTAGAATTTGCATTTTTTTTTCAGGTTTTCCTTCTGTTTAAAACATATGAAACAACTGTGTTTAATTTAAATAGAATACTCTCTCTTTTTTAAAAAATAGAATTCTCTCTTGAGCCCTGTCTGTTATTACTTTATAAATATGGTGTGAACTAAGAAGCTGACTTTGTTTTCTTCTAAATGAATAGCCAGTTGATCTTTCACTGTTAAATTCATTCACTATTATTTCATGGATTTGAAATTTCTTTTTTATTGTATACAAAATTATCCTTCGGAGTGGCTGTTGCATTTGTAGGCTCTGCATTACTTTTCACAGTTTTCTACTGCTGGTGCTTAACCCAGATGGGCCAGTCACAGGACCTCACCCTCCTAGTCTCACATTGAAGATTTCACTGATGAGTTTTTGATTAAGTTGAACCACTGAGAGCTTATCCTAAGATTGTCATAACTGGAGGTGTTTATGTTCCAATTACTTGGTGACTGGAATGCATTTTCAGTAAGAGAAAAAATGTGTGGAAACGTAGGAAAGCAAAGAGAAGCATGATGGTGAACAGGCTCAAGCATTGTTTGAGCTGCTGATTCTACAGCTCAAAGACCCACACCATACCTCTGCTGTGGCTTCTTCATGAAGCCAACAAATACCAATATCTGGCTGTGCATGTGTGGCTCACTCCTCAAATCCCAGTGCTTTGGGAGGATTGCTTGAAGCCAGGAGTTGGAGACAAACCTGAGCAACATAATGAGATTCCCTCTCTGAAAAAAATAAAAGAAAATTAGCTGTGTGGGGTGATGTGCATCTGTCATCCCAGCTGTTTGTGAGATTGAGGTGGCAGGTTGCTTGAGGCCACGTGTTCAAGGTTATAGTGAGCTGTGATCGCACCACTGCACTCCAGCCTGGGTGACAGAGCAGGACCCTATCTCTAAATACTTAATACATACATACATATCACTATTTTCCGTGTACCATCATCTGTTCTGAGTTCTGCTGCAATCAATTATTTATTGATACTGTGCTAAACATTTTAATTACTATGCCTTTATTTATTTATTTATTTATTTATTTATATTTTTTGAGATGGAGTTTCAGTCTTGTTGTCCAACCTGGAGTGCAATGGTGCGGTCTTGGCTCACTGCAACCTCTGCCTCCTGGGTTCAAGCCATTAACCTGCCTCAGCCTCCCGAGTAGCTGGGATTAACAGGCATTCACCACCACACCCAGCTAATTTTGTATTTTTAGTAGAGATGGGGTTTCATCAAGTTGGTCAGGCTGGTCTCGAACTCCTGACCTCAGGTGATCCACCCACCTCAGCCTCCCAAAGTGCTGGGATTACAGGTGTGAGCCACCGTGCCTGGCCAATTTTTTTTTTTTTTAATATTTACTGGAGACTGGGTCTCACTATGTTGCCCAGGCTGGTCTTGAAGTCCTGGGCTCAAGTGATCCTCCTTCCTCAGCCTCCCAAAGCACTGGGATTACAGGCATGAGCCACTGTAGCTAGCCAAGTCTGTCTTTCATTCAACAAACAGAAGTCTCATTTGGACTTCCAGGAGGTGTCAGATTTCTGTCTATTCTCCCAAACTTGTCTAACCCACCCTATTTGTTGTTGTTGTCCTGTTTTGTTTTATTTCAGGATTTTAGCAGCCTGAATCCATGGTTTTTAGTTTCTGTCTCTAGCGATAAGTGGAAAAGAAGGATGAGGAATGGGCTTTTCTGGCCCAACCAGAAACAGAAACTAAGAACCCATGACTGTATTCTCTCCCTTGGACACCCATGCTATAGCATCTTCAGTGTGCTGTGGCAGGGTGGCAGGGTGGTAGGGTGGCTGCAGCTGCCATAACAAAGCACTGCAGCCTGGGCAGCAAAGACAATGGAAATCTATGGTCTTACTGTGTGGAGGCTGGAAGGCCAAGATCAAGGAGCAGGTTGGTTTCTCCTGAGGCCTCTCCTTGGTTTGTAGATAGCCATCTTTTCCCCATGTCTGTCTCATGGTCGTCCCAGTGTGTGTGTCTGTGTTCTAATCTCTTTTTTTTTAATAAAGACACCAGTCATATTGGATTATGATCCCCTTTTAACTTAATTACGTCTTCCAAGGTCTTGCCTCAAAATGTCAGATTCTGAGGTACTGGGCATTAGGACTTCAACGTGGGAATTTTAAAGGGGATGCTGTTCAGCCCATCACAGATGGAGGGGATCTGTGCACAGAGGTTATCACACTGCTGCACGTGGGAAACTTTGGCTTGTTGATCTGATCCTTGCCAAACCCCTCTTGCTTGCCTGGCTCTAACCAACAAAGCCTCAAAATCTAGACCACGTACAGGCTTCACTGAGCACCTGCATGACTAAGTGGCTAAATGACTACCATCGACCCTTTCTCTGGCCTTAGGATCAGAATGGCCAGCAGGAGGCCATATGCACCTAAACCAGATGGAAGGAAATGGCCCGGGGTGACCAGCTGGCTCTGTTTATCAAGCTCAGGCTCCTCAAGTCCCCACTTGGAAGAACAGTCACAGATTCCATATGCAGATAAGCAGGAAACTGACATCTTTGTCTCTAGCAGTTGTTGAGCTGGTGCCTGCTAAGGAGATGCAGGAAGTTAATGAACTTCACTGAATGAGCAAAATTGTGTCGCTGCTTGAGTAAGTTCATGTTTCTGAAGAGACAGTTCATAGCACGCATCAGATCGTTAACCTGTGCCCCCTTTCCCCAAAAGAGTCACTTTCCAAAGGAGATTCAAATTCTGACCTATCCACAAACCTCACTTCCATGATTTTGAAAGTAAGAGGGTAGATTTCCTCTCAGAGCTCCATCTGGAGTCCTGTGCTCTATGCACCCTTGGGTGTCATCAGGGCCATGACTGTGTGGTGGCTTCCAGAGAGAAGTCCAAGGGAATCTGCCTGATTGCCTGGGGACCTCCTTGGCACAGAGTGATGGACCCTTTTCTCCCAGCACAGAGGGGCACTGGACTAAGGTGTAAGTGCCAGGGTTCTGAAGGGAGCAAATCACAGAAAGATAACTTGTATTTGGCAAGTTCCAGTGCCACACCCACTCCAGAAATTTCCTGGGAACTTGGAAGTGCTAAGTGAGCCCAACTGGAAAGGACAGAATGATGGGAGGAGTATATTTAAAAAGCTAGAGTTTAAAGCTTGACACTGTTCTCTTAAGTTCTTCTGGCTGTTTTTTTCCTCTGCTTATCATCTCTGGAGCTTCCTCTTGGTGCAGCTCCCTCCCCTGCAGACTCAGTCCTGTAAATGCCAGCTCCATTTCCTTTATTTTTATTTTGTATTTTGAGACAGAGTCTTGCTCTGTCACCCAGGCTGGAGTGCAGTGGCACAATCTTGGCTCACTGCAACCTTTGCCTCCCAGGCTCAAGTAATTCTCTTGCTCAGCCTCCCTAGTAGCTGGGATAACAGGCACATGCCACTACCACCTGGCTAATTTTTGTATTTTTAGTAGAGATAGGGTTTCGCCATGTTGGCCAGGCTGGTCTTGAATGCCTGACCTCAAGCGATCCACCCCCCTCGGCCTGCCAAAATGTTGGGATTACAGGCGTGAGCCATTGCACCTGGCCCCAGCTTCATTTTCTTTAACCAGGGAGAGCTCTGGGCTATGCCTGGGGCTCCCCTCCCCATGCCACTGCCTAGAATGTCTCATGCTGTAAGCTGGGGCAATCGTGTAAGCTGGGGCAGTCTGTGTAAGCTGGGGCAGTCGGGGGCTCACCTCACTTGATCCCTGTCTCTCAGGAATGCTGTCCTTCAACTGCCTGATGTCCATGGTTTGGTGTGCCACCATTTCCAATATTTTGTCTGCTGTTTGAGTTCTTTCAGATGGGAGGATAAATTTGGTTCCTGTTACTCCATCTTGGCTAAAAGCGTAAGTCTCATAGCCATTTATATATTCCAGAAAATAAGAGAAGCAAAGGCATGATCATTGTATGTTACTGTATTGTACCACTGTCCACACTGAACCTGTTGTTCCCACCACTGACATGTTTAGGAGTTAGTCTTTGTGGCTGTTCTGAGGCTGCCATAGTCCCCTCATCTTTCCAGTCCCTGTTCTGAGGCTGTAAGTCCTCTGGGGCTCTACCACTGTGTTTGTGGGAGCAAGGCAGATTGCAGCAGCCAGCATGCCCCTTTTGCTCAGGGGGAATAGGTGTGAACGAGATCCTGGTAAGAGGGGCTGCTTCTCCTGGAAGTAAAAGGCCTCTCTGGGGATGAGGCCTGCAGTTCTTTTATTTAAGGGAGTTGGGAGGCAATGGGTGCTACCCACCTTTCAGACTCTGGACCTGTCATTAACAACTTTGTTCTTAACGTCCCACCTTTCAAAGTCATCACCCAGCTGGATAAGGGGTTATAACCTCAAGCATATTCTAAGAATTTCATCACCAAGTCATCCCTTTTTCCTCCTACAAGGAATTCAAGATCTCCAAGCAGCAGGGAGGGGGTTCAGCGTACATATTCAGGTTGTTCCAGCTCAAAACACTGATGTAGACATGGCTGGCACCACCGTGGCTCTAGGACATACTCCAGGTGACAGAAAAGATGGTCAATGAATTAAGGATCCCAAACGGAGTCACAGATGGGAGTGGGGCCAGGGTTTGTGGAAATTGGATTCCAGGTCTCTGCATGGCTACTTGGATTAGCCTTCACATCTTGGGAGGTTGTCCCTGTGCAGCAATGAATGGGGCCTCATTAGGGAACTGGGGTGCTAGTTCCTGTTTGTCAGTGAGTGCTCTGTGATCTCACTTTGCTTTTCTGGGCTCAGATTCCTCCTATGCACAACAATGAGGGTTAATATTTGTGATGATTAATTTTATGTGTTAACTTGGTCACAGGGTGCCCAGACATTCTGGATGTGTCTGTAAGTTTCTGAATGAGATTAACATTTAAACCAGCAGACTGGCAGAATGGCTATTGCTAAAAAGTGAAGGCTGGTCTGAAGGTACTGAGTTATCTCAACTGATTGTTCCCAGTCAGTTATAGACTGAACTCCTCGTTCTATTTCTTCTCCCCTTCTCACTACCGCACTTGACTAGTCTTAAAAAAAAAAAAAAAAAAGTAAAAAACAATGGATGTTGGCATGCTTACAGAGAAAAGGTAACACTTATACACTGTTGGTGAGAGTATAAACCTCTACAGAACAAAGTGTGGAGGTTTCTCAAAGAACTGAAAATAGAACCAGCAATCCCAGTACTGGGTATCTACCTAAAGGAAAAGAAGACATTACATAAAAAACACGGCCGGGCGCGGTGACTCATGCCTGTAATCCCAGCATTTTGGGAGGCCAAGGCGGGTGGATCACAAGGTCAGGAGTTTGAGACTAACCTGGCCAACATAGTGAAACCCTGTCTCTACCAAAAAAATACAAAAATTAGGCTGGGCACTGTTTCTCACGCCTATAATCATAGCACTTTGGGAGGCCGAGGCGGATGGATCACGAGGTCAGGAGATTGAGACCATCCTGACTAACACGTCTCTACCAAAAAAAAAAAAAAAAAAAAAATTAGCCAGGCATGGTGGCAGGTGCCTGTGGTGCCAGCTACTTGGGAGGCTGAGGCAGGAGAAGTGCTCGAACCCAGGAGTCAGAGGTTGCAGTGAGCTGAGATCAAGCCACTGCACTCCAGCCTGGGCGACAGAGTAAGACTCCATCTCAAAAAAAAAAAAAATGTGTAGCTCATGCCTATTATCCTAGCAATTTGGGAGGCTGAGGTGGGCAGATCCCTTGAGCCCAGCAGTTCACGACCAGCCTGGGTAACATAGCAAAATCCTATCTCTACAAAATATACAAAAATTAGCCAAGTGTGATGGCATGCGCCTGTAGTCCCAGCTACTTGGTAGATTGAGGCAGAAGTATCCGTTGAGCCCAGGAGGTTGAGGCTGCAGTGAGCCAGGAATGTACCACTGCACTCCAGCCTGGGTGACAGAGTGAGACCCTGTCTCAAAAACAAACAAACAAACAAACAAAACCCAGCATTTATATATTCCTAGCAGAACTATTCACGATATCAAAATTATGGAACCAAGCTAAGTGACCATCAACAGTTGACTGAATAAATAAAATATGGTACATATACACCACAGAATATTACCCAGCCTTTAAAAGAATTAAATCATGTCCTTTGCAGCAATATGGATGGAGCTGGAGGCCATTATCATAAGCAGAATAACTCAGAAACAGAAAACCAAATACTGCATATTAACACTTATAAGTGGGAGCTAAACAATAGGTACAAATTGACACAAAGATGGAAATAATAGACAACTGTGGACTCCAAAAGTGGGGAGGGTGGAAAGGGGGTGAGGGCTCACTATTTGGATAATGTTGACTATTTAAGTAATGGGTACACTAGAAGTCCAGTCTCCACTAGTTCACAATATGCCCATGTAGCAAACATGCACATGTACTCCCGAATCTAAAATCAAACAAAGTTAAAAACATAAAAAGCTTAATTATGCTAAAAATAACTCCCCCCCTCAAAGAAAAACAGCAAAAGCCCCCACTAAAACAAGAGAAGCCATAGCTGGTAGGCTGAGTAGACTGTCTTCCTGATGTGAGTGTGCCTCATCTGGTCAGTTGAAGGATTGAATAAAACAAGCCTTCTTACTGACACATTAGCTTTTTCCTGCCTTAGGACTTGAACTGAAACCTCTGCTCTTCCTGGGTCTCATGCCTGCAGGCCTTCAGCCTGGAACTATACAATTGGCTCTCCTGGATCCCCAAACATGGACTCATCATCCTTCAGATCTTGAGAGTTGTCAACTTCCACAATTGCATGATTGCATAAGCCAATTTCTTATGATAAATCTCTCTCATATACACACATATGTAAATATATACACATGTATATATGCAAGTATACAAACACACACACACACATGCACACACACACTTAGTTTCTCTGGAGAACCCTGATATAATACTTAAAACACATTTAATGAGGAATTACAATATTCCAGGTAGGCCTTGGGCTAGGGGCTCCTACAATTTATTTTCAGAACCCTGGGTGGTAGAGTAGATTGACCCAGTTTGAAGATGGGAAGAGTGAAAACCAGAGAGAGGAATTTCCCATGCCATAGAGAAAGAGCCACGTTAGGTTGTCCCCCTCCTGCTGTCCCAACTGTGAGTGTATGTATCAGGTTTGTGTTGTCTATTATTTGAAATTATTAATTTACACTGTCATAAGTAATAGTAAAATGCATTGCCTTTTCATGTAAGTATAAAAGCTCTTTTGACCAGCATCGCCAGTGTAGCCTCTTCCACAAAGGTAATGACTGCTATCAGTTTCATGAGGCTCTTTTCAAACTTTCCCTTGTATTTTATCCATTATACATGAGCCTATAGAAAACATATATTCTCTCATATTTTATAAGAATTTAAATTTTCATACTTTAAGGGAATTCTTAATCATGTTTATAAATAAAGTCTCATGTTAGGCTCAAAAGTTGAAATAGTTCAATTCCCTCAAAATTTTTGAAAGAGTCTTAGGAGTTACAGAATTTCACAGTGTGAACAGTGGCTTGAGATCCATGTTTATGTGAAAGTTATGTGGTGGTTCCCTTAACTACATTTATGTCAAGAGCCTACAAATAAAGCATAGGCTTGTCTTATGTGCTTTGGAATCTTTTTTTTTTTATTATTATACTTTAAGTTTTAGGGTACATGTGCACAATGTGCAGGTTAGTTACATATGTATACATGTGCCATGCTGGTGTGCTGCACCCATTAACTCGTCATTTAGCGTTAGGTATATCTCCTAATGCTATCCCTCCCCCCTCCCCACACCCCACAACAGTCACCAGAGTGTGATGTTCCCCTTCCTGTGTCCATATTTTCTCATTGCTCAGTTCCCATCTATGAGTGAGAACATGTGGCATTTGGTTTTTTTGTCCTTGCAATAGTTTACTGAGAATGATGATTTCCAATTTCATCCATGTCCCCACAAAGGACAGGAACTCATCATTTTTTTATGGCTGCGTAATACTCCATGGTGTATATGTGCCACATTTTCTTAATCCAGTCTATCATTGTTGGACATTTGGGTTGGTTCCAAGTCTTTGCTATTGTGAATAGTGCCGCAATAAACATACGTGCGCATGTGTCTTTATAGCAGCATGATTTATAATCCTTTGGGTATATACCCAATAATGGGATGGCTGGGTCAAATGGTATTTCTAGTTCTAGATCCCTGAGGAATCCCCACACTGACTTCCACAAGGGTTGAACTAGTTTACAGTCCCACCAACAGTGTAAAAGTGTTCCTATTTCTCCACATCCTCTCCAGCACCTGTTGTTTCCTGACTTTTTAATGATGGCCATTCTAACTGGTGTGAGATGGTATCTCATTGTGGTTTTGATTTGCATTTGTCTGATGGCCAGTGATGATGAGCATTTTTTCATGTGTCTTTTGGCTGCATAAATGTCTTCTTTTGAGAAGTGTCTGCTCATCTCCTTTCCCCACTTTTTGATGGGGTTGTTTGATTTTTTCTTGTACATTTGTTTGAGTTCATTGTAGATTCTGGATATTAGTCCTTTGTCAGATGAGTAGGTTGTGAAAATTTTCTCCTATTTTTAGTTTGCCTGTTCACTCTGATGGTAGTTTCTTTTGCTGTGCAGAAGCTCTTTAGTTTAATTAGATCCCATTTGTCAATTTTGGCTTTTGTTGCCATTGCTTTTGGTGTTTTAGACATGAAGTTCTTGCCCATGCCTATGTCCTGAATGGTAATGCCTAGGTTTTCTTCTAGGGTTTTTATGGTTTTACGTCTAACTCTTAAGTCTTTAATCCATCTTGAATTAATTTTTGTATAAGGTGTAAGGAAGGGATCCAGTTTCAGCTTTCTACATATGGCTAGCCAGTTTTCCTAGCACCATTTATTAAATAGGGAATCCTTTCCCCATTGCTTGTTTTTCTCAGGTTTGTCAAAGATCAGATGGTTGTAGATATGCGACATTATTTCTGAGGGCTCTGTTCTGTTCCATTGATCTATATCTCTGTTTTGGTACCAGTACCATGCTGTTTTGATTACTGTAGCCTTGTAGTATAGTTTGAAGTCAGGTAGCGTGATGCCTCCAGCTTTGTTCTTTTGACTTAGGATTGACTTGGCGATGCGGGCTCTTTTTTGGTTCCATATGAACTTTAAAGTAGTTTTTTCCAATTCTGTGAAGAAAGTCATTGGTAGCTTGATGGGGATGGCATTCAATCTATAAATTACCTTGGGCACTTTGGCCATTTTCACGATATTGATTCTTCCTACCCATGAGCATGGAATGTTCTTCCATTTGTTTGTATCCTCTTTTATTTAATTGAGCACTGGTTTGTAGTTCTCCTTGAAGAGGTCCTTCGCGTCCCTTGTAAGTTGGATTCCTAAGTATTTTATTCTCTTTGAAGCAATTGTGAATGGGAGTTCACTCATGATTTGGCTCTCTGTTTGTCTGTTATTGGTTTATAAGAATGCTTGTGATTTTTGTACATTGATTTTGTATCCTGAGACTTTGCTGAAGTTGCTTATCAGCTTAAGGAGATTTTGGGCTGAGACAATGGGGTTTTCTAGATATACAATCATGTCATCTGCAAACAGGGACAGTTTGACTTCCTCCTTTCCTAATTCAATTCCCTTTATTTCCTTCACCTGCCTAATTGCCCTGGCCAGAACTTCCAACACTATGTTGAATAGGAGTGGTGAGAGAGGGCATCCCTGTCTTGTGCCAGTTTTCAAAGGGAATGCTTCCAGTTTTTGCCCATTCAGTATGATATTGTCTGTGGGTTTGTCATAGATAGCTCTTCTTATTTTGAGATATGTCCCATCAATACCTAATTTATTGAAAGCTTTTACAATGAAGGGTTGTTGAATTTTGTCAAAGGCTTTTTCTGCATCTATTGAGATAATCATGTGGTTTTTGTCTTTGGTTCTGTTTATATGCTGGATTACATTTATTGATTTGCGTATATTGAACCAGCCTTGCATCCCAGGGATGAAGCCCACTTGATCATGGTCGATAAGCTTTTTGATGTGCTGCTGGATTCAGTTTGCCAGTATTTTATTGAGGATTTTTGCATCAATGTTCATCAAGGATACAGTTCTAAAATTCTCTTTTTTGGTTGTGTCTCTGCCAGGCTTTGGTATCAGGATGATGCTGGCCTCATTAAATGAGTTAGGGAGGATTCCCTCTTTTTCTATTGATTGGAATAGTTTCAGAAGGAATGGTACCAGCTCCTCCTTGTACCTCTGGTAGAATTCAGCTGTGAATCCCTGTGGTCCTGGACTCTTTTTGGTTGGGAAGCTCTTGATTATTGACACAATTCCAGATCCTGTTATTGGTCTATTCAGAGATTCAACTTCTTCCTGGTTTAGTCTTGGGAGAGTGTATGTGTCCAGGAATTTATCCATTTCTTCTAGATTTTCTAGTTTATTTACATAGAGGTGTTTGTAGTATTCTCTGATGGTAGTTTGTATTTCTGTGGGATTGGTGGTGATATCCCCTTTATCATTTTTTATTGCATCTATTTGATTCTTCTCTCTTTTTTCCTTGATTAGTCTTGTTAGTGGTCTATCAATTTTGTTGATCCTTTCATAAAACCAGCTCATGGATTCATTAATTTTTTGGAGGGATTTTTGTGTCTCTATTTCCTTCAGTTCTGCTCTGATTTTAGTTATTTCTTGCCTTCTGCTAGCTTTTGAATGTGTTTGCTCTTGCTTTTCTAGTTCTTTTAATTGTGATGTTAGGGTGTCAATTTTGGATCTTTCCTGCTTTCTCTTGTGGGCATTTAGTGCTATAAATTTGCCTCTACATACTGCTTTGAATGTGTCCCAGAGATTCTGGTATGTTGTGTCTTTGTTCTCATTGGTTTCAAAGAACATCTTTACTTCTACCTTCATTTTGTTATGTACCCAGTAGTCATTCAGGAGCAGGTTGTTCAGTTTCCATGTAGTTGAGCGGTTTTGAGTGAGTTTCTTAATCCTGAGTTCTAGTTTGATTGCACTGTGGTCTGAGAGACAGTTTGTTATAATTTCTGTTCTTTTACATTTGCTGAGGAGATCTTTACTTCCAACTGTGTGGTCAAGTTTGGAATAGGTGTGGTGTGGTGCTGAAAAAAATGTGTATTCTGTTGATTTGGGGTGGAGAGTTCTGTAGATGTCTATTGGGTCCACTTGGTGCAGAGCTGAGTTCAATTCCTGGATATCCTTGTTAACTTTCTGTCTTGTTGATCTGTCTAATGTTGACAGTGGGTTGTTAACGTCTCCCATTATTATTATTGTGTGTGAGTCTAAGTCTCTTTGTAGGTCACTCAGGACTTGCTTTATGAATCTGGGTGCTCCTGTATTGGGTAGATATATATTTAGGATAGTTGCTCTTCTTGTTGAATTGATCCCTTCACCATTATGTAATGGCCTTCTTTGTCTCTTTTGATCTTTTTTGGTTTAAAATCTGTTTTATCAGAGACTAGGATTGCAACCCCTGCCTTTTTTTGTTTTTTCCATTTGCTTGGTAGATCTTCCTCCTTCCTTTCATTTTGAGCCTAAGTGTGTCTGTGCATGTGAAATGGGTTTCCTGAATACAGCACACTGATGGGTCTTGAGTCTTTATCCAATTTGCCAGTCTCTGTCTGTTAATTGGAGCACTTAGTTCGTTGACATTTAAAGTTAATATTGTTATGTGTGAATTTGATCCTGTCATTATGATGTTAGCTAGTTATTTTCCTCATTAGTTGAAGCGGTTTCTTCCTAGCCTCAATTGTCTTTACATTTTGGCATGATTTTGCAGAGGCTGGTACTGGTTGTTCCTTTCCATGTTTAGTGCTTCCTTCAGGAGCTCTTTTATGGCAGGCTTGGCGGTGACAAGATCTCTCAGCATTTGCTTGTCTGTAAAGTATTTTATTTCTCCTTCACTTATGAAGCTTAGTTTGGCTGGATATGAAATTCTGGGTTAAAAGTTCTTTTCTTTAAGAATGTTGAATATTGGCCCCCACTCTCTTCTGGCTTGTAGAGTTTCTGCTGAGAGATCAGCTATTTGTCTGATGGGCTTCCCTTTGTGGGTAACCCGACCTTTCTCTCTGGCTGCCCTTAACATTTTTTCCTTCATTTCAACTTTGCTGAATCTGACAATTATGTGTCTTGGAGTTGCTCTTCTTGAGGAGTATCTTTGTGGTGTTCTCTGTATTTCCTGAATCTGAATGTTGGCCTGCCTTGCTAGATTGGAGAAGTTCTCCTGGATAATATCCTGCAGAGTGTTTTCCAACTTGGTTCCATTCTCCCCGTCATTTTCAGGTACACCAATCAGACATAGATTTGGTCTTTTCCCATAGTCCCATATTTCTTGGAGGCTTTGTTCATTTCTTTTTATTCTCTTTTCTCTAAACTTCCCTTCTTGCTTCTTTTCATTCATTTCATCTTCCATCACTGAAACCCTTTCTTCCAGTTGATCGCATCGGCTGCTAAGGCTTCTGCATTCTTCACGTCGTTCTTGAGCCTTGGCTTTCAGCTCCATCAGCTCCTTTAAGCACTTCTCTGTATTGGTTATTCTAGTTACACATTCGTCTAAATTTTTTTCAAAGTTTTCAACTTCTTTGCCTTTGGTTTGAATTTCCTCCTGTAGCTCGGAGTAGTTTGATCATCTGAAGCCTTCTTCTCTCAACTCATCAAGGTCATTCTACATCCAGCTTTGTTCCATTGCTGGTGAGGAACTGCATTCCTTTGGAGGAGGAGAGGCGCTCTGCTTTTTAGAGTTTCCAGTTTTTCTGCTCTGTTTTTTTCCCATCTTTGTGGTTTTATCTACTTTTGGTCTTTATGATGGTGATGTACAGATGGATTTTTGGTGTGGATGTCCTTTCTGTTTGTTAGTTTTCCTTCTAACAGACAGGACCCTCAGCTGCAGGTCTGTTGGAGTACCCAGCCGGCTGTGTGAGGTGTTAGTCTGCCCCTGCTGGGGAGTTCCTCCCAGTTAGGCTGCTCGGGGGTCAGGGGTCAGGGACCCACTTGAGGAGGCAGTCTGCTTGTTCTCAGATCTCCAGCGGTGTGCTGGGAGAACCACTGCTCTCTTCAAAGCTGTCAGGGACATTTAAGTCTGCAGAGATTACTGCTGTCTTTTTGTTTGTCTGTGCCCTGCCCCCGTAGGTGGAACCTACAGAGACAGGCAGGCCTCCTTGAGCTGTGGTGGGCTCCACCCAGTTCCTGCTTCCCTGCTGCTTTGTTTACCTAACCAAGCCTGGGCAATGGCGGGCGCCCCTCCCCCAGCCTCGCTGCCGCCTTGCAGTTTGATCTCAGACTGCTGTGCTAGCAGTCAGCGAGACTCCTTGGGCATAGGACCCTCCGAGCCAGGTGCAGAATATAATCTCCTGGTGCGCCATTTCCTAAGCCCGTCAGAAAAGCACAGTATTCGGGTGGGAGTGACCCGATTTTCCAGGTGCCGTCTGTCACCCCTTTCCTTGACCAGGAAAGGGAACTCCCTGACCCCTTGTGCTTCCCAAGTGAGGCAATGCCTCATCCTTCTTTGGCTCACGCATGGTGCGCTCACCACCTGTCCTGCGCCCACTGTCTGGCACTCCCTAGTGAGATGAACCCGCTACCTCAGATGGAAATGCAGAAATCACCCATCTTCTGCGTCACTCATGCTAGGAGCTGTAGACTGGAGCTGTTCCTATTCGGCCGTCTTGGCTCCTCCCCACTTTGGAATCTTTTTAGTGTGAGCTAATGAAGCATTGTGTTTTTAACATTGAATATCATTCTAATATTTTTTTTGAGATGGAGTTTCACTCTTGTTGCCTAGGCTGGAGTATAGTGGTGTGATCTTTGCTCACTGCAACCTCCGCCTCCCAGGTTCAAGTGATTCTCCTGCCTCAGCCTCCCAAGTAGCTGGGATTACAGGCATGTGCCACTACACCTGGCTAATTTTGTATTTTTAGTAGAGATGGGGTTTCTCCATGTTGTTCAGGCTGGTCTCAAACTCCCGACCGCAGGTGATCCATCCGCCTCGGCCTCCCAAAGTGCTGGGATTTCAGGTGTGAGCCACAATGCCCAGCCTAATTTTTATTTTTTTGAAGCAGAGTTTTGCTGTGTCACCCAGGTTAGAGTGCAGTGGTATGATCTCTGCTCACTGTACCCTCTGACTCCCAGGTTCAAGCAATTATCCCACCTCAGCTGCCTGAAAAGCTGGGATTAGAGGCACCTGCCACCACACCTGGTTAATTTTTGTATTTTTAGTAGAGATGGGGTTTCACCATGTTGGCCAGTCTTGTCTTGAACATCTGACACCAAGTGATCTGCCCACCTCGGCCTCCCACAGTGTTGAGATTACAGGTGTGAGCCATTGCTCCTGGCCTAATTTTTTAAATTTTATAATGATAACTGTAGGAAGGATAACAGATTAAAGCATTTCCTCCTTCCTGTTCGCAGTATGCTTTTGTTAATCTCACCCCAGGAATAGCCCTTTACTTTATCCATTAGTTCTAGTCTCCAGCTTCGTCTTTTAATAAAGTATTTGGGCTGGGCGCAGTGGCTCATGCCTGTAATCCCAGCACTTTGGGAGGCCAACGTGGGTGGATCACGAGGTCAGGAGATCGAGGACATCTTGGCCAACATGGTGAAACCCCGTCTCTACTAAAAATACAAAAATTCACTGGGCGCAGCAGTGTGTGCCCATAATCCCTGCTACTCAGGAGGATGAGGCAGGAGAATCACTTGATCCTGGGAGGTGGTGTTGTGGGACAATCAGAGATGGGAGAGACCAAATAAAGTTCAGGAAAGCCTTTATTAAGGTAATCATCTGGCTCAGTAGGACTAGTGTCAAGGAAAGTCTGAGTCCCAGACAAAGAAAGCAGACACCTTTTAAGCCAACAGAGGCTGGGAGCTATGTGATGTAGGAAGTGTACTTACAGAAGTGAGAACAAAGGCAGTTGATCAGTCTTTTACATTTGCCTATACTACATGTTCCACATCCTTGGGAAACTATGTTTCTGTAACATGTGCTTATCAACCTTTTAACTTTGCAGCTGCCCTAGGGAGGTGAAGCAGGTGCTCGCAGGAACTCGCTGAGCCTCAAGGAATGTGAAACTGCTGAGAACAGATAAGGCTCGCAGAGCAAAGAAGGGAAAACAGGCAGTTAGTATTCTTCTCTAACTTAGACTACGGGGGTGTGGGATCTACACTACACTTAGCTTTTGAAGGAAAAAGTAAAAATTTCTTGGTGGTCTTTGATTATACTTGTAAAATTCATGAAATCCTTCTTCATCCCCCACCTTTGGTGCTCAACATAAATATAGATTAATAAAGAGTACCACAATCATTTTTCTCTTCCTGTGTAGGCTCACATTCTTCCTGGGGGACTGAGTGGTATTTTTGTAATGCCATTATTTTGGTGGTAGTTGTTTGGTCCACTATTGCTTCAATAGTAGACTGGATGCTTCTGATGAGGAGAGGTAAAAGACAAGGCAGTATTAGACATCCTCCTACTATAGCTATGAAACCAATTATCAAGGTTTTAAAGCCTCCAAACCATGAGAACCATCCTCTAAAAAGTGAGTTTGGGCTCCACCCGGACAAAGTCTGGAATGGGACATGGGCTAACTTCCACATTCTCTCAGTAATTTCCATAACAGCTCTTCCATTGTCATCGATTTGTAAGCAACAGTTGGTCAAATTAAGCTTGCCACAAACTCCTCCTTCTGAGGCTAAGAGGTAGTCTAATGCTAGACTATTTTGGTATATAGCATCTCTCATTTGAGTGGCCTGTAAGGGTAACAGATCCAAGGCTTAGGCTGTTTCATTGACTACAATTTCTAGTACTGCTTGCAATCTTATAATTCAGTTTAACATGTAAATAGGGGTGCGGTAGCCCCATGATCCATCTTGTGCCCATGTAGCTGGCCCATCGTATTTGATAATTCTTTTAGGAGGCCATTCTTTATCTTTCCAGCTACCTATCTCAATGTCCTTCTTTATGTTTGTGTTTATCTTTTCTACAGTACTTATCTGAGTAACGACATTTCTTCTGGTCTTTTTTCTTCCTTCATTATAGACTGGGTAACTAAAATCTTCCCCTTGTTTTAGTGGGAGCAAGAAGAAAGATGGCCTTATTCTCCCTAAAACACAGGCTCTGGTCCACTTCTTGGGCAATAGTTAGTAGGCTTTTGTCCCACAGATCCAATATAGACCTGCCGGTGCTTTCCAAAAATTTGGAGCATTTAGTTGATACCACAATTGATTTAGTGCTGGAAACTGAGGGAGAGGGTTAAAATATGGTACAGAGGAATTGTCTATAAAGCTTCTCCACTGTCTTGTTCTTAGACTCTTCAAAATATTGCTGACCTAAACAAGTCATATCTCCTACTTGAGTTTGAAAGTCTTTTCCTCATTGTGCTGCATAGTATCTTCCAATGATAGGGGTTTTTAATAGCCAGACACCTGGGTTTGAATTGAACCTTGTAACAAATTCTGGTATGGTAAAGTTATCTTTGCTTTTTGGCTGGTTAGCAGAGCTACTCTCCCTGCATAAAGGCATTGGCTGAACTCATGTGTGGTCCATTGAATATTACAATCAGGACTTTCTTCTTCTGGTTTTCCTGTAATGATCTTAGCAGCCTTGCTGCTGACTCTCTCTTGTCCTAAGTTCTTGCAGACTACTCCTAGGCTGTTTAGGTTGCTGAGGTGTGCAGCCTGACAGGCATCAAAATATATAGAAACAGATCCTTTATGTGAATAAGGGAATACCTGTGTTTTGCTTATGAGTATTCCAGTTCTAACGTCTTTAGGACTGGCATATGAGGGTAATAAATGGTTCCCTATTTGAATTTCAAACCAGAAGTCATAGGGTAGGAGGCCTGGATTATAACATACTCGAGTTTGCCTATTTCCTGGGTTACAGACAGAGTAGCTGGTTTGATTATAAACACATGTCCCCAGGGGAGTTCCTGTACACTCATAATAAGTTTGATACAACAAGGTTTTAGTTATACCTTTACAAGACCAACCTTCTATCATACAATGATGACAATTATCCTGGTTTCCTCCTGTGCCTGTTAACATTATTGTCATTAGTGCAATTAAGTTTATACTATGCACAGGCATCCTCCTGTGCAAAAAGTTTGATAGCAATTGCAAAGATACCATGACAGCAGACAATCAGTATAAGCAATAGTATAACTACACTTGTAAATTCAATCTACATTTACTTATCTAATGCTGGCTTCCTCAGGCTTTGGCCGTGCATAAACTAGTCAGCTTCCGGTTGTGTGACTAGAGCAGGGTTTGACTTTTCCTTAAGCTTCAGCCATGCGTAGACTAGTCACCTTCCAGTTGTGTGACTAGAGCAGGGCTTAACGTTTCTTTTAAACTTCAGCCATGCATTGACAGACCAGCTTCTGGTGTGGTCAGAGCAGGGTGGTCACCTTTTCCTGCTGCATCTTGGTTCCTCTGCAAGATCAGTTGAGTTGGATGATCTAGATCTTGCTGACTCATCCACTGGTCTTGAACTGAGGCTGCAGATTTCAGTTGGCTGTGATGGATCCAAGGTGTAATACCTGCAACTTTAACAGCAGTAGGGGTAGACATGATCAAAATATGGGGGTCATCCCATAAGGGCCCGAGGGTGTTAGGATTCCAGCATTTAACCCATACAGAGTCCCCAGGTTGAAAGGGATGTATTGTATCTGTAAGGCTAATAGGTATTCTTTCTCTTACCTACCCTTGTACTTCTTGCATTACCTCACCTAATGCTTGCATTTGTCTTCTTAGGGTCAGTTCTCCAATTTCCTTTAAATTTGCTTTTACTTGAGATATAAGTGGGGGTGGTGGGCCATACACTATCTCATAGGGTGAATACCAGTTAATTTAGTAGGGGTATGCCTGACTCAGAGAAGGACCATGGGCAATACCTGGTCCCACCTTAAATAAGTCTCTTCACAAAATATCTTCAACAGTTGTTTCAGTGTCCAATTCATCCTTTCAAACTTTCCAGAACTTTGTAGGTGATAGGCTGTATGCAGTTTCCATTTAATTTTTAACATCTGAGTTAGTTGCTGTACTACTTCTGCCACAAAAGCTGGTCCATTTTCTGAGCCTAAGGTTAGAGGCAGTCCAAATCTAGGAATAATTTATTTTAATAATATCCTGGTTATTTCTTGTGCCTTTTCTGTTCTGGTGGGGAATGACTCAACCCACCCTGAAAAGGCACAGACAAACACTAATATGTACCGATAGCCTCCAGCCTGAGGCAGTTTGCTAAAGTCTACAAGTAGGTTTTCACATGGCACTGCTCCTGTTTCCTGAATTCCTGGAGGCCAAGTAGGCCCTTGCCATGGGTTACTCTGGGTGCAAGTAGCACACTGCTTGCAGACGACTCGAGTGATGGCAATTAGGCGTGGCACATAGAAATACTGCCCTATGAGAATCTCTAAAGCTGTCTTCCTCATGTGTGTTCCTTGGTGAAACTGCTTTAAAATCAGGGGGCAATGTCTTCTGGAATGGCAAGCCTCCCATCTGAAAACTTCCACCAGCCTCCTTTCTGACAACTCCCATTTTCCTGTGCAAACCGTGCTTTCTCATTGGATGAGTAATTAGGAGTGTCTGCAAGGGGAGGTTCTAATAAGGGCATGGCATAATTCTCTTCTTTGTGTTTTCTGTCATTGCAGCCTTTTTTGCTTCCTTGTCTGCTTTTCTGTTTCCTGCAGCCTTATCACTTCTTCCTGTTTGATGTCCTTTACAGTGGATGACTGCTACTTCCTTTGGAGCCCACAGAGCCTCTAGGAACTGCCTATTTCCTTTTTGTTCTTTATTTCTTTTCCTTCAGCAGTTAACAGTCCTCTTTCATTGTAAATGGCTCCATGATCATGCAAAGTGGCAAAAGCATATCTTGAATCAGTATAGATATTCACTGACTTTCCCTTCTCTAGAAATAGTGCTCTTGTGAGAGCTATTAGTTCTACCTTCTGCGCTAAGGTTCCTACAGTTAGGGGGCAGGCTTCAGCCACCAAGCTTAATGTGACTATGGCATATCTCACCTTTCTGATACCCTCAGATATGAAGCTGCTTTCATCAGTAAAATATTCAACATTTGGGTTTTTTAAGGGTTGATCCTTTATGTCTTTCCAGCTTGAAAAGACTTCATCCACTGTTTCTACACAGCAGTGGTACCCTGGGGCACATAACATGGCTTTCCTTGTTCTGCACATTCTATTGGTAACAGTGTGGCCAGATTTAGGGTATTCACAGTCTCTAAGGTGATGTATGGATTCTCACATAGGAGTCCTTGGTATCTTAACATCCTAGGGTTAGAGAGCCAATGAAGTCCTCTCTGTTCCATCAAGGTGACAACTATGTGGGACACCCAAATTATCAGCTTCTGCCCAAATGTGAGCTTGTGAGCATCTTCAGCTAACAAGGCAGTGGCAGCCAGCACCTTGAAACAGGGTGGCTATCCCATAGCCACCAAGTCTATTTGCTTGGACAAATATGCTTCAGGCTGATACTACGACCCTAGCATTGGCACTTAGACTCCTGTAGCCATTCCTTTTCTTTCATGAACATACAGGTAAAAGGGCTTTGTCATGTCAGGCAGTCCTAGTGCTGGGGCCTGGGTTAAAGCTTTCTTGATTTCCTTGAATGCCATGTCCTGTTCTTTTCCCCAAAGGAGGGGCTCCTTTTCCCCTCCTTTGATTGCCTCATATAAAGGCTTTGCTAGGAGCGAGTGGTCAGGAATCCACATGTGGCAAAAACCAGCTGCCCCTAAGAATTCCCACTCTTGCTGCCTTGTGTCTGGCTGAGGAATGCTACAGAGAGTCTCTTTTTGCTCCTGCCCAAGCTCATGCTGCCCTTGGGATATGTAAAGGCCAGGATACCAAACTCCTTGGCCACAGATCTGTGCCTTTTCCTTAGACACTTTATAGCCAGCTTCCCACAGCACTCGAAGGAGACTCTGTTTCTTGGATACCTTCTTTTCTTGTGGGTGTGGCTAACAGCAGATCATCTATATATTGCAGTAAGACACAGCGATCACTTGGTGGTGTGAAAGCCTTTAAGCCTGAGGCTAGTGCTTCTCCAAAGATAGTTGGGGAGTTTTTAAATCCTTGGGGAAGTCTAGTCCAGGTATACTGAGATGGGCCCAACTCAAAGGCAAAAAAGTCTCAACTTACAGGGGCTAATCGGATGCAGAAGAATGCATCATTTATGTCCAAGCATATGAACCAAGCAGCAATAGCAGGTGTATGTCCAAGCATAGTGTATGGGTTAGGCACAATAGCATGCAGTGTAGCAGCTACCTTGTTGACTGCCCTTAAATCTTGTACAGGCTGGTAGTTGCCAGAAGGGTTTAACACGAGCAATAGGGGAGTATTCCATGAGGAGATACATCTCTCTATTATTCCAAACTCAAGGAGCTGTTTTAAGTGTTTTGCAATCCCTTGGTGAGCCTCTATGAGAATGGGATACTGATGGATCCACACTGGGTAGGTTCCTTGTAGTAGCTCTACTATGACAGGTGCTTGATTTACTGCTAACCCTGGGGGATTGTCCTCTGCCCAGACTCCTGGTAACTTAAGGAGTAGGTTCATGAACAGTTTTTCTTTTTCTGCTGTGCTGTACTCCTTTCCACACTCCTGGCAACTACTTTCATAAAGTCTCCACTCCTCTGCCTTGGGTACTGCAAGAGTTAGTATCATAGCCTTCTTTTGCTCTAGGCTCAAGGTCATATCTCCACTTGGTGTGAAGGAGATTTGAGCCTGCAGCTTCTGCAACAAGTCTCTCCCTAGCAAGGGCACTGGGCAGTTTGGCAAGTATAAGAACTTGTGTTGGACTTCTCGGTTTCCAATCATACATCTCTTTGATTTGAAAAAAAGATGTTTCTTCTGCGATACCTGTGGCCCCAATAATATTAGCATAGAGTTTTGATAACAGCCCAATTGTTTGAGTCACAACCGAGTGTTCAGCACCTGTGTCTACCATAAAGTCTATTTTTAGGTTCCATACTACCATTGAGACTGTAGGCTCCTCAGAGCCTAATGAAAAGAAGCCCGATCTGTCTCAGTCTTCAAGGTAGTCACTGGCTCCTGCCAGCCCAATTAGATCCACATCAGATCCTACTATGTCTTGCCTAGCAGTGGAAGGAGGCCTTGTCCCTGGCCATTCTGTCCCTGGTTGTTGCCTTTATCCTTTTCTTTCTCTGGACATTCATCTTTCCAATGCCCTCTTTGCTTGCATCATGCACATTGATTTCTCTCTAGTCTAGACCAACATTCCTGACCTGTCCTGGTCTCCTGACCTGGCCTAGCTTGTCCTTTACTGTGACCACATCCATGACCATGTCCATGTTGTCTTGCAAATTGAGCCTGTCTTTCAACCAGGGCTGTGGCCAAGAACTCTGCCTTTTCCTTTGCTCTACATTTGGCCTCCCACTTTGCTTCTTCATCTTGATTTACAAACACTTTGGTTGCCACCTGGATAAGCTGGGAAATGTTCATGCCTTCAAACCCCTCCAGCTTCTGCAAATGTCACTTAACGTCATTTTGTGCCTGACTCACAAATGCCACATTAACCATGCACTGATTCCCTGTCACTTCTGGGTCAAAAGGTATGTAGAGCCGGTAAGCCTCACAAAGCTTCTCACAGAAGTCACTGGGGCTTTCATCTGGTTTCTGATGGACCTCTGAAACATTTCCAATGTTTGTTGCCTTTTTCCCCACCAGCCTTTATTCCTGGTATCAGAGCCTCTCAGTATCTCAGCAAGTTCAGCAGCCCTTGGGCCTGATTTGGGTCCCAGCCTGGGTCAGTTTCTACCAGCAAAGCCTGCTCAGCATACTGTCGGATATCTCCTGTGCCTACTGGAGTGTTGCTTTCTAGGCACTGATAAGCCACTTGTATTACTCTGTGGCATCCTTCTGTATTGAATAGTGACAAAAGGAGCTGCTTGCAGTCAGCCCAGGTTGGGTTGTGAGTTAAGAAGATGGACTGCATCAGGTCAATAAGAACCCAGGCTTTTTCTGCATAGGAGGGAGTATGCTGTTTCCAATTGAAAATGTCTATAGTAGAGATGGGCTGGTGAACATAAAGCCATTCTCCTCCTTGAACCTCATTTTGTGCATCTAAATAGATCTGTCCCCTAGTTTCTCTCTGGGGCATCTGCATGGCTCAGGCATGTCCTGACTGGAAATGGCCAACCTCATCCTGGAGTTCCTCCTTTGATTTATTGGGCAGTGGCCCTGGCTCTTCCCTACATGGTGAAGTTTGGGGGGTACTCTCCTCCAAGTCTGACCCTCTGGAGGCAGCTGCTGGAGTGACTTCCTGCCTAAGCTTTGCCAGAGGCTGGTAAATTGGAACATAAGCGGGTGGAGTCTCCAGCTCTTTTGGCAGGGCCTGAAGGACAGGTTTTTCCTGTTTTCCTTGCTGCTTTTTCTCCTGGGCCTATGCTTTGTGGGTCTTTTCTGTGGTTCCTTGTTTTGTATGAGCCACTAGGGTCTTACAATAATTTTCAAAACAGGCCTGTAGCCATTTTGGATGGGTTTGAATCACGTTCAGCTAGGAGTCTGTGAATGGGAACTGATCAGGGTGCCCAGGCTGTTCTCCGACCCCAGTGACCACCTGAAACACTTGGCCAATTATTTTCCTATCTATGGTTCCCTCAGCTGGCCACCCTACATTAAAGGAGGGGCAGTCAATTTCACAAAGGGTTCTTAGCCTCTGCAGTGTTAACTTAATTCCATAATCACCATCAAAGCCTTTCTTAAAGATCTTCAACATACATTCTAATAGAGTTGGCTTCGACTCTTTCCCTCCTATTTCCTCCCTCATGGGGCACTTTCACTCTCACTTTCACTCTTGGATTCACCAGATGGGGTCCTATTACAGGAGGTTCAGATGCTGCTTGGCCAGGTCACAGCCAACTACTGCTGTGAAGCTATGAAGCGAATCTTGTCAGTCTTATGCAGTGACCTAGGTCTGGCTTGTCCCACAGTCGCCTCAGAGGACACAGTCTGCACTAAGAGTTCTGCACCTCCCCATGTCACTCCCCGCATTAGCCTCTCCTGAGACTATCTCTTCCACACACTTTCTCGCATCTCCCCTGCCCCAGGACTCCTCATCGGATGAAATGAGCCTCTTTTGTGACCTGGGTGGTGAGCCTAGGTAGGCTTCCACATTCACAGACATACACAGACCACTCCTACCCCAAGACTCCTCATCGGATGAAATGAGCCTCTCTCATGTTCTGGGTAGGTTCACATGTACCCACACCCTCCCAGTTTCTGTCTCCAGATCCAGTGAACTACTTTCACTTGTTAGTGGGGACACAAGGTTCATCCAAATTGGTAGGCCACTCCTGGCGACCCCAGCCACTCTGGGTTGGATAAGTGGTCGTTCCCAGGAAGGTGATCAAGCACCCCTTCTGTCCTTATGGGACGGACTTTTCCAGGGCCCAACCTTACCGCAGTTCAGTAGTCTGCCTTTGTGCTGCTCCTGTGACTGTCCTGCAACTCCTGAGTCGGTTCCATTTGCGCTGTCAGGGGAAGGCTCCAATACACAGGACAGCCATTTTCCTTCTGGGCTAAGTCTTACCCAGTGGCACCAAGGATCCCAAATCTCCTGCATCCTGTGGCTCTAGCCCACAGGCAAAGGAGACAGAAACCTGCGATCTCCAATCCCAGACAGGCCCCCAGATATGTTATGGGACAATCAGAGATGCGAGAGACCGAATAGAGTTCAGGAAAGCCTTTATTAAGGTGATCACCTGGCTCAGTAGGACTAGCGTCCAGGAAAGTCTGAACGCTGGACAAAGAATGCAACCTCCTTTTAAACTTCCAATGCCCAGGAGCTATGTGATGCAGGAAGTGTACTTAAAGAAGTGAGAACAAAGGCAGTTGATCAGTGTTTTACATTTATCTATACTACATGTTCCACATCCTTGGGAAACTATGTTTCTGTAACATAAACTTATCAACCTTGTAACTTTGCAGTTGCACTAGGGAGGTGAAGCAGGAATTCACTGAGCCCCAAGGAATGTGAAACTGGTGAGTACAGATAAGGCTTGCTGAGCACAGAAGGAAAACCAGGCAGTTAGTATTCTTCTCTAACTTAGACTATGAGGGTGGGGGCTATATTACACTTAGCTTTTGAAGGAAAAAGTAAAAATTTCTTGGTGGTCTTTGATTATACTTGTAAAATTCATGAATTCCTTCTTCAGTGGAGGTTGCAGTGAGTTGAGATCGTGCCACTGTGCTCCAGCCTGGTGACAGAGCTAGACTCCGTCTCAAAAAAAGAAAAAAAGTATTTGTAAATTTGGGATACAATTTACATACAAAACTTACTCCCTTAAATGTGTGTAATTCAATAATAATTATAGTCACAAAGTTGCACAACCATCACCACTATCTAATTCCAGAACATTTTGATCACCCTCCAGCTTCTTTTATCTCTCCCAGAACTCTCCACATTGATTCCACTCTGGCTACCAGCACTAGCTGGACAGTAATGACTCTCAGAGGTGAACAAAATATGCCTCAACACGCCTTTCTGGAAGTTCAGATAGGAACTGCACAGCATCTGAATTCCAGTTCTGCAAAGCTCTTCTCTGAATACCTGAGGTACCATCATGATCCTGGCACTGCCCCTGCCTCCACTGTCTGTCTAATTCTAGCTCTCTGGGGCCACTCTTTTGAGTTTCTAGGTTCTGAGGACCTTAACCTTTTCCACTGTTTCCCAGCCCTAGACAGGTAGCTGCTACCTGATGTTGTCATCCTGTGTTGGTTCAGTGTTCATTTTTACCATTAAAACACCTGCTTTAAATAATCTTCATCAAATTCTCTCAGTTGTAATACTTGAGTGATCTCTCTTTTACCATTTGAACCCTGATTGATGTAAATATACTTGCACATATATCAACAATAATTTATTTTATTATTATAAAGGTATATAAGTGGAATTACAATATTATAAGTCCTTTAAAGTTTAATTAAAATGAGGTTCTTGCCAAGAACGTACATTGTGTAAAGGGCCCCCTGCTTAATAAATTGTGCTGGGAAAACTGCATATCCATATGCAGAAAAACAAAACTTGACCCCTACCTATAACTATGTACAAAAATCAACTCAAAATGGATTGAAGACTTAAACATAAGACCAAAATTGTAAAAATACTAGAGGAAAACCTAGAGAAAACTCTTCAGGGCATTGGTCTAGGCAAAAATTTTATGACTAAGACTTAAAAAGCACAGACAGGGGCCAGGCGCGGTGGCTCATGCCCATAATCTCAGCACTTTGGGAAGCTGAGATGGGTGGATCACGTGGTCAAGAGAGCGAGACCATCTTGGCTAACATGGTGAAACCCCGTCTCTACTAAAAATACAAAAAAAATTAGCCGGGCGTAGTGGTGGGCACCTGTAGTCCCTGCTGCTAGGGAAGCTGATGCAGGAGAATGACATGAACCCAGGAAGCGGAGCTTGCAGTGAGCTGAGATTGGGCCACTGCACTCAGCCTGGGCAACTGAGCGAGACTCCATCTCAAAAAAAAAAAAAAACAAAAAAAAAAACCCAAAAGCACAGACAGGGCCAGGCATGGTGACTCACTCCCAGCACTTTGGGAGGCCGAGGCGGGTGGATCATGAGGTCAGGAGATTGAGGCCAAAATGGTGAAACCATATCTCTACGAAAAATACACACATACACACAAATTAGCTGGGTGTGGTGGTACACACCTGTAATTCCAGCTACTTGGGAGTCTGAGGCAGGAGAATTGCTTGAACCTGGGAGGTGGAGACTGCAGTGAGCCAAGTTCATGCCAATGCACTCTAGCCTGGCAACAGAGCAAAATTCCATCTCAAAAAAAAAAAAAAAATAGCACAGACAGGCCAGGCACAGTGGCATACACCTGTAATCCTAGCACCTTGGGAGGGTGAGGTGGGCAGATTCTTGAGCACAGGAGTTTGAGACCAGCCTGGGCAACATGGTGAAACCTCACCTCTACTAAAAATACAAAGTTTAGCCAGGCATGGTGGTGGGCAGCTGTAATCCCAGCTGCTTGGGAGGCTGAGGCAGGAGGATCACTTGAGTCCAGGAGGTAGAGGCTTTAGTGAGCTATAATCACACCACTGCACTCCAGCCTGTGCAACAGGGTGAGAGCATGTCTCAAAATAAATAAACAAACAAATAAATAAAAGCACAGACAACAACAACAAAAAGAAATGGGATTGTATTAAACTAAAAAGCTGCACAGCAAAGGAAACAATTATGAGAGTGAAGAAGAGATAACCTGCAGAACAGTAGGGAATACTTGCAAACTATTTATCCAAAAGGGACTAATATCCAGAATATACAAATAACTCAAATAACTCGACAGCAAAAACAAAAACAAAAACAAGTAATCTGATTAAAATGTGAGCAAAGGATCTGAATAGATATTTCTTAAAAGAAGACATACAAATGGCTAACAAATATATGAAAAATGTCCAACATCACTAATCATCAGGAAATGCCAATCAAAATCACAATGAGGCATCATCTCACCCTCGTTAGAATTTCTATTATAAAAAATACAAAAAATAAGTGCTGGTAAGGATGCATAGAAAAGGGAACTCTTAGACACTATTGGTGGGAATGTAAATTAGTACAACCATTATAGAAAACAGTGTGGAGGTTTCTCAAAAAATAAAATAGAACTACCATACAATCCAACAATCACACTGCTGGGCACGTATGCGAAGGAAGGGAAATCCATATTTCTAAGGGATACCTGCACTCCTGTGTTTATAGCAGCACTATTCACAATAGCCAAGATATAATATCAACCTAAATGTTTACCAACAGATGAACGGAAAAAGAAAATCTGGTATATAAACACAGTGCAATATTATTATGCTATAAAAATGAAATCCTGTCATTTGCAATAACATGGATGGGCCTGGATGTCATTAAGTGAAATAAGTCAGACACAGAAAGATAATTACTGCACATTTTCACTTATATTTGGGAGCTAAAAAAATTGGGGCTCATAGAAGTAGTGAGTAGAATTATGGGCATTAGAGGGTGAGGGGGTAGTGGGGAGGGAAGGATGGGGAAAGTTTGGTATATGAACACAAAATTACAGCTAGATAGAAGAAATGAGCTCTGGTGTTCCACAGCTCTGTAGAGTAAATATGATTGACTGTAATATCAGTCTATATCCCCTAAATATGTGCAATTATTAGGTGTCAACTAAATATAAAAGGGAAAAAGGTAGAAAAACAGAAAAAATGAGAGGCAAAAAATCAGACAGAGTTAATCAAATTCACAATAAAAATGAATAGCTGTGGCCAGGTGTGGTGGCTCATGCCTGTAATCCCAGCACTTTGGGAAGCAGAGGCTGGTGGGTCACCTGAGGTCGGGAGTTCAAGACCAGCCTGAACAACATGGAGAAACCCCATCTCTAGTAAAAATACAAAAAATTAACCAGGCATGGTAGCGCATGCCTGTAATCCCAGCTACTCAGGAGGTGGAGGCAGGAGACTCACTTGAACCCGGGAGGTGGAGGTTGCAGTGAGTCAAGATCATGCCATTGTACTCCAGCCTGGGCAACAAGAGTGAAACTCTGTCTCAAAAAAAAAAAAAAAAAAAAAGAATAGCTGCGATGGTAAACTTGACTTGGTCACAGGGTGTCCAGATTAAACATTACTTATGGGTGCATCTATGAGGGTGTTTACAGATTAGCATTTGAATCAGTGGACTCAGTAAAGCAGATTGCTCTCCTCATGTGTATGGACATCATTCAATCCACTGAGGGCCTGGATAGAACACAAGGCAGAGGAAGGAGGAATTCACCCATATTTTCTGCCTCATTGTTGAGTTGGGACATTTCATCTCATCCTCTCCTGTCCTTAGACTGGGATTTATACCATTGGCTTCCCTGGTTCTCAGGCCTTTGGATTCATACCAGAATTACACCACCAGCATTCCTGGATCTCTAGCTTGCAAATGACAGATTGTGGGACTTCTTAGCCTCCATAATCATGTGAACCAATTTATCACCACCAATGTCTCCTTCTCCCTTACTCCCTCCTATTGGTTCTGTTTCTCTTGAGAATCATGACTAATACACTGGGAATAAACATTTCCCCAAGCCCACACCATAGGTGTATATTAGTGTTTTTTTCAATCTTTTCAAATCTTAAATTTAAAAATATTTTATTTATTTACGATTTCCCCCGATTGGAAACAACTAGCATATCCCTGGACTGGGGAATGGATAAGGAAACTGGTAAATCCATACCAAGAAATAGGAGTCAGCAATATCAGAGATGATAAATTCCTCTTCAAAAAGCTTAAGTTCCCTGTTCTTTGTTGCTTAAGACCAACTTCCTTGTACTTCCTTGTCTCCTAGCTACCTGTTCTGTAAACAACCTTCCTGCCTTTGCCGTGCCCAGACAAGTCCAGATATGTCTTCTCGCCTAGTAATGGACAGTCCTCCTTCCTTCCTGCCTAATAGACCCTATTCAATTTTAAACCTTAGCCAATAGAGTTAGCTTAGATTGTGAAGTCCAACCCCAGCCAATGGGGAAGGGACACAGAAGTGCTAGGAGCTGTATCAGGGATAAAATCCCCTGCCCTACCCCTCTCAGTATACTCTTGTGATCGATCGTGACTGGCACAAGCTGCACCCTTCTGCAGAAGTAAATTTGCCTTGCTGAGGAATTTTCTGACTATGCACTGGTTTTCTCTGTGGCACCAGGCACTTGTTTCTAACAGCAGGAAAAGCAAACAGGGGTATTGGTACACAAAACAACACAGAGGGACCCCAATTGCATTGTGTTAAGAGACACCAGATTCAACGACTACATACTGTGTGATTCCATTTATATAATATTCTAAAAAAGGCAAACATATAGACCCAAAGAATAGACAGTGGTTGCAAGAGGCTAAGAGTGGTGAATCTGACTTTAAAAAGGTAGCATGGAGGAATTTTATTGACAGAGAGGAAACAATTTTCTGTCTTGCTTGTGGTGGTGTTTACACAAATCTATGCATTGTCAAAACTCATAAAATTATGCATCAAATAAAGAACTTTTCAGTATATAAAGCATAAATTTAAAAATGTAAATTTCAATAAATGTTTCATGTATTTTTACTCAAATATTTGCATTTTATTTATTTCCTTTTTTTTTTTTTTTTTGAGATGCCATCTCGCTCTGTCACCAGGCTGGAGAGTGCAGTAGTGCAATCTTGGCTCACTGCAACCTCCCCATCCTGGGTTCAAACGATTCTCCTGCCTCAGCCTCCCGAGTAGCTGAGACTACAGGTGTGCACCACAACTCCCCAACTAATTTTTGTATTTTTAGTACAGAAGGGGTTTCATCATGTTGGGCAGGATAGTCTCGATCTCTTGACCTCATGATCTACCCGCCTCAGCCTCCCAAAGTGCTGGGATTACAGGCGTGAGCCACCACGCCTGGCCATATTTGCATTACTTTCAATTCTCATAATGGACTTAAAAAGTTTTGCTGGAATGGAGTTGCTTATTTTTCTCTATTATAAAATGTGACTGATATTAAATTTATAGTTTCTGTCTTTGGCATCACATCCCTTGTTGTTTTTTTTTGAGACAAGGTCTCACTTTTTCACCCATGCTGGAGTGCAGTGGTGCCATGATGGCTTACTGCAGCCCGGGGCTCAAGTGATCCTTCAACCTCAGCCTCCTGAGTAGCTGGGATCACAGGTGCCTGCCTACATGCCAGGCTAATTGTTATTTTTAGTTTTTTGTAGAGATGGGAGTCCCACTATAGTGCCTAGGCTGGTCTTGAACTCCAAGGATCAAGTGGTCCTCCTGCCTCCGCCTCCCAAAGTGCTGGGATTACAGGTGTGGGCCACTGTGCCTGGTCCACTTGTCAATTTTCAGAAATTTTTACTCTTTTAGTGGTTTAAATGTTTAAGTGTTGTATACATGTGAGATTTTATCATGTGTGATCTATGTATATCTCTACATTTCAAACTGCTCGGAATGACATGCTCTTTGGAATACTCCATTCTTTCCCTCACTGTTTTGAAATGCTGTATTTACTACACATTAAAGAATACTCTTAATCAAGCTGTCTTATTTCCATGGAGCAGGTGCCAAACTATTTTGAATAGAGCAATATTATATAGATAGATATAGATACAGATATTTCTTAGGCATTTTTTTTTCCTGCTTTTTAAAATGTATACTGGCTGTTCATTTGGGTTTTAACTTATTCTAGATAAAGTTGAGAATGCTTTTGTGAAGTACACAATACACTAAAGATCAAAGAGAAAAAATACATACAAAAATTTGTTGATACTCTTGTAGGAATTTTGTCTTCCTAAGGTACAGATAGACTAAAAGTATTTCCATTTACTCAAGCAATTTTAATATCACAGAGGAAATCATATGTGACAGTTATTTTCTTCTTTCGGATTATGTCTATTTTCTGACTTAGCTACAATTTCCGTTTATTGCTTTAACCATTTTGATGAAGTAGCTTTCCTGCGCACCTCCCCCTTTTTTCCCGCTCCCAAAGAATCGCTGATAGTGTCAAAGTCTTTTAAACCGTATCGACGAGATCTATTTCCTAATATTTAAACGGAAACTGACACACAGCTGTCCTTTCCTTGAGCGTCTGTGTCTAAACTGCACACTGGCTGCACACAGACCTCCCCCGCAGTATATCAGTTTGGGGTGCCCCGGGAAAGCCAGGGCTGCAGGCAGTTCCGGCACCAACTCAGACCGCATCTGCCCTCTGCCTAGCGGGGCACCTCTCTACCAATCCCGAAGGGCTGCTCGCCCGGCCTCACGGGAAAGGTAGTTTCCAGGTTGGGCGCCAACAGCATCAGGCTGTGCGCGTGGGCTCTGCGCATGCCTCGTCCGCCGGGCTACGTCTGCGTTTCCGCCTTTCCTTTCGTTTTTCTCAGGTTTTGCGTGGGAGGCGGTCCCGCGATTTCAAGGGTCTACACGCTCTTCTATGGCGAATGCAACCTGATGAGGGAGTGGGGTAAGCCCTGGTGGGTTGGGCAGGGACGGAGAGGGAGCCCCGCGCGACTCCTGGGGCGGACGGCAGGGGGCCGGTACCAGGTGGTGGGGAGGAGGCCCGGGGACCGGCGGGGCTGCAGCGTGTCGGCCAGGACGCTAGGCCGGTTCCTCAAAGGCGCAGCCTCTGTACAGAGCAGGGTACGCAGCGTGTGTCGCTCCGTTTGTGGGGGCGGCGGAGGAGGGCATGTGCGCTTGCGCGGTTGGCGCGCTGAGCCTTGTGGGAGGGGCAGTTCTCTGGTCTAGCGTGTGTGCGTGTGCTAGGGCGCCGCGGTACCTGGGCGGGGAAGGGCGGGTGCAGTCGCCCGCCAGACCGACAGACTCTGTTACACGTTTTGCATTCATCCTCTTTAGGTTCCGAACTGCCCTCCAGTCAGGTCCATCACTGCATCTTGGTATTTGCTGTTACTCTGTCCTGACTTGATCTTGCACTCAGGAAAGATCTTCAAGAATTACCTAATTTTGGCCTGGCTCGGTGGCTCTCACCTGTAATCCTAGCACTTTGGGAGGCCGAGGCGGGTGGATCACCTGAGGTCAGAAATTCCAGACCAGCCTGACCAACATGGTGAAACCCTGTCTCTACTAAAAATACGAAAAGTAGCCGGGCGTGGTGGCGCATGCCTGTATTCCCAGCTACTGAGGCGGAGAATTGCTTGAACCCGGGAGGCGGAGGTTACAGGTAGCCAAGATCGCACTATTGCACTCCAGACTGGTCAACAAGAGCGAAACTCCGTCTCAAAAAAAAAAAAGAATTACCTAATTTTGCCTTATTTGTTAGAAGAAAAAGTTTTTTTTTGGTTTTTTGTTTGTCAAGGTTACTGACTTGTTCAGGATCACAGTTTGGGAAGACTAAGTCACATCTCCTGACCCCTAAGCCAGTACTGGCTACTTTTCCACACACATCAAAGCAAGTTTAAAATATCCCTTTGAGAAATAGCAACAAAGTTAGATGAAGAAATTAAAACAGATTTTTTTTTTTTGAAGCGCTGCCGCTTATGGCTTTCTTTGGAGTCACTCACCAGAGGTTAAGTAACATTACTGGGAAAATCGTTAGCTTAGTCCTATTTTTTTACAACGGTTTTAGTGTTAATGTTCCTTCATTAAATATATTGTTAACTTGTTTGGCCAATATTGTCATTATACTTTTTTTGTGGACACCGAGGGAGATTGAAATCCTTAGGAAGCAAATATTTACTTTCACCTGGTAAAAAATCTTGTGCCCAAGAGCTACATAATTATGTTGGAGTTATTCTTTCACCATTTCTACCGCCTATTCCGAAGTGTTCTTCCACCATTTCTACCCCCTATTCCGAAGTGTCAGAGGACATTGATATTCTCCCAGAGGAAGCATTTTACCTAGTGGGTGTGTATGGCTTCTTAGGGCAGAAGAATCCGGGAGTTTCCAGGCAGGCCAAATCTTTCATGACCCCATTCTTCTTTTTCTAACTCAGCTGTATCTTCAGAGTTGTCTCCGTCTTTCCAAGAACAGAACAAAATGAACAAGGTAAGTTGTTTATTAATTCCCTACTTTATTTTGCAGTGGACTTTGTGAGATTTGTAAGAGTCAATATGGTGGGGTTTTTTTTTTTTTTTTTTTTTGTGAGACGGAGTCTCGCTCTGTCACCCAGCCTGGAGTACAGTGTCCCTATCTCGGTTCACTGCAACCTCTGCCTCCTGGGTTCAAGCAATTCTCCTGCCTCAGCCTCCCGAGTAGCTGGGACTGCAGGCGCACGCTGCCGCGCCTGGCTAATTTTTTGCATTTTAATAGAGACAGGGTTTCACCGTGTTGCCTAGGCTGGTCGCAAACTCCTGAGCTCAGTCAATCCGTCTGCCTCGGTCTCCCAAAGTGCTGGGATTACAAGCGTGAGGCACCGTGTCTGGCCAAGAGTCAATATGTTAAGATGAGAAATTAGTAATAGATAAAAATTGAACTTCCCAGAAAATATAAAGTAACAGATCAATAGCAGGGCCAAGTTAGAGTCAATAAGTTGAGTTTCGTATGTTTCTTATGTTTCCAACAACCATGGCAGAAAGGAAGACACTGGATACAGACAGACTGACTCCTCTGAAGACACAAAGACTTCCTGGCAGATACCTTTTTTGGTCATAACATAGGGACCCATAGTGAATAACCTTCCAGTGATAACCCTGAAATGAGTGCAGCCTATTGAGTCAAACTGCTTTTTTAATTTTTATTTTACACAGGTTCCAATTTTCTTTTGTATGTAGTGTTTGATCAGTAAATTAAAATGTATTTTAATTTTATTTTTTTTATTTTTTTGAGACGGAATCTTGCTCTCTTGCCAGGCTGGAGTACAGTGGTGTGATCTTGGCTCACTGAAACTTCTGCCTCCCGGGTTCAAGTGATTCTCTTGCCTCAGCCTCCCGAGTAGCTGGGACTACAGGCATGCGCCACCACACCTGGCTAATTTTTGTATTTTTAGTAGAGACGGGGTTTTACTGTGTTGGCCAGGATGGTCTTAATATCTTGACCTCGTGATCTGCCCTCCTCGGCCTCCCAAAGTGCTGGGATTACAGCCGTGAGCCACTGCGCCCCGCCAATAAATTAAAATGTATTTTAATTATTATTATTTTTTTGATACAGAGTCTTGCTCTGTCACCAGGCTGTAGCACAGTGGTGTGATCTCGGTTCACTGCAACCTCCGACTGCCTGGTTCAAGTGATTCTCCTGCCTCGACTCCTTGGTTAAAGTGATTACCCTGCCTCAGCCTCCCGAGTAGCTGGGATTATAGGCACGCACCACCATGCCCAGCTAATTTTTGTATTTTTAGTAGAGATGGGGTTTCACCATGTTGGCCAGGCTGGTCTCAGTCTCCTGACCTCGTGATCCCCCGCCTTGGCCTCCCAAAGTGCTGGGATTATGTATTTTAATTTTTAATGAATCTTATTTCTACATGTGTAGCAGATAGATAGACAACCCCCTAAATTTTAAATATAGAACTTAATGAATTATTACAAATCCATGGCGCAAATAATGAATACACAGGTCAAAACAAACATTGCCAGCACTCCTGAAGCTGCTGTCTTGTCCCCCTCACAATCCTGACACCTCCCTGCTCATTCACTCATTTACATATAAGCCACAGTATCTGTGGCTTCAGTGGCAGAGTTGAGTAGTTGTGACAGGAAGATTTTGGCCTGCAAAGCCCCAAATTTAATGATGTCTGATTTTTTTTTTTTTTTTTTGGAGAGAGTCTCACTGTCACCCAGGCTAGGGTGCAGTGGTGCGATCTTGGCTCACTGCAGCCTCTGCCTTCAGGGCCCAAGGGATTCTCCTGGCTAAGTCTCCCAAGTAGCGGAAATTACAGGCACGCGCCATCACACCCGGCTAATTTTGTATTTTAGTAGAGACGGGGTTTTACTTGGCCAGGCTGGTCTCAAACTCCTGGCCTCAAGTGATCCGCCTGCCTTGGCCTCCCAAAGCGCTGGGATTACAGGTGTGAGCCACCGTGCCTGGCCAAATATTTAATGTCTGCTTTTTTACAGAAGAAGTTTACCAATCCCTAGATTAGTTTATAACGTTTATTTGTTGGTGGTGTGTACTATTCTAGATGACTTTTCCTACTTCAAGGTTATGAAGATACTCTTTTTTGTTATCTTTTAAAATATTTATTGTTTTGGCATTCACATTTACATCTCTTTCATTGGAATGAGTGTCTACTTTTGTATGAGGTAGATGTCAGATTCCTTTTTTCATGTGGTTAATGTAGAATTATTTTTGAAAACACCATCCTTTCCCCACTGTTTTACATTGTGATATTTGTCATCAATTATGTGTACATATATGTCTGTGTGTTTTTTGGGCTATGTTCTGTTGGTTGGTTGTGCCAGTACCACACTTGGTGAAACATCTTAGCATCTAGTAGCGGGTTTAACACATTTTTTCTTCAGCAAGATCCTGGCTCTTCCTAGTTCCTTGCATTTCCATACAAATATTGTTAGTATTAATAAAATAACTGCTGAGACTTTCTTTGGGGTTGAATTGAACCTATATATAAATTTGGGAAGAATTACTTACCTTTTTTTTTTGAGACAGAGTCGCCCAGGCTGGAGTGCAGTGGTACGATCTCAGCTCACTACAACCTCCACCTCCTGGGTTCAAGTGATTCTCCTGCCTCAGCCTCCTGAGGAATTGGGATTACAGGCACCTGCCACCATGCCTGGCTAATGTTTTTGTATTTTTAGTAGAGAGACGGTTTTGCCATGTTGGCCAGGCTGGTCTTGAACTCCTGACCTCAAGTGAGCCGCCTGCCTTGACCTCCCAAAGTACTAGGATTACAGATGTGAGCCACCGTGCCTGGCCTCCAATTCCATTCTTGATCGTTTTCTTTCCCCACTTTTCTGACTACCTTCTGATTTTCTCTTGATGGCTTTGAACACCACTATATTATAAATGTCTCTGTAGTCGTTGTTTCATTCTTGATCTTCATATTATGCTTCATTTTTTTTTGAGTTGGAGTTTTGCTCTTGTTACCCAGGCTGGAGTGTAGTGGTGCTGACCTCGGCTCACTGCAATGTCTGCCTTCCAGGGTAAAGGGATTCTCCTGTCTCAGCCTCCTAAGTAGCTGGGATTACAGGCACCCGCCACCATGCCTGGCTAGTTTTTTGTATTTTTAGTAGAGATGGGGTTTCACCATTTTGGTCAGGCTGGTCTCTTAACTCCTGACCTCAGGTGATCCACCCACCTCAGCCTCCCAAAGTGCTGAGATTACAGGTGTGAGCCACCATGCCAAGCCTATGCTTCAGATTTAATGTAATTAGGATGTTTCTTGCTAGAATACTGTGTCCAACCTATTTAGCCCTAACTTTCCTGGTTTACATTGTGGCCCTGGTATCTGGACAGCTGTTCATGGAGATAGCCAGAGGAAACATTTTTTCTCTTAATGAATTGGTGACCACATTTTGTTGTTCTTGTCTCCTATTATCTGTGCCCTATTTGCATCCTGGTTTCTTCTACAGTAGTTTATGTAAATGTTGTTTTGTCCTTTGCTGTTCTCAGTAGAATTGGTTCTGTAAACAAAACCTGGTCCCGTAATTGCAGTATATGCTCACATCTCATCTTTGGCTCTCCCTTTTTCACAGCAGTGATCCCTAAAAGATGTGCCCTAGAGGATATCCAGAACAATCCAATTGGATGTCTTCTCCTCTGTACTCCACAGAGGTTTCAAGTATAATGGTTCCAAAATCTTTCCATTTTCTACACATCCTTATAATTGTCTCTGAATTAAAGGATTAGAACCCAGAATATGTATTGCAATGAAGAAAATGTCAGGCTCTTTTTCTACATTTTTAAATCCAAATGAGAATTAAATTAGAATTCATAATGAATGTACTGACAGTTTATTTCTGTGATTTGTAAATATAAATCTGTAGTTCTCAGTAATATTCTTGAAAATGGTAAATGATCAAATACTTTGGAGACCATTGGTCTAAAATTACTTTATAACCCATTTCCTTGGCTTTTTTTCTCAAGACAGCACCAGGCCATCTCCTGTGCTGTCTGCTGTTTTGTTGATGTCTGCAGTGTGTTGGAGGCCCTCATCTTTGCTTGTATCATGGCCTTATGCTTATGAAGAACGTAATGGAGTGTTTTTGATAATTCAATCAACAGCTGTACTTCCTCAATTAAGCTCAAAACAGAGCTAACTTTGCTCCTAATGTTAGTCTATTGTGTTTGTACTTCCACCTTAGTACTTGTAACATATTACCACATATATTTTCTTACCACTCTGTGTGTTCTTTGAACACAGGAAGATTTTTATTAATCTTAGTATTTTCAGCAGTGATGTTTGTTCCAGGTACATTGTAGGAACTTGATAATTTCTTTTGCATGAATTAATATCTTAATGCATTAATGGCAGAATATTTCTGTTATGATTTCTTTTTCCTTAAAAGTATAAAGCAAAACAAATATTCTATGAATAATAATCATGGTAAGGATTAGTCCATACTTCTTTTTTCATGCCACCTAATTCTGAATGTTTCAGGTAGAACAGAAGTTCCAGGGGTCAGTATCATTTAAAGATGTGACTGTGGGCTTCACCCAGGAGGAGTGGCAGCACCTAGACCCTAGTCAGAGGGCTCTGTATAGAGATGTGATGCTGGAGAACTACAGCAACCTTGTCTCAGTGGGTAAGGTCTGTTCACTGTATCATTCTAAATAGCATTTGTTTATTCTTTTGATTATGAAGCATATGGGCAGTCTGTATAGTTTAATGATATTTAAGGTTAGGCTTCAGGAGTCAGTGTTGATTGATCACCTCTGAGCACCAGAAGATACTTGTGTTCACCTTTCCAGTGAAAATGTTCCACCGGCAACTTGAAGCAGCCCCGGAAGCTTCTTCCTGCTTCAAAGGCCTGAAGTCTAGACTGCTTGGTCCAAATCCTAAATTATTTCCTGTTAACAGGGTATTGTGTTCACAAACCAGAGGTGATCTTCAGGCTGGAACAAGGAGAAGAGCCATGGAAACTGGAGGAAGAATTCCCAAGCCAGAGCTTTCCAGGTGAGTTAATATGTACTGCACAGATTCACATCACGGGATTTGTTGTTTCCCAGTAGTTAATTCAGGGTTTGGCAATTTTGGAAGATTTTTCAAGAACATCTCCGTAGAGGTCCTAACCTCTGGAAGTGATGGAGAATACTGATTCCTAAATCAAACCTCCAGATACTACTCACAAAAAATTCCTCCTTTTTGAATCATTTTTTGAATGTTTACTATTCTTACACCTGCCAATAGTTCAGTCTTTGTCCACCTCAACTTTACTGTTGTTTTTCTTGGTTATCATTTTTCTCCAAGCACTTTCAGTGTCCTACCTTGCCTCCATTGTTTTGTGTTTATTCTGTTGTCAGAATTTTTTATACACTCATTTTTAAACTCAGCAAATAATGTTTGTGTACTTGCTGTGTGCTGAGGATATAATGATGAAAAACATTAGGCCGGGCGTGGTAGCTCACACCTGTAATCCCAGCACAGGTCGAGGCAGGCAGATCACTTGAGGTCAGGAGTTCGACAACAGCCTGGCCAACATGGTGAAACCCCATCTGTACTAAAAATACTAAATTATCTGAGTGTGGTGGCAGGTGCCTGTAATCCCAGCTAATTGGGAAGCTGAGGCAGGAGAATCACTTGAACCCAGGAGGCAGAGGTTGCAGTGAGCTGAGACTGCACCACTGCACTCCAGCCTGAACAACAGAGTGAGACTCTGTCTCAAAAATAAGTAAATAAAAAAAAAAAGTCTCTATTATGTATACTTAATGTATATGTATATTAAATGTTCTGTGGTTTTAAAGACTATGAAAGAAATTAAAGCAAGTTAGATTGGCTGAATGTGGTACTTTAAAGAACAGTCAGGGGAAACCTTAATGAGGTCAACATTAGAGCAGAAATTTGAATGAAATGACTGTGTGAGCCATGAGGATTCTGACCCTTTTCACCAGGGGTAATAGCGGCTGCTAGCCTTGGACAGGAATGTGGTTGGTGGGTTTCAGGAATAACCAAAAAGTCACAGTGGCTGAAAGGAGGGGTTGATTGGAGGAAGGGCAGGAGGTGAGGTGAGGGAGGCAGCTAGAGTCCAAAGGTGAGCCTAACATAAGCCTTATTCAGTTAATTTTATTTTTAATTTAGTGGTAGATTTTCAGCAGATGAGCAACATCTGATTTATATTTCTATAAGATCTTTCTCACCTCTGTAGAGAAAATATTGGGCATGGCATAGGGCATAGAGAGCTCATTAAAGGCCTTGGTAGTTTTCCTTATGAGTGATTGTGGTAGCTTAGACAAAGCCGGAAGGCAGGAGGGAATGGGATGAAGTTTGTTTCTCTCAGTATTTGGAAAGCTGGGCAATAACAAAAGAACTAACATTTGTAACATCAGAAGGAGGGGAAAGAGGTGTTTAAAGTATTTGAAGAAGTAATGGCTAGACCTTCTCAAATTTAGCGAAAAGATATAAAACTACACATTCCCGAGTCTGAAGTAACATCAAATAAGTCCATGGCAAACTCACACTGTAATTAAATTTTTGAAAACCAAAGACAAAAATTTTCTTTTCTTTTCTTTTTTTTAATTTGAGCTTGTGATCATTTATTTTATTTTATTATTATTATACTTTAAGTTTTAGGGTACATGTGCACAACGTGCAGGTTTGTTACATATGTATACATGTGCCATACTGGTGTGCTGCACCCATTAACTTGTCATTTAGCATTAGGTATATCTCCTAATGCTATCCCTCCACCCTCCCCCCACCCCATAACAGTCCCCAGTGTGTGATGTTCCCCTTCCTGTGTCCATGTGTTCTCATTGTTCAAGTCTCACCTGTGAGTGAGAACATGCGGTGTTTGGTTTTTTTGTCCTTGCGATAGTTTGCTGAGAATGATGGTTTCCAGTTTCATCTATGTCCCTACAAAGGACATGAACTCATCATTTTTTATGGCTGCATAGTATTCCATGGTGTATATGTGCCACATTTTCTTAATCCAGTCTATCATTGTTGGACATTTAGGTTGGTTCCAAGTCTTTGCTATTGTGAATAGTGCCGCTATAAATATACGTGTGCATGTATCTTTGTAGCAGCATGATTTATAATAAAATTTTCAAAGTAGCCAGAGAGAAACAACACATTCCCTACAGGGATGACTGTGGGTTTCTCTTCTGAAACTGTGGCGGCAGGAAGGAAGTAGTATATTTTCTCAAGTACTGAGAGGAAAGCACTATCAAATAAAAAATCTGTATCTTTTGAAACTATATTCATGAATAAAGGGGAACTAAAGGCATTATTAGACAGGGAAGCTAAGAGAAAATGTTGCTAGCAAACCTACCTTTAAAAATTGGCTAGAAGTTCTCTAAATAGAATGGAAATAACACAAGAAGGCTTGGAATGCAGGCAAGAAAGAAGATTGGAGGTTTGCAAAAATAGGGATGAATATATTTTTCTCTTGAGTTTCTAGAATCATTTTTGATGGTTGGAGCAAAATGCTCTGTATGTAGTGGAAACACTTAAGACAATTATATTTTAAAAGTGGGGAGGGTAAAGGGGCCTAAGTGGAATGAAACTTGGTACATTTCACTTCAAGTGGTAAAATGTCTGATAGACTGATAAGTTACATATGTACATTTTTATACCTAGAACAACTACTGAGAATACTATAAAATGTGATACATTTAGAAACACTATAAATAAACCAAGATGGAATCTAAAAGATGAATGGAGAACAGAAAACAAAACAAATAGCAGCCTAACAGAGCAATATTTACCTTAAATGTAAATGATCAAAGTATACTAATTAAAATATAAATTGATAGAGTGGAAAAAACATAAAACGATTCTAAAATTTTTAATTTTTTGAGTACATAGTAGGTATATATATTTTTGGAGTACAGATGTTTTGATACAGGCATGCAATGTGTAATAATCACATTTACCCTAATGTGATTATTTATCTTTTGTGTTATCAACAATCCAGTTATACTCTTTTAGTCACTTTAAAATGTACAATTAAATTTGACTACAGTGACCCTGTTGTGCTAGCAAATATTAGGTCTTATTCATTCTTTCTAATGATTTTTTTCTACCCTTTAACCATCCTCACCTTCCCCCCACCCCACCCCACTACCTTTCCCAGTCTCTGGTAACCGTCCTTTTACTTTCTACCTCACCTCCATGAGTTCAGTTATTTTAATTTTTAGCTTTCACAAATAAAGTGAGAACATGCAAAATTTAACATTCTGTGCCTCTATTTCCATCTAGGTTGTTGCATATGACAGGATCTCTCATTCTTTTTTATGGCTGAATGGTACTCCATTGTGTATATGTACCACATTTTCTTTATCTGTTTATCTGTGAATGGACACTTAGGTTGATTCCGAATCTTAGCTCTTGTGAACAGTGCTGCAGTAAACACGGGAGCGGAGATATCTCATTGATGTACTGATTTCTTTTCTTCTGGGTATATACCTAGGAGTGGGATTGCTGGATCATATGATAGCTCTATTTTTAGTTTTTTCAGGAACTTCCAAACTGTTCTCTTTCAGCCATATGAAGTGAAAACCATGCTCTGTAAGTGCTCACCTGACTTTTAGTTCCTGTGAAACTGCTTCTTTTGTGTAGATAGTTGCCAATCTTAGTCTTCCTGTGGGGGAGTGGGTATGATCGGTGGTGTTCTCTATTCCACCATCTTGCTCCACCCATCCTAAAAGTGTTTTCTTAGGAAACTCATAACATAGTGAACAACATAGGTTGATAAAGTATATAAAAAGATAAACTGTACAAACATTAATCAAAACAAAGAGTGACACTATTAATATCAAATACACTAGACTCCAGAGGAAAGAAAATTATTAGACAAAAAGAACATTATATAATGATAAAAGGATCAATCCAACAAAAGTGCAATGATCCTAAATGTGTCTCTAGCAAACCTCAAAGTACACAAAACAAAACTGATTGAGCTGAAAAGAGAAAAGCACATTTTTAATTGTATTTGGAAAATTCATCACTTCACTCTTAACAATTGGTAGAATTACTAGCCATGATTACTAGCAGATACAGAAGAACAGGACAGCAACATCAGCCAACAGGACTGAAGCAACATTGTAGAATAGTGCTTAACAAGGCTGGGTGTGGTGGTCCATGCCTTTAATCCCAGCACTTTGGGAAGCGGAGGTGGGTGGATTGCTTGAGGTCAGGAATTCAAGAGTAGCCTGGATAACATGGTGAAACCCTGTCTCTACTAAAAATACAAAAATTAGCCAGGCATGGTGGTGCATGCCTGTAGTCCCAGCTACTTAAGAAAGTGAGGCAGGAGAATCACTTGAACCGGGAGGCAAAGGTTGCAGTGAGCCAAGATTGTGTTACAAAGCTTGGGTTACAGAATAAGACTCTGTCTCAAAAAAGAAAAGAAAAAAAAAAGAATAGTGCCCAACAATAGCAAAATAAAATTTTTTTCTCAAGTGTCCATGGAATATTCAGAGAGATAGACCATATCCTGGGCCATAAATAAGCCCTGGCAGATTTAAAAGAATTGAAATCATTCTGAGTATGTATGTTTTCTGGCCATAATGAAACCAAACTACAAATCAGTAATAGAATGACAATAGGAAAATATCTAATCATTTAGAAATTAAACATCAGACTTCTAAATAAAGTCTGGAGTGAAGAAGGGGCCTCAAATTCAATAGTAGAAATGCATAGACTTAATGAAAATGAGACCATACCGTATCAATGTATGTGGGAGGTAGCTAAAGCAGTGCTGATAGAGAAATTTATAGCACTAATGCTGACAGTAGACAAGATGATAGGTTGCAAACTCATAACTGACTTTCTATCTTAAGAAACTAGAAAAGAGCAAAATAAAACCTCTGTTAAGTAGAAGGACAAAAATAACACTGGAAGCAGAAATCAGTAAAATTGAAAATAGGAAAAAGTAGAGAAAACTAATGAAACATAGGGTTCTTTGGGAAAAAATCAATAAAATTGATAAACATCTAGTAATATTGATTAAAAATATAAAATGAGATGACAAATCATCAATATCTGGAATGAAACAGGGAATATCACTCCACCATCCATTTAACAGTATAATAAGGGAATCTTGTCAACCACTTTATGTTTATACAGATGACAACATAGGCCAGGTGTGGTGGCTCATGCCTGTTATCCCAGCACTTTGGGAGGCCAAGGTGGGTGTATCACCTGAGGTCAAGAGTTCGTGACCACCCTGGCCAACATGGTGAAACTCCGTCTGTACTAAAAATACAAAAATTAGTCTGGTGTGGTGGTGCACACCTATAGTCCCAGCTACTCAGGAGGCTGAGGTAGGAGAATGGCTTGAACCCAGGGAGTGGGAGGTTTCAGTGAGCTGATACTGCGCCATTGTACTCTAGCCTGGGCAACAGAGCAAAACTGTCTCAAAAAAAAAAAAAAAATGACAACATAGAAGAAATGTACCAGTTCTTTAGAAACCACAAACTGTTACAACTCAATCAGAGTGATATAGATAATTTGAATGACCCATAGGTTTTCATAAAGGTTGACATAATTTGAATCAAATAATTTAAATTTTAAAAACCTCCAGAAAACCAATTTCCGAGTACAAGAGAGTTGTAGTCCTCACTAGAGAATTCTACCAAACACACAAGAATTAATGATGATTTTACACAATGTCCTCAGAAAATAGAAGTGGGAACATTTATTTTATTTTATTTATTTATTTATTTATTTATTTATTTATTTAGATGGAGTCTTGCTCAGTCACCCAGGCTGGAGTGCAGTGGTGTAATCTCAGCTCACTGCAAACTCTGCCTCCCGGGTTCAGATGATTCTCCTGCTTCAGCCTCCTGAGTAGCTGGGACTACAGGCACATGCCACCACACTCGGCTAATTTTTATATTTTTAATAGAGACGGGGTTTCACCATATTGGCCAGGCCGTTCTCAAACTCCTGACCTTGTGATCCGCTCACCTTAGTCTCCCAAAGTGCTGGGATTACAGGTGTGAGCCACCGCACCCGGCCAAGAGGGAACATTTCTTAACACATTTAAAAAATTATTTTGATGCCAAAACCATACAGACAGTACAAAAATAATACAACTACAGACCTATACCTCCCATAAATTTAGTAGCAAAAATCTTTAACAAAATACTAGCAGATAGAAAACAGTCATGTAAAAAGTATACACCATAATAACCAAGTGGGATTTATTTGAGTTATACAAGCAAGGCTTGTTCAACATTCAGAAAAAGATCAATGTAATTAACCCACCATAGGCTAAAGAAGAAAAATTACATAACATCAGTTAATAGTAGAGAAAGGATTTGACAAAATGCAATATCCATCCATGATAAAAACTCTCCATACTAGACATTGAGAGGATCTTCCTCAATTTGATGAATGAACATGCACAAAATATCTATAGCAAATATATTTGCTGGTAAGATGAATGCTTTCGCTGTAAAACTGGGAACAAGGCAAGGATGTGTGCTCTTGCCACTCTTATTCATTGTAGTACCGTAACTTCTATCAAGCACAATAAGGCAAGAAAATGAAATAGAAGTCATACACGTAGAGAAGAAATAAAACTTTATATTTACATATGACATGATTATATATGTAGAATATTACAAGGAATCTTAGAAAATAAAAACCTCAGGCCAGGCGCAGTGGCTCATGCCTATAATCCCAGCACTTTGGGAGGCTGAGGCAGGTGGATCACCTGAGATTGGGAGTTCAAGAGCAGCCTGACCAATATGGAGAAACCGTGTCTCTACTAAAAATACAAAATTAGCTGGGTGTGGTGGTTCATGCCTGTAATCCCAGCTACTCAGGAGGTAGGAGAATCACTTCAACCTGGGAGGCGGAGGTTGCGGTGAGCCGAGATCGTGCCATTGCATGCCAGCCTGGGCAACAAGAGCGAAACTCCGTCTCAAAAACAAAAAAAAAAAAGAAAAAATGAAAACCTCCCAGAATGAATGAATGATTTCCAAAAAGTTTCAGGGTCCAAGATGAACACATATAATCAATTTCTCTCAACTAACAATGAACATATGGAAATCTAAATTAAAAGCATAATACCACTTATTCCATAGAAAATTAAATAGTTCGGTATAAATTGAACAAAATATGTATAGGACTTTTGTGCTGAAAATTACAAAATGCTGATGAAAGAAATAATAGAAATAAATGAAGACACATGGTCTCTTGATAGATTGGAAACCTCAACTTAGTAAGTATGCCAGTTCTCTCCAAATTTATCTGTAGGTTTAATGGTTTAATGACTTTCCTGTCAAGATTCCAGTAAGGTTTTTCTCAGCTTTAAATAAACTTATTCCAAAATTTGCATAAACAGTCAAAGTCATAAACAGTTGAAAAAATTTTGATAAAATTCTTCTGAAAAGTTTTTAGAAAAAGAATAGTAGGAAGTATTGTATCCAGTGTTAAGGCTCATTACATGTCTCCCCTTTTCTGTGGTTTTGCTTTCTGCAGTTTCAGTTACCTGAGGCCAACTGTGGTTCAAAAATATTAAATAGGAAACTTCAGAAATAAATAATTCCTAAGTTTTAAATTGCACACTGTTGTGAGTAGCATGATGAAATTTTGCACTGTCCTGTCCCAGGACATGAATCAACCCTATGTCTAGCATACCCAGGCTGTATATGCTACCCATGAGTTAATTACTTTGTAACTGTCTTGATTATTTATTGTCACAATATGTGTTCAGGTAACCCTTATTTTACTTAATAATGGCCCTAAAGTGCAAGAGTAGTGATGCTAGCATATTGTTATAACTTTTCTATTTTATGATGATGTTAATCTCTCCCTGTCCCTAATTTATAAACTAAACTTTATCATAGGTTTGTATATTTAGGAAAAAACATAGTATTTATAGGGCTTAATACTATCTGAGGTTTCAGGCTTCTGCTGGGTGTCTTGGAATGTACCCCCCTTGGATAAGGAGTGACTACTGTATGTATATATTAATAGCTGTAATAAGAGGACAGGATGTTGGTAGAATATACACATTGGTAGAACATACATATAGAACGATGGAAAAGAATAGAAAACCTCAACATTGATTATGCTGTTATAGACTATATGTTCATGTTTCCCCAGAATTCATATGTTGGAGCCCTTACCCCAAGTGTGGTGGTGTTTGGAGATATGGAGCCCTTGGCAGGTAATTAGGGTTAGATTAAGTCATGAGGGTGGGGCCCTCAAGATGAGGTTAGTGCCTTACAGGAAGAGGAAGTGAGAGCTTGCTCACTCACCATGTGCATAGAGGAAGGCGATGTGAACATGCAGTGGCCTTCTGCAAGCTGGGAAGAGGCCCTCACCAGGCCCTGGCCATGCTGGCATCCTGATCTCAGACTTCCAGCGTTCAGAACCGCAAGGAAATAAAATTCTGTTGTTTAAGCCACACAGTCTGTGGTATTTTGTTATGGCAGCCGAAGCTAAGACATTTGATAAACTGTTGACAAAAATGCTAAAGAAATTCAGTCAGGTATTCAGCAAATGATGCTGGAGCGTTTTAACAGTATCTTGTATTGTGTGTGGTAAAATATATGTAACATGAAATTTGCCATTTTAATAGTTTGCCATTTTAACTGTCCAATGGCATTACACTCACAATGTTGTATAGCCATTACCACAATTTCTAAAACATTTTCATTATTTCAAACAGAAACTCTATTGCTATTAACCAGTAACTACTCATTCCCCCCTCCCACCAGCCTATGGTAACCTCTTATCTAGTTTGTCTCTGTGAGTTTTGACTGTTGTGAATATTTCATGTCAGTAGTGTGACAACATTTGGCCTTTCATGTCTGCCTTATTTCACTTAGCATGATGCTTTCAGCTTTCATCTGTATTGTAACAAGTATCAAGACTTTCTTTTCTGGCTGTTTAATCCATTCATCTGTTGATGTACACTTGGGTCATACACCTTTTGGCTGTTGTGAATAATGCTTCAGTGAACACTGGCATATCATTATCTGCTCAAGTTCCTGTATTCAGTTCTTTTGGATATAAACCTAGGAGTAGAATTGTTTTATCAAAGTGTATTTCTTTTAGCTTTTTGGGGTACCACTGAATTATTTTTAATGTGTATATAGATAGATAGATAGATAGATAGATAGATAATTTATTTTTGAGACAGAGACTTACCCTGTCGCCCAGGCTGGAGTGCAGTGGTGCAATCTCGGCCCACCACAACCTCCGCCTCCTGGGTTCAAGTGATTCTTCTGACTCAGCTTCCTGAGTAGCTGGGACTACAGGTGCATGCCACCATGCCCGGCTAGTTTTTGTGGTTTTAGTAGAGATGGGGTTTCACCACGTTGGTCAGGCTTGAACACCTGACCTCAGGTGATCCACCCGCCTTGACCTCCCAAAGTGCTGGGATTACAGGCGTGAGCCACTGCACCCAGCCTTACTTACTTTTTCTTTTGTTGCTCGTGTATTTTATATCATAGGTAAGAATCCATCAGCAAACCCAAAGTTTTCCTTATGTTTTCTTCTAAACATTTTAAGTAGGGATCTAACTTTATTTTCTAACTTTATTTTCTTGTGGAAATCCAGTTGACCCAGCATCATTTTTTGGTCATTTGTCATCAATACAAACAGAAACTCTGTCGCCATTAAGCGGTAACTACTCATTCCCCCTTCTGACCAGTCTGTGGCAACCTCTAATCTGTTTTGTCTCTGTATGACTGTTGTGAATATTTCATGTCAGTAGTGTGACAATATTTGGCCTGCATCAACTGAAAGAAAAGGCTTTTCTTTCTCCCAGTGAATAGAATTGACACCCTTGTCAAAAATCAGTTGACCATAGGTAGTGTATTTTTGGGCTCTCACTTGTATTCCATTTGTCTGTCTATACCTATGCCATGACCACACTGTTTGGATTACTGTAGCTTTCTAATAAGTTGTGAAATTGGAGATTTTGAGTCTTCTGACTTTGTTCTTGTTTTTAAAAATCGTTTTGGCTATTCAGGGCCCTTATAATTCCATGTGACTTTAAGGATCAGCCTTTTATTTTGGTAAAAATGCTGATGGAATTTTGATAGGGATTGTGTTAAATCTGTAGATCATTTTGGGTGGTATTGTCCTTTTAACAATAAGACATCTCTCAAACTATGAACATGAGATACTGTTTCCTTTATTTATGCCTTCTTTAATATTTTTCATGAGTATTTTGTAGTTTTCAGTGTACAAGTCTTGTACCTTCTTGGTTAACTTTATTTCTAGGTAGTATTTTATTCTTTAAGATGGTGCTGCAGATAGAATTGTTTTCTTAATTTTCTTTTCAGATTGTTCTTTGCAGGTGTGTAGCAACACAACTGATTTTTGTGTGTTGATGTATCCTGCAACTTTGCAGAATTCATTCATGGGCTACAGTATCTTTCTTGTAGATTATAATCTGTCTTTAGGATTATGTCACCTGTGAGTAGACATAGTTTTACGTCTTCCTTTGCGATGAATGCCTTCTTTCTTTAGTTGCTTGGTTGGAACTTCTACTGCAGTGTTAAATAGCACTGGCAAAAGTGGGTATTTTTGTCATCTTCCTGATGTTAAGAGGAAAGCTTTCTTTCATTAGTGAATATGATATAAAGCTGTGAATTTTCCATAAATGCCCTTTATCATGTTGAAGAAGTTCTATTCCGTTTTGTGTTTTCTGAATGTATTTATCCTGAAAGGGGGTTGGATTTTGTCAGCTGCCTTTCCTGTATCAACTGAGATGATCGTGTCCTTTTTTTACTTGTTTTATTAATGAAGTGTATTACATTCATTTTCTTTTCTTTTTTTTTTTTTTAACATTGATTTTCTTATGTTGAACCACACAGGCATTTCCAGGATAAATTCCCCTTGGTCCCTTGGTCATGGTATATAGTCCTCTTAATATACCATTAAATATATTTTACTGGAATTTGTGTGTGTGTGTGTGTGTGTGTGTGTGTGTGTGTGTAGCTTTGTATCTGTATTCATATGCATCATTCATTCATTCATTTATTTATTTGCATTTGTATTTTTTTTTTTAAGAGACAGAGTCTCACTCTTGCCCAGGCTGTAGTGCAGTGGTACAGTTATGGCTCACTGCAGCCTCGAACTTCCAGGCTCAAGTGATCCTCCCCATTCAGCCTACTGAGGGGACTACAGCTGTATACCACCATGCCCACTATGCCCAGCTATCTTTTTTTTTTTTTTTTTTGGTAGAAACAGTATGTTGCTCATGCTGATCTTGGACTCCTGGCATCAAGTGATCCACCTTGGCCTCCCAAACCTCTGGGATTACAGGTGCTATCCACCATGCCCAGCCTCAGTCTAAAACTATTAACTGTAAGAACTGTCAGTTTCTCCCTTGCATTCTGTCAGTGTTTGCTTTACATGTTTCAGGATGCTGCTTGGTACATACATAGTTATAATTTTTATATCTTATTGATGGAACGACCCTTTATTCATATATAGTATCCTTCTTTGTCTCTTGTAACAGCTTATGACTTAATCTATTTTGGGTGAAATTAGCATAGCCACCCCAGTTCCCTTTTGGTGGCTATTTTCATGGAATATCTTTTATCAGCCTTTCAGTTTTAATTTATTTGTGTCTTTGGATCTAAAGTCAGTTTGTTTTGGACAATGTGTAGTTTGATCATGTTTTTAAAAAATCTATTCTGAAGCTGGGTGGTTCACACCTATAATCCTAGCACTTTGGGAGGATCTCTTGAGCCCAGGAGTTGGAGACCAGCCTGGTCTACAAAGTGAGACTCCATTTCTACAAAAAAATAAAAAATAAATAGTTGGGTGTGGTGGTGTGCGCTTGTGGTTCCAGCTACTTGGGAGGCTGAGGGAGGAGGATCCCTTGAGCCCAGTAAGTCAAGGCTGCAGTGAGTCATGTTTGTGCCACTGCACACCAGCCTAGGTGACAGAACAAGATCCTGTCTAAAATAAATAAATAAATAAAATAAAATAAAATCCATTCTGCCAGCCTCTGCCTTCTGATTGGTGCATTCAATCAATTATCATTTAAAGTAATCACCGACAAGGAAGCACTTCTGAGATACTGCATTTTGTTTTCTGTATGTTGTATACCTTCTTTGGTACCATATTCCCTTTATTACTGTCTTCTTTGTGTTTTGTTGATTTTTTTTTTTTTTTTTTTGAGACAAAAGTCTTGCTCTGTTGCCCAGGCCAGGGTGCAGTGGTATGATCTTGGCTCACTGCAACCTCCTCCTCCTGGGTTCAAGCGATTCTCATGCCTCAGCCTCCCAAGTAGCTGGGACTACAGGCAAGTGCCACCACACCCACCTAATTTTTGTGTCTTTAGTAGAGATGAAGTTTTGCCATGTTGGCCGGGCTGGTCTTGAACTCCTGGCCTCAAGTGATTCACCCGTCTTGGCCTCCCAAAGTGCTAGGATTACAGGCATGAGCCCACCACGCCTGGCCTGATTTTTATAGTGAATCATTTTTATTCCCTTCTTTATTCCCTTCTCATTTCCTTCTGTGTATATTTTTTAGATATTGCCTTTGTAGTTAACCATGGGGATTACTTTCACATTCTAAATTCATGAAAATCTAGTTTACATTATTTCCCTCATAACTTCAATGTCATATGAAAACCTTGCTTCTACCTAGCACCTTACTCATCCCCTTTATGTTGTTGTCACACATTACGTATTTATACATTGTGTGCCCATAATGTAAATTTATATTTAGTTCTTATCCATTTATCTTTCAAGTCCCGCAGGAAGTAAAAAAATGGAGTTACAAAGCAAACATACAATGACCCTGGCTTTTATATTTGTCTATATAGTTAACTTTATTGGAAATCTTTATTTTTTCCTCCAGATTTGAGTATAGTTTCTTTTTATTTCATCTTTTTATTTCATCTTTAGTGCGTCCTGTATAGCAGGCCTAGTAGTAACAAACTCTCAGCATTTGTATATCTGGGATTAACTTCATTTCTCTTTCATTTTGAAGGACTGTTTTACCAGCTAGAGAATTCTCAGATGATAGTTTTTTTCTTTCAGCAATTTATATATGTCATCCATCTGTCTTCAGGCCTTCAATTGATTTCTAAGGAGATACCAGCTCCTAATATTAATGAGGATCTCTTGTAAAGTAAAAATGCCACAAAACTTTCCCACCATTTGAAGTCGCCTTTTTCCTGATTTGGCATTCACTTGGTTACTGTAAACCTTTGTTTTCCAGAGTTCTAACAAGGTTGGTTTTTATAGTTCTTGTTTTTTGGTGTTTCTGTGGGGAGACAGTTTGGAGCTGTGTACTCCACCATTTGGTTATGTCACTCAACAACATGGACCTGTTGTCCACTCAAGAACAACAAAATGAGATCTGCAAAGAAACAGGAAAAATGTGACCCATGCACAGGACTAACAACAGGCAACACAATAATATGGTTTCTGCCATTTAAGTTGGCAGAAACCGGTTGTCTGGTGCAGATCAGTATATATTGTGTAATTTGAGGAAGTGCCAGTAAAATAATGAAAAATGAACAAAACCTTGGGAAATGGATATCATTAGGTGCACCAGCATATACAAATGGGAGTATCAATATGAGAGAACAGAAAGGGAAAGAAAAGTTTTGTGAAGAATTCGCAGAAACACCCACAATTTGTTGAAGAACACTAATATATTCATCCAAGAAGCTCAACAAACTCATAGGAGGATAAATGCAAAGAGACTTATACCCAGACACATCATACTGAAAGATGTTTTTATCATGCTCTTATTTGACCTGCCTTATAAAAGTGATAATACAAGTGCTGGTGAGGATTTAGAGGAACTGAATTGTTCATACATTTTTGATGGCATGTAAAATGCTACAGTCATTCTAGAAAATAGTTTATCAGTTCCATTTAAAACTAAAAACAAACTTAACATGTCAATCACTAGTTTCACTGTTAGACATTTATCCTTGAGAAATAATTTCATAGCAGTTTTATGGGTAATAGCCCAAACCTGAATAATCCAGATGTTCTTGAATGTCTAAATAATGTGTGGTGTGTCCATACCATGAAGTGTTACCCAGTATTAAAATGGAATGAATGACCAATACATGTAACATTATGGATGAATCTGAAGAGATATAGCTGAGTTTTAAAAAACCCAATCTCAAAAATTTACATATTTGTTCTGGTCCACCCCATAGAATTGGGATGAACCCTTCTACCCCCAACGTTTGGTTTGGATATCAAAACTGGTAATGATATTAAGAGTGTAAAAAGGAGTTTATTAGTTATAGAGACAGGTTTCTAGGGAGACCAGAGAAGGCTCCTAAGCAGATCTAAATATGGATTGAGAAAGAAGGGAGAAGAATGGCTGCTTGTCATTGGGAATTTGGGGTGGGGTAAGCACACACAAAAGGGATGGAGTTTGTGTGGTTTGAGTTTCCTACTGGCATTGAGGGAGGGACCACCTAGGCTTTATTATTGGCTTGCTGAAATGTAGGGTAAGAGGGGAGATGGGTGGGATTTGAATCTATTAGCAGCCATTTACCACAAATGCAGTTAGGCTGTTTATCATAATACCTCATGATTTTATTTGTATAACACTTTTGAAATGACAACATAGAGATGGAGAACAGATTCATGGTTGCCAGTGTTAGGAAGGCAGAGAGGGTGGGAGATGGCTGTAGTTACCATGTGTGGCATCCTTGTGATAGTACTGTTCTGTATCACCAATGTTGTGATTTTCACAAAAATCTATACATGTGGCAAAATTTATAGAACTAAATATACACAACTAATGCATGTGAAACTTGTGAAATCTGAATAAGGTTGATTGAATGAATCAATGTCAGTTCTTGGCTGATATTGAACTATAGTTCTGCAAATTGTTACCATGGAGAAAACTGGGTGAGGGGTATACAGAATCTTCTCATTATTTCTTCCAGCTGCATGTCAATTTAAGAATTGTCTCCAGGCTGGGTGCGGTGGCATATGCCTGTAATCTCAGCACTTTGGGAGGCCAAGGTGGGTGGATCACTTGAGCTCAGGAGTTTGAGACCCACCTGGGCAACATGGTGAAACCCCATCTCTACAAAAAGTAAAGACATTAGCCAGGTGTGGTGGTGCATACCTGCAGTCCCAGCTACTTGGGAGGCTGAGGTAGGAGGATCGCTTGAGCCCAGGAGGTCAAGGCTGCAGTAAGCTGTGATGGCACCATTTGACTCCAGCCTGGGTGACAGAGTGAGACCTTGCCTCAAAACAAAACAAAACAAAACAAAAAAACAAAAAAAAAAAACAGTCTCCAAGTAAAAAGTTTTGTAAATTGCCTACCAACTATAAATAATTCAGCTTCTTAATCTTTAATAAAGGTAATAGGCCGGGTGCGGTGGCTCACGCCTATAACCCCAGCACTTTGGGAGGCTGAGGCGGGCAGATCACGAGGTCATGAGATGGAGACCATCCTGGCCAACATGGTGAAACCCCGTCTCTACTAAAATACAAAAAATTAGCTAGGCATGATGGTGCGCTCCTGTAGTCCCAGCTACTTGGGAGGCTGAGGCAGGAGAATTGCTTGAACCCAGGAGGCGGAGGTTGCACTGAGCTGAGATGGCACCACTGCACTCCAGCCTGGCAACACAGCGAGATTCCATCTTACAAAATAAAATAAAGGTAATGGACAAAAACATATTGTACACTATTTGTTGAAAAATCACAGCACACTTTCTATATGAGAGATGCTGGATCTCTTGTATCACCAGTTTTACTGAATCTCATACAGGATCTACTGTCCATTACACAGACAATAAAAAAAAATAAAACAAGGGTTGGGAAGTCAAATTGTCATTTTGCGTGCAGACAATTTGATTATCTGTACAAGCAAAAGTAAATGTTACACAGAAGTGATTCAAATTACTAAAAAATGTTAGTTTAGTGAGGTGGTTGGCTGTAAGAACAATACATAATATCAGTTGTGTGTTATTTATACACCATGAAACAGGTATATAAGAAACAAAATTTTCTTGAGAATTATATGAGATATAATTCACCTACTGTACTCTTCACCAATTTTATGTGTATAAATCAATCATTGTTAGTGTATTTGCAGGATTGTGCAACATTCCTGACAATTTTTTTTACTTTTTTTGAGATGGAGTCTCGCTCTGTTGCCCACGCTGGAGTGCAGTGGCATGATCTTGGCTCACTGCAACCTCTGCCTCCCGGGTTCAAGCCAGTTCTCCTGCCTCAGCCTCCTGAGTAGCTGGGATTACACAGCCTCCTGAATAGTTGGGATTACAGGCGCATGCCACCACAGCCAGCTGTTTTTATATTTTCACCATGTTGGCCAGGCTTGTCTCAAATTCCTGACCTCAGGTTATCCAGGCACCTCAGCCTCCCAAAGTGCTGAGATTATAGGCGTGAACCACCGCACCCGGCCGACAGTTGTTTTTTTGAGACAGAATCTTACTCTGTCACTCAGGCTGGAATACAGTGGTGCAATCTCGGCTCACTGCAACTTCCACCTCCCAGGTTCAAGCGATTCTCCTGCCTCAACCTCCCGAGTAGCTGGGATTGCAGGTGTGTACCACTGTGCCCAGCTAATTTTTTGTATTTTTAGTAGAGACGGGGTTTCACCATTTTGGCCAGGCTGGTCTGGAGCTCCTGACCTCAAGTGATGTGCCTGCATAGGCCTCCCAAAGTGCTGGAATTATAGGCGTGAGGCACTGCGCCCGGCTGACAGTGTTTCTTAGAACATTGTCATCATCCCTGAAACAAAGCCAATATCCATTAGCAGTTACTTTCTCTTTACCCTTTCCTGTAGCCCTTGGCAACCAAAATTGAATTTTCTGCTGTGTGGAGTTGCCTAATCTGGATGTTTCATAAAAATGGAACTGTGTGTGACGTTTTCTGCCTGGCTTCTTTTTCTTAGCATAACATATTCAAGGTTCATCCATGTTGTAGCATGTATCAATATTTCACTTGTTTTTTATGGCCATATAACATGGTATATAGATATACTACATTTTATGTATCCATTTGTCAGTGGATGGACATTTGGTTTTAGTTCTACTTCTTGACTACTATGAATAACTCTGCTGTAATTGTTCATGTATAAGTTTTCACATGGACATGTATTTTCAGTCATTTCAGATATATACCTAGAAGTAGAATGCTGGTTATATGGTGACTCTGTGTTTAACTTTCTTGGGAACTGCTTGATTGTTTCTCATAGCAGCCACAATACTTTACAATCCTGCCAGCAATGCATGAATTTTCCAGTTTCTCTAGTTTGCCAACATTTTTTATTAATATTTATTATACTAATCCAGTAGTTGTAAAGAGGTATCTCATTGTGGTTTTTTGCATTTCCCAATGGCTAATGATGTTGAACATCTTTTTTTTTTTTCTTTTTGAGATGGAGTCTCACTCTGTTTGCCCAGGCTGGAGTGCAGTGGTGGGATCTTGGCTCACTCACTGCAACCTCTGTCTCCTGGGTTCAAGCAATTCTCTGTCTCAGCCTCCCGAGTAGCTGGGATTACAGGTGCCCACCACCACGCCAGGCTAATTTTTGTATTTTTGGTAGAGATGGGGTTTCACCATCTTGGCCAGGCTGGACTTGAACTCCTGATCTCATGATCCACCCGCCTTGGCCTCCCAAAGTGCTGGGATTACAGGCGTGAGCCACTGCTCCCGGCCTGATGTTGAACATCTTTTTATGCACTTGTTGGCTATTTATGTATCTCCTTTGTCGATTTAAAACATTTACTTTATTTCATGACTTATAGAAAAATTGGGGAGATAGTAGAGAGAATTGTCATTTACCCAGTTTCTGCTGTTGTTAACATATTAGGATGGTATGTTTGCAACAGCTGTTGAACCAACATTGGCTCATGATTATTGACTAAAGTCCATATTTTTATTTAGCATCTGCTGATTTTTACCTAATGTCCTTCTTTGTTCCAGGATCCCTTCCAGGGCACCATATTACATTTAGTTGTCATGTCTCTTTAGGCTCCTCTTGGCTGTGGTGGTTTCCCAGACTTTCCGTGTTTTGGATGACCTTGACAGTTTAGAGGAGTCCTGGTGAGGTATATATAAATTCCGTTTATTGGAATGTGTCTGATGTTTTTCTCAAGATAAGACTGGGATTGTAGGTTTTACCACAGTGGTAAAATACCTTTTTTGTCACATTATATCAAGCATGCATACTGTCACCATGTTTTATGACTTTTGATGTTGGCCTGAAATGTCTTGGCAAACAGAGTTTGTCCACTATAAAGTTACATCTTTTTCCTATTTTCCATATTGTACACATTGGAACAATGTTACTCTGCACAACTCACACATAAGAAGTGGAGATTTATGAATTTTGTTGCTGTTGTTTTTTAGAGCACTTTCTTTCTGTCACTACAAGATGGTTCAGGCTCATCCTGTATATTTCCTTTCTAAAATCAGCCATCATTTCTTCAGGTAATCCTCATTCCTTTTATTTGAAAATGGTATTAGAAACCAAGATAGGGGCTAATGGTGTGCTTGCAGCAGTAGGGCGTGGCCATCTCAGCTGACAGAACAGGGAAATACACATGTGTATAAACCATGTAATATACTTATAAACAGTTCTACATGTAACCATCTGTATCTCTCTTAAGCTAAACATGTGTTTATACTTATACCTTCAACTCTTCATTACCACATGGATCATTCTAGCTTTCTTCCCTTGCTTCCCTGTAAATTACCATACCCAACAGTAAGAAATCTGGCTCTAACCTTCCATCATCCATTTACTTTCTTTTCTTTTTTTTTTTTTTGAGACAGAGTCTCACTCTGTCACCCAGGTTGGAGGGCAGTTGTGTGATCCCAGCTCATGGCAACCTCCGCCTCCTGGGTTCAAGTATTTCTCCTGCTTCAGCTTCTCAAGTAGCTGGGGCTACAGGTGCGTACCACAATGCTCAGCCAATTTTTGTGTTTTTAGAAGAGATGGGGTTTTGCCATGTTGAACAGGCTGGTCTCGAACTCCTGATCTTAGGTGATCCACCTGCCTTGGCCTCCCAAAGTTCTGGGATTAAAGTTGTGAGCCACTGCGCCTGGCCTTCCATTTACTTTCATTATTCTTTCCCTGTGTACATGTATGGCACTGTCAGAATTGTTAATCATGCCTATGTGGAAAATAATTTTATAATTTTATCAACTAATATATAGTACTTATGTGCAGATTTTCCTTTAGTCTCACAGACTTCTATCTCTTTCCAAAGTAATTAAGGTCAGGACTTCCTCCTTCATTGAAGGGAGTCCTTCATTGATACTATTTTTTGCATTTGTAATGCAATTAGATGTTTTGGTACAGGATGCCTTTATTCCTGGCTCCTCCTGAACCCATGACTTCGGTGAAATGGGTAATTTCCTTGAAATACACAAACTATCAAGAGTTACACAGAAGAAATAAACCATTCAAACGGACCAATATCAGTTAAAGAAATTGAATCCATAAAGCTTTCATAAAAGAAAAGAAAAAAAGAAAGAAAAATTATCAGACTTTTTTGGTTTCATTGGTGATTTCTGTGCAACATTTAAGGAAGAAATATGCCAGTTCTCTACAGTGTCTTTCAGAAAAGAGATGCAAAGGGAACCTTCTTAACACTTTTTTAAAAGGCTGTTTTTTCTCTAATCTTAAAAGCATATGAAGACCTTGCAAAGAAGAAAAACCACACACTAATATCCCTCATAAATATAGATGCAAAAATCCAAATAGAATCCAACATTGTATGAAAATAATTGGATGCCATGACCACTCAAGGCTGGTCAGAGTTTGAAAATCAATTAATGTGGCCGGGTACATTGGCTTACGCCTGTAATCCTAGCACTTTGGGATGCTGATGCAGATGGATTACCTGATGTCAGGAGTTTGAGACCAGCCTGGCCAACATGGTAAAACCCTGTCTCTACTAAAAATACTAAATAAGCTGGGCGCGGTGGAGTGCACCTGTAATCCCAGCTCCTCTAAAGGCTGAGGCAGGAGTATTGCTTAGAACCTGGAACGCAGAGGTTGCAGTGAGCTGAGATTGTGCCATTGCACTTCAGCCTGGGTGACAGAGCAAGACTCTGTCTCAAAAAAAAAAAAAAAAAAGATCAATTTCTGTAACCCGCCACATCAACAGGCTACAGAAGAAAACCATATCATGTCAATTGATGGACAAGAAGCATTTGATAAAATCCAACACCCATTCATGATAAAACCGAGCAAACTAGGAATAGAGAGGAACTTCCTCAACTTGATAAAAAAAAAATCTACAAGAAACCTACTGCTAAGATCATACTTAGTGGTGAGACACTGAATACTTTCTCCCGAAGATAAGGAAGCAAGATGTCCTTTCTCTTCACTCTTACTCAACATTTCATTGGAAATTGTAGGTAATGCCATAAGACAACAAAATAAGAGGCATACAGATGGGAAAGGAAGAAATAAAACTTTCTTTGTTCGTACAGGCATGATTGCCTAAGGAGAAAATTCTAGAGAACTCCCAAAACTAAGTCTTTATAGCAAAGTTGGAGGATAGAAGCTTAATATAGAAAAATCAATTCCTTTTTTCATTATGTAGTTGTGTTATTTGTCCTTTTATTGTTGAGTTGTAAGAGTTTTTTCCATATTCTGTTTAGCAGTCCCTAATTACATACATTATTAGCCAATATTTTTCTCCCATTTGTGGGTTGTCATTTTATTGTCTTTACTTTGTTCTTGGTAGCAAGAGTTTTTCATTCCATGAAGTCTAATTTATTTTTTCTTTTGTTGCTTGTGTTTTTGGTACTTTATCTAAAAGGGCTTTGTCTATCCCCAGGGCATGAAGATCCACTCCTGTATTTTCTTTAAGTAATGGCTTTTAAATGTAGACCTGTGATCCATTTTCAATTAGTTTTTATATATGGTGTGAGGAAAGGAATAGTTTTGATTGTTTTGCATACAAATATTCAGTTGTCTCAGCATCATTTCTTGAAAAGGTGATTTTTCTTTTTTTCTTTTTTTTTGAGAGGGAGTTTCTGTCGCCCAGGCTGGAGGGCAGTGGCGTGATCTTGGCTCACTGCAACCTCCGCCCCCTGGGTTCAAGCAAGTCTCCTGCCTCAGCCTCCCGAGTAGCTGGGATTACAGGCATGCGCCACCATGCTTGGCTAATTTTTTTGTATTTTTAGTACAGACGGAGTTTCACCATATTGGCCAGGCTGGTCTCGAACTCCTGACCTTGTGATCTGCCTGCCTCAGCCTCCCAAAGTGCTAGGATTACAGGCGTGAACTACTGTGCCCAGCCGAAAAGGTGATTTTTCAACATTAAATTGTCTTGGCATCATTGTTGAAAATTAACTGAACATAATATATAGTAGTGTTTATTTATGAACTCTCAATTTTATTTTATATGTTTTCCTCTATGCCAGTATCATACCATCTTGATTATTGTAATTTTGTAGCAAATTTTCGAATTGAGAAGTGTATGTCTTCTTTCTACTTCTTTTTTAAGATTGTTTTGGTTATATTAAGTTCCCTAAATTTCCACATGAAATTTTAGACCAGCTTGTTAGTTTCTCCAAAAAGGCAGATGGGATTTTGGTAGGGATTGTGTTGAATTTAGGTATTAATTTGGCAGTTATTGCCATCTTAACCACATGAACACTGTTCAGTGCCTTTCCAGTTATTTAGGCTGTCTTTAAATTCTTCCATCATTGTTTTGTGGTTTTCAGACTATAAGCTCTGTATTTCCTTGATTAAAGTTATAAGTATTTCATTCTTTTTGATGCTATTGTAAATGGAATTTATTTTATTTATTTACTTATTCGAGACAGAGTTTTGCTCTTACTGCCCAGGGTGGAGTGCAATGACGTGATCTCGGTTCACTGCGTTTCAGCCTCCCAAGTAGCTGGGACTACAGGCACATGCCACCACGCCTGGCTAACTTTTTTGTATTTTTAGTAGAGATGAGGTTTCACCACGTTGGCTGGGCTGGTCTCAACCTCCTGACGTCAGGTGATCCAGCCACCTCGGCATCCCAAAGTGCTGGGATTACAGGCTTGAGACATTATGCCTGGCCAGAATTATTTTTAAATTTTCATTTATGATTTGTTTGTTGTTAGTGAACTTGCACCCTGCAACATTGTTGAACTCTTTTATTAGTTTTAATAGTGTTTCAGCAGATTCTTTAAGATTTTCTATATGCATGAGCCAACTGCAAATACAGATAGTTTCACTTTTTTTTTTCAATCTGAATTCCCCTTCCCCTTGCTTTTCTTGACTAGAATCTCCTGTGTGATGTGTAACCAGCAAGAAGACATTCTTGTCTTCTTTTTGTTCTTAGAGTAAAATCACTGCACGTTTCATTATTTAGTATGATGTTAGTGGTAGACTTTTTGTAGATGCCTTTAATCAGGCTGAGGAAGTTTAACTCTATTCCTGGTTTGCTGATTGTTTTTATAGAGAAGATGGTCATTGGATTGTGTTAAATGCTTTTTCTCTGTATACTGAGATGATCACGTGGTTATTGTTTCTTTTCTGCTTAACATGGTGTATTAATTGATTTTCAAATGATAGACCAAACTTGCATTACTAGGATAAATCCCACTTGATCATTGTACGTAATCCCTTTTATATACTACTAGATGAAATTTGCTAGTATTTTGTTGAGGGTTTATATGTCTGTAATCGTGACACATGGATCTGTAGTTTTTTTCATGTCTGATTTTGGTACCAGGGTAGTATTGGGATCATAGAATGAGCTGGCAAGTGTTTCTTCTTATTTTCTTGGAGTTTTTGAGTAATTGATAATTCTTTTTAAATGTTTGATAAAATTCTCCAGTGAACCCATATGGACCTGGGTTTTGTTTTTGTTTTTGTAATGGGAAGTTTTCTTGTCTGTTTTTTGTCTTTTTTGAGACAGGGCCTCACTATATTGCCCAGGCTGGAGTGCAGTGGTGCAGTCATGGCTCACTGCAGCCTGACTTCCCAGGCTCAGGCAATTTTCCCACCTCAGTCTCCTAAGTAGCTGGGACTACAGGCATATGCCAGCACACCCAGCTAATTTTTTGTATTTTTTTTTTTGTAGAGATGGGGTTTCACCATGTTCCTGAGGTTGTCTCAAACTCCTGAGTTCGAGTGATCCACCTGCCTTGGCCTCCCAAAGTGGTAGGATTACAGGCATGAGCCACTGGATCCCACCTGTAATGGGGAGTTTTAAATTTACAACTTCAGTCTTTTTACTTGTATAGGTCATTTCAGATTTTTCTTTTTCTTCTTGAGTTGGTTTTAGTTGTTTTTGTTTTATGGATTTTTCCATTTTGTTGAAGTTAAATAATTGTTGGCATATATTGTTCATATCATTCTTTGTAATTATTTTTATTTCTGTAAGAGTACTAGTAATACATCTTTAATCCCTACTTTTAGTAATTTGAATCTTCTGTCTTTTTTTTTTTTTCAATGTCAGTCTAGCTAGAGGTTTGTATATTTTGTTGATCTTTTCTAGGAATCAGCTATTGTTTTTCTGTTCTCTAGTTCATTAATTTTTACTCTATAATCTTTCTGCTTTCCTGCCTTCTGCTTGGTTTGGGTTTGTATTGCTGCTCCTGTCCAAGTGTTTTAAGGTGGAAAATTAGTTTACTGATTTGAGATCTTTTTAAATACGGTTATTACAGCTACAAGTCTCTAAGGATTGCTTTATCTGTGTTCCATAAGTTTGAATACGACTTCATTTTTATCTCAAAGCATTTTTTCTAATTTCCCTTCTTATTGCTTCTTTAACTCTTTTTTTTTTAACTTCAGAATGTGTTATATAATTTGTGCATGTTTGTGCATTCTAAAAATTCCTTTGTCTTACTGATTTGTAATTTCCACTGTGGTCAGAGAATCATTTTAAATTTATTCTGGGGAATGTTTCATGTGTACTTTTGAAGAATACCTGCTCCACTGTTCTAGTGGAATGTTCTGTCTATATCTCAGATCTGGTTGCTTTAGAGTGTCATCTATATCTTCTGTTTCCATGTTTATATTGTGCCCAGTTGTCCTAACCATTATTGAAAATGGGGTATTACAGTTTGCAATAAGTATTGTAGACTTGTATATTTTTTCTTTTAATTGTCAGTTTTTGCTACGCATACTTTGAGGCTCTGTTAATGGTACATATGCTTAGAATTGTTATGTCTCCTTTATTGATTGACCCTTTTATTGTTATATTAATAAAATTCCCCTCTTTATCCTTAGTAAAATTTTTGTATTAAAGTGTATTTTTTGTGATATTAGGATAGCTACTCCAGCCTTATAGGTGCCATGTGCTGGATATATCTTTTTCTGTTTTCAAATTTTCAACCTGTTTGTATCTATCTCTTATAGACAGCACATGTTTGGATTTTCACACTTTTGACAACCTGAGAATTGTTGCTTTTTGATTGGATTTTCAAATCATTCCCTTTTTCCTGTTGTTATTGCTATACAGATGGTTCCTGACTTAAAATGGTTTGACTTACGATTTTTTAACTTTTCAATAGGTTTATTGGGTTGAAACCCCTTTGTATGTTTAGGATTTACAAAGGTTCAACTTACTATTTTTTCTGTCCTTACTAGAATGTATTCCCATTTTAAGTGGAAAAACAATATTTTCAACTAATTTGACTATTATCAGGATGTAACTGGATCGTAAGTCAAGGAACATCTGTAGTTGGTTTTACCTCTGCCATTTTTGTTTTTGGTTTCCTGCTTTTTTGGTACTCTATTCCTTTTACTTTTGCTTTCTTTTACATGACATGAATATATTTTATTTTATTATTTTTATAGGTTTCGAGGGTACAAGTGCAGTTTTGTTACCCAGACATAGCACATAGAGGTGAAGTCTGGGCTTTTTTGTGGCCATCAGCAGAATAGCACCCATCAAGTAATTTCTTATACTTCACCCTCCTCCCCACCCCTCCAAGTGTCCGGTGTCTCTCATTCCACTCTCTATGTTTATGTGTATACAACATGAAATGAATATATTTTAGTATAACATTTTAATTTTTAGAATTACTGTGTCCCTTTGAAAATTTATTTACCTAGTGGTTGCTCTAGAACTTACCTAATAAGTCTTGCCTTATCAAAATCTACTTCAGATTTCTGCTACCTTAACTCTAGTAAAATACAGAAATATTACTTATATGTATCTCTATTTCCTCTTCTCCATTTGTTATTTTTATATATATTACATATATATTTAAAACCCAACAATACATTGTTATACAGGCTAAGTATCCCAAATCCGAAAATCTCAAATGCTCCCAAATCTGAAACTGAGTGCCAACATGTTCAACATGCTCAAAGGAAATGCTTGTTGGAGCATTTCAGATTTTAGATTTCTGGATTTGGGAAGCTCAACAGTAAGTGTAATGTAAACATTCCAAAATTTGGAAAAAAATCTAAAGTGAGAAACACTTTTGATGCCAAGCATTTCAGATAAGGGATACTCAACCTGTAATTGTTACTTTATGTCATTTGATGCCTTTTTTTTTTTTTTTTTTTTTTACTTTAAGTTCTGTGATACATGTGCAGAATGTGGAGGTTTGTTACATAGGTATATGTGTTCCATGGTGGTTGACCCATCTTCTTAAGTTTCCTCCCCTTGCCCCCACACCTCAACAGGCCCCAGTGTGTGTTGTTCCCCTCCCTGTGTTCATGTGTTGATGTCTTTTAAAGAAGCTGAAAGATAGGAAGTATCTATTTGTAGAGTTTGTTACACTAACCTTCTTATTCATCATTTCTGCTTCAATTCATTTGTTTGTGTGGATTCGGGGTTACCATCTAGTATAATTTCCTTACTCTGGCACAGATTTGTTCCTCTGTCTTTTTTTTTCCCCCTGGGAGTCTCGCTTCGTTGCCCAGGCTGGAGTGCAGTGGCACGATCTGGGCTCACTGTAACCTCCTGCCTCCTGGGTTCAAGTGATTCTCCTGTCTCAGCCTCCTGAGTAGCTGGGATTACAGGCATGCGCCACCACAGCTAATTTTTGTGTTTTTAGTAGAGATGGGGTTTTGCCATGTTAGCCAGGCTGGTCTTGAACTCCTGACCACAGGTGATCTGCCTGCCTTGGCCTCCCAAAGTGCTGGGATTACAGGCGTGAGCCACCACACCCAGTCGCTCTATTTTTTTGCTTTATTCTTTTTTTTTTTTTTTTGCTTTATTATTTGTTTCCTTGTTTATCAATGTATTTATTTATTTTTTGAAACAAGGTTTCTCTGAGTCATTGAGGCTGGAGTGCCGTGGTAAGATTGCAGCTCATTGCAGCCTCAACTTCTGGGCTCAAACAATACTCCCACCTCAGCCTCCTGAATAGCTGAGACTATAGGTGTGCACCACTGTGCCCAGCTAATTAAACAAATTATTTTTTAGAGATGGGGTCTCAGTATTATTGCCTAAGCTGATCTTGAAATCCTGGGCTTAAGTGATTCTCCTGCTTCAGCCTCCCAAAGCATTGAGGATTACTGGCATGAGCCACCGTGCCTGGCCTGTCTTATTGTTAAATACATTGCATTTTTATATGTTATAGGTCCAACAATACAGTTATAAACATTGACTTATACATATTTGCTTATTAAATTGCGTAGGAAAAGAAAGGAGAAAAAATGTGCCTTTTTTACTCTTCCATATCATTGCCTTTACCCACAATAATTGTGGATTTGAACTAGTGTTTTCGAATCACTTGTTTTCACCCTAAAGAACTTCTTTTCTTTCTTTTATGGTTAGTGTACTGGCAATGGATTCTCAAGTTTTTTTGGTTTCTATTTGTTTTTTAATTTGAGGATTTTTAATTTTCACCCTCTGTTTTGGAAATAGTTCTGCTATTTTAGGTGACAGGTTATTAAAAAAGCTGGAAACCATCATTCTCAGCAAACTATCGCAAGGACAGAAATCCAAACACAGCATGTTCTCACTCATAGGTGGAAATTGAACAATGAGAACACATGGATACAGGAAGGGGAACATCACACACTGGGGACTGTTGTGGGGTAGGGGGAAGGGGGAGGGATAGCATTAGGAGACTCACCTAATGCTAAATGAGGAGTTCATGGGTGCAGCACACCAACATGGCACATGTATACATATGTAACAAACCTGCACGTTGTGCACATATACCCTAAAACTTAAAGTATAATAATAATAAAATTAAAAAAAAATAGCTGTGTGATCTCAGGTCAAATTCTGTAAGCCTTAGCTTCTTTATTTGACAACTGGGAACACAATATTTTCCCCACCTACCCCCAACAACTCCACCAGTATTGTGGTGAAGATCAAATAAATAATTTCCTGTATGAATAAAAGGTATTTCATTGCAAAAAAAAAAAATTTTTTTTCAGTACACTGAATATGTCATCATGCCTCCTTCTGGCCTCTGCTGTCTCTGATGAGAAGCCATATGTTAATCTTAGGACATTCCCTTCATGTGAGAAGTTGTATTTCTCTTGATGCTCTCAAGATTTTCTGTTCATCAACAGATTCGCAAGTTTTTGGCCTCTTTTTTGTTTGTTTGTTTTGTTTAATGCAACACTTCATGAACTTGTGTGTCATTCTTGTGCAGCTGCTGTGCTAATCTTCTTGGTATTGTTCCAGTTTTAGTATATGTGTTGCAAGATGAGCATAGCCATTCATTTGTTTGAATATTTTTTCTGCTACTTGATATTTCTCCACTCCTTCTGGTACTTCCGTTATGAATATATTGATGTAGTTAATGGTGTTCCTCATTTTTTTGAGGGTTTCTTCATTTTTCATCACTCTTATTTCTCTCTGTTCTTTAGATTATTTAATCTCTATTGATCCATCTTTAAGTTTACTGATTATTTTGCCAGCTACAACCTTTTTTTTTGAGATGGAGTTTCTCTCTTGCTGCCCAGGCTGGAGTGCAATGGCACTATCTCAGCTCACTACAACCTCCGCCTCCCGGGTTCAAGCAGTTCTCTTGCCTCAGCCTCCAGGGTAGCTGGGATTACAGGTGCATGCACTACCACACTCAGCTAATTTTTTTTGTATTTTTAGTAGAGATGGGGTTTCACCATGTTGGTCAGGCTGGTCGTGAACTCCTGACCTCAGGTGATTCGCCTGCTTTGGCCTCCCAAAGTGCTGGGATTTCAGGCATGAGCCACCCTGCCTGGCCCAATCTTTTGTTGAGTCATTCTATTGAGTTTTCCATTGCAGTTATAATTTTTGAATCTGGAATTTTCATTGTATTCTTTTCTGTCTTCTTATTGATATTTTCTGTTTGATGAGGCATCATCATACCTCTCTTTTCTAAGTAGTGTTTCCTTATGAACATATTTATTTTTATTTTTTATTTTGATACAGTCTCGCTCTGTCACCCAGGCTGGAGTTCAGAGGCATGATCTCAGCTCACTGCAACCTCCACCTCCCAGGTTCAAGTCATTCTCTTGCCTCAGCCTCCAGAGTAGCTGGGATTACAAGTGCCTGCCACCACACCCAGCTCATTTTTGTGTTTTTAGTAGAGATGGGGTTTCACCATGTTGACCAGGTTGATCTTGAACTCCTGACCTCAGGTGACCCACCTGCCTCGATCTCCCAAAGTACTGGGATTACAGGCGTGAGCCATCGTGTCTGGCCCGAACATATTTATAATAGCTGCTTTGAGGTCAGCTAAGTCTGATAGCTGGGTCTTCTCAAGGGCAGTTGCTGTTGCCTGTCGTTTTTCCTGTATATAGGTGACAGTCTCCTGCTTCTTTGTATGTCTTGTAATTTTTTTGTTGAAGTATAGACATTTTAGAGAATACTTTGTGCTTCCTCTAGATACTGGTTCCTCTATTCTCTCTAGGGCTTGTTGTTGTTTCTTATTTATTTAGGTGACTTGACTGTACTATTTGAGAGAAGCTTTTTCACTCCCATTGGGTTCTCACTGATGTTGCTTGTCAGAGGGCTCCGCCTTGGAAATGCACACTATCTTTGGGATGGCAGTGGTGTTAACAGTGCTCTCTTTGAGTGTCTCTTTCTGTGATTGCTGTGTTAGCCTGTCTGCCTCTGTTGCTGTTACACTTTGGTGATAGCCGCTACTGATTGCTGATGCATTGCTCTATTGTTTTCAACACTGTCCTGGACCATATGTTGCCCTTAGTTTGCTCTTGTTAAATTTGGGTTCCTTCTAGAGGGTTGTCTTTGAGGCTTTGAGTTTGCTTTTTATGTTGCCATTCTGAAAGTCACCTCCTAGAAAACATAAATTGAAAAATCATTACTGTAGAAAATCTGTGTATGTATTTGTATGAGTGTTTCTGGTAGATAGGAACACATCTAATTGCCCTGGATGTCTCTTCTTAGCCATCTCTTTCCCTTGCTCTCTCCAGTAAACTTTCAGTTGGTCTGTGGTTTAGCTTGTTGCTGTCATAGAACTGCCACCCTCTTCTTAATTGGTTATCATTGAATTTCCATTCTTTTTGAGGGTGACCTTAGGCTTGCACTCACCCACACTCTGCTCTGAACAAAGTGAGTTTTCTGGAGGAGAGTTTTGGAACTCTCTGTCCTTACAGCTTGCCCTTGGTGAGAGTCCTGCTCCATTATTCAGGATCTAGAGGCTACAGCCGTGTTTTGCTTTTCTCTGGGTGGGTGATACTGTGCTTTATGATCAGGGATCTGGGTTGGGGCAATAGTCTCTGGTCTTCTTGGTTTCTTTTGGAATCTCTTCTCAATGACTAGGTGGGCATTGTACTCCACTATTCTCAGACTGCCATGACTGGGCTGGATATTTTCATTGGGGTGGTGGAGGAAGCTGGCTCAAGGCCTTTTGGCAGTTCTTTCCTAGAATTTGAAGCTGTAGGGGTTGAGGAGCGCTGGTGGCTTGCAGGAGATAGATGCACACAGAGAGAGGTCTGGAGATCTGTAAAGGGGCCTCCATGAATGTTTATCAAAGTACTAATCAGCTCATGTATATGAGGAAATGAGTGAAATAACTTTTGAAAAGAATCAGAGGGAACAGTACACAGTACTCACATAGGGCTTGGAAAAGGACTGATCCTGCCAACCAGAGTGGAAAAACTCATAATTCAGAGTATTGGGTAGAGTGTTCAGAAAGGTGTTTTCTCCATGGTGAGGAGTAATGAGCCCCAAACTGAGCAGTGTTCCAGATTTGCTTAACAAATCATAAAAGCAAGACCTGAAAGTGTCACATTGTTTCCAGGTGACTTAAGTGCATCCTAGAAAAAAGCACAAAAATACTTATAGGAAGCCAAAAGGACCCAGCATCCAACTAAGTAAAACTCTCAGTCTTCTGTCCATTGAAATATTACCAGACTTACAGACATGTGGGAAAACATGAGCTTTCTCAAAGAGACTAACCAGGAAATTGAAATGGACTCAGAATTGCCATAGATATTAGAATTAACTGAGAAGTTCATTGAAAACAGTATTATAATTAGATTCCATATGTTCTAAAACTTAAGTAGAGACATGGAAGATTAAAAAAACAAACAAATCAAAATTCAGTATAACAGAAAAGATAGAAATCAGATTTCTAGAAATGAAAACTATAATGCTTGAGATGAGAAATACATGGCCAGCCATTGGTGTCTCACACCTGTAATCCCAGCACTTTGGGAGGCCAAGGCAAGGATCTCCTGAGCTCAGGAGTTTGAGACCAGCCTGGGCAACGTGGTGAAACCTTGTCTGTACCAAAAATGCAACAGCAAAAAAATTAGCTGGGTTTGGTGGTGCATGCCTGTGGTTCTAGCTACTTGGAAGGCTGAGGTGGGAGGATCACTTGAGCCTGGGAGGTGATGTTTCAGTGAGCCAAGATTGCACTGCAGCCTGGGTGACAGAGTGAGACCATCTACCCCAACAAAAAAAAAAAAAAGAATAACACATAGGGCAACAACTAATGGCAGTTAAAACATTGCAGAAGAAAAAGATTAGTGAACTTAACATAGTAATAGAAGCCATCCAAATGAAACAGAGAAAAAACATTTGAAAAATAAGCAAGCCCTTGGGCTGGGTGTGGTGGCTCATGCCTGTAATCCCAGCACTTTGGGAGGCCGAGGCCTGTGGATCATGAGGTCAAGACATCGAGACTATGTTGGCCAACATGGTGAAACCCCGTCTCTACTAAAAATACAAAATTAGCTGTGCGTGGTGGCAGGCGCCTGTAGTCCCAGCTACTCGGGAGGCTGAGGCAGGAGAATCATTGAACATGGGAGGTGGAGGCTGCAGTGAGCCGAGATTGCACCACTGCACTCCAGCCTGGCGATAGAGCAAGACTCTGTCTCAAAAAAAAAAAAAAAAAGCAAGCCCCTGTGAGCTTTGAGAGAACTTCAGGTAGTCTCTAACACACATGGAACTGGAGTCTGTAAAAGGAAAGTGGGAAAAGAACAGAAAACAACATTTTGAGATGATGAAAAAATTTCCGAATGTGATGGGAACTTACTGATCTAAGAAGCTCATCAAACCCTGAGCACAAGAGGCATGAAGGAAAACTACACCAAGCCACATGAGTCATAACCAGAATGCTCTAAATCAGTGTTAAAATGAAATCCTCAAAGCAGCCAGAGACAAAGGACATGTTTTGTTCAGGAACAAAGGTAAGGATGATAGCAGATTTCTCCTTAAATGAGGCAACAGAGGAAATAGTAGAACATTATTTTTAGTTTTAAAAGCAAAAAAACTCAACGTAGAGTTATATACTCAGTAAAAATAGCTATAAGAAACAGTGAAGAAATAAGGATGTTCCAGTTAAACAAAGCTGAAAGGTTTCCTCTCCAGCAGACCTGCACCACAAGAGGTGTTCTGATGTCTGATGGAAATCTGGCTCTTCCTAGGGGAATGAAGGACAGGAAATATTGACTACTTGGATATGTATACAAGATATTTTTCTTCATGTAAATCTCTAAAAAGGATATTGACTTTATACAAAAATCAAATGTATTATGGGGTTTATAACATATATTTAAAATATATGACAATCATAGCCTAAAAAGGCTGCAAAAAAGAAGTATATATACTATTGGAAGATCCATATATGTACTATTACTGAAAAGTACACTGCAAAACTTTTATAAACATTGATGATCACAGAAAATATAAATGGTCTAAAACACCCCATTTAAAGGCAGAGATTTCTGGATAAGATAAATAAAAATAAGATCCAGTTATGCTGCCTATAAAGGAAACATGTTAGATTCAAAGACAGATAAACAAAAAGAATGGGAAAAGATATAGAATGGTAAAATTATTCACAAGGCTGCAGTGGTGTGACAGCCAGATGAAGTAGCTTTCAGAGCCAGGAATACCAGTGATAAAGATTTTTTTCATATTGATAGAGATCCATTCATCGAGAGGATTTAACAATCCTAAACTTCAGGTTAATAACGGATTTACAAAATATTTGAAGCAAAATCTGATAGACCTGGAAGGAGAAATAGATCCACAGTTATACTCAGAGGTTTTAGCATCCTTTTAATAATTGATAAAACAGGAAATGGAAAAGGAGCAAAGATATAATAGACTTAACCCTAAATAACTGAATTGACATTTATAAAATATCTTCTGCACCCTCCTCCCCAAGTGAAACAGTGGAATATACATTCTTTTCAAGGACAGATGAATGAATATATTAACAAAGGTAAATCACATTCTTGATTATAAAGCAAATCTTAATAAATGTAAAAGGATTGAAGTCATATAGAGTATTTTCTCCCACCATAAGGGGTTTAAATTTAATTAAATTAAAAATCAATAACAGAAGTATCTATGAAATCCCTAATAGTTGGAAACTGAATATACTTCTACATAATGGATTCTTCAAAGAAGAGTTCAAAGGGGAAATTAGAAAGTATTTTGAACTTTGGGTTAATGAAAACAGAATTTATGGGAAATTTACATATAGGAAATTTAGATATAGCAAATATAAAATACCTATAATACTCATTGATTTCATTGTTTTCCATTTTGATCCTTACTCCTTTTTTCTACTTACTTTTGGGTTTAATTTGCTTTTTTCTAGCTTTTTAAGGTGGAAGCACCCGAGGTCATTGATTTGAGATCTTTCTTAGGTAACACAAATACACATTGTGTGTGTTTGTATTATGTGCATATATATCTACCATATGTAAATACATGTATGAAGTTTCTCATATATGGGATATAATGTATTATGTGTAATGTATATTAATGTGTAAATTTCACATATAGGGAATTTCATATGTATATGTATTTATGTATATGTATATATCTAATATACACATGTATGAAGTTTAACTTATGTTGGGTAAGAAGAAAGGTCTAAATCAATGGTCTTAGCTACTTCCACTTTGAGAATGTAGAAAAGAAGACAAATCCATATAGTAGTAGAAGAAAGGAAATAAAAAAAACAAAATGGAGACCAATATAATCTGTAGAACCAGAAAAACAGTTGAGAACATCAGTGAAACCAAAAGTCGTTTCATTGAGAAGATCGATAAAATGAATAAACTTCTAGGTGGAACAGATTATCAATATCAAAAATAAGAATGATGAATCACTGAAGATTCTATAGATATCATGAAGGAAGTGAGGAAATACTATACCTGTAAGTTATCAATTTGACGATTTTGATGAAATGAACAGTTTCCTTCAAATAAACAGCTACTACCGCTTACTTCAAAACAAATAGATAACCTTTCCACAAAGAAAACCCCAGGTCCCCAGATGCTTCAGTAGTGAATTCCAGCAAACAATTAATAGTACCACTTCTATACAGACTTTTCCAGAAAATTCAAGAAGAGGGAATACTTCCTAAATCATTCTTTGAGTCCAGCATTGCCCTAATAACAAAACCAGACAAAGACATTGCAAGGAAAGAAAGCTGTAGACCAGTGTCCTTCATGAACATAAATTCAAAAACTCTAGGGATTGGAAACCAGTGGTGTATAACATGGTTATTAATACAGCATGACCAAGTGTGGTTAATCCCTGGCAGGCTTTTTCAACATTTGAAAAGCAGTCAGTGTAATTCCCTGTGTCTAGGCCAACTTCATGGCTAGGTGACCTGTGCAGTCACATGTTGCTGCACTCTTCTAAGAAGGGATCCTGTACTTGGCTTAATGCCCGGTTGTTGCCATCTTGAAGTTCTTCACAGTTTTATCTTTGAACTTGTGATTTGTATGTGAAGTCTGATGGACACTGGACTATGTGTGCAAGTAGACAGGATACTTGAGAGGCAGTGCCCTACTAAGCTGTTGGTCTGTGTAGTATGGCCTGGGAGTGTCCTGGAATGGTGTGTGGGTAGCCAGGGCCATGACCTTTGTCTGCACTGGTTGCAGCAGCAGTAAACTCACGAACAGTTGCACCCGAGAGAGGACCCACAGTGTGAGGCTGGCTTGCTTGTCTCTCCCCTGAGCCTGTCCCTCTGACATTCTTAGGAAATACTAATTTTCTGGGCTGAATACTGGGGCAGTAACTTCCAGCTTTCAGACAGTCATCATTGTCAGTAAAGTATTAGAAAATAGAAGTATACTTGTGGACATTGTGTTAATGCACACTAGGCAGTTCCTAGAATTCTTTGGAGTGTAGATTCTCTGATCTTAAGAACTGCTGCAACATTGCAAAGCAAATATCCACAGGCTTAGAAATAGGAAT